>NC_139219.1:97379942-98077239 GCF_055691185.1 Crinia signifera
CACGCTGGGGAAGATCCGGAGTCTCTCTGCCAGCTCCTGCACAATCTACACGTCCAAGCTCGGCTGCACAGACTATCCATAGTAGCGCTACATACAGTAGTCTTTACGTGAGTAAGTGGTGGGGGAGAGGGCGGGTGTGTTACTGGAGGCAGCAGCAGCTGCTGCACACTTGTGTCTACAATATATACTGTAAGTGTCAGCAATGGTGGCGTGCGTCTTCGTGCAGGCTGCCCAGGCGCTCCCCATGCAGCGGGGAGGAGAGGGAACAGGGCAGCCAGAGCAGGAGGGATGACACCTGGCTGGGGCAGCGGAGCCGCATCGCAAGCTCCCACCAGCGGGCACAGAGACTCATCTGTTTTGAATTTCCCGGCAGTGCAGTGAATAAATTAAATGACGTCAGCTTAGTTACAGCCACCTGACACAGCGCTAGCACGGACCTTAAACTCTTTAATTAAAGCAATGTCAGGGCTAATAACCACTCAGTACCCATCACCATCCCCACATCCACCCACATTTATAACATAAACACTGCTAATTCCACTTACAGATGAGAATTTCAGTTTGCGAGCAGGAGTCGGCCATCTTGGTACACCCAAGTGAAGCCACTCTGTGTACTCCCCCAGCTGATGACTTCTGCGGCTGCGCAACAAGTTGGAGCTCCTATCTCTATAATGGGGCATGTTTCACTAAATTATAAAAAAACTGTACCTATCTGAAAATCCTCAACCCCAAAAGGCACTCCACTGGGACAATATCTACCTAATAAAACAAACCCCAAGTCTCAATTGTTCCCCTACCCCGAGTTATGCCTTCCCAAAAAACCCCTCATAGACTAACATGGGTGACAAAGTGTCATTTCTCGAGTGTCAGAAAAAAACTGGCAGTTGGAAGTTTAGATCGCTCCCAATTGGTCATTTTTTTATATTTCGCCCTGAAATTTGGCATGCAGCACCGGTTGACGATTCTACGCGTACATGCCAAATTTCAGCTCAGTACGCCCAGTCACTTTTGAGGTGCAGTCCCTCAAACACCATGCCCCCATCCGAAAAGTTCCCTATGGGAAAAATCCGTTCGTTGGATTCAGCCTTAATATAAGGGCACTACCGTGCCCTTATATATATATATATATATATATATATATATATATATATATATATATATATATTATAAGATATTCCCGACATATGATGTATATATACGTCATGGTCGGGAGGTACTTCCCGACCGAAGACGTATATATACGTCATGGTTTTAAACTGTCACCGCGTCTATAGACGCGGTGACAGTTTGGAGATGTCTGCTGTCCCTGACAGCAGACATCCCCCCTCGCGGCGATCGCTGCGATTGGCTGTTCAAATTTGAACAGCCAATTGCAGCGTTTTCTGTGTTACCGGCGGCTAAGCCGCTCGGTAACACAGTGATCGGTGGTGATCGGTGCTGTTAAGTACAGCACCGATCACCACCGATCGCCAGCCCCCCCATCCCACCCGGCAGCCCCCCCTCCCTCCCACCCACCCGGCTGCCGCAGCGCCAGCACCCCTCCCAACCCCCCACCAGCCGCAGCGCCAGCCCCCCTCCCAAAGCTGGTGACCAAAATGGGGTCACATGTGGGGGGGTTCCACTGTATTGGTGCTTCGGGGGTCTTGCTAATGCGACATAGCACCCACCATTCATTCCACCACCAAATATCACTCCTTCCCTTCTGAGTCCTGCCATGCACCCAACTGGTATTTTTTTTTTTTTAATTTGAGTAGTTTTTATTAGATTTTTGTAAAAGTATCCATACATGTAAAATACATCAAAGCACGCCCGTCACATATACAGTAATTTTAACATTTGGCAGTTCTACATAGCTAACCTTCATACAATGAAGTGTAAAAAAAGATTCCCTGTGAGTAGGTATATCGTACCCATGTTAGTATACCACCAAGTCAGAGCTGTCAAGACCTGCATGACCGAATCTCTATTACCTTCGCAATACCTATCTTTCTCTATTTAAACCCACCATGTGGGCCCTAAAGTACATTAAATATTAATATGTGAGTTAGGAATAAAAGAAAAAGAGAAAAAGAAGAAAAAAAGAAAGAATGCATGTGAGTAAGTAATTACGAAATTAAGAGAAGTGGGAACATCTATGTTGTGGTTCTTTGCGCTTGTGTTGTGCCAATAACATTTTAAACTTTATGTGCACATTGAATTATCATATATGTGAGCAAAAAAAAAAAAAGGAATAAAGTGCAGAGTGGCAATATTTAACAGGGTAAGACTCCTCTTATGCCTCGGAGCGTACCATTTGGTGATTATTTCAGTGATCAATTTTAGGACCAAAATAATATCCCATGCAAACCAATCATACTAAGCTACTATCTATTTATATATAGGCAATAGGGGCTCGGTCCGTTGACCTTCTGGTCAAGGAATAACAATACTGTATTTGTGTTGGGCCGAATCCTACCCTACCCCCCCACACCCAATTATCCCTATCCCCCCCCCCCTCCCAGTTAGGTTACCTTTCCCCTTTGTGAAATTTATGTCGGGGTCAGTATCTATTGGTCCCATCTATCCCAAATAAGATGGAATTTTTTCTCTAACCCTCTTGCTGCGTACACATATTTTTCATGTTTTATAGTGGTCTTTACTAATTTTTTCCATGCTGAAGTCTCAGGTCCTTCTTTCGCCAACCATTTTTGGGCTATACAGACTTTCGCGAGAGTACAGAGATTAATTATAAACTGTTTTACATTGCCTTGTACCCTTGAATTGAATCCGGTAGATAAGATACATATTAATGGAGAACAGTGGGATCTCTCTATGCCTTTAGAGGCGATCACATTAATTATATCCGTCCAAAAGGTTTGTACCCTTGGACAGGACCAGATCATATGCCAGAAAGTTCCATTGATATCCAAACATTTAGGGCATCTTGTATCTCCTCTACCCCCATATTTGTATAGAAGAACAGGTGTCAGATATACCCTGTGTAGTATATAAAGTTGAATTTGTTGGTATTTGACCTGACTCGTTGCCTTCCATATATCCCTAAGTGCCCGTTTCCAGTCCTCCTCCAAAATCCTTCCTACATCTACTTCCCATTTTGATTTGATGTTAAATAAACATACACAAAAATGCAGATCTGGCTCAAAATTTTTCATTTTCACAAGGAATGAAGGAGACAAAGCACCCCAAAATCTGTGCCCCAATTTCTCCCGAGTACGGCAATGCCTCACATGTGACCAAAAAATACCATTTGGGTGCATGGCAGGACTCAGAAGGGAAGGAGTGATTTTTGGATTTTGCAGCACAGATTCTGGTTGAATGACCCCTGAAGCACCCATACAGTGGAACCCCCCCACAAGTGACCCCATTTTGAAAACTACACCCTTCAGGGAATTCATCAGGGGGTATAGTGTACATTTCAAACCCCCAGGGGTTTCACCAATTTTGATACAACTGAGCTGTGAAAATGAAAAATTTAATTTTTTCATTTTCACAGTCCAGTTGTATCAAAATTGGTGAAACCCCTGGGGGTTTGAAATGTACACTATACCCCTAAATGAATTCCCTGAAGGGTGTAGTTTGCAAAATGGGGTGACTTGTGGGGGAGGTTCCTAACTTTTAGCACTTATGGTGCCTAGAAACCTACATGGTGCCTAAAAAAAAATCTCATAAAAAGGAGGCTCCAAAATCAAGTAGGTGCTCCTTCTAATATGAAGCCTGTGGTTTGGTCACCGTGCACACTAGGGCCACATATAGGATATTTATGAAAACAAAAGAATTGGGGGAATCAATTTTTAGTCACATTTCTCTAGTAAAATCTACTGTATTCGTTAGAAAAATGTATTAAAATTGAAACTCTGCAAAAAAAAAAAGAAATTTTGAAATTTCACCGACACTTTGTTTTAATTCCTGTGAAACACATAAAGGGTTAACAAACTTCCAAAATGCTGTTTTGAATACTGTGAGGGGTGCAGTTTTTGAAATGGCATCATTTATGGGGGTGTCTCACATACAAGTCCCTCAAAGTCACATCAGAACTGAACTGGTCCCTAAAAAAATCAGTGTTTGAAATTTTCTTGAAAATTTGAGAATTTGCTATTCATATTTGAAGCCTCCTAGTGTCCAAAAAAATGAAAAGGAAGTTGAAATAATGATTGCAACATAAAGTAGACATATGGTCTTTGTTAGTTATTAACTATTTTGAGTGGTATGTTTATTTGTCTCACAAGCAGAAAATGTGACATTTTGCAAATTGCAAAATTTTCCATTTTTTCACGACATTTTGGTATTTTTCACAAAAAAACACAGACTGTATCGACCCAAATTTACCACTAATTTGAAGTACAATGTGTCACGAGAAAACAATCTCAAAATCACTGGGATAAGTAAAAGCAAAAAAAAGTTATCCCCACTTAAGTGAAACATGTCAGATTTGAAAAAAATGGCTCTGTCAGGAACGCAAAAACTGGCTCTGTCAGGAAGGGGTTAAGAAACTTGTTCACTTACATAAAATAAAGCATGATGTGATCATTATTTACTTTTTTATTTAGTGACCACACCTAATAGGAAACCTCTACTTTTAAAATAACATGTTTTTATTTTGTTAATGTTCTGTACCTAATTATATATTCCCATTTATGCCAACAGCATAAGCGCCATATTAACCCTTTGAGTACCAACATGGCAGCGTCGCTCACATTTGGTATATAAATTCAAATTAAAAATGTTATGTTAAATAAGATTAGATTTCCTATCAAATGTAATCATTACAGGTCACTATGATAAATAAAAATGGGTGCCTGGCAATTTTCACACATATTTGGTCAAATTCACTTGGCACTCAAAGGGTTAAAATGATTTGGAACTGGTGATAATGCAAATTTATTTTAGATATTGCATTTTATTCATACATTTTATTCTATGTAACTAGATCTTCTGACCTTGGATTTGCCATATTGGATGTGCCAGTGCAAGTTCTAAAGAAAAGTCTTGAAAGTAAACAATAAACTAGTATAAAGTCATCTCAGTATTGCTATATATGGAACTAGTAAGCCCGCTTGAAGCAAAAGCTTCGAAAGCTAGTCTGCTACCTTCTGTGTTTGCGCATGTGTGAGATAGAAATGCAGTTTCACTCTCTGCCAGCATATGGCAGTGTTTCCGAGGCTCACGGACATTAGACATGTATATACATGATTATATATAGGTGAAAATAATGGTAAAAGCATAGGCATGAGACAGTTAGATGTAAATTCCATAACTTTGGAATATACTGTGCACCTACTATTCTTATAACTTCTTATAATCCTTTATAATGTTCAGCTCTACCTTTCGAATCTCACAGTAGAATCCTTTTATGTTATAGTCCAGAGATGACCATTCAGATATCTGATTATAAAGGTCAAAGCTATATGAAGCCTTAATTAGCGTCCTATCAGCTTATCCTTACTTTCCCCTGATACCTTCTTGGACAGAAAACACACAGTGCAATATGATAGCAGCAGCCTCTTCCAGGCAAGCTATTTCCAGATGCCCATTACAGTTATTGAACATCATAAACCAGTGCAAAGACAGATCTATAAAATCTTTCCTGAAAGTGGAACACAAGAACTGCATTTTATTTATCGGAGCAAAATGATTTGGTTATCCCACAGATAAATTATGTTAAAGCAGTGACATATGCACATTTATAAACTGTGTATGCACAGCATCATCAAAACCAGCATAATGTTACAATAAAAGTATGGTTATCTGTATGTTGTGACAGCCTGCAGCTGTCTACACTGATAATATGGTGCAGCATCATTACGGATTTCCCTGGGTATCTCCCATGTCTCTTCGGTGAATGACTATACTATCTTAAATATGCGCTGAGGCCGCAAAGTTGAGGAAGTACCCATTTTTTTATTTATTTGAGAATAGGATGGACAAATGGAATCTGCATATGCAGTCTTTAAGCCCTTCCACACACCCTGTACCATCTATCAGTAACACATGAGAACAGAGCAAAGTCCTGCAGACACACCTTACCAATATCTGTGTCTCTTTGGCCATTTGCCCTATATAGACACATTTCTCCTTGAATGAACCTTGCCTGCAAATAAACAAGTTGTTTGCTATTAGTTACACTGGTAACACACGTCTGTCTGATGTGACGCGACTCATTAAAGGAGTCCCTGGAAGTTGCCCCGTGCTCTGAGAGTCTTGTGTTCAGAGATAAGCCCTGCTGTTTCCTGTGAAATAGATTTGGCAGTCATGTTTTCACATTTCTTTATTTTATCTCTAATAGACAGAACGAAAACTTGTTTTGTACACACACATCTCTGGCAAGATGGCTATGTTGTCATATCTTACACATTTATATCATCCATTAGTGTGTTATTGATATAGATTTGTCCTCTTATACTATTGCTGGAGTCAAGCCAAACATTCTTGTTGCGCGTCTTGGCTTGCGTCGAGCAGCTTTTTCACTCCGATGGGCATCTTGATTGCAATGCGATGTGACAAAACCGCTTCAGGAGAGTGCATTGATGAATTTGGTTTGTGAGGCTTGCATATCTGTGTGCCACTCGGTCTGAATCTGTATATGGAGTGATATGAGTTAGCGGCCGTAGGTTTTTTCCTGTTGTGCTGTCCCATAAATCTATACACAAGTGTCACATTATCAAAGTATTCAGTGCAGTCTCCTGAAATGGTTTTGATGTTCGCGTTAAAATGAAGATGCATCACACAAAATGCTTAAAAATGTTAAATATAAAAAAATATATTTTGAGTACAATGGCAATTTGTAACAACAAAAATACATAATACTCCCAAACCGACATGGTTCATACTTTATAATCTAACTCTTTGCCCACTTGGATGGTAGTGTGTGAGCCATGCAAGTGGGCGCGGTACACTTATACAGTGTCCATGTCTACATAGGCACCAAAACTCGTGTTGACCTTTTCAGTATCGTTCATGTCTATGTTGACCTTAACCTTGTGTCAACCTAGAGTATGTTGACCATTCTTAGGTGTCAAGCTAGTCACTGTTGACTAATGGTGGTCAACCTAGACCCTGTCTCTTCTATATCCAATATAGAAGTCCATGGGCTTCTTTCTGCATACTGTCGACTCGCCCGCACCATCCTCACCTTACCTCCTAGTGTACTCCCTGATCCAATGACCACCTTCTCCCTAGAAAAACCGACTTCATCTTCTGGGTGCAGGGAGAAGGAGCTTGGGGGTATCTGCAGCAGGAGGGTCCCAAACATAGGAGGCAAGGGAGACCCACAGGGTCTTTTTGCAAGAGCTGCCTTTTGCGGGACAGTGTTGGCGGTATTTAAAACTTTGAGCCTATGGCAAGCTTGAAGACCAGTAGCCAGTCAGGAGTGGCCACTGTGGTCGCTCCTGATTGACTGCTGGTCTGCGAGCTCCGAATGATTCACGGACGGTAACAATTTCAAAATGACACTGCATGAATGTCTTTCTGTTTCTTTTGATTAGGTCCTCTCCATAAATGCCAGAACTCCCCACCAACATGTTTTGACTTGTAAAGGATCTTTTTTTTTTAAGGTGTAGGTAGTGTTTGGCCTGAATATACCCTGAATAATTAGGGGTTGTCCAATAGAAGGATATTACCTCAACCTATTTTACAGCATAAATAAAATCCAATGCTGGAAACTGGGTGACAAAACAAAAAAGCATCCATGGTTTACCCTGCATGCAAAAATAATGAACTCGTGCCCCTTCCATAGGAAACTGTTGTCCCCCCCCCCCCCCCCCCCGTATTCAGTTGCTTTGGGATTCGGCCAAAATCCCATCAGTCGGATTCCCGGCACTCAAAAGACCAATCCAGTCCAATGCGATGCGTGTAGCCGTGAGCACAGCATTGGAGCCCAAAGATCACACCTGCTGCTCCATAGATTTATAGCATCGCCAAGTCTTTCGGCAGGCTTGGCTGGGATAGCATAGGATACAATGGATGCAAAATGACTGCATACGGTACATCGTATGCAGTCCTTTAGCCTGGGAGGTTCCCGGGCAGTACAAGGGAGGATCTCGGGTGACTTCTCCCCTTGGAGAAGTCACCCTAGTGTATGGGCACCTTAAGGGTTAGGCTGGAGGAAGGGTGTGGTAAAAATACTTACAAGGGTGTGTCTGGATTATGACTTTTTGGATTTCCTACCCAACCCTGTTTTCCTATACTCTAATCTCAGAATCAAAGAATAGAATGAGAAGCCTAGAATAGGAAGAAAAGACAGGGTGTAGAGTTTAGAGGTATCCCTTTGGTTACAGAATTTACCAGGATTACGTAGTAATGCCAGAAGCACAGCTAAGAATAGCGTCTTTCCACAAATGTGGTCATTTTTGTTTCTTTAATTAAATATTTTGACTGTGCCTCCTGCAATATTTCATCTATGAAAGCTTTTTCTGGACCTTTAATAAGTAAATTTAAGGCAATATGTATCCCCGTAACTAAGACTATTGAAGGTTAATCTGAAAAACTGTGGAGTTTGCTTTTGTTCAGTTAATATAAAGATGCACTATTGCATTTCTTCCCAACATGATGCCATTTCAAGCTGTGTGCAAAATAATACGGAGTACCAAGATTCTACTAACGTGTCTTGTAATAGGCTGAAACTAAGAGGCTGTGACCAAGCAGGCAATATGTCTCAGACAAGCAGGGGTGTGTGTGTGTGCGCGTGCGTGCACGCACGCACGCAATGCTGCATGTTCACCTATGCCAAGTCACCTGCCCAATCACTTTGTTCATGAAGTGTTATTGTCCTAGTCAGTCTGGCCTTTTCTTGTGCATGAAAAATCTACTTGTTTGTTACAATCCCTTTTGCTCAGCGACTGTTTTTGCTTGCTAATACCATGACTACACTGGATACGAACTCAGAAACAGCAGCTGGTGTTTTCTTCCTAATCCTAAAAAGATCAACATTAATCACGCAGGTCTCATGCTCCAAGCTCCATGTGTGCTTGTGCTGAAAGCTCTTGTTTCTGCCAAGCAGGGACCAGCAAATAATATAGCCCTGTAAGTGGGATGGATTACTACTTGGCGCGATTATATATGCTGAGCAAAATTAGGGAATGGTGTTACTTTCCTAACATTTCAGCATCAGATGAGTTTATTACCATCATGACGGTAATCTCTGGCAGTGCCAAGTGACATGCAGTTAGATTGTTGCATCAGCATGTTATTATACCCACACGCCCAATTCTGTTTGTACGAAGCATAGTGTTTGGAATAAAAGTGTGCATCATGACTCTTCTGAGTCACTATCTTGTGAACACAGTAAAATATAAATTGTACAATAATAAAGAAAAAAATATGGCAGCCATGTTCAGCTTCACACATCGTTCCACAGCTTAAATGTGTTTTTGGCAAGTTTAGTCAGATCATTTGGTAGTACATTTGGTAGTACATTGGCACATAAGTGTTTTTTTTGTGTGTGAAATTTGAAAATAGATGCATAGATGATATGGGCTTGTTTAGCATCCCATCTGCGACCATGCTATCCAGTGCTAAGGCTTCATAATCACATGGATAGTAGAAAACTCTGATCAGCCAAAGACAAACGTAAACTATTGTAGTGGACTTGGAACAAGATTGTTCCTTACAGCTATCAGAGTAAAACATACGGATGACCGTCAGTAGGGATGCCAGCGAATTGAATAGTAACTATGACATCCCAATGCAGGGAATCTCAACAGGTTTCAGGTAAGTATACCCCCCAACCCTAAACCTCCCTCACAGCCTAACCCTAACACTACCTACTCCTGCCAAACCCTAACCCTCATACCGTGGCGCATATACCTAACCCCACTCCTAATTGCCTTACCCTTCCCGTGGCTGTGCAAGATTTGTTCTGCACATGCATCTGACACTCGTAGTTCTTCTCTGCTTGATTAACAGGCAGATTGTTGAAGGGGTCAGAGGGAGGCCTGCATCCTGGTTTTCTGGAAGGGCAGAGCGAAGATTCTGAGTGCCACCACGCAGAGGGTCTAGCCTCGCAGACCGTCCATTGGTCAACTGCGTAATCTGAGGTTTACTCAACTGGCCATCTGCGTTGTATCTTAGCATGCAACGTCGGTTGCAGTGCTGGTACCACAGTTACAGACCTGAGGTCTTGATTTTACCGTGAAGTTCCTCCTTTAAATCGGGTAGAAATTCAAAGCCACCTGCAAGTAGCATTGAATGTGTGTCCATCTGTGAATCAAGCCCTCTGTGAAGTTATCAATCTCCTGGGTTAGTATTTATTATATTAACATAGATATAGCTATATTTGTTGTAATCTACTCGCATGTGAAATTACTATAGAATATGGACAAACCTAAAGTTACTCTATAGCACCTACTTGATAAGGAAGCTTTCTCCTGCATTTTACATGCAAATCTGAGTGTCTGAAAGTAGAATATAAAAAAGCTTTGGTGGCATAGACAATGTTGTCATTATACATGAGTGCTGCCCTTCTCATGCAGTGCTGATCACTCGAGTGCATCCTTTAGCGGTGACATTCATGTAACAGATTTGTATTGCATGACAACCATTCCATCAATATTATCTGTTGCCGTGCTGTACAGTATGTGATGATGCGGAACATTACGTGTGATGATCATAAATAATAATTAAATTACTAATAATTACTTGACCACGGACAGGCTTTGCTGGTTTACTGATAACATTCCAAGTTATCTTACTGGCTAAGGTCAGTCATATTACACATGAATAAGCAAGACAATTGGGTTGGATTAGAACTCAATGCCCCAGGTGAAAATGCTGTGACTGGCCATCTATGCTTGTATTTTGCTGTACTTTATAGTTCCTGTGTGTACTATACACTGGGTTGGTTAATGATTCCAGCATACATGCAGGTATACAATACCACATTTATTTTTGGCAACAAACGTGCTATGTAGGTTGATCAGAACTACAATTGGCTGTAATCGGTAAAATGTGAAGTGTACAATACCCCCTACCTATGGAATATGGCTGAAGTAATAATTTCCCCAGTGACTATCAGACCATCTAGAGCAGGCATGTCCAACCTGCGGCCCTCCAGATGTATTGAAACTACACATCCCAGCATGCCTTTTCATAGTATTGCTATTAGGGAATGCTAAAACTATTGCAAGGCATGCTGGGATGTGTAGTTTCACAACAGCTGGAGGGCCGCGGGTTGGACATGCCTGATCTAGAGATTGTTCCCTATAACAACCAATAGATTTTAGCCATCATTTTATAGAATGTAGTAGAAAATCTGATTGGTTTATATAGTAAGTAAGTATAATTTATATAGCGCACTTTCTCCAGCAGGACTCAAGGCGCTTACAGACATTAAAAAACAATGCACATAATACAGAGGATGTTGGTGGTACAGTAACAGACAGGTCACAGACAAAAGAAACCCCCTGAGCACACAGTAAGCATAATGCAGGAGTGGTGCAGCATTTTGGATAATAACTTCCATGGGTTATATGAGCAGACCCTAAACTTCAGAATGTTGACAGATTTTTCCCTGAGATACAGTAGGAAGAATTGAGTAGTCTTGTTGGCAAGGTAGTAGCACAAACCATCTATAATTAACTATTTAGAGGCGCTTCTAGATCTGATCTGAAGCAGCATGTACCGTGTAATTAAATTCCAGTCTGTTAAGCAAATAACGCAGCTTAAATGGACCATAACCCATTAAAAAACAACAACTTTATATTCCGCTGTAATCCTTTTACAGCGTGCCATAAAGCAATGGTTCCCACATTTACTGACAAATTGCACTTTTTAAAGTTTCCATGACCTTAAGTGCAATGTATAATTATAGTATTATAACAGAGCCTAACGTGTATTTAATGGCTTTCCTTCTTGCTCATAAAGAGGACGGTGTAGAAATATACTGTATAAGGGCTGCTGTTTAAATTAATTTGGGTCAATTCTAGATATAACTGAAACACCTATGTTCACACACATTAATTTCTATAGCAGTTATGCCTCTTTCTTGTCCCAAGCCATTCCATTTCTGTTTTCATTGTGTTCTATGGATTGCACTGTATTTATACCAAACTTTGAAATTATTATAATCCACCATGGGTGGGTACCCCGGCCTGCGGCCACATGACCCCTCCCCCCCCGCTCTGTTCGCCATGGCCGCACGCACCCTGTGTCTGCACATGTGCGGAAACGCATCTGCGCATGTGCAGAGCCACACCATCGGACCCCTTGCTGACGAAGGGTTCTGAATAAACAGACCTGAATAAGGTCCCTAGTCAGATGTTGTGACACAGCAATATCAAAAAGTATTAGGCCTGAGCATGTGTGCACAAGTGACAGCTTCTTCCATGTTTAGGGCAGAGGAATTGTGCTTTTTATGTACTTTTTCGAATATTCACCATTGTTCAGTATATTGTGATACACAGGTGTAATGATACAAGATGTTTCTAGGACCAGTCAAATATGTGTCGTTGTCGGTGCCGGACCCGGTCCCGACAGGCATTCACCCGACGTCGGGATCCCGACTGTCAAAACACTGATAGCCGGGTTCCCGACAGCCACTCGCTATTTTCCCTTGTGGGGGTCCACGACTCCCATAGAGGGAGAATAGAATAGGTGGCTCGCCTGCAGCGTGGTGAGCGGCTTAGTTGCGCTCACCATGCTGTCTTGGTCCAGCCAGTCGGGATCCCGACTGTCTGACCCCTATACCACACCCAATATGTGGTAGATGGATTATTTAAATTAAGTCACAGAACAGCACATACATTACAGTAGGCCAGGAAGGGAGAGTCATTTATGAATCTCCTTCATTGGATCATGTTCTCTTCAGATCACATTAACAGCAGTTAGATATATACAAGTATGTAAATCTTACACTTTTTGATGCTTTTTTATACTGCTTTCACATTGCAGAAATGGGTAATGACACGGTATTCTTAAATGGGACTTTAAAACGGGTCTGAGCCTTGAGACCTTTCACATTGCAGGTGAAAACCGTTTTAAAAATCATTTAATACCATTCAAACATTTAACCCGTTTCAAGCCAAGGGACACATTTCAAGCCATTGAAATAGAGCTGTTCAAACTGCCAAAAAAAACGGCTTTAAAATGTGTAGGACTTTTTAACCGTGTTGAAATACCGGTTAACTTTAACCGGTAAATCAACTTTGGCACTTTCACATTGCAGCCTTAAACGTTTTAAAATGGAAAAAAACGGCAATATACCGTTTTAAAAGTGCGATGTGAAAGGGGTATTAGATGCATTGCCATGACCGTGCAGCTTAACGGTATACAGAGAGAATTGATTTATTTGAGAAAGCATCCTGGATATGTAGGGTGAAATTGAATAGGATGAGAGATTCAGAAAGTGAGAGATTTGGTAAGAAATCTCCAGTTTTTTAAAGCGGCAATCATTTACACTGCAAAGTTGTTGTTGTTGAAATGTAAATGATTGCTGCTTTAAAAAAACTGGAGATTTCTTACCAAATCTCTCACTTTCTGAATCTTTCATCCTATTAAATTTCACCCGAAGTCTCTTGTACTGGACATACCTAAATGCAGTGTGCTCTGTTCTACCACGTTTCTCAAGTGTGAGTGGGTTTATATACAGATCAGTCTGGTTTCAGCTCGCACCTGAAAGCACATTAGGTGAAAGGTAGTTCTTGTGGTGTAAGACCCCACCTGTATATTGGTGACACAATGTGAGTGATGTCTGATCACATCCAAAGTGTTTTTTTTGTTTGTTTGTTTTTTAAAGAAAAATCAAATAAGAAATTTCTTGGTTTAACTGTCTGGCCAGAATGTGATCATCCACATTTCATTGTGCTGCATCAGTTACCATTCCGCTTTGGCTGCATCTCTAATCTGACTGTTGGAGCATGGTCACGTAAGCCTGGCTGCTGGAGCACAGTCATGTAAGGCTGGCTACTGGAGCACGGTCATGTAAGCCTGGCTGTCAGAGCACAGTCATGTAAGCCTGGCTGTCAGAGCACAGTCATGTAAGCCTGGCTGTCAGAGCACAGTCATGTAAGCCTGGCTGTCAGAGCACAGTCATGTAAGCCTGGCTGTCAGAGCATAGTCATGTAAGCCTGGCTGTCAGAGCACAGTCATGTAAGCCTGGCTGTCAGAGCACAGTCATGTAAGCCTGGCTGTCAGAGCACAGTCATGTAAGTCTAAAGTAAAGCTTTGAGAATGTTGCATTTGACTCAGTAGATTCCTTTATCCAGCTAGGGCATACGGTCGGTTGGTCAACCTAAAGATGGTCGACAGTCATTAGGTTGACACCGTTGGGTCGACATACAGCAAGGTTGACAAGTGTCTAGGTCCACATGGGACAAGGTCGACAGGTGCTTAGGTCGACACCAGCATTAGGTCGATATGGTCTAGGTCGACAGTCAGAAGGTTGACATGGGGGTTTTCAGTTTTTTGAGTCGACATGTGCCGACAGGCGGTATTTCATGCCCTACCATCCACTAGAGCGTGGTGGGAGAATAAAATAGTGTGCCGAGCATAGCGAGACACTGTGCCCGAAGCATGGCGAGAGAATGCGGTGCACTTTAACCTGTGTCCATGTCGACTGTCGACATTCAGTTAAAAGAAAAACAGAGAAAAACCCCATGTCGACATTGTGACGGTCGACCTACACCATGTTGACCTAACGCTTGTGTTGACCTAAGCACCTGTCGACCTTGTCCCATTTCGACCTTGCTGTATGTCGACCCAACGGTGTTGACCTAATGACTGTCGACCACCTTCCACAGCTAGTACCCTGAGATCCTGAATGTGTGTCTGTAAGTAGCTTGGCTTCTATATACATGTATTTACTTTGTGGGCAGTTTTCTTTTATCTGTAGAATAAACTAGCTGTTTTATAATAATAAGGTACTTGTTTCCTAGCCTGGTGCCCAACGCATTCCTTACTTAGTGGTGTGCGATGCGATATTCATGTTAAAGTAACAGGAGTGCCTGTACAATGAAATATCGCATAACATTGCATGCCAGCAAATGGCATGCGATGTGATGCGATTTTTAATTGTACAAGCACCCTGATGGGTGCTTACAATGTTAAATGCACCCCCATTGTCAACGCCACCCCCACTATCAACGCCAACCCGAAGCGTGGCGAGCGGCGGCGGTACGTGTCCTCCGACCTTTTCATACCCCCACTATCCACGTCGGCGTGGAGTTGAATTTAGATAGTGTGGCGAGCCACCGAGCCCGAAGCGTGGCAAGCGGCCCGCGGAATACGAGCCCCGCATACATACAGTAATCCGTGTCCCCGCGCGGGGCTCGCTGCGCTCGCCACGCTTCGGGCTCGGTGGCTAGCTGCACTCTCCACACTATCTAAAGTCAACTCCACGCCGATGTGGATAGTGGGGGTATGAAAAAGGTCAGAGGACACGTACCACCACCCTGCGCGAGCTTGCTGCGCTCGCCACGCTTCGGGCTCGGTGGCTAGCTGCACTCTCCACACTATCTAAAGTCAACTCCACGCCGATGTGTATAGTGGGGGTATGAAAAAGGTCGGAGGACACGTACCACCACCCTGCGCAAGCTTGCTGCACTCGCCACGCTTTGGGTTGGCGGTGATATTGGGGGTGGCGTTGCCAATGGGGGTGCATTTAACATTGAAAGCACCCATCAGGGTGCTTGTACAATTAAAAATTGGATTGCATCGCATGCTGCTATATTGCATGTGATGCAATGCGATTGTATAAGATGTCATAAGATCAAAATCGTGGGCGCCGTGCTAGGAAACAAGTACCAATAATAATAATATTATTATTAATTATTATTATTATTATTACATTGTGTTTCAGAAAGGACACAATATTCCAGAGTTCTAAAATAAGGAACATTGAAATACAATCCATAAAAGCATTCACTTATTTCATTAGTAGAGGACAGTCGAAGTATAGAAACGGAAAAAGAAGGTGGTCATGTATACTGTAAAATGAGCAGATTGGGGGGGCGCTTTGGATAATGGAAATACTGCTATAAGTAATGTCATGTTATTTGAGGCTGTAGCTTGTGATCTATGCACAACTTGACAGTGAGCCAATAATACTGTTCTTGTTCCATTTAATGTGACCTTTGCTCCTGCCCCCATCTGCATCATTCAGCAGTATTGATTTTCAATAGTTTGTACAGACCACACGTAATGAGGAAACTGCTTTGATGGAGCAGGATAGCACAGAGGAGAGAAGCACACACTTGCTGTTGTACAGCAAGCAAACGCCTGCTTCCTGCACTGTCCTGTTTGTCGTACTGTGTGTCATTCTTAATTGCATGTTACATCACACATCTGTATGAGAGCAAACGTGCATGGATGGGAGGAGAAAGGCTTCTCATTAATTATTTATTGTCTGATTTCTAAATTTAGCTATAGTCTAGTCATGATTAGCCCTGCATACAATGTGTCCTAAACAATTAGGCCTGTGGTTATCAAGTCGCAGTCTTTTATCAGGGCTGTATTCTTTAAAAAGAGCTAAAACTTATTTCCTGTTAATGTTTAGAGGGTGAAAGTGAAGCTGGCAGCAGGACAACCCAGAAGTCTGGCGTGGCAGCAATGTCAGAGAACTCACCTCCTGATGTCAGCACAGCAAACAATCTTACCAGGGCATCTGAGCACCAAGATTCACCCAGGAAAAACCACTCGGAGGAGCAGCAGCTAACTAGTTCTGAAACAACGTCGGAGTCTCCCACCCAGTCCACAGGGACAGGAGGCTGGACTAATCCTGACAGCAGCTTTTCTTCTGGGGACGCTGGGAAGAATAACAACCTACTGCAACCAAAAGCAACACCGCACATAAATGATGTGTCAGAAATAGATGCATTCTCCAAGGAGAGCATAGAGGAACAAGCCAGGAACCCAATGGTAGACACACTGCTATCAGCAGCTGCAGTTAAATCAGATTGTGCTTCAGGAGCATACAATGACAGTGCTGGAGGCAAAAGTTCCTTAGAATGCAGTTGTCCTATCCAATCTGTCCTCACAGTGGACAGCACAGAAGAACATTACACAGTTACCGAGAATGGAGAAGCTGTTAAAAAAAGGATTATTCATGCAGAGATCCAAGTAGGTGAAACAACACATCCCAAAGGCAGCGCTAATCGCAAATGCTCAGAAGAGGAACAGAGCAAAGCTCAAAGACAAGCAACAGTTGAATTTATAGCAAGTCTCCTGAACGGGGACCTAAAAGATAGTGAGAATTTCCTGGCTCACTTGGACTTCCAGGAAGAGACTTTCTCTGAAGAAGAAATGTCACCAAGCCCAGGGGAGTCGGTCTTGGGGGATAATTACCTTTCTTTGGATGAATTAGCAAAGAGAATAAAGATAGAGGAGGTAAGTGGCGATGTTTACCACATTTCTGTGGCTATTCCCTGTTTTTATATAAATAAAGACGAATAAAGT
Source organism: Crinia signifera (assembly GCF_055691185.1). Lineage (NCBI taxonomy): Eukaryota > Metazoa > Chordata > Amphibia > Anura > Myobatrachidae > Crinia > Crinia signifera. The sequence goes on from NC_139219.1 coordinate 97,397,325, forward strand.
GGAATATATTACTGTTAAGTGTCTGCTAATCAGACTTCAATTACCTATGTAGCTATGATTACATGGTCATTTTCTTAAAAAAAGAAAAAAGTGTTCTATGAAGGTCTCATTCATTTGACAAAAACTTGTTTTACACCAAATATCGACTCATTGGCACCTATTTCATACAAAGAGCCCTATTTGTTATGATTTGTACCACTTTATTATATACCACTTTCATTCAGCTACACAGGACTATGTGGCAACCATCATTGGAAATATTTATTTTACATATGCTTTTACAATAAATAAAAAAAAGTGTGTGTGTATATATATATATATATATATATATATATGTTTCCTTTCTACTTTCGTCATTACAGTACAGAGCAGAGGTTTCCAACCTTGGTCCTCGAGTACCCCCAACAGTAAACATTTTCCAGATCACCTGATTGGTGCACAGTTGCACTGTTCATGAACACCTTTTGAAAGATCCACAGGTGGAGCTAGTTATTTCACTTGCGATTCTGTTGGAGACCTGGAAAATGGTTGGGGTACTTAAGGACAATGGTTGGGAACCACTGGTATAGAGTATCTTCTGGTCATTACAGCAGAATGTCAATCATCACATTCTAGATATGTTTAAAAGAAGTTTTCATGTTATAGTTTTAGTTTAACAAACCCCTTGTTATCTGTTTAAGAGTATGTTGTTGTGTACTTTCTGCTGTACTTAGCATGGTCCTACCCTAGTCCCCTGGGCACTGCATGACAGTATAGAAACACCTATTACAAAGTTGGTAGTGGTTTTGCTTTTATTTCTATTTCAGATTGTAAAAGCTCAACTAAGCGTTTTTATTCTTATTTTTGTACAATACAAATCACTTTAAATCCTAACATAAATCAGTTTATCTATTAGTTGCCTGCTATAAATGTAATGTACCCCAATAATATAAGTGCCAGTAACTGTTGGTATGGTTTTGTTTATGATCTTGTTGACTCCATCAATTATTGATCGCATTGTCACTCCAAGTCAGCTGAACTCAAGCTACCCCTTTCTGCCTGTCTGTTTTCTGTGGTTCACAACGTTCCCGTGCAGTAATTAGGCTGTTTCAGGTCATAAAGAATAATCCAATATAGCTGGTTCCTTCCTATATAAATTGACATTGCTGCATGATGTACAGTGGATTAGCTTTGCTTTATATATGACTCTATCCCAAGATGTATTTTTCATTTAAGCTTTTTGAGTAACTTTTTCAAATAAAAATCAGGTTTTTTTTACATTGCCAAAGACTCCTACACTTCTGGGATTATTTAAATTGATGTAAATTAAGGTTTCTGTATAATTTTTGGAGGTAAGCCAGTTGTATAATTGTTTTTCAGTTGCCCATGTCAAAGGAATGGTTTGGACAAACTAGATTGGTGGATTAATTAGTCACAGCAAAAGTTAACCATCATATTTGGGATATAAACTTTTTATTTTGTGTACTATTATTTAGGCACGCTGTGTAGTGCTGTCTGATTGGTTCGTGTAGCTGTAAAATTGTTTTGATTTTGCACACACCTGAATGGCCAAACCACATCACTTACAGCTTGCGCATCAGAATTGGTTGTAATGTTTTGGATCATACAGTATCGAAATGTTTTTAAATCACCCAAGTAAAGCATTAAATTGTACATGTCACCTTATTTACTGAAAAATTGTGTAGAATTATGTATTACAGTACATGTGCTAAACTTAGATGGTATTGAAGTTCCACTACCTCAAAATATAAATGTTACAAATCTGCATCTCCAATTATTCCTAGCCCTAGGGGTTGCTGTTTGTGCTGTTTGCAGCCTTTTTCCCCCCCATGGATTTAAAAGTTATGTAAAATGAACAATTCAATAATGTTTCCCATTTAGAAGTGCTGGAGGGATCAGGGGAGTGGCACATTTCCATTTAGGCATTGGCTATGTTTTATTACCGTTACTCATCAATTTCCTATAATAACTACCAGCAGGGGGTTGCAGCGTCAATCAAGCAGCGAAGGGGGGGGGGGGGGGGGGCACTTGCTAGGCACATATACACATAACACTAAACACAAAATCGGGCGCAGAACCTATACACATACATGTTAACATCCGCATAGTTCTCCAGTGCTCAGAGCATCAGCGAATCAGATTAAGCTATTGCACTCTGTTAAGTCTGCCACCTAGACTCCAATTGGCTAGTTTCAAAGAATTCTGGGAGGCGGATTTAGCAGAATACAATAGCTTATGCTGATTCTTAGCTCTGGAGATCTATGGGTATCGATATACATGCATACATACATACATACATACATACATACATACATACATACATACATGTTGACATGCATGTTTATATGTGTCTAGCAATTTCCCCTCCTCCACTGGTTGGTCGGCGCTATAGCCACCATTGGTAACTACAAATTATTTCTGCTGTACACTATCTTAAGTGAGTGTGGACAGGTAAGACATGTATAGTATCGTACAATGTATATATTTTGTAGTTACTGGGTAATGGATAGACAATCATTGAGAGCCTGGGCCTAACCAATCGGCAATCTTGCTTGGCAGGGGTCTGTCCCCTTTTTAGAGATGCTTCTCTGACTGTTTGACAGATGCAGTAGTATATGTGACCAGTTACAATCTATATTCCGTACGACATGTACGCGCGCACACACACACACACACACATTCACTCTAGGGTTATTTTTGTTGGAACCCAAATAACCTACAAGTATATTTTTGGATTGTGGGAGGAAACCACAGTACCTGAAGGAAACCCACACAAGTACTGGGAGAATATACAAACTCCACACAGTTAGGGCTATTGTGGGAATCGAACTTATGACCTCAGTGCTTAGAGGCAGTAATGCTAACCATTACACAAGCATCTGATTGCCCGCCCAGCCTCTAGCAAGTGGTGCATATATCAGCTTATGGCTTTGTGTGTTATTATATGATACTAGCAATTACCAAATTAGATTTTTTTCTTTTTACCTAATAATGAAAATTGGGAACTTGGAGAGTAGACGTTAATTTTGTGCCTAAAGGCGACATGACCCCTAAAGCCACCCCAGGGTAAGGGGTGTTAGTGAAAGGACCAATCACAAACCACTAGCATCTAGAAGTCCTGGAGATCCTGGATTTTGGCGGTAGGGGGTCACCATTGGTAGCATTTAAAAAAAATGTCAAGAGAATTAATGTTCTAAACAGGTAGACGGGTAGAATATTTCCAACCAAACTGTATTGTGTGACTCTTACCATTACAAAGCTTTCTGCACAATGTGATCACACTCCAATAGTGCAATCATTTGCTGAATGGTAGTTATCTAGACATTATACAGCCATTAGACTGAAAAGGTGTTTTTTTTTTTTTTATCATTATCATCGTAATAGTGCGATTTTGGCTACAATTTATCTATATAGTCAAAATAGGACAGACCTTAGAGTGTAAGTGAGCCGAAATCGCAATGTTTAGAAAGGCTTGTGACACAGATGTGCGGACCCGTGGCATCAGTACTGCCAGGGAAATAGACAGTGCAGACGTCTATTTTGTCTCCTGTAGAATGTATTTGGCCAAATGGCAAGATAGTCAAAATAGGATAATCTTAATCCGCCATTAGCCTGAATCGCACTGTGTGTACCCCATTACTCACACAGTGTATGCAAACAAACAGTTAGACATGTTGTAAAAGTACTGAAACATAAAGCAGCAGTAATTAATCTCTTACACCCTTTTCACACTGCCGCAATAATGCCGATTTATTGGTGTGTTCACCAAGGCTGTGTTACTGTGTGAAAAAAAGTGTTAACGAGCAGTATGCACTGGTTTCCCAAGCCAAGGTGCCCGTACATGGTACAATTGCTGGGTGCGATGAGATGCGCTCTCCCACACACATCTCATAGCTCAAAAGTATGTGCTGCACATACTTTTAGTACTAGATTGTATCTCATTGCATTGCAAAATTTATGCGATGCGATCAAGTCCAAATTGCATACAATAATTGTACCGTGTATGGGCACCTTCATCCAACATCGTTCCCTTTTGCAATATAGGCAAACCAGATCCCCAGCGCTTGGAGATGATGTCATCTAATGTAAAGAATGGAGATCAAAGAAAGTTACAGTATGTATTTGGTTTATCTAAAGCTGGGTACAAACCCAAACATTCCAGCGTTCTTGCATGATACGGTAGCTATGTATCATGAATGTGAACACTGCATGTTCCAACATTGAAAGGCAGAATATAATAATACTAGTAATCCCACTCAAAGCAAAAGCTTCGAAAGTTAGTCTGCTACCTTCTGTGTTTGTGCATGTGTGAGAAAGAGATGTAGTTTCACTCTCTGCCAGCAGATGACAGTGTTTCGGAGACTCACGGACACTAGACATACTGTATATATCTATATATCTCTACAGTATCATTGCGAACCACATTGTACTTTGCATTGTTCAATCTGATGGGATCATACATTAGATGATGGGACCACATAATTTAAAAAACAATGAATTGGGTGTGCACTCTGTATAATAGTAGTTGAAATCCATTTTGGATCATACGATTGACCCAGCTATAGTACAATAGAAATCTCCCAAAGCTAGGACTATCTTTAGGAATTTGTTACATTTGAACAGGAGTCCCTTTATTAGATACACCTGTTAATGTACAGTAAAAATGTAATCACCCAAGCATGTGGCAGCAACTGAAAGGTTGAAAGCATGCAGACTAGCTCAATAGGGTCAGCTGTTGTTCAGACCAATCAGAAGAATGCAGAAGAAGTGTGACCTAAGTCACTTTAGTTATAGAATGATCGATTTCTCCATACGGGATGGTTTGAGTATCTCATAAACTGCTCATCTCCTAGGACGGACTTTCATGTACAATGGTCACTACAGTCTTTAGTTAAACAAAAACATCCAGTGAACAGCCGTTTAGTGGGTGGAAAGGCCTTGCTGATGACAAAGGTCAGAGGAAAGTGTTACAAGTTCACAGGAATGCAGCAGCAACTCAAACATTGCAGGACAACAGCTGATAGCACTGGACCTTCATGTCGATGTGCTACAGCAGCAGACAACCACATTTGAGGTCTATTTACAGTGATATCACCTGTTACCACCTCAGTTGCTTCAAGCTTTTCAATGACAGGGTTATATTGGAGAAATCGACCTTATTTAGCATTGGGAACTAGGAGATTAAAGGGGCACAACAGCAGAAACATTCCTTAGATTGGGGGACAGACAGTTGTAAAAAATAATAATAAAAAATAGTTGCGTTGTCTGATTTGATCTTGTTTTCTGTTACACCATGCAAATTGTAGGATAAGAATATGACAACTACCTGTAGTTGTTATTTTATTTATTAACAGTTTCTTATATAGCGCACACATTCTGCAGCGCTTTAAAGATAATATTTGAACAATCACATCAGTCCCTGCCCCAGCACACACACACACACACACACATTCTAGGGTTAATTTGTTGGGAGCCAATTAGCCTACCAGTATATTTTTGGATTGTGGGAGGAAACTGGAGTACCCGGAGTAAACCCACGCAAGTACGGGGAGAATATACAAACTCCGCACAGTTAAGGCCATGGTGGGGATCGAACCCTTGACCTCAGTGCTGTGAGGTGGTAATGCTAACCATTGCACCATTCGTTACTGCCCTGATTTATTTGTATTATTTATTTATATGGTGACACCAGGGTTATGCAGCACCTTACAATACATAGATGAGTGTAAAACAAGTTACTGAAGCAGGACCTTTTCATTGCTTGCAGACTATTGCCATTCATACAGTAGGTTTGTGTGTTCGCTATACATATGGAATAGGGGAGTTTGCCACAAAAATAAGGTATTATACCCACAAATCCTAAACCATCTGATAGATGTTGAGATTTTTTTTTCAATTTTGAATGTTCCCATGACATTGCAGCTTAACCAGTAGTGTACCCAAACTAGGGTTACCACCTTTTTGTTGAGAGATTCCCGGACAGTGACCCGCCCCTTGACACACCCACTGCCCCGCCCCTTTGACCCGCCTTATGTTGAGATTTTTTTAAGATTTGCTTCAATTGATTTTGCATACCATAATGCCAGTTACATGTTACATCACACGCAGTAATGCCCATTACATGTTATGCCACACACCGTGATGCCCATTACATGTTACGCCATACACCGCAATGCCCATTACATGTTATGCCAGGACTCAAAAAGTTTTTTGTAAAGTACGGATAACATGGACAGTGCGCGCCGTAGGCGCGCGCAAAAAAATTTCAACATAATGCCGATTACACGTCACACACCCATTACATAGTATACAAAATGCCATAATGCCATAATGCCCATTACATGTTATGCCACACAACATGATGCCCATTACACATTATGCTTATTACTTGTTATGCCAGGACTCAAATTTTTTCTAAATTAGGGACAACACGGACACCGTAATGCCGATTACATATCACACACCCATTACATAGTATACCACATGCCCATTGCATGTTATACCAAACACCATAATGCCCATTACACCAAACACTGTAATGCCCATTACACATTATACTAAACACCATAATGCCCATTACACGTTATAGCAAACACCGTAATGCCCATTACACATTAGATTAAACACCATAATGCCCATTACACGGTATCCCAAACACTGTAATGCCCATTGCACATTACACCACACACCTTGATGCCCATTAAATATGTTACGCCTCACATGATGCCCATTACATCACACACATTCTAATGCCCATTACACATTATGCGATACACCATGATGCCCACACACACACATGGGGTGACAGAGCTGCATACACAGGGTGACATGGGCACACACAGTGGGACGGGGGCACACAAAGGGTGACAGATGAATAAATAATAATAGTGTTATAAAAACCAATTACTATAATCAGTATGAACATAAATATGTAACACTGCCTCAAGGTGTGACAGCAGAGGTACAAGGGGATTATTAGGACACAGCCAGCAGCCAGGTAGTGTGGGAGGGAAGGGAAGTTTGCAGCAGAAATAAAGAGCAGATGCCTGGATACAAGCAGGCACAACATGCACAGTGTACAGGCACCAGAGAAAGCGCCCGAGGTGAGATGCCTACCTGCCCCAGGATCAGTAAGCCAACTCTGCCGCTTGCACTCAAAGAGCCGAGTGAAGTAGTCGTAGATACTGGCACTGCAGTGCGGAGCGGGGGTTCAGCCTCGCACATGGGCAGGAGGAGGAGCAGGCACAATTACAGCGTACTAGCAGCCAGATGGAGCACAGCTCCGCCCCCAAGATGATGGGCAGGAAGCACCCAACCACTGCCAGACTCCGCTGGGACAACGCGAGGTCAGGTGACCCCATGAGACGGAGGCGCGTCACAGTGCTTGCCCAGCGCCCAGGTGAGAGGGGAGGGGCGGAGAGTCGCAGCAGCCCAGGCCAGCGGGGGGACAGAAGAAGAGGAGGCGGCTTGGGCGGCACGATCGCTGCGGCAGCAAGGTAATGACATGTCCTCTGCCGCCGTGCCCACTGCCTCCTCCTCCGCGGCGGCTGTAGGGATACCCGCCACCAGTTCCCGGACATTGAATAGTCCGGGAACGACACCCGTCCGGACTCCGGACACCCGGTCTAATTACCGGACTGTCCGGAGTAATCCCGGACGGGTGGTAACCCTAACCCAAACTGTACCACAAGAGCGGCACGTCGTCCCATATAGCTGCAAGTCCTCCCACAGTGTCATTATGGGATCTGACACAGATAAGAGCATACCCTTACTACCCTGCTCCCTGAGTGGTGGTCAACCATTTCACAAAGTCCATTTCTTCAAAGCAAGCCTACATAGCTGTTTGTCACTGTCCCTTATAGAGATGTGTAGTAAACATTGTAAGCTCCACTGGGGCAGGAAGTGATCTGAATGGCCAAATATTCTCTGTAAAGTGCTGTAGGTCATGTGAGTGCTGCATAAGTAACTGGTTAATAAATAATGATGACAGGAAGTGACCATTTGAGGTTGTTAAAATGGTATTAGCGGAGATAAACGCAGATGTGTTATTGCCATTTTCAGGGTATGCACCTGACGTCGGCTGCGAGTCCTAGCGTACAATACAGGGCATCTGCGTTGCTACTATTGCAGCTATTCTGTTTGGCCACAGACCTAGTAAAGCAGTCACTCTTTACTGTTCTTGCGTATAGCCTGTGCATGCATATGCAATTGGCTTGCAGTTGCTCTTTTTATTCTGGAATTGCAGCTTCACATGTGCTGCATTTGTGAGAAAACCGCACTTGCAGCTGCAAAGTCCAATGCTATCCACAGACTGGTAGCATTGTGGGTCTTACATGGTTAAATTCTGAAGAAAACTTTGTAACCATTACTGATCCTCTTGTCTGAATGATCCCAAAATCCTGCTGTGGAATGCTCTACTCTAATCCACATGCAGCAGAAACATGAATAACCCTTGTTTTTCAGTAATACAGTATTAGTCTTGTAAAAAGTACATTTCATATATAATTTTGCTTTACTTTGTAGTGAAAACTGGTCGCAATACAACTGTTTGAGAGAATTTGCTCCCGTCCAAAGTGGCCGATATAGAATACAAGTGTTTTATTGCCTTGAATTTGTTAAATCATGGCGTGAGTAGTAGAGATGTTTGTGCATATACTATGGGGTATCTGTAATACCACTTTCAGACCGCACTCTGGACCCGGGTTATTGACGTGTCCTTGTGTCTCCAACCCGGGTCAAGGTGCGGTGTGAAAGCGCCACTGTGAAAATTCCCGGGTTAGGTAACACTGCATTTCAACCCTGGTCTTGACCAGGGTTGAACACGGCTCTAACCCGGGTTGGGGTGCAGTCTGAAAGCTCCCTACCCAGGTTATTCAACACTGAATTCATTATCCGCAGCTTCATCTGGATGATTCCTCTGTCTCCTTTGATGAGGTCAGTGGCCAGAGACCCGTAAAAAAAGCAGCACACTGCAGAGCACACGTCTGAGGCAGCATTCCGGCAGTAGCACAGCCATGTCCTCAGTTTGGTTAGATGAGGAGGTGAGGGCAGTGTCGGAACTTGGCCCAGGTGCAAAACTACATTTTTGGGCCCTCCTCTTCCACTCCAAACCAAGTTCACAATATGCCACATAGCAGTGGGTAGCAGAAGTGGGCCCCTTAGTCTTCAGGGGCCCCGGTGCAATGCACCTGCTGCACCAATGGTAGTTCCGCCTCTGGGTGAGGGAATTTCTGAATATAAGGGGAGACAAAGAAATGCGCAGATTTGACAGGAACAGTAAAAGATGCTGTGGATTACAAAAACATAGCTAAAAGAGAGGCTCTCCCCCTGCGCAAATATAGGGGTCACTCAGTATTCCTCCCAGACCCTCACTTTTGTTTCCTTTGTGACATCATGTTTGTGAGCCTGAAAAAAGTCCACTTTTAATGACACCAATAGGTTATGCTGTGCTGACCCGGGTCCAGTGTGAAAGCAGCCAACCAGAGAATAACCCGTGTCGAAGTGCAGTGTGAAAGGTGTCAAAAACGAGTCTGACCCAGGTTGCAGCAGGGATGGACCCTTGTTCAAAATACAGTGTTGGACCCAGGTTTGCGGTCTGAAAGCTGTATTATTTAATCCTAGTGTTGAATGTTATAACTTTGGTTGTGAAAGACATGCTGTTTCTTTAAACACGGGTTGTCCTGTGAATATGTTTACATGGCTGATGGGCACTGCTTTAGAAAGAAACCTATTGCTAATTCTTTCATCATGTACAGTATGCCATAATTACTGGTGAGGATAACATGGTTTTTTATTGTGCACATATGTATTGTATCATCCAATGAAGGTGTAAAATGACTTCTGAGTATTGTCATTATATATAATCTGTAGCCACTAAATTGTCCCCCCCCCCCCCCCCCCCCCCCCCCCCGTGTTACAGTGTAGAATTTCCTTCACTCCTGGGCAAATAAAACTATTCTAGCTCCTTGTCAATCGCAGTTATGTTGTTTCCTGTATATGCTAACATGTGTTAAACATTTCTTTATCCTTGTCTACAATCCGTATACATTTCTTCTCCTGCCACTGTTTACTTTGTTGCTCTAGCTCTTTTTTTCCCCATATTGATTTAGCGGTTTGCTTGATGTGAATAGAGATCTTATAACAACAAACACCTGTAAAATGTTGAACATTGTCTGATGGTGTAGGTTAAATTGTTATGGGTAAATTTACTAAAATCCCTTTTCCTCTGAGTTTGACTGTGGTCTGCCTGTTTTATCTGTGTATCCTACATCTCAGAAGCCCCAGTTCCTGGGAATGTCCCCTCTGCCTGTGGGTATGTGCACGTAGATGAGGGAGCCAGCAGTGCAGCCTGCTGGTGGCAGTGGCAGCAGAGGCTGCTGTGATGGATAGAAGAGGAAGAGCACTCTAGTGGGGTCCTAGCTGCCTGATGAATTCTCGGATCTCTTAAGGACCCCATACATGCTGCGATAGCAGCGTGCGTTGCAATGAGTTATGGGCTGCATCGTGCAGCACATCAAACCTAGAATTGGTGGGATGCGGTCATTTGGTCGAATGCATTATGGTCGAATGTCATTAAATCGAATCCATTAGGTCGAATTGCTAAAAGGTCGACATGATTCTAGGTCGACATGGGAAAAGGTCGAAATGATTCTAGGTCGAAAGGTCATTAGTTCGACAGGTCATTAGGTCGACAAGGTCATTAGTTCGACATTGTCTAGGTCGACATTCACAAAGTCGACATGGGGTTTTTCACTGTTTTTTGAGCCGACATGTGCTGACAGGCGGTATTTCATGCCCTACCATCCACTAGGGCGTGGTGGGAGAATAAAATAGTGTGCCGAGCGTAGCGAGGCACCGTGCCCGACGCATAGCGAGCGGATGCAGTGCACTTTAAACTGTGTCCATGTCGACTGTGTTGACATTCAGGTAAAAAACAGTGAAAAACCCCATGTCGACTTTGTGAATGTCGACCTAGACAATGTCGAACTAATGACCTTGTCGACCTAATGACCTGTCGAACTAATGACCTTTCGACCTAGAATCATTTCGACCTTTTCCCATGTCGACCTAGAATCATGTCGACCTTTTAGCAATTCGACCTAATGGATTCGATGTAATGACATTCGACCATAATGCATTCGACCAAACGATCCCAACCCGAATTGGTGCATGTGGGAGCGTGCATATCGCCAGGATGCACTGAGTGATGTAGGCCATATGCCGATTCGTTTTGCCCGATAAGACGACCTAGCGCTCAGTGTATATGTAGCGTAAGTGACAAGTGCCTAAACTGTTTGATGCTTTTGGCTCTGTTCATGTGTGTGACAGAAGTCGGTGACCTTTATTGTTGTTGGGGCTTTAGCAAAGTTCTTAGCCAGTGTTACCCCTCGTCCACCCTTTTAGTCCATGATCCCAAACTACAAAACTGTCTTTTCTTGGGAGCAATTGTAAGATGACATAATTGGTGCCTTGCAGAAAAATGGTAACGTTGATAACCCTTTACTAAACAGTATACTGTCAAATGCCAGACTGCTTAAAATAAATGAGCAGCACATTCTAAAGCTAAGCTTGCCTGCATTATTACCAAGCACTTTTTTTCCTAAAATGTAGAATACTCATGATAATGGGGTACAGAGGCTGAGGGGGGATCTGGTCTTTGGGTCAAATCAATAGGTCGACCACTATTGGTCAACATGGCAATACAGCATGTCGGTTTAACCCCTTCCTGACAGAGCCAGTTTTTGCGTTCCTGACAGAGCCATTTTTTTCAAATCTGACATGTTTCACTTAAGTGGGGATAACTTTTTTTTGCTTTTACTTATCCCAGTGATTTTGAGATTGTTTTCTCGTGACACATTGTACTTCAAGTTAGTGGTAAATTTGGGTCGATACAGTCTGTGTTTTTTTGTGAAAAATACCAAAATGTCGTGAAAAAATGGAAAATTTTGCAATTTGCAAAATGTCACATTTTCTGCTTGTGAGACAAATAAACATACCACTCAAAATAGTTAATAACTAACATAGACCATATGTCTACTTTATGTTTCCATCATTATTTCAACTTCCTTTTAATTTTTTTGGACACTAGGAGGCTTACAATATGAATAGCAAATTCTCAAATTTTCAAGAAAATTTCAAACACTGATTTTTTTTAGGGACCAGTTCAGTTCTGATGTGACTTTGAGGGACTTGTATGTGAGACACCCCCATAAATGATGCCATTTCAAAAACTGCACCCCTCACAGTATTCAAAACAGCATTTTGGAAGTTTGTTAACCCTTTATGTGTTTCACAGGAATTAAAACAAAGTGTAGGTGAAATTTCAAAATTTCTTTTTTTTTGCAGAGTTTCAATTTTAATACATTTTTCTAACGAACACAGTAGATTTTACTAGAGAAATGTGACTAAAAATTGATTCCCCCAATTATTTTGTTTTCATAAATATCCTATATGTGGCCCTAGTGTGCACGTTGACCAAACCACAGGCTTCATAATAGAAGGAGCACCTACTTGATTTTGGAGCCTCCTTTTTATGAGATTTTTTTTTAGGCACCATGTAGGTTTCTAGGCACCATAAGTGCTAAAAGTTAGGAACCTCCCCCACAAGTCACCCAATTTTGCAAACTACACCCTTCAGGGAATTCATTTAGGGGTATAGTGTACATTTCAAACCCCCAGGGGTTTCACCAATTTTGATACAACTGGGCTGTGAAAATGAAAAAATTTAATTTTTCATTTTCACAGCTCAGTTGTATCAAAATTGGTGAAACCCCTGGGGGTTTGAAATGTACACTATACCCCTTGATGAATTCCCTGAAGGGTGTAGTTTGCAAAATGGGGTCACTTGTGGGGGGGTTCCACTGTATGGGTGCTTAAGGGGTCATTCAACCAGAATCTGTGCTGCAAAATCCAAAAATCACTCCTTCCCTTCTGAGTCCTGCCATGCACCCAACTGGTATTTTTTGGTCACATGTGAGGCATTGCCATACTCGGGAGAAATTGGGGCACAGATTTTGGGGTGCTTTGTCTCCTTCATTCCTTGTGAAAATGAAAAATTTTGAGCCAGATCTGCATTTTTGTGTAAAAAAATGTAATTTTTTACACAAAAATGCAGTTCTGGCTCAAAATTTTTCATTTTCGCAAGGAATGAAGGAGACAAAGCACCCCAAAATCTGTGCCCCAATTTCTCCCCAGTACGGCAATGCCTCATATGTGACCCAAAAATACCATTTGGGTGCATGGCAGGACTCAGAAGGGAAGGAGTGATTTTTGGTGGTGGAATGAATGGTGGGTGCTATGTCGCATTAGCAAGACCCCCGAAGCACCAATACAGTGGAACCCCCCCACATGTGACCCCATTTTGGTCACCAGCTTTGGGAGGGGGGCTGGCGCTGCGGCTGGTGGGGGGTTGGGAGGGGTGCTGGCGCTGCGGCAGCCGGGTGGGTGGGAGGGAGGGGGGCTGCCGGGTGGGAGGGGGGGGGGGCTGGCAATCGGTGGTGATCGGTGCTGTACTTAACAGCACCGGTCACCACCGATCACTGTGTTACCGAGCGGCTTAGACGCCGGTAACACAGAAAACGCTGCAATTGGCTGTTCACATTTGAACAGCCAATCGCAGCGATCGCCGCGAGGGGGGATGTCTGCTGTCAGGGACAGCAGACATCTCCAAACTGTCACCGCGTCTATAGACGCGGTGACAGTTTATAAAACCATGACGTATATATACGTCTTCGGTCGGGAAGTACCTCCCGACCATGACGTATATATACGTCATATGTCGGGAATATCTGTCTGGAAGCATATATATATATATATATATATATATATATATACATATATACATATATATATACATATATATACACATATATATATATATACACATATATATATGTGTATATATATATATATACATATATATGTGTGTATATATATATATATATACATATATACACATACATATATGTGTATATATATATATATACATATACACATACACACACACACATATATATATATATATATATATTTATATATATATATATATTTCATTCCTTATCATTTTATTATTTACTGCTGCTGCTGCGGCTTGCGGGGGGGGTGGGAGGGGGGAAGCGCTGCGTGCGCTGAGGCTGTTGCTGCTGCTGGGGGAGCCGGGTGAGCCTGCTGCCCCGGAGCTGCCGGGTGAGTGCCGGGTGGGTGGGAGGGGGGTGCTGCTCATCGGTGGTGATCGGTGCTGCACCGATCACCACCGTTTTCTGTGTTACCGAGCGGCTTAGCCGCCGGTAACACAGGAAACGCTGTGATTGGCTGTTCAGATTTGAACAGCCAATCACAGCGATCGCCGACCGGGGGGGGGGCACCCCTGCCCCCCCTGGGCGGCGAGGGGGGATGTCTGCTGTCAGGGACAGCAGACATCTCCTAACTGTCACCGCGTCTATAGACGCAGTGACAGTTAGAAGCCATGACGTACATGTACGTCAAATGTCGGGAAGTACTTCCCGACCATGACGTACATGTACGTCAAATGTCGGGAAGGGGTTAAGCTATTTGTTGGCATGAAAAGGTCAACATGATTTATATTTATTTGTATTATTTTGTCATTTATTTATTTTTAAACCTTTTTCATTCTTGACCACTCACATGAACTACGACTGGGACCTTAAGTGTCCCAAAACATGGCAAGTGCAGTGCGACAGTAATTGGGAGGAAAAACCTTTTCATTGTTTTAACCATTTCTTTGTTGTTCCCCATGTCTTCCTAGACGCTGTCGGCCTAGTTCCTGTCAAACTTATGATCCACAGTCATATTGAAGGGGCAAAGTTCCCATGAAAACGCTGGGCATTGCCATTCAAATGGACTGGCAACATGGGGGGCGGGCAGCTGACGTCAGCTGCCCACCCGTTTCCTGCAAAGTGCGCTCGTAGATCAGAGACCCCATATTGGTGTCTCAGATCTGCATGCGCTGGAGAAACCATCAAATGATTTCTCCGCCGCACCCAAGCCTGTGAGTGGATGATCATGCAAATCATCCATACGGGGAATCGCGGTGTGCGAGGGGGGGGGGGGGGGCGGACATCCCTGCGGCCGGCGTTTGGTCCACAAGCAACGCTGCAAAATTGACAGCGCTGCCTGTGGGCCAGAATAAGGTCCTTAGTACATAGTGCTGAATAACACAATCTAGACATGCTTTATGTGTAGAATTGCCACACTATCCGTTTAAACTGGGACACTTATGAATTACACAGGTTCTCGAGCTGCTTTAAGCCCGATTAAATGCAGGCTTGAGTACAGCCAGTAACAGAACCCGCATAATTCACAAGGGGATAGACACCACTATTCTGTTCCAATTAATTTCCACAAGAACATTTGTTTTAATGCTTATAATAAAAGTTATAAAAAATTTGTGAGCAGTGTTATCCAGCAATTATTATGTAGTACTTATTTACATGATAAAGCACCTTGCAACCTTGTGCTAATTTTCACTACAGAGAGTACAGCAATGCAATTGTACAACTGTTGTTCTAAAATATAATCTCTATGTAAATTAGTGTAATTATTCTGTTTACAGATATGCTGGCTCCGCCATGAGATCACATTGCACATGTTTAGTTAGACGGGTTGGGATCATTTGGTCTATTGCATTATGGTCGAAAGTCATTAGGTCGAATCCATTAGGTCGACATGCTAAAAGGTCGACATGACTCTAGGTCGACATGGGAAAAGGTCGACATGATTCTAGGTCGAAAGGTCATTAGTTCGACAGGTCATTAGTTCGACAAGGTCATTAGTTCGACATTGTCTATGTCGACATTCACAAGGTCGACATGGGGTTTTTCACAGTTTTTTTATCTGAATGTCAACACAGTCGACATGGACACAGTTTAAAGTGCACTGCATCCCCTCGCATCGCTCGCTGCGCTCGCAATGCGTCGGGCACGGTGCCTCGCTACGCTCGGCACACTATTTTATTCTCCCACCACGCCCTAGTGGATGGTAGGGCATGAAATACCGCCTGTCGGCACATGTTGGCTCAAAAAACAGTGAAAAACTCCATGTCGACCTTGTGAATGTCGACATAGACAATGTCGAACTAATGACCTTGTCGAACTAATGACCTTGTCGAACTAATGACCTGTCGAACTAATGACCTTTCGAACTAGAATCATGTCGACCTTTTCCCATGTCGACCTAGAGTCATGTCGACCTTTTAGCATGTCGACCTAATGGATTCGACCTAATGACTGTCCACCATAATGCAGTAGACCAAATGACCGCATCCCAGTTAGACACACCTGCAGACAAATATTATGGTGTGAATATGGGCCTTATTCAGGTTAGGTCGGTGCAATGTACGTACGGTCAGTTTCACCGTACGTTTCCCGTACGCGGACGGTGAGCGTAAGTCCGCCCACAAAACATCCGCACATGGCTGGTCACAAACACCGACAAAGGGGAGTGGCATACACTTGAGCGTACGCCACCGTACACGGACGGATCTCCTCTTAGCCGCCGATAACTGGCATACATCAGAACGTACGCCACCGTATACAGACGGGTATCGTCTGTTTTCCCACCGTATATCTGAGCGTACGCCACAGTGCAAGTAGAAATTGAGTCCAAAAACATCCTTGTTGCTCTTAGATGTGGTTTATGTGTATTTTTACTAATAAAAAACTGGTATGTTTGTGTTACAGTGAAAAAGTTGACACATGTCGACTTCTGTACATTGAGTTTCCTGCTTTTTAAAGTTTATAAAAACACTTACTGAATGGGTGTAGATGGTTATAAACTAACTACCTTTCCATATATAAGCAGGTCTTAGAATGAATGTTACCTAAAATTAAACCAACCTTTACATGTAGAGAAGTGTAGAAAGATAAGCTTCCAATGTGTTTGAGTGCTGTGTGTGGCTTGCAGGTAGTGAAATAATGGCTGCAGCATTGCTTATTACATTCAGGTGTATGTGTTTGAATAGTAATCAGCGTTAAGTAGCAGACCCAGGCGTCCGCTCTCATACGGTATCTCTAGGGGTGGTCTGGAGCTATCCTTGGCGTCTGCCTGTTTTTGGCCCAAAATGCACGGTGCGTTCGCCGATCGAGCGGTTGTAGCACCGTACATTTTTGGTGCACACCCCCGTGTACGCCCATGTTTACGCCCAGTTTCCCGCATTATTTTGGCCGCTCCCCTAAAAACGCCCCCATGCCGCCCACAATGTCCGTACTCTTGCGGACAGGTTTTTTCGCACGGAGAGACCCGTCCGTGAGCGGTGTGAGGTCGCCGCACCTGCGCATTGCGAAAGCTACGCATGCGCAGATGAAAAAAAAACCCGATCTGCCCATTTACGGTCCCACCGTAGCGAGCAGAATAAGGCCCTATATGTAGTACAGTAGGAGCATCAACATTCATGTTGCTGTAGGATACTTAAGGCCCCCATACACTATGCGATTTGGGCAACATTGCACCCGATTCGGATGAATCGGGCTATGAAATTGGCCCAAATCGCACATTTAGACATTTGCTGAATCTTATGTGCATGCAGCCTGTAGCAGGGGGGGGGGGGGGGATGCTGGCTACCAGAGAGCCGGGCGGAGGTAGTGGTGGTGGGGGGGGGGGGGTCTGGGAGCCATACTGGGGAAGCGCCAGCAGCGGGAGCATTAAAAAGCCCATACAAATGAATAGGATTGGCTTCCCATACCTGGCTCCCTGATACCCTGTGCTGCCCCCCCTGCTCCCTCCACCTGGCTCTCTGGTCGCAGACATCCCCCTTGCTGCCGTCCGCTGCCTCCCTGCTCCTCCCTCCTGCAGCTCCCTGGGAGTTGCATGTGATAAATCGCATGCAAAGCTTGGCACATGAAGTGGCTAATAGCATGTGATCCCTCCCGGGCGCTGCCAGGACAATGTATGGGGGCCTTTTCTTCACTACACAGCCTTAAAGGGAAGATACTCTTCTCACAATGGATGTGCTTCTGCGAACACTAGATCATTGCTTTCCACACTTGGGCACTGGTAATTTCATTAATACTTGTGTCAATTTGATTTAACCATCTATTCTCGCCATGGATATCCTTTAACACATGGTCATTAAAGCAGATTACACACCATCGGCTGTTCAATAGAATGGTGTATATATTTCTGGACCATCGCCCAGTATACCAGCGATATGTCTTTGAATAGCATCTGCTGCACCAGGAGCCGGTGGTGATTGATAGCTCAGTGGGCATGCTGCATGCTCTGTATTATATTTGATTTGCAGATATCTGTTAGAGTGTGCCCAGCCTCGGGGTGCCTTGAGGACCACATTTGAGGAAACGGCAATAAATTAAACAAATGATGATACTTTTACATGTGTAATGGATTCCCTATGCTTCTCTTCTCTAATCTTCATTGAGCCCAATTGGCAAAAAAATAATGCATTTGTGTCTTACTTTTCGTTAAATCATCCAAGCAACAGTTGTAAGGGGTTTTAAACAAATGAAAGTAATAGTTTATGGAAAACAGTGGCATTTTATTCAAAAAACGTTATTCGGAAAGTTATGAAACTTTTCTTCATTTTTTATCAACACCAAGTAATGATCGAAAAATGTAATGTGTCTGGTAGATCACTTTGTTCACTACATCCGCTATGTTAGGTTGAGACAAAACAGACTTATATGCTATCAAACATCATTAGATTGGTGACCGCTAACAACACTGTGAGGGGCGTTGTCCGCTAGAAAGAGAAGGGGTGGGAAAATTGTGAGAGCTGTACCTATTAGATCATAGCCAAAAGAAAATCGGACACTGCGCTAAAATAGCAAAAAATGTAATATTCAGTTCAATGATAGAATATAATAATAAAAAGCATGTACACACAATATGACATGGGATACATATAACAAAATCCTCCCAGAACAAATTATTCCTATTGGTGCAGGAAAAGATCCCTAAAGGTTATATTGCCACTTAATGAAGCGACTAAAGTCCCAGAGAATGAGATTGTTAGCAATTTGTTATATACGGAATGCAAAGCAGTCCATGCAAAAGCTCAGATGTCTAAGCAAGCAAAAAGATGTAGCTGTTAGTTGAGCCTGTCAGGCTATGGTAGTTGCAGCTTTGAGCAGATGAAAGCATGTAAATATATATATATATATATATATATATATATATATATATAATATATTAGACGCAGAATAAAGTGGTGGCACTCACGGGTTTAAGGTGAAAACAAATTCTTGTATTAAAAGTACAAAACAGTGGTCACATCAGTTGCCCAACGTTTCGAGGCCAGAAGCCCCTTCTTCAAGGTGTGAAGAAGGGGCTTCTGGCCTCGAAACGTCGGGCAACTGATGTGACCACTGTTTTGTACTTTTAATACAAGAATTTGTTTTCACCTTAAACCCGTGAGTGCCGCCACTTTATTCTGCGTCTATTCATCAAAAACCTGGAAGGCACCGCGGTAACCTGCCTCAGCAAGCACGAGTGCCGACCGATACCTCCATATATTATATATTATATATTATAGTCACCACTCCTTTTGGTGTAGTTTGCACTCACAACCATGTTAGGATTGTTATAGTATAAATACAAGTGGCCTTCTATTTAGAGATAGTGAGCTCCTGGCTCTCTCTTGTTAGCTCTACAGACCAGCCATATAAGGGTCCACCCACCAGAGGGTTGTCTCCAACAGAACATGAATAACTGGTACCAGAAAAAAGACAGTCCCTGATTTACACCCATTACTATATCCCACCAACCCCTTTTTTTCTGTATCCTTTCCCGTTTTCACTGTTAACCATTGAAAATCAATACAAATGTAAAGATTAAAAAAAATCAGTGTTTATACTTACATTAACATATATAACAACATGTGGTAGTCATACAGCTATCAGGCAGTCAGACAGCTCTTTAATTATTTGGGGGTTTTGTTTTTTATTATTTTAGTTAGTGTTTGACTTTTGAGAGCCACTAGACCAGGCATTCCCAACCACGGTCCTCAAGGCACACCAACAGTGCAGGTTTTAGAAACATAGAATTTGACTGCAGATAAGAACCATTTGGCCCATCTAGTCTGCCCCTTTTTTTACCCTCTAGTTAATCTCAACCCTTTTTAATCCTTATTTCTTTGTAAGGATATTCATATTCCTATCCCAACCATGTTTAAATTGTTCTACTGTCTTAGCCTCTACCACCTCTTAGCCTGTCACTAACAAAGATGTTAAAGAGCACTGGTCTAAGTACAGATCCCTGGGGTACTCCACTGGTAACATGTCCCTCCATAGAATGCACTACATTTGCTACAACTGTCTGTTTCCTATCCTCTAACCAGGTTTTTATCCATTTAATTGTTTTATAATCCAATCACAAACTTTCAAGTTTATTTAGTAGCCTGCGATGTGGGACAGTGTCAAATGCCTTACTAAAGTCTAGATATGCCACATCTACAGCCCCCCTTCGTCTAGTATTTTGGTCATGGAGTCAAAATAGTCAATGAGACTTGTTTGGCATGATCTCCCTGCAGTAAAACCATGCTGTTTTGGATCCTGTAAATTGTTTAATTTAAGATGCTGCTCCAACTCTATGGAACTCTCTTCCTCACACAGTGCAAGAAGCCCCCACTGCAGAATCCTTTAAAAATAGACGGAAGACATACTTATTTACTCAAGCATTTCATTGACATCTACTGTTAAGCTTGTTTTGTATTTCGAGCTGTAAAGACAATGGTGAAGCACTTTGAGTCCTATTGGGAGAAAAGCGCTATATAAATATCATTATTATTATTATTATTATTATTATTAGATATTCCACTAGTTTTGTAGATATCCAGGCTTGAGCACAGATGACTTAATTAGTATCTGAGGGATTCTGATTAAACCATCTAATTAAGTCACCTGTGCTCAAGCCTGGATATCTACAAAACCTGCACTGTTGGTGTGCCTTGAGGACCGTGGTTGTTAAATGCCTGCATTAGATATATTGAAAGTTGGTTATTTTTAACTAACTTGAGAGATGAATACATGATACATGGGACTATATTGTAATGCAGTATGTTGATGTATACCTCCTCTATTTATGTCCTAAAGGAAAAATGTACTATAGTTATCCAAGATCTCATGTATGTGTTCCTTAAAAAAAATCAAATAAAGGTTATTCCACAAATCATGAAGTTAGAACTATAACATTTTCCTTAGCAATTTTTGAAGTCTAAATAAAATCCAAGGCCATCCAGTTTTTTTTTAAATTTGTAACCAATACAGCAATGTCATGGATGAGTATCTTTGTATCACTGTTTATCCATTCTGCAGGTTTAGGGTGCAGTTACCTCTAGAGTACATTGGTTACTACTACAGTATTGTTACTTCTTCCTTAGCCTGTGCACCTGCAATTTAGGTTCAGCAAACAAGACTTTACTTTGTGTTCGTTATAGTTTACATTAATAATGACGAAGGTCCTGATACTAAGGTAGGCCGCAGTCACGCAGGAGTTTGATACCAATGCCGCAGCCAATAACCTTATTTGCAGAATTTATTTATTTATTAACAGTTTCTTATATAGCACAGCATAATCCATTGTGCTTTACAAAAGGAGACAGTGATACCACACACAGGGTATTTACAGAGTCAAAAGGTAGGAGGGCCCTGCTCGCAAGCTTACAATCTATAAGGAAATAGGCATTGAGGATAGATAAGGATAGATACTGTATTCTGTATTGCATCGATTCCACCAGAATGCAAGGTTCCGTGACTGGTTCTGGAATTTGATTAGCTTGCCTGAAGAGATGAGTTTTCAGGTTTGGAGACTGGAGCAGAGTCTTATTGTGCTTAAGAGGGCATTCCACAGAGTGGTGCAGCCCAAAGAAAGTCCTGCAATTGGGAATAAGAGAGTGTAATGAGACGCAGATCTTGGGAGGATCGTAGAGGTCGGGTTGGAAGATATTTTGAGATAAGAGAAGATATGTATGTTGGTGTAATTTGGTTTATGGCTTTGTGTGTAAGTAAAATAATTTTGTATTGAATACAGTAGAATACAGGTAATCAATGAAGTGACTGACAGAGTAGCTTTGCAGACGATGAACGACTGGCTAGGAAGATTAGCCTCGCAGCTGCATTCATAATGGACTGTAGTGGTGAGAGTCTGTATTGGGGAAGGCCAATAAGGAGACCATTGCAATAATCAATGCGTGAGATGAGAGCATGGATTAGAGTTTTTGCAGTGTCTTGTGTAAGGTAAGGGCGAATTTTGAATATGTTTTTTAGGTGCATGTGGCATGATTTTGAGACATATTGAATGTGGGGTACAAAGGAAAGTTCAGAGTCAAGGATAACACCTAGGCAGCGAATTGAGAGGTAGGAGGGATTGTCATATTCTCAACAGCAATAGAGATATCAGGTTGGTAACTACTATTTATTGGTGGAAATATTTAATTCTGTTTTTGAAATATTAATTTTGAGGTGGCGAGATGACATCCAGAATGAAACCGCAGAAAGGCATTCAGAGACACGGCTCAATACAGATGGGGACAGGTCCGGGGAGGATAGGTAGAGCTGAATATCATCCGCATACAGATGATACTGAAATCCAAAAGAGCTGATTAGTTTGCCAAGAGATGAGGTATAGATTGAGAAAAGCAGAGGAGCTCCAACTGAAAGAGTTAGCGAAGAGGAGGTGGAATCAGAGAAACGAAGACTGAAGGAGCAGTTAGATAGGTAGGATGAGAACCAAGAGAGGGCTGTGTCTTTAAGACCTAGGGATTGTAGTGTTTGTATGAGAAGAGAGTGGTCGACAGTGTCAAAAGCAGCAGAGAGATCTAGAAGAATTTGTAGTGAATAGTGGCCTTTAGACTTAGCAGTGACCTGATTCACAACTTTAGTCAGTGTAAGAATCTTGAAAAAGTAAAATTCCTCTCGGTGCATCCTCAGATACATCATCAGGCACTCCATGGAAACTTGCCCAAACCCTATGACATAAGTAGGATCTGTCAGAGCATGGCCTCCTGTGTGTGTGGTTCAATGTCTTTTCATGCGTTCACCTTTTCCATCTCAACCTTTTGACCCTGTCGACCTTTGCCATGTCCTCCTTTTGGGGTAGACCTATTGACTGTTTATCTAGACACTGTATATCTAATAATTCACACCCATAATTAGTAATGCCAAGTCCTGTTGCAACATTACATCGATACCAAGAGAATACTGATCAGAATTGCATTAAAAGCCGTAAAGCCATTTTTGCTGCAGAAAACAATAAATACTCGATTAATCAATCTCAAAAAACTGTTTTTAGTACTGACAGTGCACCTACTAAATAATATTTGATGTATCTTTCTCAGAGTTTCCCAAACATTGCAAAATCATTCCAGATTTAAGGGGGGGTATTCAGTCCCGGGTCATGACTGTCGGTACGTCCCAACAGCCGTGACCCTGGCCCATTTGTGATTTGCCTGCCTACATGTAGGTAGAAGGGATTCAATGTCCCACCTCACGATCGGCAAAAAAGGGGGGCGTGTAAGCAGCCATGGATAGTCAAGATATGGCAGTGATTGCGAAAATCCACGACCGTTCTCAGCAAAATGGACCAACAGCATTTAAAGTCGGGCCCGTTCTGTCGATCTGTCTCTTCAATGCTGTCGGGAAAGACATCATTGAATAGGCTCCCGCCGTTATTTCCCCCTGTCGGAAATAGCATCTGGGACTGAATATTCCCCTAAATCACATGGAAAAAAGCATTTAAACATGGTCAAGAGGTTCAGCTAAACACTAAAATGTTGAATAAGTGACTCATTGTTAGTAGAAGGAATTCTAATAAGTATACATTAGCCGATATTGTCCATGAACTAAATCCTTAACGATTTCCCTTGAACTACTTGAAACTCCTGGACAAACATTATAGTGCATACACATCAAACAATATCGATGATGATATTGTTCAGTAGGAAGATCCAGAAGCAGGCTCTTGTTGACGATGTAGCATGGATTTTACTGCATGTATAGAGGGGGCACGCATAATTAACGATATAGGCCCTTATTCTGGTTGAATTTTGCAGCTTTGTGAGTCCCCCAGGCGCCGCCCGCATGGAGCAATCTTCTGCATGACTATGAATGGATTTTTAGCATAAACATACATTTGCAGGCTTGGGTGCAGGGGGAGAAATCATTTGATGGTCGGCGACCATCAAATGATTTCTCCAGCGCCAGCACCTCTGTGGTGTCTCAGATCTTCGAGCGCCCTGTGTGGGATGGCAGCTGACCTCCGCTGATGTCAGCTGCCCGTTTCTCCGAACATGCATCACCAGGTCATTTGCATGGGAACGCCAAGCATTTTCATGGGAACATCCAGGAAGCGCTGGGCGTTCCCATGGGCTATGCCTTCCCCGCCCCACACCTCCCGCCCACACTGTTTGGTGTGAGCGGGATGGCGAACATTTAGTTGGCCATTCCCGCTGGCACCCAGCGTCTGCACATGCGAAGAAATGCACCTGCGCAGACGCTGAACATCGGTCCCCCATGCAAATGTGCAGAGGACCGATGCAACTAGAGTAACCCCCATAGTGTGTATACACTAAACAATATGCACAGAAATATCATTAACAATATTCTTATCATGCATATTGCTTAGAATAATCGGCTAATGTGTACCCAGCTGTATTGGAAAAAATTCAGTGAACATTGTAATGCTCTATTAAAATGTAAAGAATTAGAACACCAAAGATTTCAGTGGGGTTTCGCTGTGTTTGATCTCTGGGCTTCTCAGATGACTGTATAAAAAAAAGATGTAAGTTTAAACCTATCGATATACTCTATAGCTTAATGTTGACTGATCTAACAAATAACAGATTGCTGAATAGTAAAAAAAAATAATTTTTTTTTATATTCAATTTTTATTAAAGCAAACAGCACACATAACAATGTCTATCACGCAATTCGTCGTAGGGTCTTTCAAAGGATAATTTGTTGTTTTCTACAATAAGATATTATGAGCACAGAACACAAGATTATGGCATTTTAAGTTGAATTGTGTTACCGCAGTCTCATGACTAGTCTTCCTTATAAACAGTACTATTTTTCTGGAAAAATAGGTTCAGGAACTCCAGGTCTGGGGGTGGATCAATGAAATAAAAAATAATATATATAATAAAGAGTGAGGGAGAGATAGATGTATATATTGTGTTTAGAAATAAAGGCACTCACAGGTGACTTTAAAATAAAATTTATCTTATGAAAAGTACATTTTTAGTTCCTGATGATGTCATATTTAATTAGTGGTTCAGGAACTGAGTTCCTGCTGGTTCCTACTGAAAAATAGCACTGCTTATAAAGCCAAGTGGCTGTGGCATTGATGCAGTTATGTACACAAGGATTTACACAACATTGCAGCACCAGTGTAGGAAGTACAGTACTGTACCTACGCTGATCACTGACAGGTAAATGAAGGGACTAATACAGTTTAGAGTGGAATGTACTTCCTTATTGGTTTATGCTTAATCATTCCAACCCAATTCTTCAGAATGAGGGCAGACTGCAGGCAATAAACTTTGTAACCATTTAATGACCATGTTGTTTGTAAAGCATACACCCAAAGATGGAGTTTTAGGTCTGTCTTAAGGAAGATAAGAATAAAGGAGGTCTCCAGTGCTGTACTTTAGTTCTTTTTTGTACTAATCACTCAATATTCGGTACTTGTTTCCTAGCACGGCCACACCGATTTACATCGGGGTGGTCGTGTCGGAAAAATCGGGTCGATCGCATCGCATGCGATTTGGTCGCATGCGATGCGATCGACGCGACCGACCGATTTTCGACCCGATTTTTTTTTTGAATGAAATGTAAATCGGGTCCCTGGGACCCGATTTTACATTGGATTCAATGTAAAATATTCCCAACCCCCCCAAATTTAACGGCGTACACCCACCCCACGATAGACGCCAACCCGAAGCGTGGCGAGCGCAGCGGTGCGCGTCCTCCGACCTTTTCATTCCCCTACTATCCACGTCGGCGTGGAGTTGAGAATAGAATAGTGTGGCGAGCCACCGAGCCCGAAGCGTGGCGAGCGACGCTTCGGGCTCGGTGACTCGCTGCGCTCGCCACACTATTCTATTCTCAACTCCACGCCGACGTGGATAGTAGGGGAATGAAAAGGTCGGAGGACGCGCACCGCCGCCCCTCGCGGGCTCGCTGCGCTCGCCACGCTTCGGGTTGGCGTCTATCGTGGGGTGACGACGGGGACATCTATAATGTGAAATGGGTCATATTGGCCCATTTCACATTTTTCACATTTTCTCACTATTTCAATGTTAAAAAATATTTTAACATTGAAGCCTATGGAAAAATCGGGGGCATCGCGTCGGGACCAATGTTAATGGTCCCGACCGACGCGATGCCCCCGATATTTTACCTTTCCCGACACGATTTCAATGTTAAAATATTTTTTAACATTGAAGCCTATGGAAATATCGGGGGCATCGCGTCGGTCGCGTCGGGACCAATGTTAATGGTCCCGACCGACGCGATGCCCCCGATATTGTGTCCTAGCCGGCAAAATGGACCTGATTTCAAAGGAAATCGGGTCCATCGTATGGATCGTGTACCTTAACTTAAAGGTACACGATCCATAAGATTGTGGCCGTGCTAGGAAACAAGTACCCAATATTCATTTAAATATGAGTGCTCTCTTTTTAATCACTTATAAAATACATAGCTACATAATAAAGAAGATGCAGATGGGATCATTGAGTGAAACCTTTCAATTCTATTTGCATTGATCTTTCTAGAAGAGTGCAACGCAAAACCTTTCATGAACTCCTGAATGCCGTTAACAATTTATCCCAAAGTAAAGGAAATAAAACCCTTTATGACTCCTGAAATGGTAATTAGATATATTTTATGGATCAAAGGCACTCATAATTGCCTCTACTAATTACAGGTACAGATAAATTATTGTATTTTTTTTTTCCATTATGTTACTGTTTTAAATGTGCCATTACTGCATTAATGTTGTACTGAACTAAACAGCTTAACTTCCATTGCAAAAAGGAGCCTTACATCATCTGAACAGTCTTCGGTACTTGTTTCCTAGCACGGCCACAATCGCGGGCATCGTGTGCCTTAACTTTAAGGCACACGATGCCCGCGATTTCCCCATAGGCTTCAATGTTAAAATATTTTAACATTAAAGCCTATGCGCGTCCGACGCGATGCCCCCGATTTCTCCATAGGCTTCAATGTTAAAATATTTTAACATTGAAGCCTATGCGATGGACCCGATTTGTCCATAGGCTTCAATGTTAAAATATTTTAGCATTGAAAATGAGTGCATTTAACATAGGAAAAAATGGGAAATGGCCCAATATGGGCCATTTCTCATTGGGTATGGCCCCGGCATATGTGTGTAAAAAATAATGGCCCCCCATTGTGACCGCCACCCCCACGATTGACGCGAACCCGAAGCGTGGCGAGCGCAGCGAGCCCGCGAGGGGCGGCGGTGCGCGTCCTCCGACCTTTTCATTCCCCTACTATCCACGTCGGCATGGAGTTGAGAATATAAAGTGTGGCGAGCGTAGCGAGCCACTGAGCCCGAAGCGTGGCGAGCGCAGCGTTACCTGTCAAGCCCACGAGGGGCATCCCTCGCGGGCTTACACACATGCCGGGGCCATAGCCAATGAGAAATGGCCCATATTGGGCCATTTACCTTTTTTTTCTATGTTAAATGTACTCAGTTTCAATGTTAAAATAATTTAACATTAAAGCATATGGAGACCCGATTTCTCCATAGGCTTCAATGTTAAATTATTTTAACATTGAAGCCTATGGAGAAATCGGGTACATCGCGTCGGTCGCGTCGTGTGCGTTTTGGTATGCACCTGACGCGACCGACGCGATTTTTTCCGACACGACCACCACGATATAAATCGTGGTGGCCGTGCTAGGAAACAAGTACCCAGTCTTCAATAACAGTTCATGTCCAATATTCTCTTTATGTTGCTGGCACCTTGGGCTGTAGTTACATCTTCCTCGCTGTCAGCCACTAGAGGGCACCTAATGGAGCTATCCAGTGGTTCTCAAACTCTGTCCTCAGGACCCCACACAGTGCATGTTTTCCAGGTTACTCGACAGGTGCACTTATTACGGACTGACACTTTAAAAGATCTACTGGTGGGGTTAATTATTTTACTTGATTCTTTGAGGAGACCTGCAAAACATGCACTGTGTGGGGTCCCGGAAACCAACTTTGAGAACCTGTGAGCTATTCAAACGTAGCTCCGTTCGGGAGCATCTGGCTGTCAGTGCTGTCATTACAGCTCACAGCCCAGGGGTGATCTATGTATTAATCAGGTCTCTGTTCAAGTAAGTAATTCTAGTTTACCTAACCCCAATTTATTCCTATTAATAAGGTTGCCACCTTATCCCACATTCCATGTCGCTTTTAAAAAGACATGTCTATCATGGATTAGAGACTTCTACCCCTTTTCCAACAAAATGTGGTTTTGATCATAGATCCAGCCAGTGTTGCACCCGAGTCAGACATCGCTCCACGACAGGCTGGACCTAGCATATTGACAGGTAGACCCCTTTCATACTAAACCCATGTACAGTCTTCCCTGTTCTGCCTTTGTTTGGAGAGGACATTTCCAAGCACTGATAATCAGGCTCTCTGTATAATTTTATAGCAGGCCCTGGATTGCGTTCACACCACCGATCTTGGATTCCGGGGTAATTTATATCTGATCTGTTCACATCAAAGTTCAACCCAGGTTTCCCTGGAAATAACTTGGGTTAAAAAAAAAATTGGTAGGAAAGAAGTATTCTACAATGCTAATGCTAGACTGTGGATTTTAGGCATGAGGACATAATTAGGAGGCTTAGTATAATCAAAACAAATAAATCCCCAGGGCCTGACGAGATCCATCCGAGGGTACTCAGGGAATCAAGGGAGGAACTAGCCATCCCCCTGCATCGCATCTTTAACAAATCACTTTCAACAGGCAAAGTACCAAAGGACAGAGGTTGTGCCAATATTCAAGAAAGGAAAAAAGAGGACCCTGCAAATTACAGACCAATAAGTTTAACATCAATAGTGGGTAAAATATTCGAAGGTTTTTTAAGGGATAGTATTTTAGAATATTTGGACGAACATCATATACTTAGCAGGAACCAGCATGGGTTCACAAAAAATCGTTCATGTCAAACTAATCTGGTCGCTTTCTATGAGGAGGTTAGCAGAGACCTTGACGAAGGAAACGCTGTGGATGTGATGATAACTAAAATAAGAGACATGGGACTGGGGGAAAATATATGCAGATGGGTGGGAAACTGGCTGTGTAACAGGGAGCAGAGAATAGTGGTAAATGGAGCACTATCTGAGACACTACTTGTACTAAGTGGAGTGCCTCAAGGTTCAGTCTTGGGACCCATATTGTTTAACATTTTTATCAACGATATAGGGGCGGGATTGCTCAGTAACATAAGCACCTTTGCAGATGATACAAAATTAATTAAAGTCATTAAATCAGAGGATGATGTCACATCACTTCAAAGTGATCTCGCATCGCTGGAGAAATGGGCAAAAAAATGGAAAATGAAGTTCAATGTGGACAAATGTAAGGTCATGCACCTGGGGAGACACAACAAGGGTGCTAACTATAAGTTAAACGGGGTAGAATTAGGGCAGTCTGTACTTGAAAAGGATTTAGGGGTCCTTTTAGACAATAACCTGGGATGTAGCGCCCAATGTAACGAAGCAGTGAAGAAGGCAAACAAAATGCTTGCATGCATTAAAAGAGGCATGGAATCTCGAGACTCAAAAGTGATAATGCCACTATACAAATCCTTGGTCAGGCCTCACCTTGAATACGGAGTGCAGTTCTGGGCACCGCACTACAAAAAAGACATCACAGAAATGGAAAAAATCCAAAGAAGAGCAACAAAGCTTATAAGAGGAATGAAAGTCCTACCCTACGAGGAAAGATTATCAGAATTGGGGCTATTTACATTAGAAAAGCGTAGATTAAGGGGAGACATGATTACCATGTATAAGTACATTAGAGGACAATATAAGGAATTGTCACAGACCATATTTACCACAAGAAATGAGACTAGGACCAGGGGCCATGAGTATAGATTAGATGAAAAAAGATTTTGTACGGTTGGAAGAAGGAAATTCTTTACAGTCAGAGCAATAAAACTTTGGAACTCTCTGCCAAAGGAGGTGGTTTCAGCATCGACAATAAATTCGTTCAAATCAAGGTTGGACGAACACTTACTGGCTAAAAATATCCAGGGCTACTCAAAATAAATCAGGGAAACAAATGTAACAACTAATATAAGGATATCAAGGGAGAATTAGCTTAATCAGGTTGAACTCGATGGATGGAAGTCTTTATTCAACCTTACCTTCTATGTAACTCTGTAACTATGTAGACGTTCATTACATCCATTCATGGTATATGGTCATTAGGGCGACAGTATTAAGGTCCCAATGTATGTCAAACTTTATTGAGCCAATGACCCATACCCTCATTCATTAGCTGCTTCTACTACAGTATATCAACTACTACTTCAAAGGGCAACTTGCTCCCCTCCTCTCCCTAAAGTAAATACTGCGGTTCGATTCACCTAGCTCCAGGATCTAACATGTGCAGAGTTACATTTAGATGAGTTGGTACTTATGTATTATCTGGGCTCCCATGTTAAATGCACCCCATTTTTTCATACCCCTACTATCCAACTACGCATGGAGTTGATTTTATATAGTGTGGCGAGCGCAGCGAGCCACCTTGCCCGAAGCGTGGTGAGTGGACGCGGTCTCATTAGAAAAAACGTGAGCCCAGATATTACATAAGTACCGATGAGTTATTTTATTTCTGTGCAGAGTAAATACTGGGTGCTTTATTTGTATACTGCAAAATAGATATCAGTTTGAAGTACAAACCCCACCCAATCTATCGCTATGCACATGTTACATCTTATGCAAATACAAATTATAAAACCTTAAATATGGCATTTCCCCCCATTTCTGATACGCTGATTAGTTCCAGCTTTTATCAAATAAAAAAAGCAACAGATCAAATAAACGTTCATCATTCCATGACAAATCAGACTGTAGACATCATGCGAAAAAACCAGATACGCATTATGATATCATTTATAGAAAAAAGAGAAACAGATGTGTAATACCTCCAGGGTAATTACCAGGCGCTGCGTAGGGCTTCATTCAAATCAAGCAGCAGTTTGATTAAGGGGTAGTCAGTCCCTGGGGTAAAAACAAGAAGAAAAGGAATTTTAAACTGCGCTTTTGAGGAAGGAGATGACACAATCACTTCAAACAATTTAATAAAAATTAATAATAACATTTTAAAGAACAACTTTGAAAAGAATATGTATAATACATAATACACATATGATTATACTTTGTGTATAAATGGTGCAAGCCTTAGTATATCTCCCTTTTGGATGTACACTACAAGTACACTACATAGTCAGTATTGCAATTGATGAAACTTCACAAATTGATAACTGCATCGATTCCTGGTACTATTTCTGTTTTTCGTACTTGCCGACATGTGGTGCAACATTTGTGGAAACCTTTTGCTGGTGTTAACCATGTGCTTTTATCGGTGGCTTCAGAGGGAATTGATTTAAAAAACTGGGGGCCAAGATGTTTTTTAATTTTCCACACTATCCCCATCCATCCAAAGGGGAGATTTACTAAGGCTTCCACCATTTATACACCATTTATACACCAATCAAAGTATAATCAGATGTGTATTATGTATTATACATATTCTTTTTAAATTTGTTCTTTTTAATAATTTTTATTAAATTGTTTGAACTGATTGTGTCATCTCCTTCCTCAAAAGCGCAGTTCAAAATTCTTTTTCTTCACGATATCAGTTGTGACCAAGTATTGGCAAGACCAGCTAAACCTAGCAATGAGAGCACGCTGCATACCGTACATGCTGAAATGGAATAATCAATGTATCAAAAGCATTAACTATACATAATATATTTCTACATTACTAAACATTCCACCAGAGATTTGAAATACTGGTCACTAAAAGGTGTTTAAACCTTGCTACTAACACAAGTAAATAGGATTACTTTGAGTACAGCTGAATTGATCCCACTCATAAATAGCCTGCTCTGCTAGTAGGCTGAACAAAATCAAAACAAATACTTAGAATATTAACATAACATCTCCAAATGTAAATCATATTAACCATGTGGAATAACCACCTGATATCACTCCTATGCTTTTTAAATTCTAGGTACTAATTAGCACTTTCAGAAGCCTATCAACTTCAAATGTGCCATGGATTCTTGCAGACCATAAACCATACCTCCCAACTTTTGACCTTAACAAATAGGGACACTCGCGCGGCGAAGCAGCGCGAGCGCCCGAAAAGGGGGTGGGGCGTATGCAAATGAGGGCGCGGCTTATGCTAATTAGCCGCAACCTCATTTTCATACGAGAATAGATGCTGTGCGCATGCGCACAGCGTCTATTCTACTAGATTGGGGGGTCTCCCAACTGCCACCCCCCGCAGCGGGACAATGCCTGGTGGGACAGCGGGACAGGACCCGAAAATCGGGACTGTCCCTCTAAAATCGTGACAGTTGGGAGGTATGCATAAACAAAGCTTAGGAATAAGCTTTTGTAATAGAAAATAAAAGCCAAATAATTTCCATAACATCTTGCTTCACTTTAGTGAGTGTTTTAGTGAGTGTTTTATAAAAGAAGCACCTTTTTAATGTCAGAAAATGTACTTGTACATATTACACATTTTACTACATGCATATATCTCCTATTATGTTAAAGCAGACTGAATTGGTGGGGGCATGGACTCCGCAAGACAATGTTCATTCAGCACAGGATGTTGGCTCTTATCACCATAAATGTAGTGTTAGGAATCTGAACTACAAATTGGCTGGTACTAAATCTCTGCTCAGAATAGCGGTTTTTCATTTCATTCCACATATGCTCGAATGGATTCAGGGCTAATGAGTGAGGAGACTGCTGCATTAAGCGGTATTAACTGCCATGTTCCTGGAACCAGTCCAGGACATTCCCAGCCTTGTGTCACAGTGCATTATCTTCCCGGATACACTTATTTGCAGTCGGGTACACTGCTGTCATTAAGCGCTGCGCATAAAACTCAGTGTTCCAATATCCTGGTTTTTACACACAACCTATTTATTTCTTGCTAGTTATTTATATAGTGCACACCTATTCCGCAGCACTTTACAGAGAATAGAACATTCACATCAGCTTACAACCATTTAACCTACCACCTGTACACGTCCACACATTCATTTTAGGGTTATTTTTGTTGGGAGCCATTTAACCTAACAGTATTTTTTGGGATTGTGGGAGGAAACCGGAGTACCCGGAGGAAACCCACACATGCATGCGGAGAATATACAAACTCTACTTATTTCATTGATGTGGTGTATATGCCACAACCAAACTGGCTTGTTCATTTCCGTCAAAATTGGTCTGGCTTTGGTTTAGTTTTTCCATTTCCTGCTCTTTTCAGTGCAGAATTCATCACTGTAGAAAATGTATTAAAATACACAATTGTTAAGTGTATCCATTACTGAAAAGAACGGATCTCTGATGGATCAGCAGTTGCCGTGTCACAATGGTTTTAGTGCAGGCACTGTTGAAACCTTCATTGAGCATAATTTTTATCAACCGCCAGTAGCAAACTATTTAGGTGTGTGTGTGTGTGTGTGTGTGTCTTTGTTTGTCTGTCTAGATCAGGCATGTCCAAACTATGGCCCTCCCAGCTGTTGTGAAACTACACATCCCAGCATGACTTGCAATAGTTTTAGCATTTCCAAATAGCAAAACTGCGGCAAGGCATGATGGGACTTGTAGTTTTACAACAGCTGGAGGGTCATAGTTTGGACATGCCTGGTCTAGAGTCTATAAGTAGCTGTCATTGTTTTGATCCCTAAATATTAGAGCAAACATTCTGATTGGATGACTAAATATACAGTTTGTTCAATTGCACTCTTCAGTGCCATGCAACTTTACTAGAAATAGAATATTGGAACATGTGACTTTTTATTGCTGTGCTTGAAAATACGATCATGATAGCACGCTAAACCCACTAGATTATAAATTGGCTGTGACTTCAAATACTGTGTCATCTAGAACTACTTTTCAAAGCCACGTTGCCTGGTTGCTGCACTTGTGATCGTTTAGAAAAGTCCAGTCTATTTAAAATAAGGTATTGATGCTAATTCAGTCTTGCACCATCTCAAAGTTTTTGTATTCTGAATTCTCACTCAGAGAAGGTGCAGCCAATCGGAAAAACCAGTATACTGCAGAGTTGCCGACCCTCCCGGAATTTGCGGGAGTCTCCCGAAAATCGGGTCCTTCCTCCCGGCCCCCGGAAGGGTGGGCAACCCTCCCGGAATCAAGGGGACCCCCACTGAGCCCCCCGATTGCGGCATTTATATGCCGCAGTCCGCGGGTCTCAGGGGAGGGGGCGGAGCTAAAAGACACAATCGTGTCGTTTTAGCCCCGCCCCCTCCATGGATATCAGTTATTCCGTCTATTTGTTGTAATGGGGGCGGGGCTTAACAACGTCACTGTTAAGTCCCGCCCCCAAAACTCATAATGCGAGATTCCTCTCCGGGCTTCTCCCGGAGAGGATTTTTTGAAAGTCGGCAACCCTGGTATACTGCAGTTAATTTGTTTCATGAAAAGGAGAACCTCACATCCTGTATATTGCTGATGAGCGTACTGTAGTATATCAGAAGAATGATAATAGTGACACGGGTGTCAGGGGAGGGCTACCAGTCTCCACAGCCAGTTCTATGAACAGTAAAACAGTATTTAAATTGGGTCACACCGCCACTTCGAGTTAATGCCAGACTCGGTGCGGAAGGATCCCCAAAACACAAGTCGAGAGACCTGGCAGTCCAGCTTAGGTAGGGATTTGGACATGGGAATGACACAGGTGTGCAAACAATTTAAAAAAGTGGGCAACTGGGCAAAGTCATGCAGCTCTGCAGGTTGGGCAGATGTAGTGTGCAGAGAGATTTGGGTGGGGTGCATACCTCCCATCTGTCCCTCTTTCCGCAGGAAATTCACGTTTTTCAGGGACGTTCTTGCGTCCCGCCCGTGGGGCTGCCAGTGTCCCGCGTCCATTTAGTGCTGATGAGGGATGGAAAAGGGGTGTGTGGCCTTGGGAAGCGTCATCCTGTAAGGTCATGCCCCTTTTCTGAGGCCACGTCCCATTTTTGGGCACTGGGCTGTCCCGTTTCTGAAAGTCCACAAGTTGGGAGGTATGGGGGTGTGTTTAAACAAAAATCAAATTTGCAGTGTAAAAATAAAGCTGCGTCATATTTATGGGCTACATGCAAAAGCAGTATTTACCCTGCACAGAAACTATATAAATTAATTTTGCCCCCGCTTGCTTTGTATTCCAGACACAAAGGGTGGGGGGGGGGGGGGGTGTCTGAGAACTCTAGTGCTCAGGATCCTAAGACTATATGGCAGGCAGAGAGGAGGAGGCCTGGATGGAGGAGGCTGCACATGGGCCTCCTCCTCTCTTAAAGTGCCCCTGGTACCCAGCTTAATTTCTAACCAAGATCCCTGCTGTGGCAGTTGGTTACCAGTAGAACTGGCAGCACAATTGTACTGCAAACTGAAGCCCTCAAAGTTCAATGTGAACATCTCTAACCAGAACCCTGCTCTACTCTATTCAGCATCTTCCGCTACATAATTCAAATTGCAATGATGAATCCTGTCATATACAGTGCTGTCTTGTTTTGTTGATAGATTTTCTCCCATATTTATTTTACAGTTGAACTTTACACATGTTTACAATGCTTTAACTCTGCTGTGACTTGGAGCCTTGTGTATGTACATTTTTAGCAACATTGAAAGAAATGTTATTCAAGCTAGTTAAAAACGATCATTTAAAATTTCATAAATGTTCCAATTATAACCTTGTATAATATTATTTTTGTAATCTGTTAGGTCAGTCCTGCAGAAGGTCTGGTGTCCATACTAAAGAAGCGCAGTGAAAGCGAGGGGGAGAAGCTTGCCCAGTCATTGCAGAAACAGGCAAAGAGGAAAGTGCGATTTCAGGAAACAGAAGATGCTCTCGACCAAGGTATGAGTCCACCTTTATTACACTAAAGATTTACAGTAGGGGGGTATCGTATTAGCAGTGCTTCACCGCTGCTAATAGGTTTGCCGCGGGCTATCCTATTAGCCCCGATGCAGGAGACCTTTTGCTCGATTGCTGTTATCAGGTATTATGCTTAATCAGATATTATGCTTTATCGGGTATTGATTATTGGGTAACCGATACTGTTACCTTTGAGTAACGGCTCATCGGGTATCCCGATGACCAGCTGCCAGGACCTGCGATAACATGCACAGCACAGCCCCATGTGTTTTCACCCAATCACGGGTCCATTTTCAGACGCTAATTGGGCGATGTGATAATGACCATAAATTGTGAAAACCGACTTTTTTTATCATCCGAATGGTAATGGGGCTAATAGGATATCGCCCTTGTGGGTATATTTACAAAGTCTCAGGTTGTAAAACCCAGTTTTTCTGACTGTGCTTATGCCCGATATTTATAAATGATGATCCTGCATTACACATGTATTTGGGAACTGTTTCACAGATATTTATTCTATACAATTAGCAAATTGGTGAGCTACTGTACTTCTAAAGGGAAAAAAAAGCTAAAGTCCACTATACAATGATGATAATGCCTGAACGTCATAATGAGCTGTACCATACACCCCTGAGTCTGTCATGCATAGTTTGAGGCTTATCCATGGAAGCTGATTTCTCCCCATATTTACTTTCCCACACATAACCTTTCCCTGACTCAGAGCTGGATTAAGGCTATGGAGGGCCTGGGTTACTTATGACAGGGGGGCCCTGAGGTCTAAAATAAAATCATAGTAGAAATGTGTGTGTGTGTGTGTGTGTGTGTGTGTGTGTGTGTGTGTGTGTATATACACTTATTTTATTATTTTATGAGATCCTGCGCAACCCAGAAATTTTGCTAATGCTGATTCAATTTAATATAATAGTTTAATACTGCAGTGCCATGCATGGGCTGGAATCATTTGGATGCCAGCAGTCAGAATACCAATTCAGACATCCCAATTATAAGTATGCAAGGCAGGTCAGCATTAGGCTGGGAGGGGATTAGATTAAGGCTATGGGGAGGAGGGTTTGGCACTTAGAAGAGGGGTTGCTATTAGCTTGTGGGCATGAAGATTAGGGTTAGATACAAGTGAGAAGAGTTAAGGGGCCCATACACGGTCCGTTTAACGGATCTGTTTGGGTCTTAATTAGCACGCTTCGCATCGGATCGCATGCCTAGTGCATGTGGTGTGCATGCAATGCGATCCGATGCGAAGTTTAGCTACTACAAAAAGTATGTGCAGCACATACTTTTTGTACCGTACTATGTGATGCGCGGGAGCGCGCATCGCATAGTACAGAACGGACGGTCCGGGAACGGACCGTCTATGGGCACCTTTAGTATTAGGCTGAAGGGAGGGGTAGGGATTCCATGCATCGGGATGCTGGAGTTAGTATTCTGACTGCCGGCATCATCACCACCGGTCATCTGCATGCATTTCCTAAATACATATACATACATACATACATACATACATACATACATACATACGCACACATATACAATGCATACACACCTGGAGAGTCAGCCTCACTCGGCCAGCCCAACAGCATTTCCGTCTTGCAGGCCCATGTGGTGAGTAGAGAGAGAGGGGAGCTGCCTGAGAGCTGAGGAGCTGTGCGCTGCAGCGCCACCTACATACAGCTCTTAGCATTACATACACAGTGGCCTCCCTGTATTCCTCATCGCTCTACTCTATATAAAAAACTGGATTTATTGACCCACAATTGCCTTTTGTGCATGTATGAGCAGTGACTGTGCATGTGCAAAGCACAATCTAACAATGGCTCACCATTGATGGATCCCCTTCTTATAACTAAACCATTGACAGTGGAGCTGTCGATGGTCACCACAAAATGAAAGGTCTTTCCAATCAGATCGATAGACAGGAAGATAAGAAAGCAGTAGAGAAGATGGTGCTCTCTAGTGATTGAAGTACAGGTGAGGGAAATATCCCAGTAAAGTGCACATGAACCAGAGGTGAAGCTGATCAGAATGTTCCTTTTATGTATCCCTCCTGTGCAGAATTTGAGTAAGTTTGCGGAAATCCTAGATGTAGAGAAAATTTGACATCAATAAAGGGTTTTCAGTAGATAAACATACATAAATCAGTTAGTGGTTCCCAAACTTTTCTGAGTTTATTACCCAGTTTATTTTATCCCTATTTCCAATTGTAAAGTGCAACGGAACTTGCTGCTCTGTATAAGAAGCTGTTAATAAATAAATGTCTTCCTTAGACGCCATATTGTCCACATATTTTATGATGGGAAGCTGCAAGCACTGTTTTTGCCTACTGCATTATCCACAAATACCCTTAAGAACCCTAAAGTGTTCATACACTGCTGTGACTTCTCACAGCAGTGTATGGCCATCCTATCCCTCTTGAGCCACCCAGGACCTATATATCACATGCAACCCCATTCCCCGCTGCTGGAGGTTGGACATGCGGCTGGACTGACCTCCCATGTGCACGGGACCGCACATCGGATTGGTTGTCAACTACATTAGATTTGGCAACTTTTTACCCCATCTCTCTGCACAATCTGTGGGAAATGGGTAAAAAGTGGCCATTCTCTATGGATTCAGTATTGAATCCCGGTGGTCGGGATCCCGGCGTTCAGAATCCCGACAGCCGAAATGCCGACAAGGGGGGGACGTGGATCGCCCCCCCTTGCGGGCTCGCTGCGCTCGCCACGCAGCGGGCCCAGTGCCTCGCTACCCTCGGCACGCTATTTTATTCTCCCTCCAGGGGTGTCGTGGACACCCCAGGAGGGAGAAAGTGTCGGCATTTCGGCGGTCGGGATTCCGGCGTCGGGATTCTGAACGCCGGGATCCCGACCGCCGGGATCTTAACTGCATCCCTTCTCTATAAAGACTCTGGCTCAGTAAGTCAATACCTGAATCTAAAGCAATAAATGAGAAACAACGCCATCTTGTGTAGGCTTGCTAGGTGTAAAAGATTAATAAGATATAAGACGTATTCGGTCTACAGTATTTCGACCATGTTATGGTCAACAGTAACGGCACAAACAATCACTTAGGTCCACAGGAACGTGATCAACAGACACAAGGTCGACATACGTCCTGTGACGGTGAGGATTCCCCCAGAACGTTGAATAGAGCGAGCGGCCGGCGAGGGGGTTAAACAGTGAGGATCGCGGGTTCTCTGTGATCCTCGCTGTTTAACCCCCTTGCCGGCTGCGGCGGCCATCATTAAATACAGGCCATTGTATGATACATTTAAGACTGAGGTCCATAGAAAAACAAGAAAACAAACACAATATGTTCATTTGGGTGATGAATCTAAACATGTAATGAAATGAATCATGATTGTGTTCAGTATATAATAAATGAATTTGCACTGCCAATTATCTTCAATTTTTTTATTTCTTTCTGCAGAAGAAATTGGTGGAGGCTCCTGCATCTTGCTTGTAGCGCTATGCATTGTAACTGTGTTTCTTAGCATTGGAGGAACTGCAGTATACTGCACATTTGGCGATATGGAGTCATCTATATGTAAAGATTTTGCTGCAAACATGGACTTCTACTACACTCAAGCTGTACAGGGAATGGAAGCGTTAAGGCACTGGCTGTTTGTCACATAGCGGACAAGGTTTCGGTCTGTCTTCTGATGTAGCATTTGACTACTACCAAACATTGAAATAAATTACATTTGTGGGTTAAATTGTAATTTGAAAACCTTGCAAAAGAAGAAAAAGTTTATGGTCAAATATTTAAGATGAATATTAAGAACACAAAACAATATAGTGATGTGTGGTGACAAAATGTCTCCAAAATGGCACAGAAATGTTCCATAGCCACTAATGGAACCACTAAATATATAAAATCCACTTAATGTTTTTACAGCTCAAGGCATTCATTTTTTTTAAAGCTACAGTGGAGTATGTTTTTAAATTTGGAACTCATTGTTTTTATGCTTTTTATTTATTTGCGTGTTGTGTAACTTTTAATTTCTGTTTTGTGACTGTTTGAGCGTCTGTGGTCTGATCACTGAAACAGAAAAATATTCTGCCCACAACACAAAAATATTGTCTCCTCTGTTAATTTATGTCCTTTTTATTGTCACTGGTTGCACAGTTATATGCTTTGGAAATACTAAGGCAATGCTATTTTTATTTTTGTATAGGTACAATATGGCTTCTAAATATATTGTAAGCATTTTTGTTTCCAAAGCCACAACATGCTTTTCCTATAAAACATAGAAACCCAGATTCATTTTTGTAGCCAGTTGTGCTACCAGGCATTGAGGGCAATATTTCTTTCTGTACACGTTAGTACTGGCTGGCCCAGTACCATATTCCTGTTAGAACTTATTTATTTATTTTTTTGATCAGTGTAAAGGGAATTTTCAGACTTTTTTGATGTGCAATGATTTTCTGTTTACTACCTTAATGTTTATAATTGAGGAGTCTTGCGTCATTGTAGTATGATTTTTCTACTCTTCCGATCAATCTGTGTGTTGTGGTTTGTTTTTTCCCCCAGCTATTTGGGGGAAGGCGTGGGGTTCCTTATTTTAACGGCTTCAGGAAAGTATTGATTAATCAATGCACCAAAAGAGTCAAAACACATTTTTATAATCTATCTATAAAGAAAAAAAATAGTTTTAAATGAATAAGAAAAAAAATAGTGATGAAAGTAATTCAATAGGACTGAAAGAGTAAGAAATCATGAGGGCAATTTTAGCAGCAAACAATATTTTGCAATGACAAATGCTATCTAAGGAGGGCTTTAGAAGTCCCCTTCATTAAATGTATATTGCAATCATTATATACAAAGTACATACGGTTGCCCTTTGAGGGTAGATCTGTGTTTTTGGTCTTGCTAAAACCTTTATTTTCATTGTTGTCTCCAAGATCTGTGCATAAATGAATTTGCCCTTTCTGTCTTATAATTAAAAAGAAAAAGATATTTGAATTTATTGATTCCGTGTTTTCTTTTCTAATGCTCTGCTTATGTATCTGCTTTGTATCACTGGTTTGGACCACAGAGAAAAGAGTCCATACAGAGATTCAAAAAGTCCACACATTTTACACAGATTATATATCTTTTAATATCGTGAATCAATACTTCTGATGACCTGACATGCAAAACTGAACAAAAAAATCAAACAATTCCTTACACGGCATTCAGTGGAAAACAAAACATTAAATTGTAAAAACCTAATTTTATTATACCCCTTTCAGACCGCACTTTTTACCCGTTATTTTTCCGTTTTTTTTTTACCGTTTTAAAACAGTAATTTGTGCAGACTGAAAGGTTTTACAGGAAAATACATTAATCTTTAAAATATAACCTTTAATAATTTTTGTTTTAATATTCCCTATATCAATGTAGGGGAACTCACATAAACAGCTGAAATTTTATAGAGGTTAAAATAACATACAACACGTACACAAATACATATAGTGTGTTTGAAGAAAAAAGATAATTGTGTTTTAAAATTTAGACAGATGTCTGTCCAAGAGAAATGTCTATTCTATACAGCCCTGAAGAAAAGATGAGTTTGCTACTGATGAATTTCTATGATAAATACTCTGATATTGCAAGCTGTTGTCACACTGTTACAATTTATAGTATAATACTGTTTTGCCTCTGACGCAGGGCACAGTTATCGCAGGATTTGTTACAATGTATTGTGGTTGGTTTGGGGCTTCGAATCCTGTTTAACAGAAATGGTCTAATGTAATTCTGTTAATGGAAATATTGTATGTTATCTATTGGTGCCCTCTCGTGGTCAACTCATTTACAGTACCAAAACATATTATCCTGGTGTTCTCCTGGCTACCACTGCAAACTGAAGTGTGCTATTTT
This sequence comes from Crinia signifera, assembly GCF_055691185.1. NCBI lineage: Eukaryota > Metazoa > Chordata > Amphibia > Anura > Myobatrachidae > Crinia > Crinia signifera. The sequence continues at coordinate 97,439,317 of NC_139219.1, forward strand.
TTATATTATGCACAACTCACTATCAGAGTCTAAGTTGGGTGTAGTGTAATACTACCCCTTCTGTGAATGTTATCAATTTTTAGCAAAACATTTTTCTAAACTTAATGCAATTTTAGGCTATGGTGGAATATAACTAATTAATACAGGAATGCCTATGATAGACTGAAGAAAACATGTGACTATTATACCGTGTTCTCATTGGTCCACAGATTCTGGTAAATAGAGTCCCAGTAAGGCTATCTGGTTGGCATTGACAAAGCTGGTAAACCGCGAAACGTTGCGCTGCGTTGGCACATGCTCTGTCCAGGAGATGTCTATTAGCCTAAAATTGTATTAAGTTTAGAAAAATGTTTTGCTAAAAATTGATAACATTCACAGCCCTGAAGAAAAGCTTTACAGTGTATAGTTGAACATTCACATCAGTCCCTGCCCCAGTGGAGCTTACAATCTATATTCCCTACCACATGTACAGGCAGGGATGCAGTTAAAATCCCGGCGGTCGGGATCCCGGCGTTCAGAATCCCGACCGCCGAAATGCCGACACATTCTCCCTCCTGGGGTGTCCACGACACCCCTGGAGGGAGAATAAATTAGTGTGCCGAGCGTAGCGAGGCACCGGGCCCGCTGCGTGGCGAGCGCAGCGAGCCCGCAAGGGGGGGCGATCCACGTCCCCCCCTTGTCGGCATTTCGGCTGTCGGAATTCCGGCGTCGGTATTCTGAACGCCGGGATCCCGACCGCCGGGATTCAATACTGAATCCGTACAGGCATACACAGCCATTCTAGGGTTAATTTTGTTGTGAGCCAATTTGCCTGCCAGTATATTTTTGGATTGTGGGAGAAAAATGGAGTACCCGGAGGAAGCCCACGCAAATTCGGGGAGAATATACAAATTCTGCACAGTTAGGGCCATGGTGGGAATCGAACCCATGACCTCAGTGCTGTGAGGCGGTAATGCTAACCATTACCCCATCCGTACTGCCCTATACTAATTGACTAGGTTGTGCGAACACTCACTATACTCCTCACGGAGTAGAACTCTATGTGAGCAGTCTGAAAGGTGCAGAGTGAATGTACCGGTTCTATTGAACTGGTATTTCTAAACAGTAATAAACCAGGGTCCTACCCGTTTCAGACCCATTTTTTTCATCCACTGTTTTCTATGGGTTAAAACGGGTTCAGTGTTGTGAAGGAACAAAAACTGCATTGAAATACCGTTTAAGGACAAAAACTGCAGTGAAATACCGTTTAAAGATATGCGGTGTGAAATGGGTTTTAGCTGGCAGACCCGTTTTTAGAAACGTTTTAAAATACCTGGTCAAAGTCAGTTTTGCTGTCTGAAAGCAGCATTAGATACACATAAAAAAGGATGCCAACAGTGATAGTTCTTCAATATGTGTGCTTGTGATTCATTACCAAGATACTGTATCGCTGGTCTAGATGCCCTGTGCATCTCCACCAGATGTTTCCAGGCCTCTCTGATCTCTGCTAATGGTGTAGCCAGGTGGCTGCTACTCCACTTCACATTTGGTGCACATGCGATGTTTGTGGCTGCAGGTCCAGAAGAAATAAAGCAAAATGGCATTAACCAGTCAAACAGTCTAGTGTAAAACTTAAGAATTCGCTTTTTCTTGATGTGTAAAACATAGAGATGTACATAATTTATCGTAACAACTAGTAGGTTGCTATTGAAAGCACTTGTTGAATATGAATGGTCAGTTTCAAGTTTTATTTCTTAAAAATATAGCAAATGTATAACACATAATGAGGGTGCACTGTAGCGTCTATCATTCAACAACTGTAACAGTCACATTAGAACAGTGACTTCTACTTTATATATTACTAGAGACCCCATCTTCGTACAGGAGCAAATTAGAATTTACATGTAATACAACCTATATTCGCTTTTCGTCTCCACAAATGGTAATACAGTAGTTTTTATTAAGGCACTGTATGACATACAATAAAACAATTTATACAAACATACATTTATTGTACAGTTTTATTATAAATTGATAAGTCTTAACTGTAACTTACACAGAATTAATATTAATAGTTCAGATATAGATTATTGGTAAACAAGAAGAATTTCGTATTGAATAATGAAGAATTTCATTTTATTAACACATATTATTCCATAATGTTGCTTTTACAGATGATGGAACATAACAATGTAGTACTGAAGCTTAGTATAGCTTCTGTCATTATACATTTATTGGTCTGTACTATAATGTAGATTGGAACAATAAGACCAATAATAGTAAAATAGAATTCTCTCGGTCTCCACCATGCTCCACCTCCCCTCACCCCCCAGGAGCACCAACACTCTGACTCTGGATACTTAAGTTAATATATATTAAACTAGGGTTGGATCAATGTCACCCCACACTTCCTGAAGCACATCCAACAAGTTGGATTGTCTTGATGGGCACTTCTTGCGTACCATACGGTCAAGCTGCTCCCACAGCAGCTCAATGGGGTTGAGATCTGGTGACAGAAAACCAGCTGCCTGCTTCTTCCCTAAATAGTTCTTGCATAATTTGGAAGTGTGTTTGGGCCATTGTTCTGTTGGAGGAGGAATGTGGATCCAATCAAGCGCTGTCCACAGGGTATGGCATTGCAAAATGGAGTCATAGCCTACCTTATTCAAAATACCTTTTACCTTGTACAAATATTTCACTTTACCAGCACCAAGCAGCCCCAGATCATCACATTACCTCCACCATGCTTGACAGATAGCGACAGGCACTCTTCCAGCATCTTTTCACCTGTTCTGCATCTCACAAATGTTCTTCTGTTTGATTCAAACACCTATAACTTCGATTTGTCTGTCCATAACATCATCTTCCACTGTCCAATGTCTGTGTTCTTGGCCAGTTTTAGATATAGCTTTTTCTTTGCCACTCTACCTAGAAGGCCACCATCCCAGAGTTGTCTCTTCACTGTACACATTGACATTGAGGGCACCATTTAATGAAGCTGCCAGTTGAGTACCTGTGAAGTGTCAATTTCTCAAACTAGTTTCTTGCTCAGTTGTGCAGAGGCCTCCCACTTCTCTTTCTATTCTGGTTAGAGCATGTTTGTGCTGTTCTCCGAAGGAAGTAGTACATACCGTTGTAGGAAATGTTCAGTTTCTCACCTGGAATAGCCTTCATTTCGAAGAACAAGAATAGACTGTAAAGTTTCACATGGGTTATCTTTTTTTTCTGCCCATCTCAAGAGTATAATCCAACCCACAAATGTGATGCGCCAAGGAAGGCCAGTTTTCTAGCTTCTCTAATGAGCAAACCCATTTTCAGCCATGGTAACATAATTGCACAAGTGTTTTCTAATTACCAAGTAGTCTTCTAACATGATTATCATTCAATATTCTGAGCACCCATAATGCGTCTTTTAGAATATAGCTGATATTTCAGTGAGGTAAATTTAAGTGACTTAAATTATAAACTATATTCTATATTTTTAATCTCCGGGGAGCCCCTCCACCAGTCATTAACAGTAAATGAGCATCCCATTTAGAAAAATTGTGGAATCCATATATTTACACAAGCAAATTCTTATTCATTAGTGCAATTGACTAGTATAATAATAATAAGATATTATTACATGATTTTGATATAGAGGAAGAAGCTACTTCAACAATGGAAGTTCCAGATGTCATCATCAAGTTCAAACAGAAGATATACATAACTTTTAGACAGGCGCTGATATGTTCTACTTCTATGGTACTTCTCCGTCGTAGGTGTACTCAGTGTACCATGCGGAGGAAAAACATTCATATAGTGAAGTACAGTTTTAGTACAACAAAATTTTAATGAACACAGTGCACCCTCTGGTAGGTTACAATCAAATCCTCCAGAAGTGTGCAGACACAATTAAAAATTCCAGTGACAAGATGATTAATTAAAATTCCTTATGGGAAGTCCTTTGAATGACTCAAAACAATGGGGCAATTACCGGATATGGTGGAACTGAATCGCCAGTTCATATAGCGCATGTGAGAATGTCCCGGGGCAGAATCACAGGTATCAGCTCCCTCGTGTCACGGTGCCTCACTTCCTGGTCAATCCAATGGATCTTCTAGACTGACGCGTTTCGACTCCTTCTGGAGTCTTTTTCAAAGTCTCAAGTGGGTATATTTTGCCAGAGTGTCCGGTCCGTCTTATATACTGGCTTTGAGGATAGTTCTCCAATCAGTTTAAGTGATTTTCCGTTCACTTCCGGGCTCCAGCCCGGATGTGACGTGTTATGTTTACCCTACCTCGTCATGGTTACCGGGTGTCAGTTGTGTAGCTTCCGGACTCCGGTCCGGAAGTGACGTCTCGCATCGGCCGTAGTTACCTTGGTTGCGGACGCTCAGAGTGTACGCCCGATGTACCACAGGTCACAGGTACACTGTATTCCATATACCACATTTTTCGCATTGCATGTTATAAAATCAGCAATTTTAAATAAATATGTATTAATATTTATCTCATTAAGTCTTTGGCCTGACCCTCAAGGGTCAGGCCAAAGACTTAATGAGATAAATATTAATACATATTTATTTAAAATTGCTGATTTTATAACATGCAATACGAAAAAATGTGGTGTATGGAATACAGTGTACCTGTGACCTGTGGTACATCGGGCGTACGGCCAGACCATTTAAACTACGTCTAAGTGAACATATTCGGAATATTAAAAAAGGCTTAGAGACCCATGCGCTGTCAAACCACTTTGACAGATGCCACCACAGAGATGTATCATGTATTAAAAGGTTTTGCGGGCTAAAATGGATAAAGGGGCATTGGAGGCAAAGAGATCTAGGTACCCAACTAGCAAAAGCAGAAATTAAGCTAATATATGAACTAGGTACCTTGATACCCAAAGGCCTAAATGCTGACTACGAAATAAAATGTTTTTTTGTAATTTTTAATTGAGTTTTATATTTTAATAATAGGATAGCACTGCCACTTTAAGGGCGAGACAATAGATACTTCCCATATGCAGTCACTTTTTCATAAAAAAGAGGGGGGTTGTATCCTATATGGAGGGTATATCTGTATGCATTGTCACTTTGTATAAATGAGAACGACTGCATTTTTATTCATACTGTGTATAACAGAATTAAGCACCGTCACTTTCATGCACATTTGCCTATAAGTACTGTCACTTTGTAAGAAGAGATACTCAATGTTTACAATCGAATATGCACTGTCACTTTATACAAACAAGAATGACCATATGTACAAAACTACCATCTGATGTTACTTCCCTCGATTTCAGCCGTACCATGGCAACGCAATAAACAAAGCCGAGCAAGAACGGATATGACGTATCGGCTCATATACCCTGAGCGTCCGCAACCAAGGTTACTACGGCGGAGGCCCCGATGCGAGACATCACTTCCGGACCAGAGTCCGGAAGCTACACAACTGACACCCGGCTCATACACTCTGAGCGTCCGCAACCAAGGTAACTACGGCCGATGCCAGACGTCACTTCCGGACCGGAGTCCGGAAGCTACACAACTGACACCCGGTAACCATGACGAGGTAGGGTAAACATAACACGTCACATCCGGGCTGGAGCCCGGAAGTGAACGGAAAATCACGTAAACTGATTGGAGAACTATCCTCAAAGCCAGTATATAAGACGGACCGGACACTCTAGCAAAATATACCCACTTGAGACTTTGAAAAAGACTCCAGAAGGAGTCGAAACGCGTCAGTCTAGAAGATCCATTGGATTGACCAGGAAGTGAGGCACCGTGACACGAGGGAGCTGATACCTGTGATTCTGCCCCGGGACATTCTCACATGCGCTATATGAACTGGCGATTCAGTTCCACCGTATCCGGTAATTGCCCCATTGTTTTGAGTCATTCAAAGGACTTCCCATAAGGAATTTTAATTAATCATCTTGTCACTGGAATTTTTAATTGTGTCTGCACACTTTTGGAGGATTTGATTGTAACCTACCAGAGGGTGCACTGTGTTCATTAAAATTTTGTTGTACTAAAACTGTACTTCACTATATGAATGTTTTTCCTCCACATGGTACACTGAGTACACCTACGACGGAGAAGTACCATAGAAGTAGAACATATCAGCGCCTGTCTAAAAGTTATGTATATTTTATGTTTGCACTTTATCTTGTGAGGGGAAAGGAAAACCTCAAATATATAACTTGATAGGCTGCTGTGCGCACGGGTGGGGAGCACTTAACTGTTATCCACATTAGTCATCATCAAGTTGATGTGTTGTGGGTAGATCCGGTATGATTTTGTGTAACCTATATGCAGTGGCTGTTTTTACCTATGCGCCCCCCCCCCCAGGTAAATTCTGCCACTGTAGTGAAGCCAGATGCAGTCTGAGAGACTGCACTGGCTTCACTGTGAATGGCAGTGACTTCTAATTGGTCCAACCTGCCAGTCACCAAGGCAGTCCCATTGGGAGGTGTTATCTCCCTCCAAGATGCCTTTGTGCGGGCTGCCGTGCAAAAATAGATACTATATAGGTATTGCGCACGCGCTGGTCCCGGTGCCTGTAACTTACATTGTACAAGCGCCGGGACCAAGATTGCTTCTATGGGCTGTTGCCCAAGCAGCCCCTAGAAGTTGGCTGCATGCGTGATAAACGTGTGTACTGCGCATGCACCAGTCCCGGCACCTGTCACTAATCATCACAGCAAAGGCACCGGGACGGGAGAGGAGGCAGCAACGGCGGCGACTACAGGGGGAGGGGGTGCCTAAATCGCGGCACCCCCGCTGCGGCCAGAGGCAGCCCTCCTCCCCCAATTAGGTACAAGCCGCCGCTGCCTATATGCCATTGTTTTGGCAAAGGTACTTGTTTCCTAGCACGGCACCAGCGATAAAAATTGTATCCATCGGGACCCCCAAAAATCGAGTCGATCGCATCGCATGCAACCAAATGGCATGCGATGCGATCGATGCGATTTTTACATTGGAATCAATGTAAAATGGTCCATGAGACCCGGTTTTACATTGGCCCCAATGTTAAATGGCCTCCAGACCCCAATTTTTATTGTTTCCCAACCCTGATGGGTCAAATGCCCCCCCCCCCCATTGTTAACGCCACCGCACGATCAACGCCAACCCTAAGCGTGGCGAGCGCAGCGAGCCCGCGAAGGGCGGCGGTACGCGTCCTCCGACCTTTTCATGCCCCCACTATCCACGTCGGTGTGAAGTTGATTTTATATAGTGCAGCGAGCCACGGAGCCCGAAGCGTGGCGAGCGGATGAGCATTACTTCACAGGTATTACGCGTTCCCTCGCGGGGCTCGCTGCACTCACCACACTATATGGAATCAACTCCACGGCGACGTGGAAAGTGGGGGTATGAAAAGGTCGGAGGATGCGTACCGCCGCCCCTCACGGGCTCGCTGCGCTCGCCATGCTTCGGGTTGGCGTTCATCGTGGGGTGGCGTTAACAATGGGGGGGGGGCTGTTTGGTGGAGACGGCTGGGGGGGGCTGTTTGGCGGCAGTGGCGAGGGGCCGCAGAATTTTTATGGTGGGGGGTGGGGAGCTATCATTGTACTACTGCCTGGTGGGCAGTGGTGCCAATAATATATACATTGCTGGCCCATGGCAGCAATGCTTATATTACTGGCATATGAGTAACACTGGTGGGCAGTGATGACAATAATATATATACATTGTTGGCCTGTTTCCAGCAATATAATATTACTGGCTAATTAATCATCATTGGTGCCCAGTGGTGCCAGTAATATATACATTGCTGACTTGTGCCAGCAATGTATATATTACTGACTTAACATTGGTGGCCAGCGGTGTGCTCCGTTTTGAGCAGGGCGGGGGGCAGGACCAGCAGCGCTTTGTGTTATGGGGAAGGGAGAGCCGGGTGATCAGCGGGGGAGCCGGGGCTGCAGGGCTATGCAGCAGCAGCAGCCAGCCGGCCCGGATATGATGAGCGAGGCGGCGCGGTGTGGAGTCGGACCACAGCAGGGTGAGTATATGACACTGGCGAGGGGGCGGGGGAGGCAGCGGGGCGGGCCGCCGGGCTGAAAGTGGTTAATCTTTCAGCCTGGGGCAGCGTACACACATGGCGATGATGGATGAAAAACCATCCATCATCGCCACATCTGCTGGGTAACCAGCAGATGAACCACTTTACTAGCGATGATGCGGGAGCGCGCATCATCGCTAGTCGGCAATCTGGAGGGCATACACACTGGGCAATTTTCAACTGAAAATTGCTTTTTTTGACAGATTTTTAGCTGAAAATCGTTAAGTGTGTATAGGCCTTTATACATTTATATTAGTATTTTACACTGGGTGTGTTTTAAGTTTTCACCACACAGTGGCAGTAAAACACCATAAATCACCAGTTGTGTAATAAGCATTTTATATAACACAGTGGGGGAAATTTACTAAGAATACGAATACAAAAAAAATCGTATTTGTATTCTTAATACGAATGAATACGACTGCAAATGGCTGTTTCAGCCGTATGCAAAGTCGTGTTCCGGAGGGGAATTTACAAAGCCGTCAAATACGACTGCTTTGTAACCCTCCGCTAATACGAATTCGTACAGGCAGACTGCACAGATCAGTCAGATCCGTGCAGGCTGCAATGTGTAAAAAAAAAACTAGAAATTTACCAGCACCAGGCTGAAAGAGCCAGGGCTGGTAATAAAAAATCAGGAAACCCTGCAAATAGGGGCTCCAGGTCCGGGGCTGGTTCCCCAAATACGGGGGACAAAATGACTAGGGGTCCCCCGTATTTTAAGAACCAGCCCCAGGCCAAACCAGCCAGCAGGGTAATGCTGGAGCCGAGAAAGACTTGTGGTTCTCCAAGTCCCAGCTTGCGGGGGAGGCTTGCTGGGACTCATAGTTCCACAGTATTAAACAATAGTTTATTCTATTTTTTTACACTTAATCAGCCCGGTGACCACCGCTCCAGGGTCACCGGGGACAGCACCAGGCTTCAGCGTGGTCAGGTAAGTTCTGGAGGGGGGGGGGGACTCCTTTATTGGGGGGTCCCCTTTCCCCCCATGGACCCGGGCCAGGCTGACTGGTCGGTAGGGTGATGTTTTGGCCGTGGGACCTTATATAATAAGTGTCCCCCGGCTGTGGCATTACCCTGCTGGCTGGTTTGGCCTGGGGCTGGTTCTTAAAATACCGGGGACGCCTGTATTTTGGGAACCAGCCCCAGACCTGGAGCCTGGGGCTGGTTTTAAAAAATCAGGGAACCTCTATTTGCCGGGTTTCCTGATTTTTTATTACCAGCCCCGGCTCTTTCAGCCTGGTGCTGGTTACGGCTGTGGGGGGGACCCCACGCCGTTTTTAAAATGTATTTATTTTTCTATTTTTTACACACTGAAGCCTGCACGGATCTGACTGATCCGTGCAGGCTAGTCTATGGTAGGGCACGAAAGACCGCCTGTCAGCACATGTCGGCTCAAAACCAGTGGTCAAGGCTGCGGGGTTCACTCCTTGGATAATAACAGTATCACCAGCCAAAAACTAATTTTATTGAGGGTTTATAAAATTTCTCAATATGAATCTTGCAGAACAGATCCAGGGTTTAACCCAGGTGATGCAAGATCTCATCATTCAGATGTCAGTTCAGGAGGGGATTACCCGATCTACCCAGAACATCACCCCTGAACCTCCCAGACTGGTTCTCTGGTAAACGGGGTGATGTTTAATTTTAAAGAGTCTTGGAAATTATACATTCATTTATGATCCCATTCCTCAGGCAGTCAGGCTAATCAGGTAGGGATTATTATATCTCTATTTCAAGGGGATCCCCAAACTTGGGCCTTTGGTTTGAGATCTGAGGATTAAGCTTTACAGTCTCTTGCTAACTTTTTTAAGGTTCTTGGTTTATTAGGAAAAGAAGACAGGAAGAATGCCTTTTGTTGGTGCACCTAAGAATGATTGGACTCATAATACATAACTTTTAATAGATCCATATATAAAATTTCTGCGAAATATAAAACCAAAACATACAACAATCACACAAAATAAAAAGGGGAGGACATTCCCCTAACTCAGTGTGACCCCCTGATCACCACAACCCCAATGTTTTGATAGGTACTAATGATAATAATAAAGGAGTGGGTATTCTCCTATGATAGCGGTTATGTTGGTCAAAAATATCAGCCTACTTATAGGGAGATAGTAGGTGGAATGAGGGTGAGGCACGCACCTATTGAGGACAGTCCTCAAGTAGTGCTGCCCTCAACCTAAATATCCACTAATGTTTCACAGGTGTTTGAAGGGCTGGTGAACCCAATCCTAAAGGTGTGTAATCACAGATTAGCCTTTTTCACAGGTAAGTAATGGAGGAGTAGATATTCTCCTGTATACGGCGTAATGACAAAGGTCTCTGTAAATCAATTTGACATGATACAGATACTATCTCATGCAATCTCATGCAGTTAGAAAGTAATAAGTGGGGGTGAGGCACGCACCTATTGAGGACAATCCTCTAATAGTGCTGCCCTCAGCCCAGATAACCGCTACCGCTAACAAGTGCTGCCGGCTGGTGAACCAAATTGGAGGTGTGCAGGGATGCACTTGCCTCGTTCAATCAGCTCGTCCTGACCGCGCTAAGTCTGGCGCCAGACTAGCGTGTCAGTCGTCGGGCAGGACCGCTCACAGTTTGTGCGCAGCAATACAAGTAAATTTCAACATTGTAAGTGGGGAGGGGAAGAGGGGGTTTTAAACACACTGAGTGTGTCAAGACGGTCAGCGTACGCTTCGCAGTGAACGCTTCCTCAGGGGTCCTGAGGAAGCGTTCACTGCGAAGCGTACGCTGACCGTCTTGACACACTCAGTGTGTTTAAAACCCCCTCTTCCCCTCCCCACTTACAATGTTGAAATTTACTTGTATTGCTGCGCACAAACTGTGAGCGGTCCTGCCCGACGACTGACACGCTAGTCTGGCGCCAGACTTAGCGCGGTCAGGACGAGCTGATTGAACGAGGCAAGTGCATCCCTGCACACCTCCAATTTGGTTCACCAGCCGGCAGCACTTGTTAGCGGTAGCGGTTATCTGGGCTGAGGGCAGCACTATTAGAGGATTGTCCTCAATAGGTGCGTGCCTCACCCCCACTTATTACTTTCTAACTGCATGAGATTGCATGAGATAGTATCTGTATCATGTCAAATTGATTTACAGAGACCTTTGTCATTACGCCGTATACAGGAGAATATCTACTCCTCCATTACTTACCTGTGAAAAAGGCTAATCTGTGATTACACACCTTTAGGATTGGGTTCACCAGCCCTTCAAACACCTGTGAAACATTAGTGGATATTTAGGTTGAGGGCAGCACTACTTGAGGACTGTCCTCAATAGGTGCGTGCCTCACCCTCATTCCACCTACTATCTCCCTATAAGTAGGCTGATATTTTTGACCAACATAACCGCTATCATAGGAGAATACCCACTCCTTTATTATTATCATTAGTACCTATCAAAACATTGGGGTTGTGGTGATCAGGGGGTCACACTGAGTTAGGGGAATGTCCTCCCCTTTTTATTTTGTGTGATTGTTGTATGTTTTGGTTTTATATTTCGCAGAAATTTTATATATGGATCTATTAAAAGTTATGTATTATGAGTCCAATCATTCTTAGGTGCACCAACAAAAGGCATTCTTCCTGTCTTCTTTTCCTGTAAAATTCCATGCCTTAGGTAGCACACCCTCAATACTTACCTGTAATAGTTGCAGAATTACACTCATTACAAGGAGGGTCCATTTGGTTAACACACTGTTCATATCATTAACCAGTGCGACTGACTTTCTCTCTCTTTTTTGTTCTTGGTTTATTATATGATGATGCAGACAGAGAAGCTTCTGCTGAAAGTCATTTAAGAGCCCTTAGACAGGGGAGAAACCAAGCAGAAGTATACTGTACTGAATTCTGTCGCTGTCAAATGACTGCGGATGGAACAACCCAGCATTATGGAGTCAATTCAGTCTTGGGTTGTCAAAGCAAATTAAGGATAGTCTCCTGCAGTATCCCGTGCCCGGGACACTGGACAAACTTATGGAGTTAGTGATTACGATTGACAGGCATCTTAGGGAATGCAGAGAGGTTCTAGCTCTATGGCAGGCTCCAGTGTTTACACCTCTGCAGAAGAGATGGATGAACCCATGGAAGTGGGTCTGTCCAGAGTGTCCCTTATGGGAAAAGTGAGAAGGAAAGACTTTGGGAGCTGTTTCTTCTGTAGAGCAAAAGGTCAAATTGCTCATTTTTGTCCTAAGAAACAGGCAAACTCCCAGACTGAGTGAATAATAGAATAAAATAATAGAGGAGGTTCACTTGGGTTCGGTTTGTCTCCTCACGGAACTCGCTGTTAGCTCCAGCTCAAATTTGTTTTGAAAATTCTCGTTTTTCAGTCATTGCTTTAATGGATAGTGGTGGTGCTGGGAATTTCCTTGACATTCGCTGGCTCAGGTGTTCCCCAGCTCAAGATGGACAAACCAATTTCCATTCGAGGATTGGATGGTAACTCCTTACCCAATGGGATGGTTTTATTCCAGACCCCTTTGGTACAAATTACATTTGGGGCATTATATTCTGGGGAAATAGTTTTATTCCTCACTCACTGTCCATTGGTTCTGCTTGTGTTAGGGCACCCCACCATTAACTGGCATACTGGTGAGATTATTAGCTGGGATACAATTTCTGTCAGTCTGGTGCATCCCATACAAGTAGCCACGGTCATCCCTGAGAAAATTCTCAAGATGTATGGGGACTACGCAGATGTATTCTTCAAAGGAAAGACAGATGCCCTTCCTCCGCATCGTCCATATGATTGTTCTATCACCTTGATCACACATTCTCAGTAGCCCAAGGCCAGGTTATATACGCTTTCCAGGCCAGAAACCAAGTCCATAGAGGAATATGTGGCAGATAGCCTTAAGAAAGGCCTTATTCATCCCTATGAGTCTCCCTTTAGTGCCGGGTTTTTCTTTGTAGGGAAAAACGATCCCTAAGGCCCTGCCTAGATTACAGGGCACTGAACAAAATTTCAGTCAAAAATACTTACCCTCTTCCTTTAATATCAGTGTCATTTGATCAGCTTCAGACTGCTATGATTTTTTCAAAAATCAATCTCAGGGGAGCATATAATTTAGTATGGATAAAATCCAGTGACAAATGGAAGACAGCATTCAGCACATTGTCAGGCCATTACAAGTATTTGGTAATGCCATTTGGGCTATCAAACGCCCTGGTTGTCTTCCAGGATTTTGTCAATGATGTCCTCTGGGACTTCTTGGGAAAATTTGTAGTAGTGTACTAAGATGATATTCTTATTTACTCTCCTTCTATTTCACAACATCAATCACTTGTTCGCCAGATCTTACAGAAATTGTGTGAGAATCAGCTCTATGCTAAACTGGAAAAGTGTGAATTTCATGTCTCTGAGGTATCCTTTTTGGGATCTGTCATCTCTCCCAAAGGATTTTGCATGGAACCCAAGAAGCTTTGAGCTATTTTGAAATGGGAGCGACCTGAGAATCTCAAAGCTGTCCAGAGATTTTTAGGGTTTGCCAATTACTACTAGCATTTTATCCACTCTTTTGCTGAGTTGGTGGCACCCATTGTGGCACTCACTAAAAAAGGAGCCGATTCCACTAAGTCACCCAAGGTGGAATGGTCGTATCAGCTTCTTATGCAGGCTTTGTATTGGCCCGGTTCTTCGATACCCCAACCCAAATTTACCTTTTATTGTTGAGGTAGATGCCTCGGAGGTTGGGGTTGGGGCAGTTTTGTCTCAGGAGGACCCATACTCTTTTGAGATTCATCCTTGTGCATTCATGTCAAGAAAGTTCTCTCAAGCAAAAACCAATTATGATATTGGCAACCGAGAATTGTTGGCAGTTAAATGCGCATTAGAAGAATGGAGACACTGGCTTGAAGGGGCCAAACATGTGGTTACCATTTTTACTGATTACAAAATCTTTCAATACATTCAATCCACCAAGCGTTTGAACTCCCATCAGGCCTAGTGGTTATCACATATAGGCCGGGGGCTAAGAATATCAAGGCAAATGCCTTGTCACATTGTTTTGTTCCAACACAGGAGGTTCAGTCTCTGGCAATCCCAATAATTCTGGCAAGATTTGTTTGGGCTGGCATCATGCAAGATTGGAAAATGCAATGTAACAAGTCCAGGATCAAGCTCTTGGTTCCCACTTGAGACATGACATCTTGACTGAGTTTCATAATTGTAAAGTTGCTGGTCACCCAGGAATCTCAAAAACATTAAAAATCTTATCTCGTTCTGTTTGGTGGCCCAACATTTCAAAAAATGTAAAAGAGTTTGTTTTATCCTGTCCTGATTGTGTGCAACACAAGGTACTGAGGTAAATGCCGGTGGGCCAACTTTGGGCCTTATTCTGATCGGTGCGGCCAAACGTGCGTACGTTCACTATTAACGTACGCTAGCCGTACGCGGCCGTTGGGGTTAAGTCCACCCACAAATCAGCCGCTTACGTACGGGCAGTAACAACGTAGAAGGGGAGTGGCGTACAACTGAGCGTATGGCAACGTACGCGGCCGGCCCAGCCCTTACACTCCGACAACTGGCGTACAACTGAGCGTACGGCAACGTACGCGGACGTCTTTCGTCCGTCTTCCCACCGACTTCTTGCGGAGATCTGAGCGTACGGCAGCTTGCACGGACGGCTCCCTATTGTTTTCAATGGAAAACTCAGCTTATGTCACCGCTCGTGAGAGTGAGCGTACGTCCGTGTACGCTGGCATACCCTTCACATATATGGACCTGCAAATCTTGCCTTTCAACTACAATTCTGACAATTGATTAATTAATCTATTTGTTATTCAATTATTGTTTTCTATTAACTCAATTGTCTACCTTAATAAAGACCCTAATAAAACTACATTTTAACCCTCATTACATGTATATTTGTTATGTTCTAATGTGGCATTTTAATCACTATCTATGTGTCCCCATATTGCTGTTACTTTTAAATCAAGTTATGTTGGTGTTTCTGTATATGTACTAAATTATGTCCATAATTAGTTTGTCCAAAATGTGTAACATGTATACCTACCCTGATGTTATGTGTGATGTTTTAATCGAACAACATTAAACATTCATGCATTTTCACTATGTGTTATTTTACTCAAAAACACACACATTCACACATCAATCATTACCCCTCACCTCAAATGACAAATATAAATTACATTACACATCTGTATGTACCTACCCTTACAAGCCCTCTAACATATTTATTATTAAAAACACAGGCAATTTAGAACACAATAGAAACTTTTATTTCTAACAAAAACAATAAGGGGGGGGGGATAAAAATAAATTAAATGCGGGCCTCCAGTAGGCCAAAAAGTATTTGGAGATACAGGAGAGTCAGGACGATCTCCCGCATCAGGGCTGCCACCTCCTCCTGCTGCTGTTCAGTGTCTGTAATGAAGGGATAAAACAAAAAATTAATATATAACATACACAAATGTTTGTTGTATTTGTACATAATAAAAAGTTCAGAGTTATGTGTGAAGGCCACATACATTTTGAAACTACATTGAAGATGGGTCTGCTGTAAACACAGTACTAAAAAATAATATGTTAACACACACATACTGTACATAGTAAATAACATTAATTAAATTACTCCTTCTTGAATGTATGTATGCTGAGACCCAATTGGTAGTTTGGTTTTGGGGGACTGTCCTCTAACCTCACAATTAGGCTGTGCTATTTAAGGGTTATGACATTGTTGTGGCTTAAGCACTCCTTACTATTTTAAATTTAGGACATTGCTTTACAAATTATAGGCCTACAGCTATGTTTGTAAAGCATGCATCCGCATGGCCTCACACACTATTAACAAAACAATCTCTACATTTATGTTGCACATCATGCTGGGAACTGGAGTTACCAAACACCTGGAGCCACATTACTACCACACCACTAATGTCGGATATCTCATTGGATGTACTATTATGTCAATTATTCAAGGGGTGAGGCATGGCCACACTCAAAAAAACCACCAAGGGGACCCTTGTTCCTGGAGAAGGACAGGACACACCTCATGGTCGCCCTGCAGTGATATGTTGCAACTAATGTTGATGTTGGATACACATATGTGGTTGTTGTGATTGTTTATGTGTAGAAATGTGTAGGTAAACATTAGACACATTATTTACTTACGGCTACTTGAGCCATCCTGGTCGCCGCTGGTTGGCTGTGCGGTGGTTGGGGGGGTCAGGAGCAAGGGGGATGGGATGGGAATTTGGATAGAGGTAGTGGGTGTGAGTGGGGATTGGAGAGGTTTGGGGGTGGGTGGTGGAGAGGTGTAGGGGGGTTGGAAATGGGTTGGGGAGGGGGTGGGGGTTGGGGAGGGGGTGGGGGTTGGGGCGGGGGTGGGGGAGGGGGTGGGGGTTGGGGAGGGGGGGGGTGGGGGTTGGGGGGGTGGGGGTGGGGGAGGGGGTGGGGGTTGGGGAGGGGGGGGGGGTGGGGGTTGGGGGTTGGGGAGGGGGTGGGGGTTGGGGAGGGGGTGGGGGTGGGGGTTGGGGAGGGGGTGGGGGAGGGGGATGGGGAAATTGTGTGGGCCCCAGCTTGAGCCATTGTCTCGGCCTCCTCTTCCTCCTCCTCCTCTTCCTCCTCCTCTTCCTCCTTCTCCTCTTCCTCCTCCTCTTCTTCCTCCTCCTCTTCCTCCTTCTCCTTTTCCTCCTCCTCGTCTGGCTGCTCCAGGGCTGCCTGCTCCTGGGCTGCCTGGTCCCGGGCTGCCTGCTCCCGGGCTTCCATGCGTGCCCTTGCCCGTGCTGAAATGTTCATGTTGATGACATGGAAATCGAAGATTGGGTTGCATAAAAAAGGGGGAAAGAAAAATTCACATTAGTCATGCTCATAACCTTCCAAATTATCATTGCTGTTATATTTCAGACATTTATCATGCAAACTAATTGATATGCTACACCCAAAAACTGAGCAACTACTTAACCCCCCCTATACACCCCCTATACACCCC
This sequence comes from Crinia signifera, assembly GCF_055691185.1. Lineage (NCBI taxonomy): Eukaryota > Metazoa > Chordata > Amphibia > Anura > Myobatrachidae > Crinia > Crinia signifera. The sequence goes on from NC_139219.1 coordinate 97,456,319, forward strand.
CTATACACCCATATACACCCCCTATACACCCCCTATACACCCCCTATACACCCCATATACACCCATATACACCCCCTATACACCCCCTATACACCCCATATACACCCCATATACACCCCCTATACACCCCCTATACACCCATATACACCCCCTATACACCCCCTATACACCCCATATACACCCCATATACACCCCCTATACACCCCCTATACACCCCCTATACACCCCCTATACACCCCCTATACACCCACATACTCAGGAACATATTTATAAAAAGTACAGAAAACATTTGCAAAAAAACGCAGACATACTAGTAATAAAAACTTACATCGGGCAATATGGCGGCGAAGTGTGCAGAGCAACACTGGCTGCCGCCGGCGCAAGTCAGACCAGCGCAGCTCAACTTGCCCAAGGCTTCTGCGGACGCCGGTCGTCGAGTATATTAGGCGGCAGGCAGCAGTATACGCCCGCCGCTTGTCCATATTGCTGACATATGGGCCCCTGGGCCCCAGGTGACGGTCCATGACCTCAACCAAGGCCAACAGCTCCTGGGTCGAAAACGGCCTAGCCCTGGTTAAAGTCATAGTGCCAATGGCGCAGTTAATAATTGCAGGTACATATATCACTTTGGTGCTTGCTGATTGGTCTAAAAAATTGTTTGTTTGGTATTAACTTTATTAATCCTTCTTACATTAACAAACTGGATGCGAATAGAAACTTACGCGGACCGTTCCGATATACACAGACCAAAACCAACAGCATGCATTCAATGTATAGAGAGGAACTGTATATACAGTGTGCGAAATATAATACACGCAAGCGTCTACTTATAAATACGCTGCTTAAAGGGGGGCACAATACACCGTTTTCCATGGAGAGACGTACTGTATATATACAGTGTGCGAAATATAATACACGCAAGCGTCTACTTATAAATACGCTGCTTAAAGGGGGGCACAATACACCGTTTTCCATGGAGAGACGTACTGTATATATACAGTGTGCGAAATATAATACACGCAAGCGTCTACTTATAAATACGCTGCTTAAAGGGGCACAATGCAACATGTTGGTGTATGACAATTTCAGACTCATTACATATGTAAGGAAAGCATTATAACGTGATGTTTTGAAATGTGACTCACAAAGCATACACGAACTCCAACAGATACCAGCTGACAACACTCATCATTGGAATGACAGGTGCACACATTTCACGATGCAGAACACAATGCTCCACAACCTGTGTATGTGCATATACAGGTGATTGATCAGGTGCGTGGAGACCTACGTAATTTAAGCAGCAATTATCGGCGGGAAATATCGGCGTAAATTAGCAAGTCCATTGCGGAAAAAAATATACGCCCCCTTGTTCATGGCGGGAGATTAACATATAAATATTCAGTCAGATGCAGGCCAGAATTGCTGCAAACATGTCTAGTTCTGACGATTCCGCAGCTGAGGACGCTCTGCAGAGAGCACAAGCAGAATCCCTGCTTCAAGCGTTACAGAAGAGGGAACAGGAGCGGAGAAGGAGGGCTCAAGAGAGAGGTAGCCTGCCAGACCAAGCGGGCCCCTCACTAACAGGCCCTGTTCAACCTCCACCAGCTCCACAAGGGCCAAGCAACCAGCCAGAACAAGAGGTTGCATCTCTCCAAACAGGTGTGACCCAGCAGGTGCATGGTGAGAGAACTGGGGCCACCAGAAAACAGGCTGCAACATCGAGGGTGAGGACTGAGCAGGATGCCACCACCAGAAAGAGAAACCCTGCATTTGTAGAGGCCGAATTAAGAATCTTAGTGCCCAGGGCACGCGAATGGATAGAATTGGCAACCAGGAAGCCGGGTGCCAGTGCAAGGAGAAAGCTTTGGGACAAGATCACAAAGGAAGTGAACCAGGTGTCACCAGTGGTCAGAGATTGGCTAGCGGTGAAGAAAAGGTTAGTGTGTTTGTCAGGGCTATTTTTCAGCAGGCTCCAGCAGGAACTGAGGCCCTTATTCTAGTTCACTCAGACAAAATATTTCATAGATGGACAAAACCATGTGCACTGCAGGTGAGGCAGGTGTTACTTGTGCAGAGATAATCAGATTTGGGTGGGGTTTTACACCTGCCTCACCTGCAGTGCACATGGTTTTGACCATCTAAGAAATATGTGCTCAGAAAGAGTGACCTAGAATAAGGGCCTCAGTTGCTGCTGGAGCCTGCTGAAAAATAGCCCTGGTGTTTGTCCCCCTGATAATGTCATATGTGTTTACATATGTTACATGTATGTTTTGAGAATAATAGAAAGGTGTGTTTGTAGATAGTGCTACACTTCAATGTCACATGTGAACACAACCATGTCTAATAACCCACATTGATATATGAAACATGCACCATTGGTGTGATGTGAGGTTATGGGCACAGTTCTGCTCATGTGAAGTATGTGATGGGACAAGAGAAAGTGTGTTTTTGAAAGAGTTGTTGTAACATGTTCCATATGATGCTACTGAAACAAGAATGAGCAAACTGTGCACATGTAGCTGGTGAGAAACTACACATCCCAGTATGCCATCCCATAGTTAAATTACTCCATAATAACCACATTGTCAAGCTATGGTGGAATGTGTAGTTTCACAACAGGTGGAGGTGCATAATTTGGCCATGGATGATGTCATTTCTGCATAGTGATGTATGTATGTGCATTTAGTGGCCTAATGAATGTGATGAGACACTGAAATGCCTCGTAATGGAGATATGAATGTGTGTGTGGGACACATATGGCTAAAAAACATAAGATCACCCACACTAGGAAATGTCACGTAGCTAGGGGTACCACCTAGTCCCTTTAATTCCGGACACATATTAATTACACAGGTTCTGTGGCTGGCTGACTTCAAGACTCCACTTCACCTAATTTTAAACTGCCACAGAACCTGTGTAAGTAACATGTGTCTGGAATTAAAGGGACTAGGTGGTAACCCTACACGTAGCACAGTGGTGCACATATCTCATGGTGATATTTGTATTTTTAAACTTGTAGGTGGACTGACTTCAAAACGGCAATGAAGAGGAAGATGACTGACCGGTACAACCACAGCATGTCCACCGGGAGAGGTCCTATGCCCGATCATTTGGAGTATACCCCCCTGGAGCAGGACGCCTTGGACGTCATTGATGTGGCCGAGGTCAGGGGGATCTCCAATATGGACAGTGAGCTCCCGGCGGAGGTCTTTGATGCTGCTTTTGATGGTAAGTCACAGTAATGCATTGTATTTTGAAAGAGATTTTTTAGTGCGTATGTGATGGTGACATTGTTTTCAATTATTATCCTAGCAGAAGCAGAAACCCAGGATGTACCGGCAGCATCTTCCTCTGCAGAGCCACAGGTGGAGCGAGTGGTCCAGCCTCCACCAAGAAGACACCCCCAGCCCCAGCCACAGGAGACATGGGAAGAGAGCATGATGGTGACGCTGGAGAGGATCGAGCAGCAAGGGGTGGATGCTGCGCTCCGTCAGCAGCAGATTGGGGAATTTTTGGAGGATTGGAAGGCCACAAACAGGCAGCAGTGTGAGGCCTTCAACCGCATTAATGACACTCTGGCGGCTGGCATGCAAAACATTGGCCAACACCTCAGCCGCCTGAATGTCATTCTTGCGGAGCTGCTGCCCACCGCCAGGTCCCTAAGGGACAATCCCCCATCTGCTGCCCCACCCCAAGCTGCTCCCCAACCTTCCACCTCTGCTGACCCTCCTGTGTCCACTAGGGGAAGACGCCGCAAGCCATCTGACCCAAAGGCCCCTGTCCCCAAGGCCCCATCTAAAAGGGGGAGAAAAGGGCCCAAATAATGAGACCTGGTTCACTTCCTCTGTGGTTGGACCCCAAATGTTTAAATTGCACTGGACATCCACTTCCTGAGTTGGCCATCTATCCATTTGCGTGCCATGGGCATTAAAGTTCTTATTTTGACCTCTACAAATGCAGGATAAATTTTTGGTGGTGTGTATCTTGCTTAGTATTCACCCTGGTTGTTGCAGTATGTATTCTGGTGTCCCCATTTCTTTCACCATTGCATTTGCAGGGTAACACATGTTTGGAGATATGCAACCTCTTGTTCTGGCTGTTTTTTTTATTTTTGTGTCTATTTTATTTGTTTATTTGATTTCTGACATTAAAGTGTTCACACTTTAAGCTGTGATGCTGAACAGCAAATACATTTCTTTTACCAATTAAATCAAAATTGTTGTATGTGTAATTTCTTGTGTGAAACAAATACTAGATTTATGTGTACTTACTGACCAGGGTATTTTTGAACATTTGTTGAAGTGTGGTCGAAGTTTCCCATGTGTAACCCTCTCCATGGCCATTCCCATGTTCCTATCCAACTTTTCCCTGCTAATTAGTTTGTGTCAGCACATGTGCAGAGCAACTTAATAGGTGAGAAAGCAGTTTGTGTGCAGGTGAGGTAGCTCCTACAGTAGTAGGTAAAAGCAGGTCCAGAACAATGCTTTCCTCATGGAGTGGGTGAGGCAGACAAACAAGGGTGAAAAGGTAAATTTGTGTAGGAATGCATATGTGTCCTCCCTAAAAAAAGATGTGTGAATGGGCCAAACATGATAAAATTGCTTGTGAACAAACATGTATAAGTTTTTACATATATATGATTTGACAGTATCATAAGCAGATGTAGGAATCCTTTGTTAGAGAGATGTGAGTGCAATAATGTGATTGGTGGCATCTTACATCCAGAGTGTAGTCAAATCCAATTCATAGCAGATGAGATAGTGGTAGAGTTCTGTATTTTGGGTACTATACAAAGATTGTGTGCAAAAGAGTGGTCATGGGCTTCAAACATTGCTGAAACATCCTTTGTAGGTGTTAGATGTGGTTTATGTTATTGTATCCTAAATACAAAACCTATGTTTGTATTAGAGTGAACACGTTGACACATGTCGACTTGTGTAGATTGAGTGTGCTACTGTGTAAAGTCTATGAAAGCACGTAGTGAATGTGTCTAACTGTTTAGCAAATAGCTACCTTAGCATATAAAAGCAGGTCTTCAAAAGATTCTTACCTTAAATTAAACAAACCTTTAAATGTCGAGAAGTATAGAAAGATAAGCTTCCAATGTGTTTGAGTGCTGTGTGTGGCTTGCAGGTAGTGAAATCATGGTTTGGACTTAATAGACTGCAGCATTGCTTATTACATTCAGGTGTATGTGTTTGAGTAGGAATCAGCGTTAATTAGCAAACTCAGGCGCACGCTGGCATGCGGTATCTGTAGGGGTGGTTTGAGATGGCGGTTGGCGGCCGCCTGTTTTGTGTCCGAAATGAACGGTGCCTTAGTCGATCGTGCGGCAGTAGCACCGCTCATTTTTGGTGCACACCCCCGTGTACGCCCATATTTACGCCCATTTTCCCTCATTATTTCGGCCGCTCCCCTCAACACGCCCCTATGCCGCCCCCAATACCGTACACTCGCGTACAGGTTTTTTCGCACGTAGAGACCCGTCCGTAAGCGTTGGTGAGTGGTCGCGCCTGCGCATTGGCGAATGTACGCATGCGCAGATCATAAAAAATCCCGGGACGTACGCGTACGGCCCGGCCGCGCCAACCAGAATAAGGCCCTTTGTCCATTAGAAACTCCTGGTAGACCATGGTCCCACATCTCCTAGGATTTTAGTGTGGAGTTCCTCTGGCTTCCATTAATTTGGGTGGTGATGGACTGGTTTAGCAAAATGGCTTATTTTATTGCACTAACCCGGTTACCAACGGCGCAGGTTCTTGCGGGCTTTTTCCTCCACCATGTGTTTAGATTACATGGGTTGCCCATAGATATTGTTTCAGATCGTGGCCCCCAATTTGTTGCACAATTCTGGAGGATGTTTTGTAAATCTTTGGAGATTAAGCTCAGTCTCATGTGCGGTTACCACCCTCAGTCAAATGGACAGAACGACTTAATCAATTGGTTAAGCAATATATGCATTGTTACGCATCTAAACTCCAAGATAATTGGTCGGAACATCTCTCCTTGGCAGACTTTGCATATAACAACACTTGCCATTCAGCAACCAAGGTTTCTCCTTTTTTTGTGGTGCTACATTGTCACCCAAGGTCTAATGCCTTGAATCCTAATACTGCCCCATCATCCTTACCCCTGACCACTTGTCTTAGGGGGATATGGAAAGAGTGGTATTAAAGAAAGCAGTTTTTAAGGAAAAAAGTGTTACAGACAGGTCTAGGCTTCCTTGTTCCTTCAAGGTTGGGGACAGAGTTTGGTTGTCTACCCGCAATATTAGGTTGCGACAACATTCGGCCAGGTTAGGGCCAAGATTAATTGGGCCATTCAAAATTATTACGCCCACCAGCCAATCATGTTTAGAGAAATGCCAATGCCTGATCATGATTGGCTGGTTGGCGGGCTAGCTCCCGGTCTGTGGGCGGAGCCACAGATGTAAACAGAACATTGCAGTGTCTGTCCAGCATTCCTATGTAGCTGGAGAAGCACAGAAGACAGCATGAGTAGGATTTCTTTCTCCACCCCCAAATTGATTCAACATGGACAAGAGGACAGGCCAACGGTGGACCCATAGGTAATGTATGTGTGGATCATTGTAGTATGTAATAAAAAGTTTTACTGCTCGTATGTGTTTTTTTTTAACTATTTGTACTGTTGTGGGACTACAAGTCCCAGCGGGCCCTTTAATGCCCCGAATGCTGGGACTTGTAGTTCTCCAGGTCCCTACATGTGGTCCAGTTACACAACAACACACAATAGTTTGTTCTATTTTTCACCATTTATCAGCCCGATGCCCACCGCCCAAGGAACATCGGGGACAGCCCTGGGCTTCAACCTGGGCAGGGGTCACTCTGGAGACGTTGGACTCCTTTACTGGGGGGTCCCAACTCCTCTAGGGTCCCTACCCGGGCTGACCAGCCACAGGTCAATGCTTTGGCCAGGGGAACTTATGTAAAAAGTTTCCCCTGGCTGTGGAATTACCCTGTTGGCCCGTTGCTGGTTGTCAAAATACGGGGGGGGGGACCCCTAGTCATTTTGTACACCTGCATATTGGGAACCAGGACCAGCCCTTGAGCCTGGTGCCAGTTTTAGAAATCCTGGGGATCCCATATGTTTTTTGCCCCCGAATTTCTGAAACCAGGACCAGTTCTTTGAGTCCAGGCCTGGTTATGCTCAGGAGGGGACACCACTCCATTTTTTTTTCTTAATTTGCACATGTGCATTAAGTTGCACATTTTCATGACTAAAACCCGCACATTTTCCTGACTAAAATTCGCACCATAATGCTTTTTATTGCCACGAATTCTCATCTCATTAAAAAGTTGATTTTTTTTTAAATTCCTGCTTACGGAAAATGCGATATTGTGCTATTTCAGACCCTTAGGAAAAATCGCATCCCATTAAATCTCACCCTAATTGTCTCTTGTTTTGAGCAGTTGCTTTTGGTATGGAGAAATTCTCCTTTGGGTAATCACATGAGTACCGGTGGAAAATAGGAACTCTGATTATGTAAAAGAGCATTGGTGGCAATGTTCATCTAAAACATGTCTGTGGAAATATATCCATCTTTATCATTGATCAATGTTAAATCAAAGAATGTAACCTATTTTGTAGATTTATGTTCAGAATGATGACCCTGATGAAGAGTTCTCTCCCTCCTTCCCAGATAATAAGCAGGTCATCTATATACCTCAGCCATAGCAGTATATGTTCTGTGCAGATTTTATTGTTTTCACAGAACACTACCTCAAGTTCCCACCATCCCAGGTACAGGTTAGCATATGTGGGGTCAAAAGCACTCCCCATCGCTGTCCCAATTTTCATTGCAAACAATTTATTTATTTATTTTACAAATTTTTCAATAAAAACATTCAAAGGGTTGTCACATTCCATACTCTGGTTGCTTCAATTCCATATTCATGAATTGTACTTTTATACAAGCTCCCTACTTCACATGTAAAGATGCAGGTCTCATCGTTCAGGACAATGGGCCTTATTTTGGTTCATTCTTTCTGACAAAATCCTTCTTAGATGGACAAAACCATGTGCACTGCAGGGGGGGGGGGGGGCAGATGTAAAATGTGCAGAGAGAATTAGATTTGGGTGAGTCATTTTGTTTCTGTGCAGGGAAAATACTGACTGCTTTATTTTTACACTGCAATATAGATCTCACTTTGAAGTAAAACCCCACCCAAATCTAATTCTCTCTGCACAAGTAACACCTGCCCCACCTGCAGTGCACATGGTTTTGCCCATCTAAGAAGGATTTTGTCAGAAAGAATGAACCAAAATAAGGCCCCATGTCCTGTATTTCATTCAACACAGCCATCATATCATTGACGTAGGATGGAAGTGTCAAGATATATTTTCTTAGTTGGTAGTCTACAAATCGGCTGTCATTCTCCATTAGTCCCCAACTCCTGAAACAATAGGCCTTCCAAGTGGATCTCATTTTTGTGGACCTTTGGCAAAAGGTATAAAGTTGGTATTCATGGTTCTTCTATTCTCAAGAACTGAAATTGAGATTTGGAAATCTTCCACTGCTTCCTTTAAGAAGATATTGTATAGTTCCAGATAATTATCCAAGTACGATCACCAAGTTGTCTTTTTAATTCCTGGACATATTTATCTTGACACCAAAGGACAATGTTGCACCCTTTATCCGAGGGCTTCACAATGGTATCTCTCCACTTTTTGATCTCGTCCAAGGCCTATTTTTCTTTTCTAGCAAGGTTATTGTCAAAATTATGGACATGTTTCTGTTTTTCTAAGAAATATAGATCTATGCTCATCTGGTCCAGATAGATTCTGACTTGTGGACAGAGACTGATATCAGGATAACACTGAGATTTCTTTTTTGGAGCAAAGTCAGTGATTGGTAAATTATTTAAGTATTCAACATATGATTCAACTGTTGTTAGCAGCTATATAGAGTATCAATGCCAGGTTGTCCTTTTCAAAAGCCAATAATCAGTTGGTTCTAGCAGAAATGTTGCAGAAACTGCTGCCGCAATTACCAGTTATTCTATCAAATCAGCAGGAGTCAAAGGTATACTATGCTAATATCAGCAAGTGACCATTCAATCTATAGGATTTAAACATAGACTACAGCTACTGCATGTAGTTAGCCAATTATGCCTACAAAATTGGAACATGTGTCCCAGTTATTTTTAGCAGTTAAGATGCACGTACATCCTGCGATGTACGGGTGCAATACCTACGTATTGTGAAAAGGATCACATACATGGGGATTCAAATGAAGTCTTTGGTCTTTATTTTGTAAAGCAGGTCACAACATACCAGATCAATTCCACATTTGCACTCTGCCCTGGAAAAACTTATATCAGGAGATTACAGGTGCTGCTGAACACAACTCTGCTTCTGCTACTGCTCCAAAGCCTGGTCTGCATCCTCCACATTACTCTCATGCAGAGATGCTGTCTCTTCCACAGTATCAATACATACATTTTTTGTGAAAAAAAAATTGCGTTCAAAAAAACAAAAATATGTATATAGTATATTAGAGAAAATATTGTTCAGATTCTTTTGAACCGCATGGAAACAACCGACGCGTTTCGTCTCCGAAGAGACTTCCTCAGGGGTACACAGGAATGTGCGGTATGTTAGGTCTAAAACCAATCACTGAATCTTTAAAATTTCTTTGAAAATCTCAGAAAAAATCCGATGTTGGTAGGTCTTAGATAAGGGCCCGTGAGTAAAACTGGGCGCTTGAAAAAGGGAGGAGGAGTATACCTGATACAGGAAAGAAGAAGATTGCTTGTCAGCACTGGGAGTGCAAAAAAAAAAATTGTTCACTTTCTGGAATGTATGGTTTTCGGAATAATTCGGATACGGATACTCAACCTGTATTAATAAGGCTAATGATTCTTATAATCCTTATGTATTATCATCGGAATACATAAAAAATAATTATAATTAATTAATATTGTTTTAAACATAGTATAAATCAAGTGATAAAATTATTATATATTGTAAAGATACATCTTATTGATTAATAAAAAGCTTGAGAAATTAATTACCATAGTGTTCGTTAATTTAGTGACTATATGAAGTGCCAATGCGTTATCAAAGCAAACAGTGACTCATAACTACTCTGTTCAAAGTTCATGAAAACAAACATGGGTGAATAAGGCTATTATTAAAAGTTCACACATCTTTGGGATCATAGATATATTTTAATGTTATTCTTCATGAGTAGTTATAGCTAATTGCTTCTTACGTTCACATTTCCAATTGTAGAAGCTTCCTGATTTCTGGATTTTTTGCAGGGTCATTATGACATATCAATACATACTGACTGATGCACCATTACTCACCAGTGACCATATTGGATCATGCAGAAAAAATAAATTAGGCTAATTGATGTAGATCAGGCATTCCCAACCACGGTCCTCAAGGCACACCAACAGTGCAGGTTTTAGTGATATCCAGGTAAAAAAATAGAATAATTTTTCTAGAGAGCGCAAGAAACACTACAAAATTTAATCATATAAAAATACAAATTTATTTAATCATGAATAAAGATAAAAATAACATTTCATAAAACATACAATTTAAACAATGATCCTTTAGGGATAATAAAAGAATAATAATAATTTCCTTTAGAAAAGAACCGTGTCCTTATGCCAATAGCTGTCAGAACACTGACAGTTTTGTGTTCAAATGGCAATTTTGTTAATTGGAATATTTGTATCCACTTGCTTTATCTGTAACCAATTATGGCATAATAGATGATTGAAATATAGGAAGTCCAATGCTTGCCAGTAATATGGATAGTGCAATTGATCCGTGGCTTGGACTTTTTTTATATAGAAAGTCAGTGGTAAACATGCAAAGTTATTTAGCCACCCGTAGACTACTCACTCACTCAGTCGGCATGAGGTGAATATATAATGATGTTTAAAGTAATAACAGCTGCCTTCAAGGTACTGGCCGTATGAAGGATTTCCACGACCTGACCACAGCAACGAGACCTGCTCGCTGTGTCAGGGAGCCGACCTGACACAAAGATATTTTCCTCATATATGAGTTCGCTAGCATGTCTGTACTATTTTGCTGCTAGAGCTACTATTAGAAATTGTGGGGTTCAGTACTGATAAAATATGAGGGCTCCCCACTAAAACTGCATGGCTCCTGAGCAGTCCATCTTCCAGCCAGAGGCATAGGCCCTTATTCTGATTGATGCGTACTTTTCCGCATACTTTCGGATAGCGTCTTTACGGCGTCTGCGCATGCGTGGAGAACGCAACGCGCATGTGCCACGCATTGACTCCGTACCTGTTCGTGCAAATCCCGTACAAAACTGTGCACCGCAATCAGTCTGGAAATATGGGCGTATTATGGGCGTCATGCGGAATGACACATGGGCGTAGTTTCAAAGTGGGCAAAACTGGGAGGAAACATGGGCGGACACGGGGGAGTACACTTATGTTGGGGGGCGTGCATTCGGATAGCACTCCGAATGCACGCGAACAAAACCGATAGAAATGTGCGGTGTCCATAAGCAAGTATTGCTTTGCGGAAACCACTCGGTCCTGCGGTAGGCGAACGGAACGCCTAATGACTACAAGCATTAACACCTGAACCCAATACAATCGACTCCTTTACTCATTACTCACTAATGGCACGCTTGTCAGTGCTTTAATTGAAACCATTGCACTTCAATTGCTGTAAGGGTTAATGTGTGCAATGCATGTGTTAGGCATGGTTGTAAGGATATATTGGCATGTAATTGATTCCAATTCCAAATAAACCTTTTTTTAGGAGGATAGGTAATTGAATAAGTGGGTCATGTGATGTATTGCAGAATAGACATAATAGTGGGTAGTTTTGCGTAAATACACCGCTTCCGTGCAGATGCACCGCTTGCCATCCATTCGGATGCGGTATCACCGTGCATACTCTGTAATACCGTGCAGAATCTGAGTGTTTCCCCCGCACACGCATGGTTTGTATGTCGTCCGTAAACACGCCCTGTTCTTAAAGAGTGAGTCCGTCCGAATGCGGAGGACACGTGGGCGTTTCTACGGACGATGGCCGCACGCGGCCGCACTGACTGGCGTGCGGACCACACCGTAAGAATTCGGGAATATCCGCACCGATCAGAATAAGGGCCATAGTGAGAAGCTGCAGTGTCTGGCATATATCTGTATGTTTCAGAGGCTGAAGGTGAAGGATGGGTCACATCACATGTGTGAAGGTATGAGGCTAAGGGTAATACTGTAATTATGGTATTTTATTCTGTGTAGTGATTAATTTACTTTTTATCCCTTCTGTTCCCAGTTTAAGTCTAGCTTATGTCATTATTCCCGTTGTGTGGATTCCAGGACAACTATGGCATTACCCTGAATATCATATGGAGGAGGACAGTGTGTGCGCGGTGCAGGGAGATGCTCAGCCTCTCCATACTGCCGCCCGCTGTCAGACAGGCACTGCGGGCGGTGAGCAGGCTGTGTGCACTAGCGGTGCAGGGAGCAGTTCTTTATACTGCCACCCGCCCGCTGTCAGACAGGCATTGCGGGCTGCGTGCAGGAGGCAGTGACAGTGAAGCAGGGCCGGCGCTACCCGCTCAGCAAGTCCTGCAAAGCAGGGAGGCGCAGTGCTGGATAGGTGCTCAGCTCTCCCTGCTCTGCTACAATGCAGGACTGCTGCTGCTGCCGGCTGCCGCAGCCTGCACCTGTCTGACTATGACAGGCAGCAGCACCGGCAGCATGAAGAGCGGGCAGCGCCTGGTCTGTCCTCTTCTACATTCCCGAGCACTGCCAGTGCAGTGCCTCTCCGTCCTCTCATCGTATTCAGTGAGTGTGTGTCAGGCCGTATAATCTAAAATCCTACAGCATAGCACAGCTTGCATTGCCGAGAGGATTTTAGATTGATTATCTAGTCTGCCACAGACTGAATTAGATGAGCACAGGAGGAGTGACAGAGAACCTCTGCAGGGACACCAGGCTAGCTGCTGTACATCTGGAGGGTAGAGGGGTGTCCCTATCGACATCAGGAGGCTCTGTCACTCCATCTCTTTCTGTCCTGTGTCAGATCAGATACTACTACACCAGGTTGTGTTTTGTTGGGGCACAGACACAGGAGGTATGGGAGTGATGGGGGGGGGGGGGCACAGGAAGGATCTGTGTTGGGGGGCACTAAAGGATTATTTATGATAAGGTGGTACAGTAGGTATGTGTGTAATGGGGCACAGGAAGGATGTGGGTGATGGGGCACAGAAGGGACGTGTGATGGGGGCACAGGAGGGATGTTTGTGATGGGGGTCACAGGAGGAATGTAGGAGGGGGCACAGGGGAGATTTGTATGATGGGGTGCACAGGAGGGATGGGCAGAGCCGGCAGGACCCGGTAAGTGGGTTAAATGCTGCGGCGCTCCCCTTTGGCCTGCTATCTCCCGCTGGAACCACGACACCCACCATTTAAAAATAAAATAAACACAGGAGTCAGGATAAGGAGGGTGGGCGACAACTCATGGGCTCAGAGTCTCTGTCTAATTACAAAAAGGAAGAAAGGGGGGTACTTGTGTAGTTTCACGGCGCCAGCATGGCGTCATGCGTCTGAGTCCCCTTGCGGGCTCACTTCGCTTGCCCACGCTGCGGGCTCGGTGGCTCGCTACGCTCGCCACGCTATTTAAAATCAACTCCATGCCAACATGGATAGTGGAGGTATGAACTATCCATGTTGGCATGGAGTTAAGTTCCTTTTTTTAACATAGTTTGTGGTGAGCGTAGAAACTACACAAGTACCGAAAGGGGTGAAGCTACAGTAGCGCTGGTTGTAAAATTGGTGGCAACCCTTTCACTATTCCGGGTAATAGCTGCAGCCCCTTATCAGAGGTTTTGTGAGCTTCTGTAACAAGCTGCACTCAGGAGTGATAGTGATGATAAGTTGCTACATTTAAGAGGCGCAGCTGTACCCAGTCCAATAATTATAACAATTTATATGAAGTAAATTATTTTAATAAAAAAAATATATATATCATATTCGAAGTGCACTTCTATAATTCATAGACAATACATGACATACAACATATAACACACACACATAAAAAAAATTATATATATATATATATATATATATATATATATATATATATATGATGCTATCAGAAAATAAAAAAATATTTCATGGGAATGCAGGCAGGATGACGTCACATGACGTCAGCCGCCTGCCCTGCCTATGGCCAGTATTCAATGAGAAAAATTTGCCGTGTTTTATGGCGAGTTTGTGCTATTTTCGCGTTGGAAGGAGCATTTTGCTCTCCAAAAGTGAACAACCCTATTCAATGTGATATTTTAGTCGTCTTTTTAAGTGATTTTCGACATGTCTCTCCGTGTAGCAATTCTCCATCTTTTCATGGAGAACTGGAATGTGAACTTTTAAACTAAAATATTTAATTTAAAAAAATATATATATATTTTTTTTTTACACAGAGCAGCCAGCAGGGGGCCGGAGCTCTCGAGCCGCTCATTAGATATTCACTGCATCCGATCATTACATATGCACGATCGGGTGCAGTGAATACTGGGTCCCCCGCTGGCTATAGGGGGGGGCAGCTTGTGCTGCCTGGGTCCCGGGGAGCCCACCTCCCCTCCACATATGTTCTGGGGCAGCCAGGGAGACTTTAATCTCCCTGGCTGCCACCGTCCCCCGGCTCCCTGCCAGCTCCCTGCCGCGGACGCTCGTCCGCTGCAGGGGTTAAGACTCGCAGCGAGTGGCGGCGAGTCTTAACCACATTGAATAGTGGGAGCAGAAGTGGAAGCGAGCCCTCCGGAACAGGGCGAGTGCATGGCGAGAGAAAAAGTCTCTCGCCATGCATGGAGAATTTTTTTCATTGAATACTGCCCTTTGTCCTGGCGCTCTCAAATATAGGTCAGGCTCCACTGACTTATATTTGTGAAGGCAGGAGAAATTATTAGATGGTCAGCAACCATCAAATGATTTCTCCTGCTGTGGGCACATGCGAAGGGGTGCGTGTTCATAACACATCCCCTCCTTTGGTTGCCAGGAGAAATGGCGGCGCGGGGGGAAGGGGTATTCACCAGGGCAGCTTCCCAAGTCAATTGGAAACACCTCATATGTGTATGAGGCACTACTATTACGGGCATTATACTGTAAACCCTTTTTCCAGCACACACTGTCTCTTTATAAAGTATGAGAGGGCGCAAATTTATAGTTTGCAGGGGGGCGCCGAACACCCTAGCACCGGCCCTGCAGTGAAGGCTGAGTCAGCTTTAGCAGAGCAGGGAGGGAGACAGCACCTTTTCAGCATGGCGCCTCCCTGCTTTGCAGGAGCTGATGAGTGGGTAGCGCCGCCCTGATCACATATATTGTATCTCCTGCTCAGATTTCAGTCCTGATTTGACTTACTGTCCCCATACAAGGACTGAAAAATCTGACTTATATCTAAGTATTTTATAACCCTTAAATATAACAGTGAACACTGAAATAATTGCATGCAAACACAAACTTGTAAACTGAATGACAATGTTTTACTTAAAAGATAGCTTGATCACATGTATTGCAAATGCAGACTAACACAAGAAACATAAAGTTGATTAGCTTTTACCTGTACCTCAATAATAATTTTAAATTAAAATGGAAACCTAACCAGGACAGTGATCAGAGACCTCATACATATGTATAGACACCTCTGGCCTCCTTCCAATGTGTATTTGTCAATCCTCAACTGCTTAGCCCCTCCCTCTTTCCATCCTTTGCCAATCACATTCTTAAGCTTATTAAACTTGAAAAAAGCAACTTTATAGCAGATTCAGCCATTGCATATCACAGTGAGAAAGCATATTTCCATCCATACTCCATTTTAAGATAATCTTTGCTCAGTCATGGTGAAAAATGGATGCTGCATCAGACAATCACCAGCCAACTGGGGTAAAGGGTAGGTCTTATAAGCCGTGGCTAGGGACTTGTGCAACAAGCAATGCCATCTGCAGTATTAAGAATAGTATTAAGAAAACTGAATGTAATATATTCATACATTTATTGATGCATTGTTTTCTGTTTTATCAGGACTTAAATTTGTCAATATTATAAGGCATGGGTGGCCAACCCATATCACCCGCAATGAACTACAGATGATGGGTATGCCAGTCCTTTTTTATGTCACTTCCGCATGTTTGCAGAAATGCTTACACAGACATATACTGTACCCCCGGGCTCAAAAAAAATCATGGGGCAAAGCAAATAGGGGTCCCCTTGATTTTTTTTATTGATTTTTTAAAACTAGCTCCGGGCCCAACCAGCCAGCAGGGTAATGCTACAGCTGGGCAGAGACTTTTTATACAAGTTCCCTCGGCCAAAGCATTCACCCCCTGACTGGTTAGCCTGGGCAGGGATCCTGGGGAAGTGGGGAACCACAATGAAGGGGACCCCCTGTCCAGAATGTATCTGCCCAGGCGTGCCTCGCGTCTTGACGTCATGTGGCCAGGCACGTGGAGCTGCTCCCACACTCAGGGGCTGCCCCACTGTTTGGTAGAGACGGCCGGTGCATGTGCTTTACAGATCTCCAGACCTCAGAGATTGCTGCAGGCAGGATCGGTGAGGGGAGCGGCAGTGGCAGGGAGCGCTGAATTTTTAATTAATTATGGCACGGTAAGTAACGCCCACCCCGGTCTCCACACACTCAGCACCTGTAATTACACACCCTAGAAACTGTACCATTGACAGTATAGAAATGGAGGTGTGGTCATGCCCCCTTTCCCACGTCCCTTTCTGATTTTGTACCGATTTCTGACCCTCAGATGTTGGAGGGTATGTCATAGGTGCTAAATCTCAGAAGTGGATTTGGAATTCATCAACACATACAAGTTATCAACTCAGGAGCGTTGTGTTTCAAACAACAACAACACACCTGATTTCATTGCCGTCATTGACTATCAATGCAAACACATTCAGTGGGATCTTTAACAAATTACAATCTTAGGTCTATGGCACAGCATACTGTAAGATGACATTTTTCAGCAATTTTGGAAATAAAAAAAAACCCCAAGGTTTTCCCGGGCAACGCCGGGTGGGTCAGCTAGTATATATATATATATATATATATATATATATATACACACACACACACACACACACACACACACTTGATAGACTCCAATCCCATACTTTGCTCCACCCCACTCTGGAAACCCCTTCTCCTGCAAATCCTGCATTTGAACTCAGAGCCGGCCCTTACTAATTTTGATTGGTGGCACCCTAGCACCATTGCTAGTTCTGCTTCTGCCCCACCAAATCTAAAGAAATAAAGTCACAGCAACACACATTTACCACACAACAAGGATAGGCAGTGCTGTGGCTAGGTGCCATGGTGCCCGGAGCAAGGGCATGTTTCACACTCCCCCCGATTTGTAGTAGGCGGGGCCCTACGTGTCGAAAAGGGGGCGCAGCATAACATTATACCACACACCGTAATGCCCATTGCACATTTTAGTGAACTTTGTAATACCCATTACACATAAAGCCACATGTCATACTGCCAATTACACATAAGGCCACACCTGATGCCCATTACATACTATATAACAAACTGTAATGACCATTACATACTATATAACACACCGTGATGCCCATTACATACTATATAACACCGTAATGCCCATTACAGATCTGACACATAAGTGGCACTTACCTACATGCTCATTGCTAGGAACTTCATGCTCGATGCCAGGGGCTTCATGCTCGATGCCAAGGGGGACTAAAATTGCTCAAATTTGAAGGGTTGAGGAGAGAGATGGAGGAGAGAGATGAAGAGAGTAGGGGAGAGAGAGAAACATTGTAAGAGCAGTCACAGCCAGCTTTCACAGGTCAGAGCATCACGATCCTGCGCCCCCATGGCGCCAGCTCCTGCCGGGCAGAGCAGGGAGCAAGTGGGTCAGCGGGCTGCACGGCTCCGGCGCCCATTAATGTCTCGGTGCCTGGAGCTTGTGCTCCGCCGGCTCCGCACTCCCTACGCCCCTGAGGATAGACAATAACCTTAGGACTGGAAAAACCATATACGGGTCATCGCCAGGTTTACTACTGCTTTCCTGATATAAGAAATTGTGATTTTACATAATACTGTACTTTGGGCAGGATGTTCTAACAACACATTGCCAGCTAGCACATTGATACTAATCACATATGCTTTAACATATGTGATAAGTAACACAAAGTACAGCTCTTGCGATAAGATTTGTCCTTTGCATTGCGGCACCGTCCCTGGACTTCCGGACCCGGGACTTTCAGAGACCCGGGATTCCCTCTGCGAATGAGCAGAGTCACAGCGTCCATGACAAATATCTTTGACAGCACTGCGGAGAGAAGCCCATAGATTTTAGCGGGACAGTCCCGATTACCGGGTCCTGTCCCGCTGTCCCAGTTGGGAGCCCCCCCCCAATTTAACAGAATAGACGCTGGAAAACGGGGACGTGGCTCATTTCCAAAAGCCGCGCCCCCTTTTTGGACGCTCGCGCGAGTGTCCCTATTTCTGCAGCTACAAAGTTGGGAGGTATGGGGTATCAACAGCAAAAGCTGGCGATACCCTCCGCAGCGGTGCCCGGGCATGCACAGCAGCACTCCTGAAGGACCTGCTGCCATCTTTGTCAGTGGCAGCGAGCTCAGGCAGTCTCTCAGTTGTATGTTTAGTATCTTGCGCACCACTTATCTGCCCCCGCTCAGATGCTTTTACGCAGGTTCACCTCAGCGGTGTGAGTCCTGACAACGGCAGTACGATCACACCAGCATCTTCATTCTCCGCAGCTTCCAGCCACCCCATGCCTCTGCACTGTCTGCAGTCACACGATCCAGCCCTCCCACTGCAGAGGCTCAGCTGCCATATGCCAAAAGCAGTGCAAGAGCAGGGTCAGCACTGTGCATACCTCCCAACTTTTGAAGTTGGGAGGTCGGGACGTTCGCGCGAAAAGGGGCGTGGCCTCGCGAAAAGGGGGCGTGGCCTCACTGGATGACACGAACTCCGGCCACGCCCCGTTTTCGCCGCTCCTCGGCGCTGAATAGATGCTGTGCGCATGCGCACAGCGTCTATTCTCGGCAAGCTGGGGGGGTTCCCAACTGTCCCCCCCACCGCGGGACAATGGCGGCCCCGGGCGGGACGCGGGAACGTCCCCGAATATCGGGACGTTCCCGCGGAAATCGTGACAGTTGGGAGGTATGGCACTGTGTGCTCCTCAAACCACCACTGTGACCCTGCACCCTGAGCCGGCCCCTAGGCATTCCAGATACCCTAGGAAAATGCCTAGTTTTTCTATGCCTAGGGCCGGCTCAATTGCACTGCAGCTGTGAGTTCATAGGTCACCCTAGGGATGGCCATCGACCATCGATGATTCAAAATCATCAATGGTTTATGAACGATGTCGAATACTTTTGCCATTGATCGGGGAGAACCAGATGGTTTCCCTCCATCGATGGCACAGCAAAATCGATGGAAACCATCGATGGCAATAGCAACGATGGCCATCCATAGGTCACCTATCTGGGGCAGCCTTTATATAGAACTTCTTGCACTAATACTCCCACCTTCCCTCCCAGCTCCGCACCACTACTCCAACCCAGCCTGAGTCCCTGCTCAGCACCACTCTCTGCTCCACGCCGGTACTCGGGCAGAAAGTACATCAGTGATACATCGGCCAAGCGCAGTTACATGCCTCTCTGCAACAAATGTTATGCTCATAGCTTTCAAAAGAGGAGGTGTAAAAAAAAAAAATAACATGTTAGCAGCCCCACCCCCGCCCCCCTATTAGGTGATTGCACAGAGCAGTGATTGCGGCCCCGCCCCTACACAGACAGCGACTTTATCGCCGCCGCTTGGCGTCTCTTCTTGTGTCATACTCTCCCTGCTCCTTGCGCTCACTGTCCCGGCTGCTCAGTCACTATGGCGACCGGAGCTGCACGCCGCCCCTACCAGATAGTCATATTCGGGGCTACGGGGTTCACGGGGAAGTTCGTGGTGGAGGAAGTAGCGCGGGTGGCAGATGGCGTGGATTTCAGGGGCCAGGGGTTGCGCTGGGCTGTAGCCGGTCGGAGTCAGAAGAAGCTGGAGGAGGTGCTGCAGAAAGCCGCGGACATCCTGGGTGAGAGCTGCTGTCATTACTAATATACACCTGAGCGCATGCTGTGTGTACTACCATATACCTGAGTGCATGGTTTGGGTGACAGGTGGTTCCTTCCTGCTGTGGAATGCCACCCACAGAGCGATCAGAACAGTGTGATGGTTGTGAATGTCCCAAGCCCCAAGGTTATACCAGGATTTCCAGATTTGTCCGAAAGTGTATAACGTTATATCATGCATGTAATTGCTGAGCATAGGTCTGCATGTATTCGCAGCAGCCTGTTGCATGGATTTCCTTGTGTATGCTGTTCAGGATCTTTTTATTATGTTTTTTTTTTTATTTTGTATATGGTTAACTGATTCTCTCATATCTGTAATCATCTCAGAATATACTATTTTCTTTTCTTTATTCCTTTTTAAATTTTTTGAGCTTAAAGCTACAGTTAGGTACACACCTGGCCGACTGGTTCGCTCGACTGCCAACCAGGCTAACAATTGCTAAGTGCACGCACACTTACCACCATTCTGCCCGATATGTCGCGCCTGTCGTCGTTACTGGGTGGGCATTTAAATGTGCCTGCCGAGTTTATATGTCAGTTACTGGAACAAGTTTACCCTTCAGGTGCATACACATGGTAATTTTTTTTTTTTTTAAATGATATGGCCATTTCTGACCAATTGTTTAAAAACATACCATGTGTTGGCTTGATGATGATCCGATTCAGGGGGGTGTGTTCAATGCCGCTGTGAGCGGCCAGCGGGGGGGTTAAACGGCGAGGATTGCAGAAAACCAGCGATCCTCGCTGTTTAACCCCCGCGCTGGCCACTCTCTCTATTCAATGTTCTGGGGAAATCCTCGCCGTCACAGGACGGCGAGAATTCCACAAAACAGCGAGACCCGCGGCTAATGCAGGAAACTCTCTGTATTTAGCCGCGAGTCTCGCTGGTTCAGGAGCCGCATACGCCAATTCTCCCTCGCTCAAAAAATGGAGCGAGGGGGAATTGGCGTATGAGGGGGCTGCGTTGAATACTGTCAGGGTGAGTGGTGACAGCGAGCAGGAAGCTCTGCTCGCTGTCACCACTCGCCCACAGCATTGAATACCTGCCAGGGTGTCAACATGTGGTTCATTGAACCTGCTGATCCCTTCAGCAGGTGGGAAGATGAACAACCTGCCCTGTAGGATCATGACCATGTCCAGGCAACTGTGCCACACAACCCTGATGCTGGCAGATGGAGAGAGAGGCCGGCGACGGCAGGAGATTTCAAAACTCCTATAGTGGCTGCTGGTTGGCTGAGAGAGATCTCTCCTACCAGCGGTGGGGGAGCCCAAACACCCCTGATTATTGCCACACAGAAAGATTGAGTAAATCATCTGACTGTTCTGGATTTCAAGGTATATTGGATTGGATCAGCTATCTATCAGTGTGTGAGCACCTTTGCACACAGCAGGATGGCCCATATATCTGTAACTATATTGGCCATCGCCTGTGCCACAGGGCCAATGTGATATGTCTGTGAACAGTTTATTCACAGACATATCTGTGGTACAGTACACGGCCACTAACATGCTCATCATTTATCGTCCGTTTGATTAAACAGGTGATATATTGTTCAGTGTGTACGTATTATTTAATTCAGTACCAGTCGCAGCTGAAGTATTTTTCTTGTTGTTTGTTCTTAGATAGGCCACAGCTGAAGTCCATCGACATAATAATATGTGACGTTAGTGATCCCTCCTCCCTTGCTGATATGTGCAAAAAAGCCTCCGTTGTTCTCGACTGTGTGGGGCCAGTAAGTATTGTACAGCTACACAAAGCAAATAAATATATGCACATGTATTGGTCTGTGCTAAAGAACATGAATACTGTACTCTGGTCTAAAATGTTTTTTTCCTCCATATATAGCTGAATGTAGTTTTTATAGCGTGGTATAAATGCTGTTTTATTTATTTTTGTTAATATTATTCCCTCTTGCTACGACCTAATACTTTATGGGCCTATTGGCCCATTCAGCTGTCATGCATGGGATCTAGTTTTGTGAAATGTTTCAAACAAGGAAAAAACTAGGCTTAGAGTTTAGGTAGTAAAAAAATTATGCGTGATACCCAATACCGTATCACAAATGTAGTTGTCCTGTACGGTACAAGCCAAGTCACTTGTTGCTATGTACTAAAAGCCTTCTCTAGGAGATTTCTGGGAAATCTACGCTCAGCTAATTAGTGCTGCAGATCACAGTCCACGGTATTATCATTGGAAACCATGTTCTGACACCTGTGTACAAAATGTGCTTTTTTTTTAAAGTTTATTCCTTATAATAATCACTATATCACTATATGATAGTGTTTACGCTAGGCTGTTTTAGCAGAGCCCTGCTAGAACAGCCTGCCTGTCCATCCCCACTGGTGTGAAGTGCTGCCTTAGATGTCCAGCGCTCCCCTGCATATGCTTGGCCGGGCCTTCCCTTACAGTAACGGTGGCGTCGTCAGCCTGGCGCTTCCCAGAAATATGGTGTTGGTGTGTCGGACCGCCCCCCTCGAGCTGCTTGCGTACCCTGCCGTCCCTTGATCCTAGAAGGACCTCTAATATAATATATCAATAACGATATGCACAATAATTATATCATTAACAATATATTATGCATATCGTCTAGTGCAGGGGTGTCCAAACTTTTTGCGACGAGGGCCAGATTTGGTGAAGTTTAAATGTGTGGGGGCCGACCATTCAGCCTGACATTCTTTGAATCATTAATCACATCAGAATGGTCCCCCACTCTTCCCCATTCACTCTATGTCCCGCGGCCTGCCCCTTCACTGTATTTCCCCCAGCCTGCCCCCATTCACTGTATGTCCCCCAGCCTGCCCTTCCTTCACTGTATGTTCCCCACTCTGCACCTATTCACTCTGTCCCCCAGCCTGCCCCCCTTCTCTTAATGTCCATCAGTTCCTCCATTCATTATATGTCCCCAAGCCTGACCTTTCTTCACTGTATGACCCCCAGCCTGACCCTCCTTCACTGTATGTTCCGCAGCACCTTTTTGAGCCAGAGGAAGGAGAGGCAAAGCAGGCAATGCAAGGACAGAAGATGCTTGGGCTCCTGCTGCTGCCCTCCTTCGCTCTGCATGTTACGGGAGCAAGCTTCCCCCTTGCTGTCCCCCTACCCAAACACTGCTGTCACTGTGATTGTGGAGTAGGGTGATATACGATTGCGCTTGCCGGGTCCCCACCTTCAGTGACCTGTGCTGTGCTTCCCACATCTGATGCTCTGCCCACTTCCAGCTGGAGGCTGCGGGCAGCTTGAAATGACAGCACGGGCCGCATTTGGCCCCCGGGCCTGACTTTGGACATGCCTGGTCTAGTGTGTACCTGCTATATTGTTAACGATATGTTTGCCCATGGTTAATTAACTGTGCTTTCCATTCTTTGAACATGCAGTAACATTTTGACTAAATGACTACATGTTCTGAGAAGGGGCAGGGCGACATCACTTAATGATATTGCTTAGTGTGTATGCACTACATCATTTGCCTGGTTATTCTCTTACGTCGGTATGTCAGCATTTACCTGTTACTATGGAATAAAATCCGTTTGAAATTTTATCAAAGTGGTGAGTGCCCTTTAACTCCAAATATCTATCTATCTATCTATCTCTATCTCTATATCTATATCGCATACTGCCAATCTTTCCAACAGATCTGACAATTCTGACTACTCTCTATAAAACCATTGCCACACCCAGTTAACCATCATCTGTGTAAAAAAAGCGCTGGAATATAATCAAGCACCACTGAGTACCTTTAATAAACTATTCCTGCAAGGTCTGCAATTATTAGCAGGCATGCAAGGTCTACAATTATTAGCAGACATGCTTAGTGTGTATGCATAAACTAGATCGGAGGCTTTACTATTAAGATCACATAACAGTGGACAGTGATTACACCCACTCATTTTGGTGTGGCTACACTATATCGCAATATCTCTAATACCCAGCAACATTGTTTCTGTTGTAGAAAATCCAACTACAACAGATAGAAAGACTGGGATATTTATTTATTTTCAGTGGTTACTTATGCTGCTTTCCCACTGCAGAAAAGACACGGTACTGTTAAATGGGACTTTCCCACTGCATGTTGTAAACGGTATATTACTGGTTAATTACCGTTTTTGTACCATTCACATTAAACCCTTTTTTGAAAGCTACAAAAACGGTAATTCACCAGTCAATATACTACGTGTCCCCTGGTACCTGTCCTGCCCCCCCCCCTGCCCTGGCACCTGGTACCCTGCTTCCCCCTGTGTGTACAGGGTTTTGACTAAGCAAAATCCTTTAGTCAAAATCTACCAGTAACAGCCCGTGTGTAAACTCCTTAACACTATGCTATGGCTGGATGACAGACATTACTACAGCTTTGGACCCACTGCAGCTTAGCAGATGTGTAGTTTGTTTATTGAGTCGTGGAGTTTTGTAATCCATTTTACAGAGATTATTTCTTCCAGGGCAAAGGTCTGGTATTTATCTGGTCTGTCTTTTGTTATTATCTGGTGTGATTTGGTCTGTGAGCGAATTTGGCTTAATATTACTATTAATAAATTGTAAGCTCCTCCGAGCAGGGCCCACTTCCCTCCTGTTGGCAAAGCCCACTTCTCTTCACATGTCACTCACAGCTCTCCTATACTCAAACACTCAGTGACCATCTTTGTCCGCATACTCATCTCCATCATTGGCCTCAAGCCTCCAGTTGTATGTTGATTGAGTCCTCACTACTTACATTTAAGCTGTAATGTGTATTGATCTGTGGCGCTCTTTATTTGTACTGTATTTTTGTTATTTATTCTATGTTATGCCAAGTTTTGTCTCCCTGTACTGTTCCTTTGTACGGCGCTGCAAAACACTTGTGGCGCCTTTATAAATAAAATTATTATTATTATCTGGTCTGTCTCTTGTTATTATCTGGTATTTATCTGGTCTGTCTTTTGGAATACTCGCCACCATGTGAATTTCAATGCCGCATTGCAAATGGATGTTTTGCATAAACATCCATTCACAGGGGAGTGTACGTGGGCAAAATCATTTGATCATCGGCAACCATCGAATGATTTTTCCCTGTTTGCAAATATGTCTTGACTGACCTGTATGTGCGACGTCCGGGGGGGCACCTGACTGACTTCCTGTGACGTCAGCCTCCTGCCCCGCCAGGCAGTTGCCCTCCTGCCTTATTCCTGGGTGCACTCAACAGTTTTGTGGGAATGCCCAGGAAATGCAGGGCGTCCCCATGGGAACATCCTCTCCCCCCCCCCCCCCCCCCCCAACTAGGTGACTGTGAACGCCTAGGTGACTGCAAGTCACAGCAGCCCTGCACATTCGTATATGCTAATATGTGCAGGGGCAAAATATCGGTCCCCGGTGGGAATACGTCAGGGACCGATCAAACTAGAATCACCCCCATAATTCAACACATGCTAATTTTCAGAAGGATTAGCTGTACAGGTTGGCTCCCATATGCAAACATTTGGAACTGGAGGCATTTTGAATATTTGTATTTTGGAATATTTTCCTACTATAATGAGATGTATCTTGAGTATGGTTTAAACCAGGCATGTCCAACGTTGGCCCTCCAGATGTTTTGAAACTACACATCCCAGCATGCTTTGCCACAGTTTTGCTATTAGAGAATGCTAAAACTATTGCAAAGCATGCTGGGATGTGTAGTTTCCAAACATCTGGAGGGCCAACGTTGGACATGCCTGGTTTAAACCTAGAATCCCAACCCAAAAACAACAGTATTTCAGATTTGTTGATTTGGGAACCTCAACCTGTACTCACCCCACCCAAAGTAGCCCTTGTTTTAGTCATCTTGCTTTTTATTTCTTTTAAAATTGGTCTCAAATATAAAATACAGAATAAATGTAAACTTGGAACCCTTTTCCCTAAGGGAATAATCTACTTTAGAGTTATGTAATAAAAAGTTTTGTATGAAAAGTGTATTTTATTTCTGTGGCTTATGCCCCTTTCAGACTGCACTTTTTACCCGTTATTTTGCAGTTTTTTTTTTACCGTTTTAAAACTGTAATTTGTGCAGAGTGAATTTACCTATTGAACTGGTATTTCTAAACGGTAATAAAGTAAATTTCAGACCCGTTTTTTTTTCATCCTCTATTTTCTATGGGTTAAAAGACATGCGGTGTGAAAGGGGTTTTAGCTGACAGACCCGTTTTTAGAAACGTTTTAAAATACCTGGACAAATCCAGTTTTGCGGTCTGAAAGCAGCATTAATGTTTTGCTATATCGATATCCTTGGTATTAATAAAATTACATTTGTGCTTATTAGTACAGGTTTTATGGTGAACCAATGGTGAAGGCTTGTGTTGAAAATGGAGCACACTTTGTTGATATCAGTGGAGAACTCCAAGTAAGTTTGTTCACAGCTTCTGATTCTGTGCTTGAAGGTTTAGGGGGGTATTCAATGTTCTCGGTCTGCTCGATTTAGATTTTTCAGGCGGGATTCAATGTCCCGCCTGCCACGGGACGATAAGGGGGCGTGGGTGCGAGCTACGGCTGGGAATTGGCGAGCTGCGGCTGGGAGCTCGTCAATTACCGGCCGTTCTTAGCAGAACGAGCCCGACTGCTTGTGAAGTCGGGTCTGTTCTGCCCCTGTTCAATGCTGCAGGGGAAGACAGCATTGAATAGGGCCCTGCAGCCATCTCCCGGTTGGGAGATTGAATATCCCCCTTAGTCTTTCCTGTGTTTCAACAAAATATTATAATTTTAGTCATGTTATTCATTAACCTTGTGTGATTTTTTTTGTTTTTTTTTTTTGCTTGAAAATCACAGTAGCATAAAAAGTTTTTTAAACTCTGCATAATTTATACTTATGTTAAACCTAGTCTTATACTAGTGCAATGACATCCTGGTCCCAGCAAATTACTAATTAGCAAGACTCGCAGTACAGGAGGTGGGGCTCACCTAGAAATCTTGCATGTTTGTTCCAAAATGTATAATTTTTTTTTTTGTTTATTGAAAGAATTGTGTTGTTAAAGTAGTAATAGTAATTTCACAATACATTCCTTTTATTACGGAAGAGCTTTATGTACTATTTCTTCTCTCCACAGTACCTTGAATCAATGGTATTGAAGTATGACAGCCAGGCAGCCGATAACGGAGTGTATATTGTCGGGAGCTGTGGCTTTGACTCCATTCCAGCTGATTTAGGGGTTATGTTTACTAGAAACAGCATAAAAGGTATATTATAATATGTCTTCTTTTTATGTATGTGGTTTTATGTAGAATCCTTTAAGCTTGAGCAGGTTATTCTGATTTGTACAGGTTGGGTGCAATCGCACAAGATTTGTGGGTTATGGTGAGAAAATTTGTATTGATGAGGCCCCCTTATATTATGGTGTACAGACCTTTGCAAGGAAAATATACTATAGGGATGTGCTACCACTGACAAATGTATTTTATTCAAGGAAAACAGGGAGAGCGGAGATTTGTCCTGGTGTGGTGCACCAAAAAGAAATTGTATACATAAAATATAACCTTTATTTGTTTACATTTAGAAGCAAGCGAAAAATAAAAAAAAAAACACAGATAGACAGACACAAGACAAATATTTGTCTTGTGTCTGTCTATCTGTGTTTTTTTGAAATTTTTCGCTTGCTTCTAAATGTAAACAAATAAAGGTTATATTTTATGTATACAATTTCTTTTTGGTGCACCACACCAGGACAAATCTCCGCTCTCCCTGTTTTCCTATTCTGATTTGTACGCAGCAGGGATGCGTTCTCACAGGGACCGATGTTATTGTTCTGCGCATGTTAAACATCCATTCACAGACTGTGCATGGGTACACACGCTGTGAGGGGGGGTGCGGGTGGCCCGGCATTCACGAATTCGCAGCCTTGCAAATCAACCAGGATAACCCCTTAAGGCCCTGTATCCTATTAGCCATGGTTAGTTACTTCTGCAAATGTATTGCCCTGGGGTTATCTTGTTAGCCCCGACTGCCGGGAGTTTAGTTTGTCTGCCACAGACAGTGAAAACGAAATCCATGATAAGTGTACCTAAAAGCTGCCATAACTACATTAAAAATACATAGGTATACAGGGACTGGCGAAACATGAGATGCATGTGCGCCGCCTACCCCGCTGGTCCCCATCGTCGGGGGAAACTTTTGTTCTCTTTCGTCCAGTCCGATGACACAGCTCCACAATGGGATGTAGTAGGGTCCGCCAGGAGCCAGGCACCTATGCTTCAATTCTTTGGGAGCAGGCAGCCACACTTTTTTCTTTGGTTTTTAAGTAGTTAGACTAGGTTTTTATTGTTTTCTTAACATTAGACTTAGTAGCAGGTTTTGCCAGCGTGTGACTTCTGTCTGAAGTCAGTACACGCTGAGAGCGCAGCAGAACACTGACAGAAGCGCGTCCTGTCAGTGTTCTGTGTGCAGAGGAGGGCATTCATCGGAGGAATGCACACTCTGCACAGCGCTTAACTCCGCTCAGACGGAGGCTTGTCCTGGGCTCCGGGGGACCCCATCCAGCGCCTTGCCTAGAGGGGGATCTTGGGGACGGGTCTCTCAGCGATGGCGGCTGCCATCTTTAAGAGTTTGGAAACCGAAATCCCCCAGGTGAGTTGAGGTTTCTTACAGGACGCCCAGCGTTTCTGGGCAACTCCAAGTGGTACCTAGAGGGGGAGATACTGGAGGGGAGAGCATAGTGGGAGCACCTGTGTGTGTGCGGTTTGGCGCCAAAAGACGTCAGCTACCCGCACTGGAGGTGAGACTTGGTCTCTTCCACGGTTTACTGGCGCCATTTCTGTGCTTGCTGCGGAGCTGAAAGACAGAGATCCTGCTCAGATGTCTCTCCTGACAAACGCTTCCCCCGCTGATCGCTGGCAACAGAACACACAGATAAGTACACTGGTGCATTACTCTGTGACTTTGCCTGAACGCTTAGCTGTGTTGTTTTATTCTGATATTAACATGGCGGACGAGTGTAGTTCTGTTGCTGGGGAGGGAGCAAATGAGATGTTTTACCATTGCAAGAGATGTAATGTAAATTTATCATGTGGACCAGGGGGAATTGTGCCCTTCCTGCGAAGCTGTGCCCTGTGGGTCACGGACTCAGAGTCCTGAAGGAGCTGAGCCAGCGTGGGCTGTGGCTTTGGGACGGTCTGTTAAAGCATTAGAGGCTTTGAATAGGCAAAAGAGATCTTTGGTGGGATCTCCGGGACTTATTCCCTCATCTCAGGGATCTCTTACCCCTGCACAGGGAGATCCTATCTTGCTGCAGGCTATGCAGGACACTGCACAGGGTGTGCATAAGATGTATTCTCTTTTGGAGCAATTTACAAAAGTTTCTGATGAGGTGATGTTTAGGGGATGCGGTCATTCGTCAGACTGCATTTAGGTCTACAGTCATTAGGTCGACCCCACTAGGTCGACTGGCAGGAAGGTCGACCTGACTTAAGGTCGACATGGGCCAAGGTCGACATGACTTAAGGTCGAATTTGCATAAAGGTCGACATGAGGAAGGTCGACTGGTCATAAGGTCGACATGGGTTTTTCACTGTTTTTTGAGCCGACATGTGCCGACAGGCGGTATTTCATGCCCTACCATCCACTAGGGCGTGGTGGGAGAATAAATAGTGTGCCGAGCGCAGCGAGGCACCGTGCCCAAAGCATTGCGAGCGAAGCGAGCGATGCGAGGGTCCGATTCTCATTGCCAACTGTGTCCATGTCGACTGTGTCGACATTCGGATAAAAAAACAGTGAAAAACCCATGTCGACCTTCCTCATGTCGACCTTTATGCAAATTCGACCTTAAGTCATGTCGACCTTGGCACATGTCGACCTTAAGTCAGGTCGACCTTCCTGCCAGTCGACCTAATGACTGTATACCTAAATGCAGTCTGACGAATGATCCCATTCCATGTTTAGACAGGGGTCTTCTATGGTACCTCCATTAGCTACTGACACAGATGATGGTGGAGTAGATGAGGATGATTTGTGTTGGTCAGAGGGAGAGGAAACAGGTTCTTAAGCCTCTGGTATTGAAGATTTGATTTTGGCTGTAAAACAGGCTCTGGATTTGCCTGCTGAGGAAAAGGCTGCTGCGCAGTGTGTGTTTAAAAGGAGCCGTAAGGATCCTGTGTCCTTTCCTTCAGATAAAGGCATGGTTGCTTTATTAGGGGAGGCTGGCAAGTCTCCAGAGAAGAGACTATTAATGTCAAAAAAATATGGAAACATGTACCCCATGCCTGAGGATCATGTTAAGGTATGGGAGAAAGTTCCTTTGGTGGATTCCTTTGTGGCCAGATTATCCAAGGCCACTGCACTGCCAGTGCAGGGTGGCGCGGCCTTTAAAGATCAAGTTGATTTGAAGGCTGTCTGAAGGCAGTTTTTGAAGGTGTTGGTTTCACTATGCGCCCCATTATTTCTTCAGCCTGGGTTGCAAAAGCCATGATCAAGTGGGCGGAGACCTTGGGGAGTCATCTCCAGCATGATGCAGAGGCTTTTTCTGTGGCAGAAAAGTTAAGGTGTGCTGCAGAATATATATGTGAAGCTAGCGGGGAGGGTGCCAAGATGGCGTCCAAAGTGTCCGTCACTTCTGTTACTGCCAGGAGAGCTCTCTGGTTAAAGGCCTGGGAAGCAGACAGTGAGTCTAAAAAGTCACTGGAAAGTATCCCTTTTAAGGGTGAGCTTTTATTTGGGTCAGAATTGGATGATATCATCAAGCAGGCTACAGGGGGGTAAGAGTACCACCACCTCTAAATCCTCTGGCTCTAAATTCGGAGTCTTTAAACCGTCCTTTCGTCCTTCCTTTCGAGGGGGAGCAGCTGGCAGAGGTCAGTCAGGGCGTGGAAGATTCCATGCCGGCAGAGGTAGACCGACCAAGTCTAAGTTTGGCGCCTTTACTAAGAAACATGCCACCAAGGGGGAAGACAAACCCTCTGCATGACGGGGCGGAGACTCCCTGTTCTGGAATCAGAGTAGGGGGTCGCCTCCTGCAATTTCAGGACAGTTGGAGGGTGGCCACGGAAGATCCGTGGGTACTTTCCATTGTTTCAGAGGGATCAAATAAATCTCAGGGGTCCACCCCCTTGCAGATTTCTCCCCACTCCTTTACCAAGGACCGCGTCTCTCAGATGTTCACTTCTGGGAGCTGCCTTATCTCTCTCGAGAAGGGGGTAGTTTTACCAGTCCCTCGAGAGGAGAGAAGAAAAGGTTTTTATTCGATCCTTTTCTTAGTTCCCAAACCAGACGGGTCATTCAGACCCATTCTAAATTTAAAATCTTTGAATGTTCATCTTTGGGTGGATCACTTTCGCATGGAATCCCTGAGGTTGGTGCTGTTGAGCATAGAGCCAGGGGAGTTCTTAGCATCAGTGGACATTCAGGATGCTTATCTCCATGCCCCGACCCACAAAGATTTCCAGTCTTTACTCTGGTTTGCAATCGGGGGAAGACATTTTTCAGTTCCAAGCACTCCCGTTTGGGCTTGCCACGGCCCCGAGAGTGTTTACCAAAGTGATGTCCACCATGGCTGCAGCTCTCAGACTGCAGGGAATAATTGCTATCCCTTACCGGGGACGATCTGCTCTTCAAAGCAGAGTCGGCAGAGATGTTACAGGTTCACCTGGAGGTGGCAACACAGTTTTTGAAAAGTCAGGGCTGGATTTTGAATCTGCCCAAGTCCCATTTGACACCAACGCAGACCCTGAAATTTTTGGGGGTGATCATAGACACGCACCTTCACAGGGTTTTTCTCCCAGAATCCAAAGCGGTGGAGATTCGGCTGATGGTGTTGGAGATCCTGCAAGCACCGGAACCATCGGTGTGGCAGGGGGTAAAGTTGCTAGGAAAGATGGTGGCAGCTTTCAAAACTCTGCAGTTCGCCAGATTCCGTTCCAGGATTTTCCAATGGAACATCCTATCCTGTTGGTCCGGAGATGCCAAGAGGATGAAGCAGGAAGTTTTATCCCTGTCACCGGAGTCCAGGGAGTCCCTCCTATGGTGGACGGATGTGGAAAATTTGCAGCTGGGGAGATCTCTCAGGCCCTGGGATTGGCTGGTCATAACGACCGACGCCAGTCTGAGGGGCTGGGGGGCAGTAGTTCTTCACCTGAGACTTCAGGGCCTTTGGTCGAAGGAAGAGTCCAAACTGCCTATAAACATTCTGGAGCTGAGGTCAGTCTTGAACGCATTGATCCAGGCGGAGGTTTTTCTGAGAAGTTCCCCGCTGAGAATACAATCGGACAATGCAACAACAGTGGCTTATTTGAACCATCAAGGTGGGACACGCAGCAAGATGGCGATGGCGGAAGTTTCCAAGATCTTCAGTTGGGCAGAGACCAACGTTCCGGTATTGTCGGCGATATTTATTCCAGGTGTCAGGAATGTGGAAGCAGACTTTCTCAGCAGGGAGTCCCTTCGGGAAGGAGAATGGTCTCTCCATCAAGAGGTTTTTCAGGAGATTGTGAATCGATGGGGTCTGCCAAACATAGACCTGATGGCGACAAGAATGAACCGTCAGGTTCAGAGATTCTGCTCGCGTGTGAGGGATCCCGCTGCTTGGGCAGTCGCCATGACAGTTCAGTGGGACTTCCAGATGGTGTACATTTTCCCTCCATTTCCCATGTTACCGAGGGTGTTGAAGAAAATAAAGAATCAGGGAGTGCGGGCAATTCTAATTGCATCGGACTGGCCCAGGAGGTCATGGTACTCCGATGTACTGAGGTTGTCGAAGGATTCCTGGAGGCTTCCTCATCGTCAGGACCTGTTAGGCCAGGGACCGTTTCTTCACGAGGACCCAGGTCGTCTCAATTTGACGGTGTGGCTTATGAAACCTCCTTATTAAAGAAAAAGGGGTTTTCTGATGAGGTCATCCAGACCATGCTGAGGGCCCGTAAGCCGGTGTCTGCGGCAAATTACCATCGGGTCTGGAAGATATACATTAGAGGGTGTGAGAGACAGAAACTTCACACTTCCAGATTCAAATTGTCAAGACTGTTAAATTTTTTTACAGGATGGTTTTTCATCAGGCCTTAGTCTGCAATCCTTAAAGGTGCAGCTTTCGGCCTTATCCATATTCTTTCAAAAGAGAGTAGCTTTGCTACCTGAGATTCAAACTTTTTTACAAGGGGTTGCTAGACTTAAACCACCTTATAGGCAGCCGGTGGCGCCTTGGGACTTATCTTTGGTCTTATCTATGTTACAGAATCCTCCTTTTGAACCACTAAGATCTGCGGAGTTAAAGTATGTGACCTGGAAGCTCACTTTTTTGTTGGCAATTGTATCAGCCAGATGAGTGCCTGAGTTAGGTGCCTTGTCTTGCAAGTCACCGTTTTTGATTTTTCATGATGACAGGGCTGTGATGCGAACAGTGCCAAAATTCCTACCTAAGGTAGTGTCATCTTTTCATTTAAACCAAGACATTGAACTTCCAGTGTTTTCTCCCCCAGACGGGGTTAAAAATAGGGACAAACTGAAGAGATTGGATGTAGTTCGCACCTTGCGAATATACATTGAGAGGGTAAAGGACATTCGAAAATCGGATTTACTCTTGGTGCTATATGATGTGCATAAGGTTGGGTGGCCTGTTTCTAAGCAGACAATCGCTCGCTGATTGAGATCTACCATTGCCTTTGCCTACTGTAAAGCAGGTCGACCAGTTCCGTCTCGGATAAATGCACATACCACCAGGTCGGTTGCTTCCTCCTGGGCAGTGCACCATGGGGCTACGGCGGAGCAGTTGTGTAAGGCTGCCACCTGGTCCTCTGTTCATACCTTTACCAAATTTTACAGATTTCATGAGTTTGCGTCGGAGGACGCTTCATTTGGACGGGCAGTGATGAGAACTGTTGGTCTGAGCGTACCCTCCCAAAGGACCGGCTCGTGAACGTCCCATTGTGAAGCTGTGTCACCGGACTGGATGAAAGAGAAAAGGGGATTTTTGTAAGAACTTACCGTTCAAACCCCTTTCTCTGAGTCCAGTCCGGTGACACAGCGATCCCTCCCTAACGCTCAGTTAAGTGTACCGTTCATGTGTTGTCATGTTATGGTTCTGTTATGTTACATATAAAGTGTTCAGGCATTGTTCTGAGTTATGTATCCTAGTGTGCTCTTGAAGTTGAACTGAAGCATGATGGGATGCAGAGGGAGAAGCCTGCTCCCAAAGAATTGACGCATAGGTGCCTGGATCCTGGCGGACCCTACTACATCCCATTGTGAAGCTGTGTCACCGGACTGGACGAAAGAGAAATCCCCTTTTATGCAAGTTCCCCTGGCCAAAGCATTCATCCCTGTAGCTGGTCAGCCCGGGTAGGAACCCTAGAGGAGTGGGGTCCCCCCTCCAGAGTTGGCCCTGCCCAGACTGAAGCCTGGGGCTGTCCCCGGTGCCCCTGGGCTGTGGGAACTGGGCTGATTGTTGTGCAAAAATAAACAAAAACTATTTTACATTGTTGTGGAACTACAAGTCCCAGCAAGCAAGCACCGCATTCAGGGACTTGGTGAGCCACAAGTCTCAGCATGTGGGGCATTAAAGGGCCCGCTGGTTCTATTGCTAGTTCTACAGCAATTGAAATAGTGGGAAAAAAACAAACACATAAGAAAAGTAAAGTTTTATTACATGTTACAATCAAATATACAATATGTACTTATAGGGTCCATCGCCGGTCGGTCCTCTTCTCCAGTAGTACCCATGGGCACCCGTTGAAGGAAATGATACTCACATGCCATCCGGTGCCGAAGGCTCCGCTCCTCCGGCTTCACACAAGCTGAAATTGTTTACACTCTTGGCTCCTCCCACATATCTGGGGTTAGGCCCGTCCACCAGCTAATGGCCACTCCTAAATATCTGTTGATAAATATAATACATTGTAAGTAAAGGCCACAATTTTAATATATAGGGGTTGATTCAATTAGCTGCAGCATTAACCATGTGGCTAAAGCCCTTGGTTTAAAGTCTGGAGCTATTCATTTGTTTGGCAATTTCCCAGCATCCATAGCTAACACTGTGTGGCAATGCCAAGAGTGCATTTAATGCTTATTATTTTTCTCTCTGCTCCTGACATTGCAAGGAAATACATTATTTTAAGTCTAGGACTTATTTAGCTTGGGACAGAGCTTTAGCCACAGGGTTTACCCTACAGATAAATAAATTATCCCCATAGTCTGTGATCAGAGTTACCAAGAGAATATAGCCGAGGTCTTGCGCTCTTCTAGCCTTTGCTCTGACTTTCTCTGAAAATAACTAATGATGTCAGTTGTGCAAGGTGCTCCCTATACATTGTACAGACTTTGTGCTGCCTTGTAGAAACAATTGCTGCCACGGATGGAGTATTTCATTAGTGGATGATTACGAAAAATACAAAATAATTTCTCCTTTACTCTTTCTTAGGTACATTGACTGCTGTAGAAGGTTTTTTATCTTTTAAGTCTGGACCAGAGGTCAGTTATTCCTTGTACATTTACGATCTGGCATTTGTATTTACTTTCTATAGGTGCCCATACACTATCTGATGTGTTTGACATTCAGTCCAACACGATGAACGGTTCCGTGTGTATCATATTAGTGTCAAGGTCCAATAGGCTGCACATAAAATCGGATCGGACTGAACCCATGCTGCAAGGCAGGAAGCGGCTGCTTAATTTAAAATAATATCTTGAAAAGGCTGGCTTGCCGCTGATTGGCTGAAAGAATTCTCTCAGCCAATAACTGGCTGGCCAGTCTTTTCTAAATATCTTTTAAAATTCAGCAGCTTCCTGCCCCTCCGCCCGGCATCTGCCGCTACTTGCTCCGTGCAGCTGCCCGGACCAAGCCCATTACCGATGCCTGCACACTGCTGCTCGTCCGCTACCAGCTCCCCAGGAGTTTTTTTCATGCAATTTATTGCATGTAAAAATGGCACATCAAGTGCCAAATCGGAAGTGAGCCTCCTGGGGAGCTGCCGGGGCAAACTGGCACAAGTCGTGCCCGGTATTGACCTAGGGACAAATTACCAAGTCTGCCCCAGTATGCTAGTGGAAAAGGGGTATTACAGAACTATTTATACCATAGGCCACATGTCTTCAACCTGTGGCCCTCCAGATGTTGTAAAACTACATGTCCCAGCATGCCCGGACAGTTTTGGCATGCTCTCACAGGAAAAAATGTGGCAATGCATGTTGGAACATGTAGTTTACCAACATCTGGAGGGCCACAGGTTGAAGACCCATGCCATAGGCCCTAAGGACAAGTCGTCCTTAGGGCCTATGGTATAAATAGTTCTGTAATACCCCTTTTCCACTAGCAGACTCAGTAATTTGTCCCTGGGTCAATGCCGGGTTGGACCTGGGTTTAAGACACATTTCCACTGCAGTACTACTCGATAAATTTCTGGATCAGCCCCGTTTACACTTTACTTGGGTAAAGCCTTTTTTTTCCCCTATAGATTGCATAAGAAAATGCCTTTTTAAAGAAGGGGAGGTCCCAAAACAGGGCCACCATTACCCAACAGGGCCACCATTAAAGAAATCCTTTACTGATAAAAGACGAGACAACAAATATTTATTTGAAAAAGTTTGTGCTTTTGTTTTAGGCCCAAATATTCAATATGAAACCTTTTCAAAAGTATCTTCACGCAAGACATGCAAAACTTTTGTGAAAACTGTTTGCATTATACAGTACCTAGACATGTAAAAAGTGCACATAAACATGTACAAAATGCACATAAAAATGCCCCAGAAGCTCCAATCTAATCTGTTTTTCAAATATACCAGGTTAATAGAGTTTCCACTACCCTTTGACCTGGTAGCATCCTGGATTAAACCCTGGTAATTACCTTCGTTAGATTGCAGGGGAATCCAAATCTGGTTATTTGACAAGAGCGCACTAGCAGAAAACCCAGGTTGATGCTCGTCCTTGTGGAAATTACCGGGTTTTTTCTGTTAGTGGAAGAGGGGTATAAATAAATGGGTAAACGCATAATAAAATTCTTTGGCCATCTTTAATTAGAAACTTTATCAGTATTGATCCCATAAGTAGTATGTGATTCACTCTATTCTGTCAGTAAAACCTATGGATATTCCTTATTATACACATAGAATCTTGTTGTTATGTCTACATTTATTAACCTGATTTATAAGCAGAATACTACTCCCTTAGTCATTGCTAGAGGTTCTAAAATTGGGAAATAATGAATGCTCTAAAAATTTTTTTACTGTGTTCTGGTGTCTGGTAACCTGATTTATTGAATAGAATACGGATGTGTTGAATTTTGCATGGAACAGAAATTGTTCCAAAATAAACGTATTAGTGGCAATCGCCACAAGTACTCATGACACCATTTTGTTTGCTTGATATAGGGCCTATGCCTTAATGATGGAACATGGCAGTCTGCCATTTACGAAGCTGCCGACCAGGGTAATCTGAAGAACATTAGAAGGCAGATGGCTCTCAAACCACTTCCAATTGTTGGTAAAAAAATAAAAAAAAGGTTGGTTTTATTTATTTAACCAAATATTGCTAAAATCCCCTTTTGTATTGCATGTGCAATTAGGATGGTTTATTAGGGTGAATCTTGGAGAAGTGTATAGATCTTCTGGCTACATAGTGAGACCATTTTAAAAGATAAAGGTTCATTAAACAAAATCTAACCTTGAATACATTTTAATTTTGTTGATCCAGTCAAAAAAACAACAACACACAGGCCTAGAGGCAGTGAGAAGTTCTAAACCCTGTTTATAATTGTATTTAACACTAGTCCTAACAATTTGCTGTTAATCCTACATATGGTGTGTCTGTTGTACCTGGATGCATACAACCCCTGCTCTGCAGTGCACATTTATGTTAAGGCCCATACACACTTAGCAATTTTCAGCTGAAAATCGCCTAGTGTGCATGGGCCATCGATGGGAGACTAGCGATGATGCACGGTCCCCATCATCGCTAGCAAAGTCTCCCATCTGCTGGTTTTAACAGCATGCCAGCGATGATGGATGGTTTTACATCCATCATCGCTGTGTGTACGCAGCGCCTGGGCTGAAAGATGATAAACAGTATAGCCACCAATGTATATTTTATTTAGGGTTACCACCCATCCGGGATTAATCCTAGAATCCAGACGGGTGGCGTTCACTGATTATAGAATGTCTGGCAGCGGTGCCATTTTATTATGGCAGTGAATTGATTTCTGAATGGATTTCTCCCTATGTGCACGGTTGTAAATACAATCATAGCTGTGCACATGGGAGGGATTTCCCCGGGTGGGGCGGCGTGTACTTGATCGCTGGGCTCTGAATATATGCAGTCCAGCAATCCTTTTTCAATCAGTCCTCAAGAACAGGAATTCCTGGATAAAATGACCCCTGCTCCCACCCTTGGTATTTAAACCCCACCCATTATGTAAATAGCTTTAGAATGAAAGATTTTAAGCAAAGTCTTTAGTCTCCTGAAAATCTCTTGCTCTTTGGGGAAAATAGCTCAATTTGTACGCACTACTTTGGTGACAGATATATCAGTCACAGATTTTGGCAAAGTCTTTTGAAATGAAAATCTTCTAGTGTGTATGGGCCTTTGCTCTCCAAGCTGTCTGCATGCCATTGTTCTCTCTCCTCCATTTTATTCATTCCGTTCTGTCCCACAGCATACGTACATAAAAGAAAATGGTTATCCACAAACCCCCCTAACTGTCCTGATTTTAGCAGGACAGTCCCACCTTTTGGGCACGGTCCTGGATTCTCACTCCTGAATTTTATTAATATGTATGTATATATGTGTATGTAATATATATATTACACAGTAGGAGCCCATCTCATCTATCTTCCTTAGGCCATGGCTATCCTATTGTTCTTAGCTGCAATACAATAGAGTAGGGGATTAGCATAGTAATCCAATTACTCACTTAATCCTATTATAGAAATAGATGGCAGTGGCTCCCACTGTGTATATGTATGTATGTATGTATGTATGTATGTATGTATGTGTGTGTGTATATGTATATGTGTATGTATATGTATATGTGTATATATATATATATATATATATATATATATGTGTGTGTAAGATTCGTTGTCAGCAATATTCATTTAACATAATGAGTTTCCAAACTGAATACATTAATTACCCCATTCATGAAAGGCACTATACTGCTTTGTGTATTTTGCTGGGTGAAGTGTACTATAATTACATGATAATCTTTCTTTCTATATATTTTTGATTCATGATTTAATGTCTAATGTGTACCTCTGGTTGATTCTTGGGATGTGTGCCCTATGCTCAGTCACTAGGAACAAGTACAGCGCCGTAACAAGACAGCAGTGCACCTTGTGCCAGCCCCCTAATTCTGTGATGTTATTACATCATTCCTAGGGGGCAGTGCCGTTGGCACTGCAAAGTAGAGGGCTGACCAATGCTTACTAAGGAAGCCCCGGCAGCTTCACAGGTGGCAGGGTAGCTCTACTAGCTGAACTGTTCGCACACCTTCTAATTACAGCCCTGCATGTATAGCTTCACAGAACACTTGTAGGGATACATTTTGTCTAGAAGTAGGACCTTCTGCCTAGGGTTGCTGTAACACAAAATAAATATTTACTTGTACCGAATTTAAAGAGAAGAATATGTAAGGGGTCAGAGTTGTAGTAATATCAGATGTAATAGAATAAACAGAAAAAAAATATACATATTTTTTTTTTCTGGGGCCAAATGTGGGTGTGAGAATCAGAAAGAGATTTTCGGAGAGTTTGCCTATATTTCTTAAAGCAGCAATCATTTACACTGAAAAAAAACAGGTTGATTTTTGCCATGTAAATGATTGCCCCTTTTAAAACATTGGAAAAACGCTCCCAAAATGTCTCACTTTCTGATTCTCACACCCTATTTCATTTGACCCATGGGTGGCAGAGCACAAGCAGAATGGGGTTTGGGGTGGGGAGGGCGATTTGCTGGGGACACCTTTTTGTCTCAGTGGATACTTTATTAGAGAGGTGATTTCTTATTTTTGTGCTGTAACCATGACTGTTTATGTCTGTGTGGGACTTTTGCCTTTTTAGCATGATTGGCCTGCAAGTGGCAGCTATACGATAACACTGTGGCAAAGTCTAAGATTGTTGATAAGAAGTATTTGTAAATAGGTTGAGGCACTGTTGCCCTAGAAGGAGTGCCAACTGAATAGAAACAGGACTTTGCTCCCCTTCATTATTGTATAAGGCTGCTCCGTGACTTGCACTATGATACACATGTATAAAAACGTATAATTTTTTATTAATGATAATAATAAAAATATTATTTTCCCGCGTTTTCGTGATATTTTTGAGACCAGTTTTTTTCTGGGCTATTTCATTAGAACCCTTTTTTGCATCTGACAAATTGTGTTCGGGCATAAACAGACAGAATACCTGATAAGTTCATGAACAAGTGTCATTCCTGTCAGCTTCCCAAAAACAGTCTAATTGAGGGATATTTTTTAACAGAGCCGGCTGAGGTCCCGTAAAAAGGACCCCCATAATAAATAGCTTTGCAGTGTTTCCTTTTCATAAATGGACATCTAGGTAAATATGAGTCACCTCCATGTTCTCCTGGTTCTTTGAGCTTGGCTTCCTTCCAATACCTCAGCTTAGTACTTGGTGGAATGTGTAGGAGGGATCTGTAAGGCATCCAAAAGAGAAAGGTGTAATATCCAGCTTACACTGACAGAAAAGATATCTTAATTTCTTCTTTTATATTGTAAATGTATCCCTAACACCAGATAAAATGCAATACAGTGCAGCTAAATAAAGTCTAGAAATGTCCCTCTGCTACATAAAATGTTGGGGAGGTACAGCCAGTGGCGTCATGACCATTTGTGCATAGAATGGAACCTGGGCTGCCTCCAGGGCCCACAGCTTCCCATGAATCCAGTCGCGCATAGATTTATCCATTAAGAACAATGGAAGGGACATGCGTGGTTTTGGTTTCCGGCTAACACTTCACGCAGTGCCAAGGACCGCACACAAGAAGCTGAATTGATGCTCTAGTGTTCAGAATACTGCACATGCGCACTTTTGCACTAAATGGGAGTGCTTGTTAATTGAATATGTGTGTAGATTTCAGTACTGAAAACACTCTGTGCTTGCCTGTGAAAAAAAAGTTGGGTTAAACATACTGTAATAAAATAACAATAAATACATAAATGCTCGTTGCCGAGCCTAATTTTTTTTTTTTTTTTTGGTAAGCAACCATAGATTTTAGTTCCCCTCATTGTGGGTCGAACTACAATGTGGGTGGAGTATCAATTGATATGTAATCAGCAAAAATGTATGGCATGTCCACATAATAGTACCAATTAACATTACACCGCACAGTAGTACCCTTTAGACACACTTTGCCAGCTCCAGCCCCTTAGACACACTGCACATTACACATTGTGCCACACTGTAATGCCCATTACACTTGTGCCACACTGTAATGCTCGTTACACATTGTGCTACACACTGTGATGTCCAGCACACATTATACCACACACCGTGATGCCCATCACACATTATACCACACACCATGATGTCCATTACATATTTGCCACATAAGTGCTGCTTACCTACATGCTCATTGCTAGGGGGTTCTTACTCAATGAAAAGGGGGCTTCATTCTTGTTGCCAAGAGGGAGTGAATTGCTTGTTGACAAGGTGGAGTGAAATGCTGCCGCCAGCCACACACAATGTAACAGCTGGGCAGAGAGCGCTGAAAACAAGTCTGACGCTATTTTGAACGCTTCCGCTCAACCGCAAGCCAATTGGGAACCACCACTGCCGCTCCTGATTGGCAGACAGACCGTGAGCTCCCGTTGGCTCGCAGTCTCGTGGGAATGTTCAAAATAGCGGCGGACCTGCTTTCAGTATACAGCCGGGCAGCTCAGCGCGCTTTGCCTGGCTGTCACAGCTTTACATTGTGTGCAGCTGGTCGGCAGTCTTACAAAGTGCGGCAGCTGAGTGAGGTGCCATTGTAATCAGGGTGCTGACAACAATGAGGAAGACGCTGTCGGCACCCTGATTACTCTGGCGCCTTACTTAGCTGCGTACATTGTGTAACGGGTGGGCCTGCCCTGCTTGTTGCAAAGAATATGTTTACAGCTCCTTTTAGGAGAACTATGTTGATGCGGGAGTAATATGTTAATATGTGGCACCGGTGATCACGCACTGATGATGGTCTTTGGTATCCTATGCAATCCCTACAATACACCGTGTCACAGCAGAATTGTACGCCTGCATGGCTCAGCAGAGACCTTTCAGCATGTCAGTCTCCCAGCCGCTGTGTTTGTTTCTTCCTGTCAGCTGGAAACCAGAAGTTTGGGTAACATGTTTTCCAGATGGTAGTTCCCAGCTTCTGTGTGTTGGTGCTGGGAAAAGGTGGGTTGCGCTTACATTTCAGCCGAATACTATTGCACAACCAACCCACCCGCAGACAGCACTCGCACAGCCGCTAACACTCTGACTTCTGCCTCTGCTTGGATACAGATGTCTCCTCATACATCTTGCCTCAATAGGCCATGCAGCTCCTGGCCAGTTCTGCTAACGTTGGGTGCCTTTTTTTGCAAAAAATTGGTATTATTTGCATTGTTATGTGACCAGGACACATAAGGAGCTTCCGATGATTAAAATGATATGCAGCATGCCTATATTCTGTGTGCGACTGTGGCTGTACCTGCAAACGGAATGCTATGTTACACTATTTCATATGCAAATACAGCCTCACTCACACGCAGAATATAGGCATGCTGCATATCATTTTAATCAGCAGAAGCTGCTGGTGCCCCTAGGCATTTGTCTAGTTTGCCTATGCCTAGGGCCGGCTCTGATTAAAGGATATGTTCCCTAGTGGCAATGGTAAAATGTTCTGAAATGACGGTGCTAAAAAAATAGTTTGAACCTTGACTTAAGCATTACTTGGGATGAATTGGATCACGGTAACCTGGCACTTTGCATTTTTGAATGAAAAGTGAGCAACACAAAGCAGCATTTACGCTGTTTTCTTTTCCAGATTTGGTTCATTGCAGCAAATGAAGTCTTGCTGATCATTTTAATGCCTCTAACCCAGTGGTTCCCAAACTTTTCTGAAACAAGGCTCCATAGAATATAAGACTTTTTTTTAATGTCACCCCTAGGCCAAAAAGTTTTTCATTGAGAAATTAAATTTAAATAGGTTGTGTTTTATAAGAAAACCTTAGGTTCTATGTGGCGAGGGACTGGATTTGATTCTATATGTTCACATATTTCCTGATTGGCAGCCACCAGCACTGGTTTTATCTTTTATATTAACCATAAATAATTTGAACTAGTCCTGGGTCTTCAATTGAAAGCACTCCTGCTAGTGTCCCACAATTGGGAACCACCACTCTAACCTTTTAGTATGCATGAAAACATTATTCAATTTATTAGAGAGGTATCCCAGCTTGTAGAACTTTATAGGGCCTACACACATACCGATTTTGGCCAGTGATATAGCATGCCAGATTTAGCATAGCAGATTTCCTTTGAGCACAAAATCATCTATATTGCTTAGAACGTGCAAAATGTGTTAGGGATATGCCTCAGCGATTCTGCTAAGTGATTTAAGCATGCCAGATTCTTCTCAAGCATGGGGAAAAAAAAACTCATTGAAATAAAAATGGGCAGTTCAAAGGGCTGGGGGAGTTCTTGGGGAGTTTTAAGGGGAGAGAAGTCAGGAGAAGTGTTGCAAAGAGTACCTGTACATAATAGCACCTTACCAGAGTGTTTGCAGCACTTTCTCTAC
The DNA here is from genome assembly GCF_055691185.1 of Crinia signifera. Lineage (NCBI taxonomy): Eukaryota > Metazoa > Chordata > Amphibia > Anura > Myobatrachidae > Crinia > Crinia signifera. The sequence goes on from NC_139219.1 coordinate 97,500,142, forward strand.
ACTCCTCACCCCTTGAAAAAAATTTTTTTCAAGGGGAGAGAAGTCAGGCGAAGTGTTGCAAAGAGGAACCATACCTGTACATAATAGAACTTAAAATTAACAATAAATTACATTTTGAAATGAAATGACACCATACCGTGTTTTTTAAAATTTATTGAAAATACTATAAAAGTATAAAAGTGAACACCACTGGGTTCATCAACAATATCAGGCCGAGAAATGCCTCTGGCCCAAAGACTTTTCAAACAAAAAAAGGGATCAGGCCAACAAACTCACTTCAGTATACTATAGCCAACAGAAGTGATGACTCACAAAATGTGCAAAGAAGAGATAGCAAAGGTAAGGACAATCTTCAGTGAAGGACACACAAGAGTGACTGATATCGCATCATTCTGGAGTCAGGGCCAAATGACGTATACAAGCAGACATTATAGTCTACAAGGATTCGAAAACGCATGGAAGAAAGAGCAATTTTTTCAACTTAAATAATTTAGAATTATTATTATTTTTTTTAAATTTATAACGGATAATAAACAGCATCGTCCTGTGCTTGTGTATTCGAGAAAGCTGAGTACATTCCAGTGGACAGAGTGCTGGTGGCGACTGATGTGGACGGGTTGGGTGAAGGGGCTCCCGTCGTGTTAGGAGGGGCAAGATGCGTAGGAATTGCCGGCAGATTACTATAGGGTTGGTGGTAGGGATACTGTGGCGAGGGTCCGCAAGATGCGTAATGCATCGGGTTGCGAATTAATTTGAGGTCACCAGGAATGTTTTTATCCTGGGCCCGAATTATTGCGTCGTACACGATGCATTTGAATTTCCGACGGGTGTCGTCATCCATTGAACGCATCTCTGAGTCTACCGTATTTGAAAACTGCCGAATTGAATCAATAGGCTTATTAAGCCTTGCCTCCGCAAACTGAAAAAATTGCTCAGAGCTGCCGGCTACAGATCTTTTGGCTGTCTTCTTCCTCTGCCTGGGTGGTGGCGTTGGCAGGGGGGTAGAGGTTGAGGTTTCTACTTCCTCACACTCAAGATCTGCAGCCTCTGTAGTCTCGGACGTCTCCACAAACAGCTCCGGAGTAGCATCCTGTAAAATAAAATAAAAAACGTTAGGACCATGAATAATGATGACATGTCGCATATCTATATGTGTTCAAACTTACCAGATCCTGGCTCTCCTCCTCTTGCCTAATTGGAGGCACAGGATCCATGTTATTCTGTCCATGCGTTTTTGGGACATGCTCATTCTTCTTCTTATTGCGATTTAGACGCGCGGGGCCGCGCATCTATATCGCTTTAGCCTCCACACACACACCGATGTATGCTTAGTTTCTAAGCGACCTAGCTAAATCGCTTAGAAAATGGCTCAAAATCGGCATGTGTGTAGGCCCCATATCTGAAACACAATATCGTTGACCTTAAAACAAGCACAATCATATGAAGGGACAATATGGGGCAGTGCAGTTAGTTATAAGACTGATTATCTATAACACCCCAGATGTATCTTCATTTCCAATATATCTAAATGTTGTTTGTGCATGTGGTGGAAGATAATGAATGTACAGTATGCTTATATGACCCATTTAACAATACTTCCACTGAGACTGTAGACTCCCAAATATTCATTCGGCATATACAGTAGATACTCCGGTTTGGGGGGAAAAAAACAGACATTGGGCCAGAAATGAAGAGTGATAAACAGCCAGCCAATCAGCTCCTACCTGCCATGTCACAGACTGTGTTTGAAAAATGTCAGACAGGAGCTGATTGGCTGGCTGTTTATCACTCTCCATTTTATCACTTTTGAAGCTTAGAGAATCTGGCCCTGTGTATTATCATTATGCAACAAATGCAGCATTCCCTGCCTTAGTTTTAGCATTTCCTAATAGCTGCTTCGTGCTGGGGCATGCTGGGATGTTTTGTTTTATGGTGGCTGAAGGGCTGCATGTTAAACCAGCTAGACGAGAAAAACCATTTCAACTCCTATAGTGCCAGATGCTCCAAGATTCAAAAAGTGGTAAAGTGGAGAGTGATAAACAATTGGCTCCTAACCGCCTTGTTACAGGCTGGTTTTGAAAAATGACAAGTGCTGATTTGTTGTTTGTTTTTTTATCACTCTCCGCTTAATCACTTTTTGAAGCTTGGTGCATCTGGCCCATAGTGACTGTTTTGAAGTCATTGAGAATCGTCAATATTTTAAACAACCACCTAGCTTAATTAGTATACTTTTAGTATAAATCAAAAGGTGATTGGATAAAATGTTTAGAGTGGCTTGGTGTAATGAAGAGTTTGCTATTAAAAGGTCCCCCTTTTGAAAGGTTTAGTTTCTGTACATCAAGAGATATCCTTTGACTTGCAGGGGTGCAGTTTTCTACAGTGATGAGGTACAACAGTACGCCGTTCCATTTGTGGGAGGAGACGCAGCTGTTGTTGAGAGGACTCAGCGCTACCTACATGAGAATCTGCAAGAAACTCCTGTAAGGATTTTAACTTGAAGTATATTTTATTTACATATAAATTTACTTTCAGAATAAAAAGTTGTACCATATATCAGTCGTCAGTAAACTGTGTAAATACAAGGACATTTTTCAAGCATATGGGATCATTTATCGCAACTCTTGCATAATTCAATTCATTTTGTATGATAAATGGTGCACCAGCTAGTCAGCTCCCAACTATCATGTATTGGAAAAATGACAATTTGGTGTTGATTGCCTGAACATCATTTATCATACACAAGGTTTATTACTCCATGATAAATGGGTCCTTAGACTGTGTAACATGGCAGTTAGAAGCTGATTGGCTGGTACTGTATCTCTCTCTCCAAAGTGTCGTACATCTCCCCCACAATTATTTATATACAAGTGCTGACAAATGAAATGGTGCTGAGGGGATCTTATTAAAAAAAATAGCACATATTGACGCAATACAGAAAGTAAAGATTGCATTGCACAAATGAGCTTATGTTCTAGGAGGTAAATATAATTTCCTATATATTTATAATATTTTATCATTAAGATTGCATCTCTTCTCTCTTGTTAACCATCTCCTACTGCATGCCCTCTGCTACTTTCACGTCTATGACCCTGACCCAGCATTATCATGGTTCACCCAGTTATCCAGCTGCTTCTATGACCCATGCCTGCTCTTTTTCCTCCTGTGTAGGTGTCCCTATATACTTTTGAATTTGTCTTCATTTACATCTACCTCCATCTGTGATCGTCATGCACCTACATTTTTGACTTACTGCAGCTAGATCCTTAGGAGTTACTAAAGCTCCACTTCTCCTCTTCTCTCCCTCTGTTTCCTATATCTGTTGTCTCTGTGCCATCCGTGATTCTGCCATTTAATTCTCAGTCCTGTTTTCTCCTTGGCAATCTCTCCAGAATTAGGCCAGTTCTCGCCAAGGAATCCTCTAAACATGTAAATCATGACTTTATCCTCTCGTCTAGATTACTGTAATCGACTGGCCTGACAGGAAGGGGCAGTGTGTGCCTAGAAGTTCTAATATCATATCTATCCTCGCTGGCCTGCCAAGCTTCCATCTCAACCCTGAACCCACTTGAGTCCATCTCCAAATTCACTGTCTGCTTTTTCTATGCTACACCTGTACTACACCACTGGCTGCCTGTGCCATACACCATGAAGTCATTCACCTATAAAGTCCTCATCAGTTCTTGTCTTGCCTTTAATCTACAGCCTCACACACTCCTCCTGCCTCTCAATCTTCTAATGAGTCATTCGCCACTATATGAACACCTACATTACACTGCCACTGCATACTCCGCTATGCTACCCTTGTTCACTACCCTGCCACTGTATATACCAACGCTATGCTACAACCTACGATACACTGCCACCACACGTGCCAACACTATTCTGACAATGTTGGGTTTTACATGAGTAGGTTGACATTTCTGCAATGTCAATATCATAGCTTATACTGTAAATGTATGCTCTATGATTACATCCTCGTTATAGTGCTGCCATTCATAATATGGCCAACTACCTTTGTACCACTATCCTTACACCAACACACTCTGTACATGCACCCGCACTTTAAATAAAAATGGTGGTTCTGCTTCTAATTACACATTACTGCTTTACCTAACTATGACCCTTGGTTTCTTTCAGTATCTTCACATCAATTACCTGTTCTTTATCTTTACCAGTTCTTTATCTGAATATACAGTATCTAGTTTAAGCAGTGGAATGTATTTTACACTTTTTTTTCTTCCGGAACCAATGATAATTTCTTAAAGTAACAATTGTTTCTCCACTAGGTCCAATACGCTGAATATGTAGCAGTGAGCGGTATTATGTCTGTTATCAAAATGATGTTTGCTGGATTATTCTTCCTACTTTTCACAAGATGCAAGCTTACGCAAAAACTTCTGATCAGAGTAAGTGGTTCTTGGTGACTTGCATGATACCACTAGGTTGCATATGTTCATGAAGAATAGGTCTCACAGTGGTTTATGGTGATATTTTTTAAATGTACACAAAGCCATATATATTTATTTTTGTCTAAAATTGATCAAAACCAAAAATCAAAGAGAAATCAAGCATTCTTTATAAAAAATTCTGAAATGAATAATAGATAAAAGAAAAATAATAATAATATATATGTGTGTGTGTGTGTATTCCCGATACATGGTGCTGTTTGTTAGTGCTTCTCACTCAATGGAATTGGCGGTGGAACAGCGGCCGCAGGTAGTCTTGGACTCTCCCACTCAAAACGGCATGCCAGCAGCAGGTAAAATGCAAGGTGCTCCTGTGCAGATGGAATGATGTCAGTGGGCGGAATAGCGGGCCCTGAATCTCTAAAGCGCTTCATTCCTGATGGGAACTTTATCAAAATAAATTGAGGAGTATTGGTCTATAGATCTGATCTGTCTTTTCCCATTTCTGTAATGGTGCCACTAAGTCTATTTGAAGAGTTACATTTTCTTGTTAATTTTATGCTCTCCTCCCGGAGGTCTCCTGTCCATTTTGTTGTGGTGTGACTATTCTCTCACCATAGAATAACTTGTTGTAACTTATTTGTGAAAACACTGGTTGGGTGTATGCTGCCATAGTCTCAAGTCCAAATGCATTATTTAGAATTAGAAAAGAGCAAGGCTACGCATCAATAGATCCTTAAATTTATATACAGTATGATCATTGGGACTATTTTATTAAAGTAAAACAAACATAGCATATAGAAAGATCCCTGAAAAGAAGCAGATATTCCAGGACTATAAAACAAACAAAATAGAGCAAAAAAACTACACCTAGACCAGATAATGTAGATGTATAAATGGTATTGGCCAGAGGTATTGACACTGTCCTCAAGCCACCCCTATGGCCCAGGTTTGGAGTATATCCATGCTTGTCCACCGGTGAGCCGGCTGGGCAGGCAGAGACAGCATGTTAGTCTGAACTGATGCGCTGTCTCCAGGAGGGGACATCGCCAGAAGGGGGAGTTTGCGCTCCCCCACTTAGGTGGACAAGATGTTAATACATCTTATTGATGCAAAATAACTACAAAAATGCAAAATAACTACAAATGTACTAGGTAAATATGATAAAGTCCCTAAGCGCGCCTTCTGATGTTTGGAACGTATAGTGCGCTCCGTACACAGGAAGCATGCATCACGGAGTACCACTTGGACCCGGAATTGCGCAAAAACTGACACCTCCGGGGCCTATAGTGATTCTGTACTGATAGGATGGGCAACTGTAAAGTGCACTTATGCTATATACTATCGAAACCCATTTATTTATATATGCAAAGTATACTTAATTTATTCAGGCCGCACGCAATCAATAAGCGAATGTCCAAAAATATGATCAATGAATATTATTTATGAATGCAAGCGAATGAAACTGCATCAATGAAAAAATGGACTTTGACAATACACACACGCGTGTCGATAAAATATAGCAAATACTATGCTGACATATCGGTGGATCACGTGTGCGGGTCACGTGTTCCACCGACTGGAAATACAAGACCGGAAGTCCGGGAGCAATGCCCGCTCAGAATTAATAAATTATAAATAAAACACTTTATTCTGTTTTGTAACACTCTGGTTTTTATTTTATATGTCTAAGTAATATTGTCTGTCTCCTATTCAAAACTATAATTATACTAATACTTTGTAATATATAACATCATTAGTCTAGCCAATTGAGGTATTCAGGTGTGCATGATATCCTAATTATGTAGGGTGTATATATACCCATAACCAGTGCCCAGTCAGTACACCTCGAAAAAGCTGCTGTAGCAGCGAAACTACCAACACCCTCTGCAAGTGACCCGACTAGCCCATCTTGTTCTTTTACTGGACTCCACCATTTGTCACCTGCATCCACTGGGATCCCCCTCCTTACAAAGGCAGCACATCATTTTGGAGGAATGCCAGATCCATACGGGCAACCTACATCCTTGCCACCATTTGGGGAGGAACACCTGTGCATTTGGCTACAAATAACATAAGGAGTACTCATTTCTTGAGCTCCATATTTGCGATGTTATAAATATGTATTTCTCCTTCATCCACCAGGTGTCACTGGAGTTACACTGGGGAATAGAAGGCGACCATAGGGAGCATGGGCACTTTAAAAAAGATTAGAGTGGCTAACTCCTCCCCTTCTACTTCCCCCCCAGACCAGTCTTAGTTCGTGCCCGAAAGGGAGCGGACACACTTTTGCTCTCAGGAGCACTTAGAAAAGATTTCATTTTTTTTTTTTTTTTTTTACATCGCAGTACAGGCAGATAGCGTTATACTATCTGCCTGCTTCGTGGGACCTGCCGGAGGGAGCCGCCCGCTGCCCGGGGGTTTGCGTCCGGCTCCCTGGCTGCTGAGACCACTGTCTCGGGAGGCAACGGACGCTGCCCTCCAAAGCACGTCGCGGTCCTCCCCCAGCCTGACCGCCGACGGCAGATGCGGGTAAGTAAGCCCGGACGCGCTGTTAGCAGCGGCGTCAGATAAAAAAATGGCGGCTAGCAGAGGGTTAAGCCTGGCACCGGAAGAGATGGAGCTGCCGGGCGGAGGAGGCGGAGCAACGTGCATAGGAACTCCCAGCTGCCCCGGCAAATCCCAGCGCTTACACACGCGCAGCGGCCATTTTTATTTTTAATACAAGGCACCGCTGCTACACGCTGGAGGCTCTCTGCACCGCTGCAGTCCCACCAAAGGCTTCAAGTGCCTTCTCTTCTCCGGTGACCGTCCTGCTACAAGCTCTCCCGGTACTGTATTTACAGTGGGGGATTAAGAGCTTAGAGAGACAGTTGGGCTGTATTCAAAAGTGAGGTACTGTATAGCGCTCCCTGTATATAGACCATAGCGCTGTTAAGACCTGTGGCAGCTCCTCTACTTCACTGTCTCTCCTATCCAGTCTTTCTTACTGGACTGTATCTATACCTACTCTCCCTTGTGGGTGTGGTAGTGTCTAGAATATCTGTGTCTTTTAACAATGGCAGGGGGCAGTGCAAAGAGAATTGCCTGTAAGACATGTAATTCCAAATTTACTCCTTCCTCTCCTGAGGTGATTTACTGTGATAAATGTACTGTAAAACCCTCTGAGTCACAAGTCCCTGTGGACCCCCCCTTCTGGGCTGCACAGCTTACAGAGGTCATGTCTCGCTTGTCCTCTGAACTTTCACAATCTCAGAGAGATAGAGAGACAGCTAGAAGCCAGCAGAGTGATTTAGCCTCTGCTGTACATAGCCTCAGCAAGGCCCTGGGCCCGCAGGCTTAGTCTCGTCCCTCCACATCACAACCTCCTATCCTAGAAAGGAGGTGGGCCTCCCCATTTCACCACTCCATAGGATCTGATGATATGCCAGATCTGGAGGGGGGGATGTTATGCCTGTGGGGGATGGCACACAGGATGTGCAAGATTAACAAGATATGGGGGTTGCTGAAACACAGGATCCTGTTCAGGCCTCTCAGGGGATTGAGGATCTAATCCAAATGGTTAAGATTTCCTGCAATGTGACGGATGGGGTTGAAATACCCTCACGTCCTTCACTTTTTGAGAAAAAGCAAAAGCTGTCCCCTAACTTCCCCTTAGCGGAGGAATTGGATGAGTATGTTACCGATGCCTGGAAATCTCCAGACAAACGGTTTCAAACCCCAAAGAGGTTTTTGCAAAATTATCCCTTACACCCAGAAGGCCGTAAAAAGGTGGAGATTCCACCTTCGGTGGACTCTTCTGTATCACGACTGTCTAAAAAGACTGTTCTCCCGGTACCTGGAGCTACCACCCTTAAGGACATCTCTGACCGTAGGTTGGAAATGACCTTAAAAAACATTTTTTCTGCTGCCGGAATTCTTCAACGTCCAGCGCAGATTGGATGTTGGGTGAATAAGGCCATTGGGGTATGGGCATCACAGATCTCATCTGAGGTACGTGACGGCTCAGATCCAGCAACTATTATGCAGTTGTCGGATCAGATTCAGGAAGCTTCCACTTTTCTTATTGAAGCGTCATCTGACGTGTGTGCGGTGGCAGCCAGGATTTTGGCACTGTCCATTTCAGGCCGTAGAGGCCTCTGGCGTCGCCAGTGGCAAGCCGACGCAGAGTCTAAACGGGCAATGGAATCCATGGCTTTTAATGGCGAACTCTTGTTTGGTCCAGAGTTAGATAGGTGGATTTCTCAGGCCACGGGTGGGAAGTCGCACTTCCTTCCTTCGGCAGCTCCACCCCCATCCAGGAAGCCCGCGCAGACGTCTTCCTTTCGGTCCTTTCGACCCTCTAGAGGTTTCAGAGGACGCTCCAGAGGAGGTGCCCCTTCTCAAAGAGGCTACAGAGGTCGTGGCAGAGGTGCAGCCACACCCGCAGTGGACCCAAGGCAGCTAAGCCCACAGCATGACGCTCCTCCAACACATCTGGGGGATCCCAGGGTGGGAGCTTGTCTACGGAACTTCAGTCCGGTATGGCTCCAGTCCTGTCAGGACAGTTGGGTAAGAGATCTGATAACCTTCGGTTACAAGATCTGTTTCAGTCTGTCTCCCCCAAACAGGTTCTTCAAGACAGGTCTACCTCTGCCTCCAGAAAAAGGGCATCAGTTACTGACAGCCATTGCAAAACTGCAGGACATGGGAGTAGTGGTCCCGGTTCCTGTAGATCAGCGTACCCGGGGCTACTACTCCAGTCTGTTTCTGGTACCGAAGCCGGACGGCTCGGTACGTCCCATTTTAAATTTAAAGAATTTAAACCCTTACTTGTATGTGGTCAAGTTCAAGATGGAATCCCTGCAGTCTGTGATCCATGGTTTGGAAGAGGGAGAGTTCTTGGTATCAATCGATATCAAGGACGCTTACCTGCACATTCCCATTTGGCCTCCGCACCAGACATTCGAGGCGATACAGTTCGGGCGTTTTCATTCCCGCCCGTTTCAGCTGTCGCTCCTCAGGCAGTGGTCGGGTTCCCACTTACACCTGCACCAGATGGTAACTCTGTCCCCTCAAGCTCGTCTGTCCTTACTTTGGTGGCTCAACACCGCCAACCTGGATCAAGGAAGAAGGTTTGGGATTTGGGACTGGACCCTCATCACCACAGACGCCAGCCTCCGAGGCTGGGGAGCAGTCACCCTGGAACGTCAGTTCCAGGGACTTTGGACGACTCAGGAGAGTCTCCTGTCAATCAATGTCCTGGAGCTCAGAGCGGTTTATTACGCTCTTCTCCAGGCCAGGACTCTTCTACAGGGAAAAGCTGTACGGGTGCAATCCGACAACTCAACGACGGTGGCTTACATCAACAAGCAGGGAGGCACCCGCAGTTGTGCAGCCATGAGGGAGGTCAGCAGAATCTTGGTCTGGGCTCAGAACCACGCACTGATCCTGTCGGCCGTGTTCATACCCGGAGTAGAAAACTGGGAGGCAGATTTTCTCAGTCGGCGGGACGTTCATCAAGGGGAGTGGTGCTTGCACCCTCAGATCTTTCAAAAATTGATCCACCGCTGGGGTTGCCCCCAAGTGGACCTGATGGCGTCCCGCCACAACTTTCAGCTTCCCAGGTTCTTCGCAAGGACGCGAGACCCTCAGGCCGATGGGGTGGACGCGCTGGTCGCTCCTTGGCCCTTCCAGTATGTGTATCTCTTTCCACCGTTCCCGTTGATTCCGCTAGTACTTCAGCGAATCCGGAGAGAGGGTGTCACGGTTCTGTTGGTAGCACCAGACTGGCCACGCCAGTCTTGGTACACCAATCTAACATCTCTACTGATAGACGAGCCGTGGCCCCTGCCACTTCAGGAAGACCTGCTCAGTCAGGGTCCGTTCTTTCACCCAGATTTACGTCGTCTTCATTTGACGGCATGGCTGCTGAAAGGTCCATCCTGAGAAGAGCGGGCATACCTCGAGCAGTTATACCAACTATGCTTAGAGCTAGGAAAGAGGTCACATCAGCACACTATCACCGCATATGGCGTTCATATGTGGCTTGGTGTGAGAGACGTGGGGTTTCCACATGCCTGTTCAAAAAGGCGAGGCTACTCCTTTTCTTACAGGAGGGCTTGACTTCAGGGCTGAGACTGAATACTTTAAAGGTTCAGGTCTCGGCTCTCTCCATCTTTTTTAAAAAGAAATTGGCCTTCCTTCCAGAAGTACAAACTTTTTTTCAGGGGGTGCTGCGTTTACAGCCACCCATTCGTCCTCCAACGGCTCCCTGGGATCTGGATCTGGTCCTTAAGTTTTTGCAAACTTCGGTTTTTGAACCCTTGGAGGAAGTGGACCTTCGCTATCTGACGTGGAAGGTCGTGCTTTTACTGGCTCTGGCTTCGTAAATACATACGTTTTCCTAAATACATCGTTATCTAGTACTTATAGCCAGATACCCCCCCCTCTTTTTTTGGGCATTATACTGGCAAGTGGTCTGTGTGTTTGACTCACCACCTACTTATGTGACATTATCATTATCGTACAATCCTTAACTATCCAAGAGTGCCCCAACAAAGAGAGAGTCTTTTCTCTTCTTCCTTTAGTGGCTCTGGCTTCGGCCAGACGAGTTTCAGAATTGGGGGCTCTGTCATGTCGATCCCCTTTTCTTCAGTTTCATGCTGACAGAGCGGAGCTCCGTACAAGTCTTACCTTTTTGACTAAGGTGGTATCGGCTTTTCACTTGAACCAGCCCATTGTGGTTCCAGCCCTTACAGATGATACACCTGATGCGAGATCTCTGGATGTAGTGAGGGCTCTACGAATCTATGTTAGTCGTACAGCCCCCATTAGAAAGTCGGACACTCTCTTTGTTACCTACGACCCGATACGTCGTGGATGGCCGGCTTCAAAGCAGACTATTTCTAGGTGGATTCGCTTGACTATCCGTCAGGCTTATGTTTCTTCTTCTCGAACTACGCCTCAGTGCATCACTGCACATTCAACCAGATCGGTGGGTTCTTCTTGGGCGGCTGCCCGAGGGGTTTCTCTCCAACAGCTCTGTCGTGCTGCTACCTGGTCGGGCTGTAGGACTTTTGTCAAGTTCTACAGGTTTGATACCTTTGCGGCCTCTGCTTCAGTCTTTGGCCGCAGGGTGTTATGGGGTTCTCAGCGCTCACCCGCCCGGGTTGAAGGCTCTGGGACGTCCCCAGTGTAACTCCAGTGACACCTGGTGGATGAAGGAGAAAGAGGGATTTTGTACTTACCAGTAAATCCTTTTCTCCGAGTCCACAGGTGTCACTGGACGCCCGCCCAGCGCTGTTCTCTCCAATTACTTAAAAAGTTCCCTACTAGGGTTCCTTAGGTTATGTTATTACGTTGCCTGTTGACTATGAACGTTTGAGTTTTCAGTGTTATTCTCACTGTCTTTTGTTTCTTCTTTACTTCTAGTATGGAAGGATGTATGTGGTATTAACCTCCTCTTGGAAGTGTGTTTTATCTTCCTGCTCCCTTCCGGGCACAAACTTTAGGACTGGCCTGGGGGGGAAGTAGAAGGGGAGGAGTTAGCCACTCTAATCTTTTTTAAAGTGCCCATGCTCCCTATGGTCGCCTTCTATTCCCCAGTGTAACTCCAGTGACACCTGTGGACTCGGAGAAAAGGATTTACTGGTAAGTACAAAATCCCTCTTTTTTTATTTATTATTAGATAAATAAATGTCTTAAATTTGTTACATGCACCCCTAAAATAAATTTATTTAGCGCAAGCTATCTTTTCTTGCTCTTCCTGCTTCACCTCATTAATGAGTATTCTAGTGGCACGATAAGCGCTGGTATAATACATCTAACCCTGTATTCGTTCTCTTAACAATTTGTGCTGAGAGAGATGGATATTCTTTATGAAGGTACTAATTTAGTCATCTGTGGCCAAGCATGGACATACTTAAAATCTGGACAGTTGGGGTGACTTAAGGACAGCATTTGGGAACCATGGAGTTCCTGATGGGCAATTAAGGGCATACTACTGCATCCATAAAGTATAAACCCTAGAGGTCATTGTTTCCCAATGTCTGTCCTCAAGGCACACTAACAGTCCAGGTTTTCAGGTTGTCCTTTCTCTTTTTCACAGGTGAACGAATTAGTACCTCAATTATTTGCTTCAAACATTTCTGCTTATTCTTGGATAGATATATGTAAAACCAGGATTGTTAGTTTGCCTTGAGGCTCTAGGCTGGGAACCACTGTTCTAGGTGATACATTTACTATGCACTTCTTTTTTTTTTTGTAGGATCAGCAGATGGCATTATTTAAGGGGAAATTTACTAAGATGGGACTTCTATTTCACATGGGATGTTGCTATGGGCAGCCAATCAGATACTACCTATTCTCTGCGAATTGCTCTGATTTTGAAATTTAATTGCAACACAATTTTGATTATGCTGCAGCATTCTTTAATCCTTCATTTTTTCTTTTCTTTTTTAACAGCATCCAAAATTCTTTTCTTTTGGTTATTTCTCTAGTGAAGGACCAACAAAGAATCAGGTAACCTATCCTTTCATTAATTGATTTGTACAAATAAGTTTTTATTAAAAGACTGCACCACATATCTTTTATATTTACTCATGCTTAGATAATGCTGCGCAGTGTATGGTGTGTTGTGTGCTAACTCCTCTCCTCAGAGACACCTGCGCATTCCAGAATTTTGGCTGGGTCTAACGGGGAGACAGAACAACCTGCACAAGACTCCCTGAAATATCAGCAATCTCCCTCTCTCCTTCGTTAGTCTAGCAATCTCCCTCATTTCACCTAGCCCACATTACACAGTTGCATTTTTGGGGGAAAAAAAGGAATAAGAGATAGACCCATTTACACTGAATCATCAGCACCATTTCTCAGCTCTTTAGCAAGTATAGTAGCTCTTACTAACTGCTTTGGGGTTCATCTACATTTGGATATGTCATTTTAAGATTCCTCTTAGATGTATTAGTAGCAGTACACACCCACGCTTCTTGGTGCCACGTTCACAATCGGGGTGTCCCGGCGCTCACCCACTGTGTTGCTTCACGTGGTGGTGGTGGTGGGGGGGGGGGTAGTGCCATGCGATGTGGCGCGGGGGGGGGGGGTTGCCGGGTGATGCGGTTCGCCGAGACGCTCCACGGGGCTGGTGGGTGATGTAGCGGCCCGAGTCGCTCCAGGGGGTGGGAGGGAGTTGTGGCCGCAACCAGCACTGCTCACCTCCATCCGGGGGGGGGGGGGGGGGACGACCAGCTCCAAACTGCTGCCCTCCAGTGGCTGGCGCTCTAGGCAAATGCCTAAGGCTGCCTAGTGGTGGCACCGGCCATGCATATATGGAATTAGACACGCCCTTTGGATGGAACATGACATGTCCCCTCAATGGGGCGCTTTGCTAAATTTTATTTCCAACTATAATCTCCCCGAAACTAGTTTTCAAAAGTAGGCAAGTATGGTTTGAACACACCCCACCCAAATATAACTCTGCACATGTTACATCTGCCCCACCTGCAGTGCACATGGTTCTGTCCATTAAAGAAGTGCTTTTCTTTTGCAAACTAACCAGAAGCTGGTATATCTGTGCCCATTCTCCTGTCACTTCAGAATAATCCTTTGTTCTTATTAAAACTGTTCCAGTTTATGGCTCAACGTGGACCTTGCAACATGAAGGCACTAAATGTTTTCATTTAGAAATACATGATTGAATCCAAAGATGTGAATATTTGTGTGTGCACCTTGGCACAGCAAGGAGTACTCCTAAAAATGTGTCTTATACAGCTCTTTTATTTTTGTTTTTAAGAAGTTTCTACCACAAAATAAAATAGCATTTTTTTTATTGCTCTGTATGGCAAATGTAGGTGCACTCCATTGCAGTCTTGGGCTTCACTGACCATAGGAGAATCCCAGATAAAATCCTTATTTTGCTACCAATGAACCTATGAAATGTTGTAGTATCAGGGAGTAAATGACTCCTCACTGAGGGCCTTATTCTAGTTCACTCTTTCTGACAAAATCCTTCTTGGATGGACAAAACCATGTGCACTGCAGGTGGGGCAGATGTAACTTGTGCAGAGAGAATTAGTTTTGGGTGGGGTTTTACTTCAAAGTGAGATCTATATTGCAGTGTAAAAATAAAGCAGCCAGGATTTACCCTGCACAGAAACAAAATAACTCACCCAAATCTAATTCTCTCTGCACATTTTACATCTGCCCCCCTGCAGTGCACATGGTTTTGTCCATTTAAGAAGGATTTTATCAGAAAGAGTGAACTAGAATAAGGCCCTGAGTGCTGTGTCAAAGATGTCTCACCGTCAGATGATTTGATCAAGCTTAAAGACCTTGCTGTCTGCCTTCTACGGTTTGGTTGTTTTTTGTTGTTGTTTCTTTCTTATTATTCTGGACATGGCCCCTAAAAGACCTAAGTATCTAAGTCCGTATCTCCGGTTACTTTCTTCTAATCTAAATCATCAGGACCCGAGAAGTCACGGTCAGAACCCTCTGCTTTCCCCTCCCCTCCCAACATTGTTGTGCCCCTGGACAACGTGACTGACCAAGAACGTATTAGTAATAATGATGTCTTTAACAGTTGGCACAATGAAAATCTTTTTGATGCTATGCAAAGATGACGTAGAAGCTGAATTCCGCTCTCTACTCTCCAGGATTATCAACGTATGATTGTCAAACTTGGAGGGCATACTGACCATCTTGAGACAAAAATGGGTGAAGTCGTCAGCCTCACAATGATCTGGTTGTATCTCATGAGGCATTGGATACGGAGGTCGCGGCTATGAAGGATAAGATTGAAGATATGGAGGACCAGTAGTGTTGCAACAATTTGAAGCTAAAATAGATCTCAAATAGTAGCTTACGTGACTTTGCCCTTGCTCTATTCAAAAAAAATACTGCCTACTGCATCACCAGCTGACCTCATTGATCGAATTCATATGCCCCCAAAAGCATGCAATTCTGCCAGTGTACCCAGGGATGTCCTAATGAAAATCCGCTATTTTCACATTAAAGCAGCGATATTGAAAGCTGCTAGACCCTCCTCTGATTCGTCGGAGATCCTGGGCTCGTTACAACTGTTTGGAGACCTCTTCTTGGCTACATTGCGTAAGAGACACGCATTCCAGTTCGGCTCACGGGAAGGCAAAATTTCTTTATAGATGGGGTTTCCACACAAAACTCCTGATCTCACGTGAAGGCTCCACTACTGCTGTATCTTCCTTGGAGGAAGGCATGATGGTGTTAACTCAATGGAATATTGCAGGTGCTTCATTGTGCTCCTCCCCGGTTCGTCGACTCCGGCAGGACTGGTCAACGGCGGGGTGAAAGTAACATGTTCTATGTTTGCATGTTCTCACTTTAGTATGACCCTCCTCCACTCTTCTATGCTAATAATGTTTATAATGTTAACTACTATCAATTAGTTTAGACGTTTTTGATTACTAAACTGTTATTGGAAGCCTCCGATGGGTTGCGTTGTTTTCATACCGTTTCCCTTTTGGCTATATACTGTTTTACTATTTGCACATTTTGTGTGCTTAGCGGTGACAGTTGGCTATGAAGTGGTTCAGAGTCGTGCCTTCAATTTGCTTTGTTTATCTATTATAGGCGGCAGGGGATTGTTCACTACCCCCCTTCTTTAACATAATAGTGCCCATGTTGTGTCTCGTTTTAACCCCTTGTGGGGTTATTTCAGTTTATCCTTTTATGTTGTTGTTGTTATCTCCCCCTCCCTTGCCAGATATATTGTTTTGCTTACTATTTTCCACTGTTTGCTATGATTCTAACTCTTTACCCCAGCACTGAATATGGTAAACGTGATTTCTATTAATGCTAAATTCCCCTTCAAAGGGAAGATTAGCACTTAATCTCTTTCGCAGACTTAAAGCTCATATTGTTGCTGTCCAAGAGACTCCTTTTCAACATTCTGCCCCTCCATGGTTTTATAATACACAATACCCCCACTGTTACAATGCCAATGGTCACTCTAAAAAAGCCGGCGTAGCTATCGTAATTTATCAACACTGTCCCTTTAATTTATCTGTACAATGGACAGACCTGGGTGGGAGATATGTGATACTACTTGGCTGTTACTCTGGTGTCTTGTTATGTCCCTAATACCAAACAATTAGCATTTTGTAAAAAATATTGTAAGATTTTAGAGTCTCATGCAAAAGGTGCTTTACTAGTGCTCAGTGACTTTAACATGTGCTGGACCCATCCATAGATAGATCTAGGCCCACCGTTGCATCTTTGAACAAACCACATGACCCGGCTAAATGCTTTAGTAGTCTGTTGGCAGGATATGAGCATTTTGATGTTTGGTGTGCCAAGCATCCTATAGTCCGAGACTATTCATTTTGTTGTCATGTCCATCGGTCATATTCCAGAATTGATCTAATATTAGCTGATAGATGGACATTAGAATCTATCCGTAAAGCCAATATACTCACTATGTCATGATCAGACCATTCACCCCTTTATTTTGTGTGGGATGTTGGGGAGCGGAGAATTGCCCCAGGATCCTGGAGATTGGGCACCTATATTCTTACTCAGCCAGAGGTCTCAGGTGCCATACAGCAAGCTCTTCAACCTATCTGTGTACTTATATCCCCGAGGAGATGTCGGTTTTTACGCATTGGTGTTCACTCAAGACTGACTTAAAAGAGATTATAAAAAGCGATTTGAACTTGCCGAGCTTGACAGTGTACACGAGGCGGACTCTAAGAACAAATCTTTATTTCAACTTTTACTTAAGGCCAGAGAAGAGGTTAACCTTTTCTTCCTGAGTGAGGTGCAACGTAACCTGTCCCGTGTTAATCAGAAGTTTTAAGTGTTCGGTAATAGGGCTGGTCGCTGCTTGGCCCTGAAGTTGAGAGGGTGCAGGGCAAAAGATAGAATCCACGCTTTTTATAATTCTAGAGGAGCTAAGGTTTGTGACCCAGTAGACCTAGCCAATGCCTTTGCTGATTATTACTCTAATCTGTATAATCTTATAAATGAGCTCAATACTCCCAAACCATCGCCTGCCAATATTAATGATTTCTTGTGCGGTATCTCCTTACCAGCTCTATGCTCCGAATCACTTGATTCCCTCTGCTTCCCATGGACTAGCACTAAAGTAGAAGCAGCAATAGACTCATTGCCCCTAAACAAAGTGCCTGGCCCAGATGGCTTCCCGTCTAATTTCTATAAGAAGTTTAAGTCTGATCTTGTTCCTGTCTTACAATCTGCCTTTTATCCTTCCCGATCTGCTAGAGATTTTGTTAGTGGCTTTGTCTCCTCAGGATTTTGTATTTCTAATGGTACTCGTCAAGAGTGCCTTTTATCAAATTTAATTTTCTCTTTAGCGCTTGAACCTCTGGCTGAAAAAAATCAGGAACGTGTATACAATACACGGCCCATTCATTGGTGGTATTAGCTTGTTTGCGGACACTATTCTTCTCTGCTTACTAAAACTCGATATTCCCCTCCCATCCCATCACTTGATACTCGATATGTATTTCCTATTACAAGCTGAAAACTTCTAAAACAGAGGCCCTCCCCTTACATATTCCTGAGGCTGTAGTCAAATCCTTGAAAGAAAAATCTAAATTTGCTTGGCAGGCCAGTTCCCTTTAAATATTTAGGTGTTAATTTAGCGAGGGACAATACTTTTATTGGAATGTAACTATGAACCTCTGTTGAAGACTAGAGATTGGTTGCTACATGAGGTATCCTGGCTTAGTCGCATTGCTGCGGCTAAAATGGTATTATTGCCCAAGTTGATGTACCTCTACGATCCTGAGAATATTGTCCAAAACCCTCTATAACAGAATTAATTAGATTTTCTAAAACCTACGTATGAAAAAACTCTAAACCTAGAATAGCTAAAGGTATTCACACTCTTTCCAAACAGTTTGGGGGGGGGGGGGGGGGGTTTGGTAGCTTTCCCAGATATTGAAAAATACCATTCTGGTTGTATTATCTGTATTGTATACTCAAGCTGCAGATTGGTTTGAGCGGGCTGACCCCATACCCTTGGTTGTGATGAAATAGTTTTCCATTCATCCCCTCTCCCTATTGGATGTTTTGTGCTTGCCCCTAAATGATGTTCCTCCCCGGCAAAAGCAGTCCATGCTACAGTCTCAACATGGCATAAGTTAGTATGGTCTTCCACAACGCTCCTTACCTTGTCCCTAGTTGTCCCGATCTGCCATTGTTCGCTTAATCCTTTGTGAGCTGTCCTTTTTGATTCTTGGGTGGAACGTTGCCTCTCTTCTCTCAAAGATGTTTTTCTAGACCACTCTCTGGAAGTGTTCATTCTAACACCCGCCATCTTTGAAAACCCATGCAGTTCCTCTTCCCTGCTTGGGGTGTCGCTGTGTGCTGTAGAGACCAAATTGTAATTATATATTTATATTCTCTCTCTCTCTCTCTCTCTCTCTCTCTCTCTCTCTCTCTCTCTCTCTCTCTCTCTCTCTCTCTCTCTCTCTCTCTCTCTCTCTCTCTCTCTCTCTCTCTCTCTCTCTCTCTCTCTCGTCAGCATATTCAAATTAGACTGCCTGGACTTTATAAGACTTGTCCTCAAATACTCCGTTTGTCTTGTTTTTAGAACTTGTGGAGTACTTGTCTGATTATTTTTAGTTAATTAATTCGTACATTATGGACAGCACGAAAACCTGGCCTGCTCTGAACACTTTGTGGTAGAATTTAGAAATTCTGGGTGACATTCTATGATTTGCGGGGGGGGTTTTTTTGCGATTTTTTTTTTTTTCCCGCAAAAACGGCCGAAATCGCATGTTTTTCCATTTTCGCATATTTAATGAGCTGTGAAAAAAGTGCGATTTTGGCCAACAAGTTGGACACACTGGAAATGCGATGGCTGCTTTTCGCACAGCACATCGCATCCAGATGTTTTCACATTAAAAAGTATACAAATCGGCTATGCGATTTGTATAAACTGTGTCTATAATTCTCCCCAAAAATCAGACCAGGTTCTGATGGGCGAATTTGCCAGAACCCTGCACAGATCATTGCGATCTGTGCAGGGTTCTGGTGTAAAAAAAAGTTTAAACAGTTAAAATAAAAAAAAAAAACAGCGCGGGGTCCCCCGCCAGAGCATAACCAGCCCCGGGCTCATTGAGCCGGTGCTGGTGACATAAAATCAGGGTCCCCGACAAATAGGGGTCCCCTTAATTTAATGAAACCAGCACCAGGCTCAAGGTCCGGCGCTGGTTCCCGAAATACGGCGGACAAAATGACTAGGGGTCCCCCGTATTTTAAGAACCAGCACCAGACCCAACCAGCCAGCAGGGTAATGCCACAGCCGGGGGACACTTATTATATAAGGTCCCGCGGCCAAAGCATTATCCCCCTGGCTGGTCAGCATGGGCAGGGGTCCTGGGGAAGTGGGGACCCCCCCAATGAAGGGGTCCCCCCCTCCAGGACTTACCAGCCCATGCTGAAAGTCCAGGGCTGTCCCCGATGCCCCTGGGCGGTGGGCATCAGGCTGATGCAAAGTGTAAAAAAAAGATTAAAAACTATTGTTTTCTACTGTAGAACTATGAGTCCCAGCAAGCCTACCCCGCATGCTAGGACTTGGAGAACCACAAGTCCCAGCATGCTGGGCATTACAGGGCCCGCTGGCACTTGTAGTTCTACAGTACAAAAAATAGTTAAATAAAACACACTGACACCCTGAAAATTAAAAGTTTAATACATACATAACACACACACTGATACTTACCTACCTTGAGCCCGTAGGTCGGTCCCTGGGTCTGGGGGCCGGGGCTCCTGGACAGAAGAGTCCGGTTCCGGGGCCTTGGTCCTGGTTCCGGGGCTGGTCCGGGGTCCTGGGCTCCAGGGCTGATGTCTCCGGGGTCCAGGATCCGAAGTAGTCCAAAAGGGGTTCCTAAGGACGGAAATCCTACTCACCTGGTCCCCGGCGACGACCTCGGCATCCTCTCCGGCAGACGCGCTGCTCCCGGCTGGTACCCGCTCACGGACTGGAGAGGCGCAGAGATGTTTCATCTTCCGCGCCTTTCCTCCGACTTTCTCGGCTCCTGATTGGCCGCTAGGCAGGGGTGGGCTGGGCCGGGGGGCAGGGTGCCATATGCCCCCCGGGCCAATACATATATGCGGCACTAGGGCCGATTGTGCTGCGCATGCCTGACAGCCGGGAAGGATCTTCTGCCTGCCTCCCCGGCTGTCAGTGTCAGGATGCGGCCGCTGCTCAGCTCACTGCTGTGTGCAGACGCTTAGGAGGGCTCTGTGAGGGGGCGGGGCTTAGCTGGGCTCCGTGAAGGGGGTGGGGCTCCACAGAGCTCCGTGGAGGGGGCGGGGCTTATCGGGCTGAGCTGGGGGAGACGCTGACAAAATGGTCACTTGCAAGCTGAGCTGACTGCACTGCTGGGTGCAGACAAGCTAGCAGCCTTTGTGATTGTGCGGCTCACACCTTCCTTCCCTCCCACAGTAGCTACAAGATACAGTAAGTAAGCTACTGGTTATTATTTTTTTTTTTTCAATGAAAAATTTTAAATCTTAAACTGCCTTCAAATTACACAATGGGCCTGATTCAGACATAATCGTACAGCTGCCATCAGCATCGGGCCATTATTGGTAGATGGTGAATGCACAAGAGTCGCAATGCATATGCGTGACCAGGCCTAGCAAACAGACTGCTACATTTTCCCTTCGCTGGCCGATCGCAAGATGACTGACAGAAAGTAGACATCTAGGGGGGTAACCGGCCATTTAGTGGGAGTGTCAGACTGGGCATGTGAGAAAAATGCTGGGTGTGCCTCGGAGGATATGTGGCGACAGAAGCAGCCCGGATGTGCCTGTATTTATAGCGGTCATCGAGTAAGTAATTGCAGCCGCCGAGTAAATCATCGCAGCTGCCTAGTAAATGGCGGCTGTTGTGGCTGGTGTCCAGTGTAAAAATAATTTGATGGTGAGCAGTTTCTGACAGGATATGGACATATTCAATCCGGTGCAAATCTACAAGTTTAGGGGGGAGCAGCCTGTGGTGTCATTGCATTATTATTATACAGGGGGAGCAGTCTGTGGTGTCCTGTTCTAAACGCAAGGGAGCAGCCTGTGGTGTCTTGTTCTTTACGCAAGGTAGCAGCCTGTGGTGTCTTGTACTTTACGCAAGGGAGCAGTCTGTGGTGTAATGTTCTTTACGCAATGGAGCAACCTGTGGTGTCCTGATCTTTACGCAAGGGAGCAGCCTGTGGTGTCCTGATCTTTACGCAAGGGAGCAGCCTGTGTTGTCTTGTACTTTACACAAAGGAGCAGTCTGTGGTGTCCTGTTCTTTACGCAAGGGAGCAGTCTGTGGTGTCCTGTACTTTAGGCAAAGGGAGCAGTCTGTGGTGTCCGGTTCTTTACGCAAGGGAGCAGCATGTGGTGTCCTGTTCTTTACGCAAGGGAGCAGCCTGTGGTGTCCTGTTCTTTACGCAAGGGAGCAGCCTGTGGTGTCCTGTTCTTTACGCAAGGGAGCAGCCTGTGGTGTCCGGTTCTTTACGCAAGGGAGCAGCCTGTGGTGTCCGGTTCTTTACGCAAGGGAGTAGCCTGAGGTGTCCTGTTCTTTACGCAATGGAGCAGTCTGTGGTGTCCTGTTCTTTACGCAAGGGAGCAGCCTGTGGTGTCCTGTTCTTTATGCAAGGGAGCAGCCTGTGGTGTCCTGTTCTTTATGCAAGGGAGCAGCCTGTGGTGTCCTGTTCTTTACGCAAGAGAGCAGCCTGTGGTGTCTTGTTCTTTACACAAGGGAGCAGTCTGTGGTGTAATGTTCTTTACGCAATGGAGCAGCCTGTGGTATCCTGTTCTTTACGCAAGGGAGAAGCCTGTGGTGTCCTGATCTTTATTTATGCAGGAGAGCAGCTTGTGATGTCTGGAGTTGATATAATCAACTCCAGGCCTAATCTTTTCTTTTATTAATACATATTTTTTTAAATGAAAAACCTGCAATGCGCTGTTACTTATGGGCCAGTGCTCTGGTCTTGCCCCCCAGGCTAAAATTTGCCAGCCAGTCCCTGCCGCTAGGCGGCCAATAGAATCATTCGGAGGAAAGGTGCGGAAGATGAAACATCTCTGCGCCTCTCCAGTCCGTGAGCGGGTACCAGCCGGGAGCAGCGCGTCTGCCGGAGAGGATGCCGAGGTCGTCGCCGGGGACCAGGTGAGTAGGATTTCCTTCCTTAGGAACCCCTTTTGGACTACTTCGGATCCTGGACCCCAGAGACATCAGCCCTGGAGCCCAGGACCCCGGGCCAGCCCCGGAACCAGGACCAAGGCCCCGGAACCGGAGTCTTCTGTCCAGGAGCCCCGGACCCAGGATCCAGGGACCGACCTACGGGCTCAAGGTAGGTAAGTATCAGTGTGTGTGTTATGTATGTATTAAACTTTTATTTTTCAGGGTGTCAGTGTGTTTTCATTAACTATTTTTTGTACTGTAGAACTACAAGTGCCAGTGGGCCCTTTAATGCCCCGCATGCTGGGACTTGTGGTTCTCCAAGTCCCAGCATGCGGGGTAGGCTTGCTGGGACTCATAGTTCTACAGTAGAAAACAATAGTTTTTAATCTTTTTTTTACACTTTGCATCAGCCCGATGCCCACCGCCCAGGGGCATCGGGGACAGCCCCGGACTTTCAGCATGGGCTGGTAAGTCCTGGAGGGGGGGGACCCCTTCATTGGGGGGGTCCCCACTTCCCCAGGACCCCTGCCCATGCTGACCAGCCAGGGGGATAATGCTTTGGCCGCGGGACCTTATATAATAAGTGTCCCCTGGCCTTGGCATTACCCTGCTGGCTGGTTGGGTCTGGTGCTGGTTCTTAAAATACGGGGGACCCCTAGTCATTTTGTCCCCCGTATTTCGGGAACCATTGCCGGACCTTGAGCCTGGTGCTGGTTTCATTAAATCAAGGGGACCCCTATTTGTCGGGGACCCTGATTTTATGTCACCAGCACCGGCTCAATGAGCCCGGGGCTGGTTATGCTCTGGCGGGGGACCCCGCGCTGGTTTTTTTTTTTAATTGCGATTTCCTACAAACGTGCGATTTTCAGGACTAAAGAAATCGCACCTATTCGCACTATTTGGCCCGTTTTTCGCATCTCATTAAATATGCGAAAAACGGGCCAATCTTGCGATTTTCAAAAGTGCGATTTGGTGCGATAAAAAACATGCGGATTTTACCGCATAGCATAGAATGTCACCCTCTGTACCTAACCAGATCATGGACTGTGAATAAAGAGGAACATAAACCCATTGAAAATATGTATAACTGAAATGCTTTGTTTTGGCAGATAGAGGATACCTCTTTCACATTGACGTTCTTTGGGGAGGGTTACAGCAATGGCCAAGATCTCGAGAAGGGGAAACCAGACATAAAAATCTGCACACAGGTGTCGGGACCAGGTAAAGGGGTCTTCTAATTTAAATGAATTAAGCAATAAATCATTTTCTATAATCATATGTTCGAGACACTGTAAGCTTTTGTCATATTTCACATTTGGATTTAGACTCCATTACATGGCTAGATTTTCTTCTTGTTGATGATTTTTTATTTTTCAATGCACTTTGTGTTTTACAGAAAGTGGATATGTGACTACTCCAATAGCAATGGTGCAAGCCGCTGTGACCATTCTAAAGGAACCAGACTCTCTCCCAGAAAAGTAAGCACAATATACCGTAATAGGCATTCTAATATGCTCTCAGATGACTTAATTCAGAGCTGTAAATCTGATGTATATAGGTATACTTCTGATCGTGTGAGAGCTGCACGTGTGTGTGTGTGTGTGTGTATATGCTGCTTTTTGCATTTGCAGATCTTTTTTCCAACATCGCTCGCAGTGCCCTGGATGTTTGTGTGTGGACTGGGGGTGGCGACAGGCATCATTACCGAAAATAGGCCTGTTGGCCCCGATTTCTGGGTGGCTGTCTCCATGGACACTGTTTCACTGGTTTCAGCAGCGTTAGAGTTACTTAGATGGCTGAGGTTCAAGCAGATCCAATGTTGCGTCCTCTGATGCCGAAGGGGATCAGAGAAGCCGTCGGGCGGAGTCTTTCTACTGAAGACTTCTCTTGCAAGATTAGCATATCTCACAGCAGCTGTGTGATAGACAGTCTCTGACTCAAGCCCTTGGTTTACACTTAGACATTGATAGGAGTCCTTATTTTACCATCTTCAGTTTGCATCAGTGGCACAGAAAGCCATTCAATGTGTTAGCAGGCCAGGTGTATGCAATGTTCTCATTGTTATCAGGAAAGCAGACCATAGGCCTAATTTCAGACCTGATCGCATGGGGAAAAAGTGTTCTCAAAATGGTCAAACCCATGTGCACTGCAGGTGGGGAAGATGTAACCTGTGCAGAGAGAGTTAGATTTGAGTGGATTGTGTTCAAACTGAAATCTAAATTGCAGTGTAAAAATAAAGCCGAAACAATATAACTCCGCCAAATGTAACTCGCTCTGTACATGTTACATCTGCCCCACCTGCAGTGCACATGGTTTTGTCCATTTTGAGGATCAGATCATTGAAAATATTGCTGTGTAACACGGGACTTACTAAGCCGGGGTTGGTGCAGGTTTTGCCTGGAGGACAGATTATTATAACTCTTAGGAAATGTTTGGTAATACTGCAGATTAATGATTATATGACATTCCTCTATTATCTTGTCTTCCAGAGGTGGAGTTTACTCCCCAGGAGCAGCTTTCGCCAAAACCAAACTGATTGAACGTCTAGACAAAGCTGGCATCCATTTTTCAGTCATCAGCAATACAGAATCCTGAGTTATATATTGCACTGTAATTACCATGCATGACTAGCAGAAGCCATAGGTATCTTAGCACACACATGACTACAGATAATACATTATTCATTTATTTTCAGTTGCAATCTGGCTGCAGTAATAAAGTACATTATTGTTGCTATGTTTTTTCTAGAAACTATCCTATAGAATAACATGATCACATGATCAATGCTGAGGTTTTCTGTCCAAGTGGCTGAACCTCCCTGCTTACTGCTGTGTCCTTTTCCTTTGTGCATTTTCTCTGATCCATTCATATTATTGGACTGAATATAGTAGTCACTGTTTAGCACTTATTTGTTTTACTTTAGTAATAAAGCCCCTTTACAGGTAACTGTCCACACACATTTGTATATTCCAATAAGCCACCACTAGAACTCCTACAACTCTCTCCGCCTCCTGCCCACTGTCCTGGGTGCATACACCTGGAGAACAGTCTGCGCAGAACAAAAATAGCGAAGCATGGTGCCTCGCTACGCTCACCATGTGAGGGGATGCGGTGCACTTTTTAAGTGTCCATCTCGACATTCGGGTAAAAATAAAAGGGTGAAAATCCCCATGCCGACCTTTTAACTTTCGACCTTCCCCATGTTGACCTAATGCGTGTCGACCATCAGTCATGTGGACCTTCAGTGGCCAACCTAAGGCTTTTAGACCGAATGTTTATGTATTCTTTGATCCATACCTTGCGCCTCTAACTCCGAGTTTGTCCGATTTCTGCTTGCACTCGTCCTGGGGTGCTAGCAGAAATCTGACAAAACTAGGGCGGCGATTCTGTCTTAAGCCTTGGCGTGGTGCAAACGGCATTGCCGTGGGTAACTTGAGTAATAAAATGCTGGTACTCGTGACTAAATACTACCCACAAGCTATTCACTGCGCACCGTATTAATTTAACTAGTTTGTCTTATGTATTTAGTGTGGAATAATATAAATAAACCTGGCTTTGTATTTAATTGTATCACACCTATAAATCCAGCTTTTAAAAGTGCTGCTTAATTAAATTCCAAAAGACAACAAAATGTAAGATTACTAAGGTGGAATAGTACTATAGATCCATGAGAAACTGTTTTATTATGGAATTTGTTTAATTATTAAAAATCTATTTTTTTAATGCAAGAAGCATCTTGTCTTTTTTTCTTAACAATGGCCGCCACGTCATTCTTCAGTTTGCAGAATTTGCTGCCAAAAGTCTTTGAACATTAGTGACTGTTTCTTTTCTAGTCGTAGTAGATTGTTTTCTTCCTCCAAAAATTTTCTGGATGTTTGGAAAAATGCAGACGTGCACAGGCATTTTTCATGTGGGTCTCTGACATCCGTGCTGACCTGTCTTAGTTACAGATTACTGGAAGTCTCAAACTTACAATTTGCACAGATGATGTTCCGGGAATTGAGAATAGATCTGTCTCTCCCCCTGCAGTCCCCCCATTGATTCCTATGCAGCCTTTCCCCACATTATAGTTATTCATACCGTCACGACTGCCTTACTGATGTTTGGTTGTGATTTCCAGGTCCTCATTTTAAACAGATCAGTTGTTGCAACTCACTGCCTTCTATTTTCCCCTGACCGCTCTCGCATGCTCCACTCACCAATCTGAATCCTCAATGGGTGACTGCACTGCTGCACCTCGGGGATCCCCAGTGCACAGTTTGGGGACCACTGCCATTTTGTGATTTTACAGTATGTATAGAAATCACAAATGATGCCATTTATGTATAAAGGTCCATACACAATGGGCGACTTTGAGCTGAAAGTCGCTCAAAACAGCATGTTTGAGCGGCTTTCAGCACAAAGCCGCCCAGTGTGTATGCCCCGGCGGTGAGCGCTGCCGCGCACTCCCGCAACATCGCGGGGAAAGCCGTTCATCTGCTGGTATTACCAGCAGATGAACGGCTTTGAGGACGGCTTTGCATAGCTCTGTGCTATGCAACGCCATCTTCCCCCCTTCCCCCCCCTCCCCGCGCCATCAGCACCAGGGAGGGGGAAAGCCGCTCAGTGTGTATGCACTGAGCGGCTTCCCCCCCAGCAATGAACGTGATCATCGCTGTCCATACACGCTGGGCAGAGTCGCCCAGTCTGTATGGACCTTAAGGCTTCCATGGCTTATAGTACACCAATGATTAACACAATACTGTTATTGTAATTAGGGAACAGTCATTTCCAATAATTAGAAGAAGGGTCTTGTACTATCATCCCTATTCTGCATTTTTTATGTATATCTCTGCTCACTCTCTACCCACTTTTCTAGTGAAAGGCACACTTAATATATGTGAATTCTCTGCCACTTCCTCCTCCTCCTGCAGTGGAATTTTAATAGACTGACTACTCTAGTGGAGCGTACACACAGGGGTGATTATTGCAAATATCGCTGGAAATATGGTCGCTGGGCGACCATATTGCCAGTTACTGGAGTGTGTACCAGCGATAAATCGCCGGGTGCGCGCTCCCGTTTTCAGCTCCTGAATGGTTGCTGGTCGGAGGAGCACATGGAAGAAAGCAGCGTGTCTGTAAACACCTTTAAGATACACTCATCCGCGACCGTGGGGATTACCACTTTGCAAGGCCCATCATGCCAATCAAAGGGCTCCCCACCTTAACCCGGAACGCAGTTACTTTCTGTTAACCTATCCCATTGTGCCACTGTAATTAGGATCAACTGGCTCACTTGCAGGGACCGTCTAGTCCTGGGGTAGCCAACTCCAGTCCTCGAGAGCAACCAACAGTTAATGTTTTCCAGATCTCCTCACAGAATCACAAGTGAAGTAATTAGCTCCACCTGTGGATCTTTGAAAATGTTTCAGCTAGTTATGAGTGCACCTTTGCAGCAGCTAAGTTGTCTGGAAAATGTGAACTGTTAGCTCTCGAGGACCGTAGTTGGCTACCACTGGTCTGGTCTAGTCCAATCCACTCACAGCAAACATTAGCAGTTACCCAATAAATATCACCTGGCAGGGATATACATTGCACAACTTTATCTATCGCCGTCTTTTTCTCTCTTTTTTTCCTAATTCTTCCTGTTATTTCAACTACTACGACCAATAGGTATTGCACCTAAGCATATTACACTTTATCTACCCCATATATACCTGCAGCATTCCTATTTAAAGGCCCTAATAGAAGTTCCTTTTTGTCAAGCAGTTGCCACATATCTGTCTTCTCAGGCTCTGTCATCTCCTTTTCTCTGCTGTCATTTTATTCAAGACACACTGTGGTCGAAAAACACTGCTCATTGCCCATCAAGGCTAATAGCATATGGAAGAAAGCAGCGTGCGAGTAAACTGACGGTTTAGTCTTCCCTCCTCTTTTCCTATTTCACTTTCAGGGTACACCCATCTGCGACCGTGGGATTACCACTTTGCAAGGGCCATTGTGCCAATCAAAGGGCTCCCCACCTTAACCCGGAAAGAAGTGACCTTCTGTTTCCATATCTCATTGTGCAACTGTAATTGGGATCAACTCGCTAACTTTCAGGGACTGGCTAGACCAATCCATTTATAGCAAACAGTAGCAGTTACCCCATACAAATCAGCTTGCAGGGATATACATCGCACAACTTTATCCCTCTATAAAAAAAAAAAAATCTCTCTTCTCTAAATATTGCCTGTTATTTCACCTACTGGCCACCAGATGGCACCCCACCAATAGGTATTGAACCTAAATATATTATACTTTGACTGGGATCCGGTCATTGGGTCACCAGCAAGTTGTTAGACAGTCATTAGGTCGACATGGGTAGTGTTCGACAGTCAAAAGGTTGACATGGGGTTTTCACTGTTTTTTGAGCCGACCTGTGGCGACAGGCATTATTTCATGCCCTACCACCCACTGGGGTGTGGCGGGGGAATAAAATAGTGTGCCGAGCATAGCGAGGCACCGAGCCCGATGCATGATGAGCACAGCCAGCCATGTGAGGGGACGCGATGCATTTTAACATGTATCCTGTGTCAACATTCGGGTAAAAAAAACAGTGAAAAACCCCATGTTGACCTTTTGACTGTCGACCTAACCCATGTCGACCTAATGACCCTGTCAACCTAACCCACGTCGACCTAGACCCTTGATGGCTAACCTTGACACCAGCTGTTGTTGAACTACACATCCCAGCATGCTCTGCATCAGATTTAGCATGGCCAAATAGAAAAACTGAAGCAGAGCATGCTGGGATGTGTAGTTCAACAACAGCTGGAGTGTTAAGGTTAGCCATCAAGGACCTATCCTCATGTCGACCTTCCTGCATGTCCTGCATGTCGGCCTAAATGCATTTTGACCTAATGACTGTCTAACAACTTGCTGGTGGCTCAATAATCGTATCCCCTAGTGAGAATTTTATTACTTAAGTTGAAGATTTTGGTATTATTATTGGGTGGGTCTGTTTTACTCATCCCTTTGGTTACAATTTTCGGTCTATTTCTTTCTCTCTAAAGCCGTGTACACATGGCAGCGATGTTTGCTGAAATCGCTGACTATTGCCAGTGATGGGAGTGTGCCCCGGCGATAAATCGCCGGGTGCGCGCTTCCGTTTTCAGCCCCGTTCTAATCAGCTCCTGCGACCAGCTGATTACCTCTGCAGCACCGCCCGGCAGAGGTTCCCTTTCATCAGCGCCCATCTCTGGTCTCCCCCGTGTGTATGCACCTTTATTCAATTTCCCTCCTCTCCCCTTTTCTAAAAATCTTTTCTCCACCTTGTCTTTGGTGTATATTCTAAAAAAGGAAATCCCTGTTGTAATGGGGACTAGAATTGGAATAATTACCATTTCTATTGGATTGCCAATCCCACTCTTTCCTGATTTTTCTCCATTTTTTTATTTTGTTTACTCAACACAGTCTTTGGAAAGTACTTTGATTCTGCTTAATATTTTTGGCGGTCCTTGTGGGTACTTCTATTTCTACTTGGGGATTATTATTTCTTTCGTTGATGTTCTGTTGATATTTTTTTCCTATTTTTATCTTTTAGATCTCTAGTTTCTTTATTTATTTTTCTTGCTATTTCTGTCTCCGTTTCTTCAAAATCCTCAAGATTTTTGAATGGCTCTAATAATTTCTGTAATTGTATGCTCTCCTCATTAAATTGAGTGAGATTCTTTGTGCGTTCCTTAACCCCTTGGGTGGTATGCCGCAGCGGGCTGTCCTGGAAATTTTTTCCTACTATCTGTGGTGGGTTTTGCTGGGGCAGGACAAACCTGTCCTAGTAGGTTTGTCCTGCCCCAGCAAAACCCACCACTCAAGGGGTTAATGATTAGTCCCATTAATCTAAGGGAACACTGATTTAATGTTTGATCCCAATCTTTTTTTTAAATCGCTATTAGGAGGGGCAAAATATGGAATTTTTGGGGATTTTTAGTCCCTTCGGAACCAAATTTTCCGATAAATAACGTTCCAATGTGGTGACCTCCCACCAACATCTCTTTTCTTTAATAATCAGACTTTCTAGTTTTTTTTCATAATTGTGAGGTCTTCATCACATACGTTATTTTTGGGCGAATCAAATAAATCTTTTAACAATTCCCTCCTATTTTCTCTAAATGAAAACATGTTAGCTGCTTGGGTTAATCAGTAGAGGTGAATATACAGACAGAAGGAGCACATAAACTGATCCCTCAGCGCTAATTATAAACATTCAGCCCAGGGTGACACACAAGAGACTTCACCATAAAAGCTGAAACTGACATAAAGCAAAAACAGAAAAATTGTGACACCCACCGGCAAAAAATATATATAACATGTAACAACTCACACAATATGAATGTTGAGCATTAGGGTCTTTATACACAGTACAAACAAAGCGCAGGAAAGTTCGAGTCCTTTCTCTAAAAAAGAGCTCAAACGAAAGGAGACAATACTGTAAAAAGTGAGTATTTTTATTTCTTTACATTCTACTCACAAAGATCGAACAAAATGCACATATCATTCATATATGTCTTCCCCTCAATGATGTAGTCTCCTCAGTGGCGTAAGTTCGTTCCAGTTGCCCGGAGCCAAGATATATATTGGTGCCCCCCCCCACACATACAACCCTATATAACCTTATATAAAATATATATTTCTGTTCAGATAGATAGATATAGATAGATAACACATATATATACTTACATTACTTCACGCACGAACCCATAGGTGGTTAGCTTATCACTCGGTCTTCTTTTCACGTTGTTTATAGGGTTACCTTGGTTACCCACTTGGGTAGAGGACACACGCCCCCTGGTGACACTGCACACACGGTTGCCGGTGCGCCGGTGATGTCATCAACCCCGGGCCAGGGGAGCAGCACAGGTGGTGGGAACTCGGTTTGCTTGGTCTTTGTGCACCTATAAATGTAAGTACTGTACACTTGTTTTTTATGTCTTGATAAAGGGCAACCAGCCCGAAACGTTGACTCACTACTACTTGTGTCAGTTGTGACCTTTATTGCCAGTCTGCCGCCGTGCAGCATGAAAAATCTTGTGAGTGACCTCTACTGTATATTACCTACATTTCCTGCCGCCGTGCAAGGACAGAGGGACAACCAAGTTGTTGTTGATTTGGATTGAGTGCCAGGATTACCTGTATATTACTTCATTGTCCCATTTGGAACAACGAACCTGGGCACCGCACCTCCTACTACTACCTTGTTCAAACTTTGAACCCCAGGACATCACCTTGTCGTCTGTCTTCACCCCTCACATCCTATTCCCCACTGAAGTACCCCACTTGGGGCCATGACCTCAGAGGATGTTACCCCTGGGTTTAAGGACATTACGCTAAACCCAGGTGATACCCTTGTCCTTACCGACTCCGATGTCGAAAACATCCTGTTCAAAGAAAGATTTACGGACAAGGACAGCGTCTTACCCACCGACCATCTGGTTTCCACCCTCATCAAACTAAGGAAACGTGAGATTGACTTTCACCTACATGGTGTTACTCTCTCAGAGTATTACCGGGAGAAACACATCCCTAGGGGTTTCCGTGTCAAGAATGTGCCGACTATTGGTCGACACAATCCCGAATTCTGCAAGCGATGGACCTCCGTCCTTAACAAATGCTCATTAGACCTTATATTATTGGTAATCGAAGAATCTAAACGGGAATTAGACCTCGTCAAAACGAAAATTGATACCTTTGAGCATACACACCTTGCAACAATCAAAGCGGATAAATCCCAAGATTGGTTGAAATCTCTCTCTACACAAATCGAGAAATACAGATCAGATCTCATCACCTTCAAAAAAAACAAATTGGAAACTGTGAACCGGGATTACGCAGAGTACAAGGTTTACAGCTGGGTATACGGTAGGGGACAACAACAGGACCGTAGACAGTTCCAGAGACGCAGGAGATATCCTAAGTTTGAAACTGACCAATCTAGCGAGTTGTCTTCCAGCGACACTGATCGCAGAAAAAACCAAAGAAATCCCAACAACAGGAGACCCCCTTTAGGGGTGACCACCCGGGCCAGGGGACCCCCACCAGAAAGCGACCAATCCGCAGAGGGGGCCAGTGTTACCGACAAATCAAAAAAGAAAACAGG
This sequence comes from Crinia signifera, assembly GCF_055691185.1. Taxonomy (NCBI): domain Eukaryota; kingdom Metazoa; phylum Chordata; class Amphibia; order Anura; family Myobatrachidae; genus Crinia; species Crinia signifera. Next base: position 97,532,817 of record NC_139219.1, read on the forward strand.
CAAGAGGACCTAGTTTTCAATTTGTCACAGAGAACACTCAGCCCATTAGAAATGGCAGTCTTAAACAAAGGTCTTTCATTTGTGCCGACGCACACGGCAGTCCCTTTTGAAGAACGCATCGACCTGTATAAATTTGGCCGGAGATTGCGACTCCGGGAACACTTTGGTCAGAACCCTTCAGCACCTGCACCCCAACCAGCCCTTTCTAAAAAGAGCTCGTTTGATCCTGCCTCCACCAATGTTTCCATAAAAAGCTTTCTTGGACACATGGACCAATGTATTACCGACACTGAGTCCGCTCCCAAAGAGATCCGTTGGAATCTTACCACAGATGAACAGCAGGCTCTTAAAACCTTGGGCCAATACAATGATATTGTAATAAGGTCTGCTGATAAAGGGGGTGCCATTGTTGTACAGGACCTCACTGCCTATAAACAAGAGATTTACAGACAACTTGATGACCCCAAAACCTATCGGAGACTGCCGCAAGACCCGACTCCTTTCTTTAAAAAAGAACTAGACCTATTTTTGACAGAAGCTACTTTGGCCGATCTCATTCCTGAGGATATCAAAAGCATACTTATCACGGACTTCCCCAAGGTACCCATCATTTATACCCTGCCCAAGATTCACAAGGATCTGGTGAATCCCCCTGGGAGACCAATAATAGCAGCCAGAGACTCACTTTATTACACAGCAGCCCAGTTTCTGGATCTGTTCTTACAACCCATCGTTCAAAAACAGCATACTTACCTGAAAGACACCTCAGCACTTCTCATCCATCTGCAAGAACTCTCCCCTCTTCCATCTCAATTATTACTGTGCACCATCGACGTAGTCTCACTATATACCAGCATACCGCACACCAGAGGCATTGCAGCTGTGAGAAGAGCAGTCTACAATAGCGAGATCTACAAAGGGCCTGATGCAGACTTTTTTATTAACCTATTAGATCTTGCTCTAACTAACAACTTCTTCATGTTTGATAGCAAATTCTTCCTGCAGCTGTCTGGGGTTGCTATGGGGTCCTGTGTGGCCCCGAGCGTGGCCAACATCTTCATGTATGAACTTGAGAAAGATCTGTTCTTTTCTGATCCATCGATAGCCTCCCGCATCAAAATGTACTATCGGTACATAGACGATATCATACTGTTTTGGGATGGTGACCAGAATAGCTTTGACACATTGATGAATAAAATCAACACGATTGATGACGACATCAAGTTCACCACTAGCTCCAGCTGCAGCAGTATCCACTTCTTGGATGTCACCATTACTCTCACAGAGGACCTACGATTGGCCACCACTGTATACCACAAGCCAACGGACAGAAACACAGCTCTTTTGGGCAGCAGCTTCCACCCGACAGCATCGAAATGGAGTCTGCCATATTCGCAGTTCCTCAGAGCCCGCAGAATCTGTTCTGAGAAGGAATCAGCAGAATTGGAAATCACGGACATGGTTAAAAAATTTGCTATCAGAGGCTACCCTAGGCAACTGCTACACAACACTAAAATCAAAGTGTTAGCCCTGGATAGAAAGGACCTGCTCATGAGACAGGATAAAGACATTCAATCTGATCGCATCATATGGACACAATGTTATTCAACCTCCAGCACGCTTCTGATGAAAACTGCCAGAAGGTTTTGGCCGTTGATCACTGCTGATCCTAACCTGAAACAATTTAAAAACTCCAGAATCATGCCCGCATACAAGCGGAGTAAGAACATTAAGGATGTCGTGGTACATAATGATGTATCGAAGCTGAAGGAATCTGCCCCCACCACCTTTCTTAAAAGGAAGAATGGCAACTACCGCTGCCTTAAATGTGTTACCTGCAGTGGCCTCGAAATCGGTGACTTTTTTCTGCATCCAAGAACTGGAGTGAAAATTCCAATTAGACATGCTCTGACCTGCAGCAGTAGCTATGTCGTATATTATATAAAATGTCCCTGCGGATACATGTACGTAGGGAAAACGATACGGCAGTTCAAAGAACGAATGGCCCTGCACAAGTCCAGCATTAGGGCTGCCCTGAGCGATAAGGGGTCAGATCAGCCCGTTGCTAGGCACTGGAAGAATTACAAACACACCTTACCCAGCCTGCGGTATAAAATGATTGACTGTATACCACCGAATTTGCAAGGAGGCGACAGAGGAAGAGCGCTTCTACGTTTAGAAGCCAAATGGATACATGCCTTGGGAACTGTCCAGCCGCACGGACTGAATGAGATGTTACCACTGACGTGCTTTCTATAAAGACCTCTAGCATCCCTCATGCAAGGGAGATGGGTGTTAGTGTGCAGATCCTGGAACTCTGCTGCACACGGAAGGGTTGCCCCTTATACCCTACCATAACACAGAACATTGACGTTATAGTCACTTTGCTCCATCGTTTTCTTGACAGCCCCTGATTGGAAGGGTTTGTCTCCGTTTATATATACTGTTTCAGTTATGATTTAAAGCTTACTGCGTTCATTGCCTATGCTCTCAGCTGCGCTTATTGCCCAGGAGAGATCTGATTTCCCTGCCGTTATATTTTCATCGTGTTTTTTTATGTACTTGATATCTCACGTTTCCTTTGGCACTATCCACTCACCACTTATCCCGTATGTCACCATAGACACACTGTCTCCTTATACACACTAAACACTTTATTTTTATACTGATAGCGCACTGTCAACACATAGTCGACACCCGTTAGTACTGACACAGCTTGCACTGCACTTTGCTATTTCCTAGACACCGGCACTTTTTTTTGCTTTCTTCGGCGCACAGAGTTTTGCTTCTCACAACACAGCACACACGTACATCGGTGGTTAGACGCTATGCATGTAGGACCTGGAACAGCTCCGTTTAGCTGTCCCCGCTATATTTAACATGTTTCTCTCGGTATATTGGTTACTTCACGCACGAACCCATAGGTGGTTAGCTTATCACTCGGTCTTCTTTTCACGTTGTTTATAGGGTTACCTTGGTTACCCACTTGGGTAGAGGACACACGCCCCCTGGTGACACTGCACACACGGTTGCCGGTGATGTCATCAACCCCGGGCCAGGGGAGCAGCACAGGTGGTGGGAACTCGGTTTGCTTGGTCTTTGTGCACCTATAAATGTAAGTACTGTACACTTGTTTTTTATGTCTTGATAAAGGGCGACCAGCCCGAAACGTTGACTCACTACTACTTGTGTCAGTTGTGACCTTTATTGCCAGTCTGCCGCCGTGCAGCATGAAAAATCTTGTGAGTGACCTCTACTGTATATTACCTACATTTCCTGCCGCCGTGCAAGGACAGAGGGACACCCAAGTTGTTGTTGATTTGGATTGAGTGCCAGGATTACCTGTATATATATATATATATATATATATATATATATATATATATATATATATATTAATAAACAGCTGCTATCCCAAATCAGTGTTCATTCTAGCACCTTTTTTAAAATGTGTGCAGTTCCTCTTTCCTGCCTGTGGTGGCGCTGTCTTCCATGGTGCTTCTAGTACAGTCTGGTCTGTATCAAGATACAGGCCACGATGTGGGGAACGCCAGTGAGGGGGAACGGTGAGCTGGGCAGGAGGTCAGGGCGCTGCAAGGGGAAAAAAAACCCAATACAAATGAATCGGCTGCCAGTGAGAGAGCTCTCAGCCAATCACTGGCTGCCCATTCATTTGTATTAAAGTTTTTTTCCCTTGCAGCTCCCTGATCCTGCCCAGCTCTCCCTCACAGGCATCCCCTGCCCACTACTGCTGTGTTCACTGCCCCTGTCCGGCTCTCCGGCATCCCCCCACCTACTGCCTATTTGTCTGCTGACCATGCCCGGGGTCCCCCGCCCACTACCACTGTGTTCGGTGCCCCTGCCCTTATGTGCAGCCGTTCCGACTGCCCGACTCCAATCCTATGCGCACAAGACCACACATTGGGTCGGACAGGATGTCTAAACATATGATTTGGGCCGATTTCATAGCCCCTATTCATCCGAAAGAGGCCATGAACCCCTTAAGGGTTATATAGCAGAAGGGGCATAGTAACTAACAGCACAGAGTAGTGATACGAGGAGGGAAGTAAAGGCATCAGGAATCCACAGGCTGAGAGTTACATCAGAAGGAGCAGGGTACCCAGCAGTACATAGTAGTGATATGAGTGGGGAATAGTGGTAGCAGGTAGACTGAGAGACAAACAGGCACTGAATGTAGTAGAAGGGTCACAGAACTGAAATATATTTCAGAACTCAGCCACAGAAGCAATATCGTTGGCTGTTAAATAACTGATTTAAACTTCCAGGGGGAGGAGAGGTGCCCCCTTGGGAGTAGGAGCCCGGTGGCAGATGACTCCATTGCCTCCCAGAGTTCTGCCTCTGAGTCTCCTCCTTGTACACTATAGGGAGATAGGGCCAGTGGCGAAAGTCTTGGAGGCAATGGAGTCATTTGCCGCCAGGCGGCACGTTTGAAGGGGACACTCAGCGGTCTGACATCCATTGCCTACGATAAACGCCACCCCCTGCGTGCCAGCCAGAATACTAAAGCGCTGCTCCACGATCTCAGTGAGAGGAGGAGGAGGTGGGATTTCCTGTCACACACAGCCCCTGTCTCCTCGGCTCCCACACAAATAGAGATGGGCAAAACGGGTCACTCGCGGGAGCTGGGATCCAGTAGATCAGTCAGTGAAAAGATCCGCATCTTTTAGTCGGGACGGCGAGTCACTTTGAAAGAAAGGGTAATTTGATAATAACGAAGCATAATTTGTTTTACAATCATTTATTGCCATTATTATTATTTTTTTTTTTTAAACAGTGAGCTGAACAAATAAGAACATACATAACCGAGTAAAACACTGATCGATGGCTGGGTGCAGAATCGCCATCGATGGCAACCATCGATGGTGTCTGCACCGATGGCCATACCTAGCAGCAGCAGCCTTATTATTCTTTCTTTTACTTGCAGTAGCAGCACTGAACTCATGTCACACGTAGCCGCGACGGAGCGCGGCGGGTACAGTACTCACCCGTCCGCGCCCGCCGCCGGCTAGCGTGTGCAGGCTCCGGTCTGCGGTGTGCGGGTAGCGGCAGCTCTGGGTAGGGATGGCAGCAGTAGTGGTGCCGGGAGGCCGGCGTCGCCATCTTGGTTGAGGGCAGGAGACAGATTGGCCCAGAGTGGAGGTTCCCTCCTCATCCTGTGCTGACAGCCAATGGCAGCCATCTCCTGGGGATATAGGGGATCTGCCTAGGCTGTTCAGTGTCAGTGCAATGAGTCTTTGGAGTCATTCACAACTCCTAGCTGATTCCCGGATCCTGGCTCTTTCTCTCCTGACTCTGGTGCCTTGCTCCCTGCATCTTGCTACAAGGAAGTTTTCTCCTGACACCAATGCTGCAAGTCCTACCTAGTGCTTGTTCCTGCTTGTGTCCCAGAATTACCCTGCACAGCTTCCCGCTGTCCTCCTTCATACAACTCATTCATTCCATCATCTTTCAGTCATCCGGATCCATTTCTTCTGTCATCAAATCAACCTCCTTCCGGATCCTCATCTATGTACTCTGGCTCACCAAGTATACGTTTCCAGATTTCCCTGCCCGTTATTAGTATTGTGCTGGACTCTATTTAATTTATTCCAACTGTCACTTAAAGAAGTATTTGAGTGAAGTTTATCATTTATGAAATCCGTTATTAAACCTGCACGTTTCAATCCTACTCCTCCTGGTCCGTCTCCGGTTCCTGTGCACCACACGACTCCATCCAGCCCTTTAGCCGTGACAGTTTGCACTGACCCGATGGAATCGGGTGAAGCACAGGCCTCCATGACGGATGTTCTTCAAGGCATCATGGCTCGATTGGAACAAGTAGAGACTACCCAGCGTCAAGTGGCTCAATTTCTCCAGACCTTGTCATCACCTCAGGCGGCTCCCTCAGTTTCAGCAGCACCAACCTCCGGAGCTTCGGCCCCTGCTGCTCCCCCTGGGCCAGCTGCTCCTCACCAGCTACACCTGTCAACCCCCAGTAAATATGACGGGTCCCCGAGGGGGTGTCGAGGATTCCTGAATCAATGTGACGTCCATTTTACCCTCCAGCCTTCCAATTTCCCCTCTCCCAAGACTCGGGTGGCTTACATCGTGTCCCTACTGGCGGGTCCAGCCCTGGAGTGGGTGTCCCCCCTTTGGGAGCGTGCGGATCCCATCCTCAATAACTATGAAGAATTTGTGGCCTCCTTCCGTCGCATCTTCGACGAGCCTGGCAGAGTGTCCTCCGCAGCCACGGAGATCCTAAGGATTCGTCAGGGCAGTCGCCCAGTGGGACAATATGTCGTACAATTTCAAACCCTGGCTTCCGAACTCAGATGGAACGAAGAGGCTCTCGTTTCTGCCTTCTGGAACGGCCTAGCCGGGCGCATCAAGGACGAGTTAGCAACTCGCGATTCTCCTTCCACCCTGGCTGAACTCATTTCATTATGTAACAAAGTCGATCTGCGACTCCAAGAACGCCAACTTGAGAGGAATCGCTCTGATCGCCTTCGCCCTCGATTTCCTTCCAATGTCGCACCAGCCTCCAAACCAACCCCGCCTCCTGCGGTGTCAACAGATGAGCCCATGCAAATCAACCGCTCCCGTCTCTCTCTCGAAGAGAAGTCCCGAAGACGGCGAGAGAATCTATGCATGTACTGTGGCTCCTCAGCTCACTTATTGGCTTCCTGCCCGCTGCGGCCGGGAAACGACCGCTCCTAATCTCCCCGAGGGAGGTCCGATTAGGAGTCTTGCTTCCATATCCCTCTTCTTCTGATTCCACCATTCCGGTTACCCTTGTGTGTCCCCAAGGGAGAAAAAGAGTTCAGGCCCTATTGGACTCTGGAGCAGCGGGAAACTTCCTTTCTTCTTCTTTTGTTACCCAACATGCCCTGCCTGTGCAACCCCTGGATCACTCGCTGGTCCTCACTGCAGTGGATGGGAGTCGAATTCGTAGTGGACAAATCACCCATCAGACCACCCCGGTGACACTGCTCATAGGAGCTCTACATCAAGAGACCCTCGAATTCTTCATTCTTCCACAGTCCTCACACCAAATGGTCCTGGGCCTTCCCTGGCTCTCCAAACATAACCCACACATCGATTGGACCAATATGGAGGTCAAGGCCTGGGGAACAGATTGCCAGTCTACTTGCATTCCTCAGATCCTTCCGGTCTACCAGACCCATCCACAACGTGAGGGTAACTGTCCTTCATCCTCTTCAGCTCCACCCTTGTCGATACCCGCACCATATCGTTCATTTACAGATGTATTCAGTAAAGGTGGTGCCGACACCCTGCCTCCTCACCGTCCTTGGGACTGCCCGATAGAGCTGGTGGCCGGGAAATTCCCTCCTCGTGGCCGCATCTATCCCCTGTCGCTACCTGAGACTGAGGCCATGTCCTCGTACATTCAAGAGAACTTAAACAAAGGTTTCATTCGACCATCTACTTCTCCGGCCGGGGCCGGGTTTTTCTTTGTGAAAAAGAAAGATGGTGGTCTTCGGCCATGTATCGACTATAGGGGCCTGAACGACATCACCATTAAAAACCGCTATCCCTTACCCCTTATCGCAGAACTATTCGACAAGATCAGAGGGGCAGCAATCTTTACTAAATTGGACCTGCGAGGGGCCTACAATTTGATCCGGATCCGTCCAGGTGACGAGTGGAAGACGGCTTTTAACACGCGCGACGGCCACTATGAATACCTGGTGATGCCCTTCGGCCTTTGTAACGCCCCCGCTGTCTTCCAACAGTTTGTAAATGATATCTTTCGGGACTTGCTGTACCACTCCATCGTAGTCTATCTAGACGATATACTCATCTTCTCTCCAAATCTCCAACTTCACAGACAGACAGTGTCCGAAGTCCTACGACGTCTTCGCCAAAATCAACTGTTCTGCAAGTTGGAAAAGTGCGTTTTTGAGGTCACGTCCATTCCATTCTTGGGTCACATTCTCTCCGCCACTGGGATAGAAATGGACCCAGAGAAGGTGAGAGCCATCCAAGACTGGGCAGCCCCCACAACACTCAAAGGAATTCAGAGATTCCTAGGGTTCTCAAACTATTACCGGCGATTTATCCGGAACTTCTCTACTATCGCTGCTCCCCTCACTGCTCTCACTTGCAAGGGAGCTGATCCAAGCCGATGGTCGCCAGAAGCATCCTCTGCCTTCCAGCAGTTAAAGAGAGCATTCATGACGGCACCAATCCTCCTCCAACCAGACCTCGACAGGCCCTTCATTCTCGAGGTGGACGCATCCTCGGAAGGGATCGGGGCCATCTTGTCACAAAAAGGTGAGGATCAAGAATTACACCCTTGTGCCTTCCTCTCCAAAAAATTCCTCCCAGCAGAGAAGAATTACCCCATCGGGGAACAGGAGTTGCTTGCAGTCAAAACTGCGTTAGAGGAGTGGCGATACCTTCTGGAGGGGGCACGACATAAGATCACCGTGTATTCAGACCACAAAAATCTGTCCTTTCTTAAACAGGCTCAGTGCCTTACTGCCCGCCAAGCCCGTTGGGCCATGTTTTTTGAACGCTTTGATTTCCAAATTAAATTCCGACCTGGAACCACGAATACTAAGGCAGACGCTCTATCCCGCTCCTTTGAGACGACCTCTGACCTAGAGACACCTCCTCGTCCAATCCTCGATCCGCTGGCCTTCGCCCAAGTAACCGTACAGCCATCTCCTCCTCCAGGTAAAACGTTCGTTCCCCCCGAACTTCGCAAGAAAATATTGTCATGGGCACATTCTTCCCGCTTCGCAGGGCACGCAGGAGCACAAAAGACCTTGATGTTCCTGTCACGTTCTTATTGGTGGCCAACCATCCGCCACGACGTAACCAACTTCGTTGCCTCTTGTGTAAGATGTGCTCAGCATAAAGTGCCCAGAACAACTCCCGCTGGTCCTCTCCGCCCTCTAACCATTCCCACAGAACCATGGACCCATCTGTCAATGGACTTCATTTGCGAACTACCTCCCTCAAAAGGTCATACCGCAATCTGGGTAGTGGTCGACCGATTCTCGAAAATGGTCCATTTTTTCCCACTAAAAGGTCTCCCCTCTGCTCCAGTACTGGCTCAGCTATTCATCTCAACCATTTTTAAACTTCACGGACTGCCCAAAGAGATTGTATCCGACCGCGGAGTACAGTTCGTTGCAAAGTTCTGGAGAGCTCTCTGTGCCGCGGTACAGGTCAAACTCAAGTTTTCCACTGCCTTTCATCCCCAGACCAACGGCCAGACAGAACGGGTGAATCAAGACTTGGAGGCCTTTATCCGACTGTTTGTCTCGTCTTCCCAAGATGACTGGGTGGATCTTCTCCCGTGGGCAGAATATATGCATAACAACTCCTATCACTCTTCCTCCGGAACCACCCCCTTCTTTACAGTATTCGGCAAACATCCACGATCTCCGGATTTCTCAGAATTATCCTCTTCCGAAGTTCCTGCAGCAACCACTTCACTTCAACGCTTTGCTAAAATCTGGTCGGATGTCCACACCGCTCTTCTTAAATCTTCCGCCCGATACAAGAGGATGGCAGACAGGAAAAGAAGGGCAGCGCCCAGATTGAAAGTCGGAGACCGGGTATGGCTGTCTACCCGCCATATACGCCTCCGTCTGCCCTCTATGAAGCTGGCTCCCCGGTTCATTGGGCCATACCCTATCATCCAAGTCATTAATCCTGTCGCTTATAGACTTCAACTTCCTCCTTCCCTAAGGATTTCGAATTCCTTCCATGTGTCCCTCCTCAAGCCTTTAAGGTTGAACTCTTATCAAAAGAAGATTCCCAAACCGCCCAAGATTAACTCCGAAAGTGGGGCTGAATTCGAGGTAAGACGCATTATAGACTCTCGTTGCCGCAATTCTCGTACCCAGTATCTGGTGGAATGGGTTGGGTTTGGTCCCGAAGAGAACTCTTGGGTGGATTCCATTGATTTGCACGCTCCAAAACTGGTAAAGCAATTTCTCCAGAGAAATCCGCACAAGGCCCATAGGCGCCCTGGGGTCACCCTGAAAAGGGGGGGTACTGTCACACGTAGCCGCGACGGAGCGCGGCGGGTACAGTACTCACCCGTCCGCGCCCGCCGCCGGCTAGCGTGTGCAGGCTCCGGTCTGCGGTGTGCGGGTAGCGGCAGCTCTGGGTAGGGATGGCAGCAGTAGTGGTGCCGGGAGGCCGGCGTCGCCATCTTGGTTGAGGGCAGGAGACAGATTGGCCCAGAGTGGAGGTTCCCTCCTCATCCTGTGCTGACAGCCAATGGCAGCCATCTCCTGGGGATATAGGGGATCTGCCTAGGCTGTTCAGTGTCAGTGCAATGAGTCTTTGGAGTCATTCACAACTCCTAGCTGATTCCCGGATCCTGGCTCTTTCTCTCCTGACTCTGGTGCCTTGCTCCCTGCATCTTGCTACAAGGAAGTTTTCTCCTGACACCAATGCTGCAAGTCCTACCTAGTGCTTGTTCCTGCTTGTGTCCCAGAATTACCCTGCACAGCTTCCCGCTGTCCTCCTTCATACAACTCATTCATTCCATCATCTTTCAGTCATCCGGATCCATTTCTTCTGTCATCAAATCAACCTCCTTCCGGATCCTCATCTATGTACTCTGGCTCACCAAGTATACGTTTCCAGATTTCCCTGCCCGTTATTAGTATTGTGCTGGACTCTATTTAATTTATTCCAACTGTCACTTAAAGAAGTATTTGAGTGAAGTTTATCATTTATGAAATCCGTTATTAAACCTGCACGTTTCAATCCTACTCCTCCTGGTCCGTCTCCGGTTCCTGTGCACCACACGACTCCATCCAGCCCTTTAGCCGTGACAACTCAGGGCCTTATTCTACAGTAGTTCACTCTTAGAGGCAAATTCCTTCTTAGCTGGACAAAACCATGTGCACTGCAGGTGGGGCAGATGTAACATGTGCAGAGAGAATTAGATTTGGGTGGGGTTTTTCTTCAAAGTGAATCTATATTGCAGTGTAAAAATAAAGCAGTCAGTATTTTCCCTGCACAGAAACAAAATAACTCACCCAAATCTAATTCTCTCTGCACATGTTACATCTGCTCCCTGCAGTGCACATGGTTTTGTCCATCTAAGAAGGAATTTGCCTCTGAGAGTGAACTAGAATAAGGCCCTCAGTCTCCATAGTTAGAACAGCTCAGCTGCCACAGGTGGCAGTGATGAGCATAGGCAAATGCATTGTAATGAAAAACTAAACTGAAAGTAAAAGAACGACGGATCACCTCTATGGGATCCGTTCAAAAGACCCGCTTCGTTCGCGAACGACCCATCTCTACTTTGGGAGGTGTTTCCTCCCTCTGGGAGGCCTCTCTATACCCATCTGCGGGGCAGCCCCCAAAACGGGTTCTGCGCATCCGAAGTACCGTGGATGATACTGCGCATGCGCCGGACCTGGGACCCCGAATATGCCTCCAGGGGCTGCTGCAAAGGCAGCCCATGGAGGCTGGGGCCAGTGCATGCTCAGTATATAAGAAGTTATTATTCATGCACTGGCCCCTTGCAGGGGACCAGCAATTATGTGCGGCAGCAGTGGGGAGCACGGCAGCAGGGAGCATGGCAGCAGCCAAGGGGGGTGGCTGCATCATGGCAGCACCACTCCTCCGCAAAGGTAAGACAGAGTTGCCGACTTTAATATTCTCCTCTCCGGGAAAAGCCCGGGGGCGGGACTTGAGCGTGACATCACTAAGCCACGCCCCCATTATGTTAAACATGTGAATTTGCGTATCTCCGTGGAGGGGCGGTGCTAAAATGACGCGCTTTTGCCATTTTAGCTCCGCCCCTCCTCTGAGACCCACGGATTGCGGCATTTAAATGCTGCGATCGGGGGCGCAGTGGGGGTCCCCCTGAATCCGGTAGGGTTGCCCACCCTTCCGGGGGGCCAGGAGGGGGACCCGATTTTTGGGAGACTCCCGGCCATTTCGGGAGGGTAGCTAGGCAACCCTGAGGTAAGAGCCACTACTGCATAAAATACAAACTGAGCTTGGCCTTTGGCAGAATCTCCCACTCAACTTGTTAGGCTGATGTTATTTTTTCCCTAAGCTGCTATATGTTATGCAGATCACTCCCCTTCTTCTTAGTAAATAGGACCTCTCCTTGCACACTGTTAACTGGAAATATTGGCACCAATGTTTGAACAGGAGACTTTTTAATAAATATTTGAAATATATGGACTTCTTTTACATTCTTTTGATTAGGATTTTGTTTTTAATGTAATTTGTTTTTAATGCGCAGCTTGGACAACGCTGCTTAGACGCAGAACAATCACACACCCACCTTCTGATAGTATATACTATGGGTGCACTACACACAAAGAATGAATAATCAAAGACGAAAAAAATTGATTAGGATCTTTTAAATGAATTGAGTTTTTTTAAATGCGCAGCTTATATAACGCTGATTGGATGCAGACAGGGCCGGTGCCACCACTAGGCAGCTTTAGGCATTTGCCTAAGGCGCCGGCCACTGGAGGGCGGTACTGAGCTGCAGTAGGAAAGCTCCAGCCAAGTACCAGGCCAGCAGCTATTCATCCCAGCACTGAGCAGGTGAGTGTACCCCCCTCCCTGAAGCCCGCCCGTGGATCAGCATTAATCTGCAGGTGGCACCCGCTGCCCCCCACCCTGCTGGTCATCTGCGCACTTGCGTCACCCACCCTTCCTGGAGCCGGCCGTAGATATAATCGGCGGGTGGTGCCCCCCCCAGACATCGGTAATCCGCGGCTGGTACCCGCTGCCCCCCAGTGCTGGTAAAGGTAATCTGCGGGTGGCGACCACTGAGGGTAGCGCCCACACCCACCTCCCCTGGAGCGCCCGCTGCCCATTCCCCCCCCCCCCAGCTGGTCAAAGTTAACTGCCCAACACCATAGTAATTTAAGCAATGCTTTTTCACCTAAGGGATGGGTAGAGGGCGCTGCGGCTGACCAGCAAGGGGGGGGGGCGTTTGGGTTTGTTTGCACCGGCTCTGGACGCAGAACAATCACACACCCAACTTCTGACAGTATATACTATGGGCTCACTACACACAAAGAATGAATAATTAAAGATGAGAAAAATTGATTAGGATTTTTTAAATTGAATTTTTTTTTTTAATGCGGAGCTTATATAATGCTGCTTGGGTGCAGACAGGGCCGGTGCCACCACTAAGCAGCTTTAGGCATTTGCCTAAGGCGCCGGCCACTGGAGGGCGGTACTGAGCTGCAGCAGGAAAGCTCCAGCCAAGTACCAGGCCAGCAGCTATTCATCCCAGCAGGGAGCAGGTGAGTGTACCCCCGCCCCCCCCCCCCCTGAAGCCTGCCCGTGGATCAGCATTAATCTGCAGGTGGCACCCGCTGCCCCCACCCTGCTGGTCTTCTGCGCACCTGCGCCACTCACCCCCCCTGGAGCCGACCGTAGATATAATCGGTGGGTAACGCCACCCCCCCAGACATCGGTAATCCACGGCTGGTACCCGCTGCCCCCCGTACTGGTAAAGGTAATCTGCAGCTGGCGACCACTGAGGGTAGCGCCCACACCCACCTCCCCTGGAGCGCCCGCTGCCCATCCTCCCCCCCCAGCTGGTCAAAGTTGAACTGCCCCACACCATAGTAATTTAAGCAATGCTTTTTCACCTTAGGGGTGGGCAGAGGCCGCTGCGGATGACCAGCAAGGGGGGTGGCGTTTGGGTTTGTTTGACTAGGGTGCCTATAATTCTTGCACCGGCCCTGGATGCAGAACAATAACACACCCACCTTCTGACAGTATATACTACGGGCTCACTACACACAAAGAATTAATAATTAAAAACGAGAAAAATTGATTAGGATTTTTTTTATTTAATTTGTTTTTAATGCACAGCTTCTATAATGCTGCTTGGACGCAGAACAATCACACACACAACTTGTGGTGTATACTATTGGGGTGCAGTATACAGCAAAAAAATAAAGAACAGCAAAAAAAATTTTTATATTGTATTTATTTTTCATGGACGGCCCTTGGATAACACTGCAAGAACTGTGGAGGCAAAATAATCACACACTGAACTTGTTCTGCTTCTTCTGATAGTATATATGGTGTATAGTCTGCACTGCACAAGTTTACAACACCCCTCTGTCTGCACTGCACAGCACCCTTGTGCAGTCTGCACAACACCCTTCTGCACACTAATGTAATGATGATGATGACTGAGTGATTGATGACAAGTTCAAGTTTAAGTTAAACACCCCAATGCCAAACCTCTCTGCAGTCTGCATGCACTGCACACAACACCCCACTGTCTACTCTGCACTGCACAACACCCCTCTGTCTGCACTGCACAGCACCCCTCTGCACACTAATGAGTGATTGATGATGACAAGTTCAAGTTAAACACCACAGTGCCAAACCTCTCTGCAGTCTGACTCTGCATGCACTGCACACAACACCCCTCTGTCTGACTGCACTGCACAGCACCCCTCTGCACTGCACAACACCCCTCAGTTAAATTTAAAATACTCCAGTGCACAACGCCCCAGAAGCCCACCACCGCCGTGAACAGCAGAGCTGTGCTCAGCAGGAAGTGTGACTGTGAAATGGCGCCAAATTCTCGGGACGCTGAGTTTTTACAGACTCGGCGTCTCTCGAGAATCCGACGCCAGCTTCCCACGTTCGGCCGTGCTCGGGTTTCCGAACAAAGCTGGAAACTCGCGAGCGCGGGCACTTGGGGCGGCTATGTTCGGAGCGGTTTGGATTCCATGCTTAAACAGTCAAGGGCATTTAGTGCCCCTTCTCTCTCTATAGTTTAGGTATGAATAGGAAAGGAAATGGTTGGTGCATTGCGGGATGGAGGTGGGGACTAGGGTTTGACAGGTATTGCTATGCGCAGGGGGAAGAGGAGGCAGCGCGTCTCTATTTACATCAAATATGGTCATTGGAATCCTCCAAATCTTATTGCTCAAAGTTCCTAGATAGGTATAAACAAAACACAAGGTCATCACGATGGCTCAAAACAATGTAATACAAGTTAGCCCTCTATCCACTAATAGGTGCATTGGAATAAGGATCACATACTGTATGCATAGGTCAAACCCAGTTATACGGTTTCCATACATTGCAAACATACACTCCCCATTACCACCCATGTGCTGGAAAAGTACAATCCATTTGCTAGCTGTATATTGCCAGCCCCCTCCTATTTTCATATCCTCACATTACTGCCTGAGGTGGGTATTTAATCTGTCCCTGCCTGCAATGTCTGTGCGCTCCTGGGTGCAGGCGGGTCCATGTGATTTCATGATGCAACGCATGTCGGACCCGCAATACACCTCTGGAAACACTTGTGTGAGGACCGGTCACCGGATTTTCTGGACCACAGACCCCTTGGTACCCGCTGGGCCCGAGGCGAGCGCCTAGGTTGCCTAGCGGGAAATCCAGCCACGAGTAGGCATAGAGATCATTGCATCTTATAACAAGAGGAGGAACTACAGGCAGTGCAGCCGGTGAATTGCACCGAGGCCCACGCTATTGAAAGGGCCCACAGCCGTGGATGTTATTATTAGTACTATTAATGTCCACAGTTGTGAGCCTTCAATTGCTGCGGGCCCTGGCTCCGGCAGCCTTACCTGCGAACCAAGGCCACAACCACGGATGCCAGGTAAGTAGCTTACTTCAGTTATAAAACCCAGCATCAGCTAGCCAGTAAAGCTCCGGCCGCTAGACAACAGGAATTCGAGGACCTGCGGCCAATCAGGAGCAGGATTGGCTGCCGGGCCGCGAGTACTGTCACCAGAATTTAAATTCTGCCTCTGGTCCTCACTGTGCTGTATGCCAGCATTACACAGAGCCAGCGGTGATCCGATACTTCCCCCCACGTTGGCTACTGAGTGGTGGCTGGCGGGACTCTGTGGTCAGATTATGCTGGGGGTTGATTACGTGGAGGTTATAGAGGTAAACTGGGCCGCCTGCCTGCAAGCTCTCCCTGGCAATCCCCCTCCTGCCTCCGCAAAACTCTGGGAGGCAATGGAGTCATCTGCCGCCGGGCTCCTGCTCCCAAGGGGGCACCTCTCCACCCCTGTGAGTTTGAATCAGTTAATTGAAAGCTGTTGATATCACTTCTGTGGCTGTCTCCTCCTCCTAGCAGGACCATAGAGTTCACACTCTCTTTATTCTAAACATAATATCCATAACATACATAAACACACACACACACATGCATACATATATTTATATAAGATGGTGTTTGTGTGTTGGGGGGGGGGGGGGGCACCAATATTTATCTTGTCTCCGGGCAACTGTAACAATCAGTGTAAATTCTGCTCACCTATGTATGCCAAAAGCCCGGCTCCGTGCCCGACACCTATTCCCTCCTCTCTTGGGAATCAGAATGTGACCAATGATCTTTGACCTGATGCTAGCTATACTGTGTCCCTTCTGTGCACAATGTCCTGCCACAGGTTGGTCACTGTTGCCTGAGCTCAACGCATGGCGAATGGCTGAACGGTGGGTACTTGTTTCCTAGCACGGTGCCCCCGATGTTGATCGAAGTGCATCTTATTGCATTGCATCGCATGCAATATAGCGGCATGCGATGCGATTCAATTTTTTATTGTACAAGCACCCTGATGGGTGCTTACAATGTTAAATGCACCCCCATTGTCAATGCCACCCCCACTATCAACGTCAACCCGAAGCGTAGCGAGCCCGAGAGGGGCGTCGGTACGCGTCCTCCGACCTTTTCATACCCCTCTATCCGCGTCGGCGCGGAGTTGATTTTACAAAGTCTGTCGCAGCGAGCCACCGAGCCCGAATCGTGGCAAGCGCAGCGAGCCCCGTGAGGGGACACGGATTACTTTACATGTATTCTGCATCCCCTCGCCACGCTTCGGGCTTGTATTCCGCGTCCCCTTGCGTGGCACACTGCGCTCACCACGCTGCGCTCGCCACGCTTCGGGCTCGTCACACTATCTAAAATCAACTCCACGCCGACGTGGATAGTGGGGGTATGAAAAGGTCAGAGGACGTGTACCGCCGCCGCTCGCGGGCTCGCTGTACTCGCCACGCTTCGGGTTGACATTGATAGTGGGGGTGGCGTTGACACTGGGGGTGCATTTAACATTGTAAGCACCCATCAGGGTGCTTGTACAATTAAAAATCGCATTGCATGCGATTGCTGCTATATTTCATTGTACAAGCACTCCTGTTAATTTAACGGGAATATCGCATCGCACACCACTAAATACAGTATGCTATGGTATGCGATGGGCGCCGTGCTAGGAAACAAGTACTGAACAGTGATTAGCCATTCGCTCCCTAAATTGACATTCTGTTTTGCCCACGTACAAAAGTCCACATGGACAAGACAGAACATATACAACAAAGCGAGTAGTACAGGCCACTGGATGTGTTACCCACCAGCATGGCACTGCAAGTGGTGCATCCCACACATGTATAACAACCAGCTGGTCTAGTTAAGAAGTGCTTGGGTGCAATGTTCCCTCTAATTTTACGAAGACTGTGTGCGGCAAAAGATTTTGGCTGTGCAACTTTGGAAGGAAATTAAAAATTTTGTGCGTCACTTATATATAACTGGAAAATGACGTTCAGCATTTGTGTTAACTTTACTTCAAACTGATATTAAACATTTAAACATTCAAAACACAGCAAACAATGTAGTTAATGGGTGAAACACCCATTACTTGAGTCCACAACTGCAAAAAGGGACCACTGCTGCTTTGTGCGCTCTGTTGTAATGTCTGTGCGCACGCTCGTCGAGTGGTGTGCGCGCGCACGTGCGCACAGCTTAGAGGGAACACTGCTTGGGTGGCTACACCTTTGGTCATCTCGGTAACATCTACCTGTACCAGTAGATCTGAGAGGTTCCGCCCTCTCTTATAGACTGGCATGATTTTCTTCTCTCTGAGATCCACCAATTCTCTATCGGTTGATATAATCGGCCACAGATCTTTTATGCTTTTGGTGACTTCATTATTGCCATTTGCAAACTGAGTGACCCATTGGATTGGATTATTGGGGGGGGGGGGGACGAGTTGCGGCCTTCGCCGGTGCAACTCACCTCCATCCGTGGGGGGGACCGGCGGCAAACTGCCGCCCTCCAGTGGCCGGCGCCCTAGGCAAATGCCTAGAGCTGCGTAGTGGTGGCACCGGCCCTGGGGACACACACACATTGCGGCAGCCCCCCTCCTCCAAAACGGTAAGAGCCGCTACTGCCCTTAACCCTTCAGGGATGTGTCACCCCAGAAAAATGTCACAAGTTTGCTGGGACAGTAGTACCCTCCCGACTAGCTTACATCGAAATGGGAGGGGCTTTTATGAAGGTGGGCGAGGCTTCACACACACAGTGGGCGTTTTTGGAGAAAGACTGGTGCGACGTGCATTACTGTTTATGCTGCAAGCAGTCAGTGACTTACATCGTGATTCTTTCTACTAATATTATATTCTGCTCATAGCTTTCAATACAGGTGGCGGGAACCGAAAACAAATTGAACGACTTGTTAGCAGCCCCGCCCCCTGTTAGTCAGGTGCTTGTTACAGAGCAGTGATGCCGGCCCCGCCCCTCCACAGCGACCCAGCCTAGGCTATAGCCGCCTCCTGACGACGCGTCTCTTCCTGTCATAGTCATACTCTCCCTGCTTCTCCTTGAGCTCATCGTTCAGGCTGCTCAGTCACTATGGCGACCGGAGCTGCACGCCGCCCCTACCAGATAGTCATATTCGGGGCTTCGGGGTTCACGGGGCAGTTCGTGGTGGAGGAAGTAGCGCGGGTGGCAGATGGCGTGGATTTCAGGGGCCAGGGGCTGCGCTGGGCTGTAGCCGGCCGGAACCAGAAGAAGCTGGAGGAGGTGCTGCAGAGAGCCGCGGACATTCTGGGTGAGCGTTGCTGCACTGTGACATGACAACAATAATGTGTTCTGGGCTCGGGCATGTTATTACAAATATGCACTTGAATGCATGGTGTGTGTGCGCCCTTACCATATACCTGAGTGCATAGTGCATATGGGGGCATATCATTACTAATATATACTTGAGCACATGGAGTGTGTGCGGGCATGTCATTATTACCATATACCCGAGTGCATAGTACTTGTGTGGGAATATCATTACTACCATATACCTGGGCGCACGGTGTGTGCGGGCATGTCATTACTTGCACTTGAATGCATGGTGTGTGCAGGCATGTCATTACTACCATGCACATGAATACTTGGTGTGTGTGTGCGAGCATGTTATTACTACTATACACCTGAGCTCATGGTACCATATACCGGAGTGCATGGTTTGGGTGACGGGCTCCTTCGTGCCACATAACTGCTCAGACCTTCAGTTGCATAGACTGCATGTGTGTATTCCAATAAGCACACAAATCTGTGAATTAGCAGCTCCACCATTGTGTGAGTGACAGCAATCTCACTCTGTGAGAGTGCTGAATCTGCACTTACCCACAGGCTGTGATGGCGTACCAGATCTGTATTGCGCAAGGAACACGTCCATTAAGGAGTCAGCCTTAATGATCGGAATTTCATTGCTTTTTGGCGTTTGAGTTACAACAGGTTTCAGAAATGCCAGATCATGTGTAAGAAGCCTTAATGGGACATGTGAAACCGTAAGGTTTTTTGTCAATGGAAAATATATATATATTTTTTTTTTAATTCTTTGACAGTAAAGCTACAATTAGGTACACACCTGGTTGGCTCATCTGCCAACCAGGCTAATAATGTTGCATCTTTCGTCTCATCTGGGAGGGCGTTAAAATGTGCCTGCCAAGTTGAGATGTCAGTTACTGCAACACGTTTACCCTTAAGGTGCCCACACACAATAAAAATTTTTTAAAATAATATGGCCATTTCCAACCAATTGTTTAAAAACGTACCATGTGTGGCCTTGATGACGATCCAGTGTGGGTGTCCGCGGATTTGTTAATCGCGCCTGCTGATCCCTTTAGCAGGTGTTGAGATGAACGAGCTGTCATGCACAATTATGCCCTCATCGTTCAATGTGTAAGCATGATGAACGATGTGGCCATGTCCCGGCAACTCTGTTGCACCCACGCCGCTGGCAGACGGTGAAAGTGGCCGACGTCGTCTAGATTTTCAAAACTCATCATTTTTCATTTGAATAGGGTGGCTGCTGATTGGCTGAGAGAGCGCCCTATTCAAATGAATAGGAGTATTGAAATCTCCTAGCAGTCTCCGGCCTCTCTTTCAGTCGTCCAGCGGTGGGGGGATCCCAAACACCCCTTATCATACTCACACAGAACGATTGTGTAAACCCTCTGATTGTTTACCCATGATCAGGTGTTCTGGATTCCAAGGGATATTGCATAGCTATCCGATTAGCTATCTATCAGTGTGTGAGCACCTTTACACACAGCACGATGGGCCAATATATCTGTAACTATATTGGCCATCGCCTGTGCCACAAGCGCAATGTGATATGTCTGTGTACAATTTATTTACAGACATATCTGTGGTACATGGCTGCTAACATGCTCATCACTTATTGTCAGTCTGATTAAACAGATATATTGCTCAGTGTGTACCCAGCTTAAGTATTATTTAATTCAGTACCAGTTGCAGCTGAAGTATTTTTCTTGTTTGTTCTTAGATAGGCCACAGCTGAAGTCCATCGACATAATAATATGTGACGTTAGTGATCCCTCCTCCCTTGCTGATATGTGCAAGAAAGCCTCCGTTGTTCTCGACTGTGTGGGGCCAGTAAGTATTGTACAGCTACACAAAGCAAATAAATATATGCACATGTATTGGTCTGTGCTAAAGAACATGAATACTGTACTCTGGTCTAAATTGTTTTCTTCCATAAAATATAGCTGAATGTAATTTCATATAGCATGCCAAAAATTCTGTTTTATTTATTTTTGTTAGTATTATACCCTCTCTCTAACGTAACACTTTATGGACCAATTTGGCCACTGTCATGGATGGTTAAGTTATAATGTACAGTATCGAGTTTTGTTAAATGTTTCACACAAGGAAAAATCTAGGCTTAGTTTTTAGGTAGTAAATAAAATTCTGCGTTTTACCCAACAGTATTGAAAATGTAGTTGTCCTGTAAGGGCCAAGCCCATCATCCTTTTGTAAATAAAACGTCTGTGATAATTCTCCTCAACTCCAAATTAAGAGTGTGTATAATACAAACCGCCTCATCTTTGATATTTTTCTGGAAGGTTTTTTTTTTTTTGCCTGGCACTCCCCCACAGTGACTTTGGCGGCCTGGTCCCCCAAATATGACGTCAGTGGGCAGAAACGCCTCACGCAGCTTTTGTACCCCAACACCCTGCCATCCCCTGATCCTAGAAGGATCACTAATAGCATTAACGATATGCATGATTATATCATTAACAATATTGTGCATATCTCTTCTAGTGTGTACCCACTATATTGTTAACGATGTGTTCGCCTGTGGGTAATTAACTGTGTTTTCCATTCTTTGAACGTGCAGTTAAATTTTGACAATATCTTAAATGACTGCTTGTTTTGAGCGGGGGAGGATGATGTCACTGAATGATATTGTTTAGTGTGTATGCACCAGATCACTTGCACGGTTATTCTCATGCATTGCTAATGATAGCGCTCAAGAAGCACAACTTTAAGCGTTTTGAGGCCAGCTACAGTATGTTCCAATCCCTGACCCACAGCCATTGTCCAATTCTGGAAATAGACACTGTGCACATTCTCAGTGGCAGACTCCTCAGAAGAGTCTTTCATAGTCTGTTCTACTTGCGAGTTACACTTAGTACACAGCAGGGATATAAAAAAAAAAAAAAGTGCATTTGGAACTGTGCAAAGTAACACTATTCTATGGCTGGATGACGACATTACTACAGCTTTTGACCCACTGCAGCATTGCAGATGTGTACAGTTATGTTTGAGTCATGGAGTTTTGTAATCCGTTTTGCGGAGATTATTTCTGCCAGGACAAAGGTCTACTATTTATCTGTTCTATCTTCTGTAATTATTGATAATGAAGTCCTATTTGATATTTTAACTTGTTACATAATCCTTTAATGAACACATGTTCATTTTCAGAAGGATTAGCTGTACAGGTTGTCTCCCATATGCAAACGCTTGGGGTATTCTGGATATCATATTTTTCTGTATTTTGGAATATTGTCCTACTATAATGAGACCCAGGTTTACCCACAGAATGCGTTTGTTTTGTCCATACCTTCTACACACAGCCTTAAGGAAATTGTTTGCAAGATTTTTAATTTTGTACATTCAAAGTTGATCATTGTATACATGTCTCAGTTTTGAAAAAAGGGAAAAAGCAATATTTTGGATTTTTTGATTTGGGAACCTGAACTTCAGAGTACTCAACCCACCCAAAGTAGCCTTTGTTTTATTCATCTTGCTTTTTATTTCTATTCCAGTTGGTCTGTCTCCTATAAAACCATATTTGTATATTTCATACACCGCCACAGACAAGCAGACATTGGTGCCCAACTATGTGGTTACCCTACATAGGGGGAAATTTACTAAGATGTGTATTCTACATCACATGTGATGTTGCTTTGGGCAACCAATCAGAATCTACTTATTTATTTAGCACCCTCTAGAATATAGTAGACAGGATCTGATTGGTTGCCCATAGCAACATCACATGTGAAGTAGAATACACATCTTAGTAAATTTCCCCAATAGTGTTTTAACTCAAACTGTTACTATTCACGGTACTCTTTACCTAGCACGGCGCCCACGATTTTGATCGTGGGCATCGCAGGTAAAGAAATCGCGGCCATTGAATGCACTAAAAATCGGGTGCGACGCGATGCCCGCGATTTCCCATAGGGAACAATGTTAAATGTCTCAATTGACCCGATTTTCATGTTCAATGCCTCAATTGACCCGATTTTTCCATAGGAAACAATGTTAAATGGCCCACAGAGGCCAAATAGCCACCCTGAAGTGTGAAATGGCCCCCACAATTGTTAACGCCACCCCACGATCAAAGTCAACCCGAAGCATGGCGAGCGCAGCGGTACGCTTCCTACGACCTTTTCATACCCCCACTATCCACGTCGGCGTGGAGTTGAGAATATAATGGTGTGGTTTATGAAAAGGTCGTAGGACGCGTACC
Source organism: Crinia signifera (assembly GCF_055691185.1). Classification (NCBI taxonomy): domain Eukaryota; kingdom Metazoa; phylum Chordata; class Amphibia; order Anura; family Myobatrachidae; genus Crinia; species Crinia signifera. Next base: position 97,555,901 of record NC_139219.1, read on the forward strand.
GCCGCCCCTCGCGGGCTCGCTGCGCTCACCACTCTTCGGGTTCACGTTGATCGTGGGGTGGCGTTAACAATTGTGGGGGTCATTTCACACTTCAGGGTGCCTATTTGGCCTCTGTGGGCCATTTAACATTGTTTCCTATGGAAAAATCGGGTCAATTGAGGCATTGAACAGGAAAATCGGGTCAATTGAGACATTTAACATTGTTCCCTATGGGAAATCGCGGGCATCGCGTCGGTCGCGTCGCACCCGATTTTTTTTTTTTAGTGCATTCAATGCCCGCGATGGGCGCCGTGCTAAGTAAAGAGTACCCTATTCACATCTTTGGCCTTTTTAAAGGACATTTATCATCAAATATACAATACAGAATAAATGTAAAATTTTAACCTTTTTTTTTCACCAAGGAAATATTTTAGCCTAGAGTTATGTAATAAAAGGTTTATATGATGAATGTGTTTTATTTCTGTGAATTAATGTTGTGCTATATACAGTAGATGGCTTTGGTATTAATATAAAATGACATTTGTGCTTATTAGTACAGGTTTTATGGTGAACCAGTGGTGAAGGCTTGTGTTGAAAATGGAGCAAGCTTTGTTGATATCAGTGGAGAACCCCAAGTAAGTTTATCCACAGCTTCTGCTTCTGTGCTCGAAGGTTTAGGTCCATATTCAATTAGTCTTTTCTGACTAATTTAGGTTGGAAGGGGTTCTTACCTATTCAAGTCTGCCTTTTTATGATCGGAATACTATGAACTGTGGGAAACCAGGTGGAATATGTGCAAATCCATCTTTTGACAGAAATGCGGCCAAATACAACAGGTTTTGGCCCTGTTTCTGGCTATTTCAATCCACCATGAAAAGATGTTGGATTGAGGCAGGGAGGACGGTGCGAGGAGCAGCTAACCCGGTGTCATCCTCTCATGTCCTGGCCACCAGCCGGGTGAGAGCAGGTCACCCGCAACTGTCCCGGCTCCTTCCACCAACAGGTTGCATACAGCTGCCTTCCAGACCTAAAACACACACAAAGAAAAATAATCGTTTAAAAATGTACTTTTATTATCTCCTAACAAAAGTTAATTTTTAAACGATCATTTGATCATCAATGCACCCTAAAAGATACCTGATTTTGAGTCTGTGAACAAGTAGTGGATAGCACCTCCCAGTTAAATATTAGGGAAGAATATGTCTCCTTAATTTTGTGACTAGTAGGGGGAGGGGGATCGTATAAAAGTGATATCTGGTACTGGTGCGGGAATTTTCTCTTGTGGTGTTTAGCTGCCTCCCAGACGCCTACAGCCGAAACGCTCACCTGGTCCCGGCACCGGCTGAGTGGGCAAATCCGACATTCGGGTTTGGCAGCTGCATTGACTAGGTAGTGTTGGATCCATTCCGACAAAGGAATGTCTGAATGGATCCACCTATAATTGAATATACCCCTTTAGTCTTTTCCTGTGTTTCAACAAAGTATTATAATTGTATTGATTAACCTGTGGGACTTATTGCTTGAAAATTACGGTAGCCTAAAAAAAAAAAATATTAATATACCAGCATAATTTATACCTATGTTAAACCTATTCTTATTATACTAGTGCAATGACATCCTAGTCCCAGCAAATTACGAATTTGCACTAATACTTGCAGCGGCAGATAAGGGAACATGAGGTGGGGCTCACCTAGAAATCTTACGCTTTTTTTTTTTTTTTATCCCAAAATGTATTCTAAGATTATTCTAATGTATGTATTCTAAGAGACACCATTTTTGTTTCTTGAAAGAATCGTGCTGTTGAAGTAGCAATAGTAATTTCACAATACTTTCCTTTTATTACGGCAAAGCTTTATGTACTGTTTCTCCTCTCCACAGTTCCTTGAATCAATGGTATTGAAGTATGACAGCCAGGCAGCCGATAAAGGAGTATATATTGTCGGCAGCAGTGGCTTTGACTCCATTCCAGCTGATTTAGGGGTTATGTTTACTAGAAACAGCATAAAAGGTATATTATTTTTATTTTTTATGTAGAATCCTTAAGGTTGAGGCCGGTATCCTATTAGTCATGGTTAGTTACTAGTGCAGATGTATTGCCCTGATGCTATCCTGTTAGCCCTGACTGACGACACTTATTGGGAGTTTTGTTAACTAAATCCCTAATAAGTGTACCTAAAAGCTGCCATAAGTACAAGTGAAAATACATATGTTTTTGACTGGAAAACGTGGTTCTTTGCAGAAGACCATAGGATAGGAAAATGCAAAAAGAAAGTGGTGGTACACTATTGGGCTAAGAGGATACCGGCCTAAATGGTGTTTAACATTTTATAGATTGAATAGGCCTTACTAATTATGTGCATTTGCCAAATTTGATATAAAAAAAAAAAAAAAAGCCCAATTCTCTGTAGCCGAATTGGTGAATCGGTTGGGTGTCTCTAGGGAGGTGCAGGAGAGAATACAGGCGCCTGATAGGTATCAATAAGTATTTACGAATGAGGAATGCGTACCAAATTATTGGTCATATCGGTAAACGAATTCCACTTAGGGATGTGAGGCTCTTTGTCCCGTTAATACCACCTCTTGTTTTTATATACCAAAGGAAGAATAATAAATAAATACATATAAGAATTTATTCATATAAAAAAGGCATAAATAACATGATTAAAAATATACATAGTAAGATTTATTGGTACCTATCAATACACTATCAGGCTCCTGTTTTGTCTCCCATACCATCTATCTATCGATTTTGTGTATATGGTAAATGATCTATTAAAAAAACCTTTTTGAGGTAAGTTTCTTATTAAAGAGGATAGTTTATGTAGAATATACAAACCATTTTTAGACCTAAACAATCATCATTACTATGCCTATTTCTTAAAAATGATCTTGGTTAGACTTTTACATACCAAAAAAACAGGAGTGGTACCGAATTTATATCGGTTAAACATAGAAAGGGAGTGATTCTGTATCCCGTGCAAGTGTAAAAATTGACTGATAGCTCTGCGAAAAGCAAGAGGGAATGGTTTAGACCAGGCATGTCCAACGTTGGCCCTCCAGATGTTTTGAAACTACACATCCCAGCATGCTTTGCAATAGTTTTAGCATTCTCTAATAGCAAAACTGTGGCAAAGCATGCTGGTATGTGTAGTTTCACAACATCTGGAGGGCCAACGTTGGACATGCCTGGTTTAGACCATGTGTTTGGATTGCTCTATAAGTGACAGCTGTTTCTGGGTGGCTACCATTGCGATGTATTGACAAGATCCATCTCATGGATGTATAGACATACTGTACTTCCAAGCTCATTTTGAGGCTTTTTTTTCCCTCCCTTCTTCAAATACTGCTTTGGCTTCCAACATGGGGTGGCTATAATGCTGGTGCTAATAATGATGGCTGAGGACTGGTAATCAGTGGGCACGGTACTGGCATAAGCTACTAAACCTGGCAGCTTTGGACATTCTATGCTAGCAGAACCTGTGCTAAATCCAGCAAATGAACACGAGTCTAGTGAATGAGCTATATGACTAAACCGAAAATGAGACACTTTTTATGCAATATTACAAATGTAAATGTCATTGTTGATAAATTGGTAGTAAATGCCACAATCTTAATATACAGGTTGATTATCCCTTATCCAAAATGCTCAGGACCAGAAGAATTTTGAATAACCGATTTGTTCTGTATTTTGGAATATTTGTATAATTCAGTGAGGTATCTTGCATTTATGTTGTATAAACACATGAAATACGTACACATTTGTGCATGAAGCACTTAGGCCACGCCCCCAAATGTTTAGAGAAGGGTGATAGAAAACTCTAAAAACTGTAATCTCAGCAGCAGCACACACCGCACGACAGTAGGCTCAGCATGACCTCTCACGCTGTCAGTGAGACAATCATGCTGAGTCTGCTGTCAGCAAAGCACGTGCTGTAGAAGTGTGTTTTGCTGTTGCTACCTGGGAGGGACGGAGGGGTCAGACCAGGGCTCCTGCGGGGCCCCTCCAGCAAGCCTGGGCCCGGGTAATTAGTACCCGCTCCCCTCCCCTCTCGGCTGTCCTGGTCACCAGAAGTGCTATTGCAGGTGTCCCCATTCTTAAGACTGTTTTTTGGAATAATTTGGATAAGGGATACTCAACCTGTATAGGCGTAGATTCAATTAGCTGCAGCATTAACCTCGTGGCTAAAGCTCTGGGTTTAAAGTTTGGAGCTATTGGTAAAGTCCATAGCTAACACTGTGGCAAAGCCAAAAGGGAGCATTTAATGCGTATTGTTTCTGTCTCGAGTCCATAGGAGACACAGGGCTTACGCTGGGTATAGGTGGTGATGGACCTGGCAGGCACCAAACGGGATAAACAAAATCCTAAGCCTCCGGGAACTGGGCTCCTCCCCTCCTATACCCCGCCCCCGCCTCAGGCCACCAGTTTTTTCGTTTGGTGCGGCAGGAGCAGCACCTTTGAAACGGGGGGCTGCCTTTGGCAGCCCGTTTTTATTTTTTATTTTAACTAGGGCAGGCAGCGCTGGGCGTCTTGTGAGACGCCCGCGCTGCCGCCCCAACGACTCCCAGCACCGGCGGCCGCAGCACCACGACTGGGTGAGTGACCTCGGCCGGGATCCTCCGCAGCGGGACCCACAGCCGCAAGCCGGAAGCTGGGAGCAGGTAAGAGGCGCTAGGCGCCTATCGCGGCTTACAGCTCCGGCGGCTGGGGACCGCTGGACTGTGCTGATCGGGCGGGGACCGAGTCGCTCGTTCCCCCGCTAGACCACCAGGGTATCAGGCAACGGAGCGCAGCACAGGCAGCGGTCAATCCCTAGAGGGATCCCCGCTATTTGCCTGATGCTGCGGGCGGCCATTTTCCCTGGGGGCTTCAGTATCAGCAGGGGGAGGCAGGCTCACTCCGTTAGCCCCTCCCCCGGGTCTGCTGGCGCCTTCTCTGACAGAGTTCCCGCCGCAGGCTTTCCTCCGCCCTCTCCCTCCCTGCACAGGACGCGGAGCAGCCATCTTTGCCTCAGCCGCGCTGCCTGCTGCACCTCCGGAGACACTGGGCTATCCCCTGTATACCTCTCCTCCACAGGTCAGGCTATACAAGCTTCCTCCTGCCAGCCTTGGGGCTTTGGTCAGTGAGAGCTGCTGCATTTATTATTTTTCTGTGCATTGTATGCTCTGCTGTGTATAAGTGCTGTGTGTAAGTGCTGTAACCTTACACCCCCTGTGCTGCAGCGCCACTTCAGCCACTTCTCACACCTTATAGGGTTGTGGAGATTGTAGTGTGCCTCAGGTTAACATGTCCAGAAAGGCACCTAAGGAGGGGGGAGCTCCTTTGCTGCGCACTTGCACTTCCTGTGCTGCAAGCTTGTCAACACATGACGAAGTGTTTGATGGCCTTTGCGCATGCTGTCATAGGCGTCAGCAGCAGCCTTCAGCCGCCTCATCTATTACTGAGCCGGCTTGGGCTTCGTCCCTCACCCAGGTCATGTCGCAGCTGGTGGACCGCCTTACGTCTGCTCCTCCTGCGCAGCCTGCTCCGCAGGCGGCTCCTCCCGCTTCAGCCCAGAGTGCTTTACCCCCCATGTTGGAGCCTCCCTGGGTTAGCTCCCTAACGGCCTCGGTTCAGGGGTTACAACAAATGTTGTCCAAACAACCGGCTAAGCGCCCAGCATTGCTCAGGGACGACCCTCCTCAGCTTTTAGGGGACACTGACACAGACACAGACTCTGATCAGGGGGATACGGGTTATAACCCTCCCGACGCTGACCCTGCTACAGATCCCCAGGACCCCCAGGACCCCCCTCCTCCTGACATAGATGTGGAGGCCCTTGTTAAGGCTGTCAGAGAAACTTTTGACTTGGCAGAGGATGAAGTCCCGGTGTCTAAGGGCCCGGTCTTTAAACGTAAAAAGAAGGTTTCCTCCTTCTTCCCTAGATCCGATCAACTGGAGGATATCTTGGAGGAAGCATGGACTACCCCTAATCGTAAATTTCAGCTCCCCAAAAGATTTCCCACTCTTTATCCCCTCCCCCCGGGGGACAGAGTTAAATGGGAAAGTCCACCTCCAGTGGATGCCCATGTGGCACGCTTGGTAAGAGCTTCTACTTTGCCCATTCCTAACACCGCTTCTTTGAAGGACCCCACCGACAGGAAGCTAGAAAATTTCCTAAAGGTCATTTATTCGCATGCAGGGGCTGTCGCTAGACCGGCCTTGTCCTCAGCATGGGTCGCTAGGGCGCTTTCAGAATGGGCAGACTCCCTCGTCAGGGGCCTATCTGAGGGTACACCCCGGGAGGAACTCTTACCTTTAGCAGGCAGGGTCCAACAGGCTGCAGCTTATTTAGGAGAAGCTGCCCTAGATGCGGGAGTTCTCGCTTCCAAGGTCTCGGCTTCCGCCATTGCAGCAAGACGGGCTTTATGGCTCCGTTCCTGGCGGGCGGATGCTGACTCCAAAAGGGCTTTGGAGGCTTTGCCGTTCACTGGGACTATCCTCTTTGGCCCAGAACTGGACAAAATAGTGGCTACAGTAGCGGCTTCAAAGACTGCCTTCCTGCCATCTACAGCGGCTCCGCGACCTCGTGCTACTTCCTTTCGGGCCTTTCGACCTCAGGGCAGGGCACGGGGTCAGCCATTTCCAAGATCACAGCCTCATACTTCAAGACCGCCTAAACAGCGAGGACGTCAGGCCTGGTCTACCCGTCGCCCCGAGCCCAAGCAGCCAGACAAGCCGTCTGCCTGACGGGGCGGACCTCCACCTGGGGGACCCCAGGGTGGGAGGTCGTCTGCTGAGATTTTCCACCGCATGGCGGGACACAACAACAGACGGTTGGGTCCGCGATGTCGTCACACGAGGTTATGCTCTCACGTTTCGCCATCGCCCTCCCTCTCAATTCTTTTCCATCAATCTACCAAAGGATCCCATCAAGGCAAGTGCCCTCAGGGACTCCGTTCAGTCCCTTCTTCGAACGGGGGTCATTGTACAGGTTCCCCCATCGCAACGGGGTCTAGGATTCTATGCCAGCCTGTTCTTGGTTCGGAAGCCCGATCGACCAATACTGAACCTGAAATCTCTCAATCGGTTCCTCCGGGTTCCGAAGTTTCGGATGGAATCCTTACGCTCCATCATACTGGCCTTGGAACCGGGAGATTTTCTGGCATCCCTGGATATCCAGGATGCCTACCTTCATGTCCCCATTCGCCAAAATCACCAGCGGTACCTGCGCTTTGCTCTACTGGGCGAGCACTTTCAGTTTTGTGCGCTGCCCTTTGGTCTCTCAACTGCCCCTCGTGTATTCACGAAAATCATGGCAGTCATGGCAGGACATCTCAGACGTCAAGGGGTCAGAATTCTCCCTTATTTAGACGACCTTCTGCTGCTGGCTCAGTCTCCGGAGGAACTCCAGGACCACATCCACAGGACAGTGTCCCTTCTACAAAGTCACGGTTGGATCATCAGTTGGTCAAAATCTGCTATCCTTCCATCTCAACGGATGGTCCATCTAGGAGCCCTCCTGGATTCCAGACTTCAGAGGGTTTTCCTGCCAGAGGACAGGCTTCAGACACTCCAGTCCAGGATTCGAGATCTTCTCAGACACCGGTCGGTTTCCATTCATGCCTGCATGCGGGTCTTGGGCTCGATGGTTTCCACCTTCGAGATGGTGGAATATGCCCAATTCCACTCCCGCCCGCTGCAGTGGGAGCTTCTGACCCAGTGGAACGGGTCACACCGTCTCATCAGGGCGCAGAGGATTGTCCTCTCCCAGGAGCTACGTCTGTCCCTCACGTGGTGGCTCCTCTCCCGAAACCTACAGATGGGACGCCCCTTTTGGATCCAGGACTGGGTACTTCTTACGACAGACGCCAGTCTGAGTGGATGGGGGGCAGTCACCTGTCAGAGATCCTTCCAGGGGTTGTGGACGGCAAGGGAGAGCCAGCTCTCCATCAACTGCCTGGAACTAAGGGCGGTATACCGAGCCCTATGTCTAGCCCTCCCGTTGCTGCGGGGTCACCCTGTTCAGGTCCAGTCGGACAATGCTACGGCTGTAGCATACATCAATCACCAGGGAGGAACTCGCAGCCGGGGGGCCATGGCAGAGACCAGGTGCATCTTCCAGTGGGCGGAGAAACACATCCCGGCCATATCGGCAGTATTCATACCGGGGGTACTGAATTGGGAGGCGGACTTTCTGAGCCGCCAGACCCTCCACTCCGGGGAGTGGTCGCTTCATCAAGACGTGTTCGACCTGCTCGTGGACAGATGGGGAGCTCCGGAAGTGGACTTGATGGCCACTCGTCACAACCGCAAGGTCCAGAGGTACGGGTCTCGCACCAGAGATCCAGGCGCCTGTCTCACAGACGCTCTATCGGCACCTTGGCCATTTCATCTAATGTATGTGTTCCCCCCGATATCTCTCCTTCCCAGGGTCCTTCGCAAATTCAAGGCCGAAGGAGGAAGCTTGATCCTCGTCGCTCCAGATTGGCCCAGGAGGCCCTGGTACGCGGATCTCCTGGGGATGGCAATGGACCTACCATTCCATCTTCCTCTACGACCAGATCTCATCAGCCAGGGTCCTTGCCTGCACCCGGATCTGCCCCGCCTCCGTTTGACGGGGTGGCTCTTGAAATGTCCCTCTTGCGGGCAAAGGGTTTTTCCTCAGGAGTAATCCGGACTATGCTTCAAGCACGTAAGCCGTCTTCAGCAGGTGCTTATTATAGGATCTGGAGAGCCTTCTTTGCTTGGTGTGCGACAAGGGGGCTGGATCCCAGCCGTTTTAGGCTATCTAGAATATTATCTTTCCTGCAGACGGGCTTGGAAGCTGGTTTACGTCTTTCTTCTCTAAAAGTGCAGATCTCTGCGTTGTCTGTCCTGTTTCAGAGAAGACTGGCGCTACTACCGGATGTTCGTACCTTCCTGCAGGGGGTTATCCGAATACAGCCTCCGTTTGTCCCTCCGGTGGCCCCGTGGGACCTCTCCCTGGTTCTCCAGGCTCTACAGTCTCCTCCATTCGAACCGTTGCGTTCGATTGATCTTCCATGGCTCACTTGGAAAACTATTTTCCTGCTAGCTATTGCTTCAGCTCGACGAGTGTCCGACTTGTCGGCCCTGTCGTGGCGTTCCCCTTATCTTGTCTTCCATCCAGACAGGGCAGTTCTTCGAACTCGCCCCTCTCATTTGCCTAAGGTTGTCTCGAGGTTCCACATCAACCAGGAGATTGTGGTCCCTGCCTTCAGGTCTCCTGAGCAATCGGCCTCAGAATCTTCTTTGGATGTGGTTCGCGCACTTCGCATCTATGTAAAGCGTACGAAGTCAGTTCGTAAATCAGATGCTCTCTTTGTCCTTTACGCTGCTCACAAGCGAGGTTGGCCGGCGTCTAAACAGACGTTGGCTCGGTGGATCAGATCCACCATCCGCCAGGCCTATAGGGACTCTGACCTTCCGGTCCCAGATGGGATTCGGGCTCACTCCACGAGGTCGGTTAGTGCTTCTTGGGCTGTCCGCGGTGGGGCTACTGCGGAGCAGCTGTGTAGGGCGGCTACTTGGTCGTCCCCCAGTACCTTTTTGCGCTTTTACGCGTTTGACACCTTTGCTTCCGGGGACTCTGCTTTTGGAAGGAGTGTCCTTAGCGCGGCTCAGGCGCGTCCCCACCCCTGAGAGGTTGCTTTAGGACGTCCCAGCGTAAGCCCTGTGTCTCCTATGGACTCGAGACAGAAAAGGAGATTTATGTTCTTACCTGTTAAATCCTTTTCTTCGAGATCCATAGGAGACACAGGGATCCCTCCCTGACGCGCCTGCTTTTATACTTTTCACTGCATTTTAAAAAAAATTGCGGTTAGGTTAGGCCTGTTTTTGTGTGTGGCCTTGTATGTTGCATGTTTTCTTCCTTCTCTCTTTGCTCCTGCCTTGGGCTTGTTTATTTTAAAAAAACTGGTGGCCTGAGGCGGGGGCGGGGTATAGGAGGGGAGGAGCCCAGTTCCCGGAGGCTTAGGATTTTGTTTATCCCGTTTGGTGCCTGCCAGGTCCATCACCACCTATACCCAGCGTAAGCCCTGTGTCTCCTATGGATCTCGAAGAAAAGGATTTAACAGGTAAGAACATAAATCTCCTTTTTTCTCTGTGCTCCTGACACTGCAAGGAAATATATTCTTTAAGGCCGGTTTCACACACTCCGGCTCCTGCCGGACTGTGAAATCCCGCACGACCAGGGAGCCGTGCCGCACACATAAGTTGTGAATGGACACTATTGTGTCCATTCACAAGGGACGGCCACGGCCCGGCCGCACGGCTGCAGCCGGATCCCGCCACTGGAAGGGACGGCTGCCGGGCTGTGGTTATCCCCTCCATGATAAAGTACTGTGTGCGGCACGGCTCCCTGGCCGTGCGGGATTTCACCGTCTGGCAGGAGCCAGAGTGTGTGAAACTGGCCTCAGTGTACCCTCTGGGGATTCTCTTGCTTGGGACAGAGTTTTAGCCACAGGGTTTTACCCTGCCGATAAATGAATTTGCCCCATAGTCTGTGATCAGAGAAGAGAATATAGCCGCGGTCTTGCGCTCTTCTAGCATTTGCTTCGGACTTATAGCTAATGATGTCAGTTGTGCAAGGTGCTCCCTGTAAATTGCACAGACTTTGTGCTGCCTTGTAGAAACAATTGCTGCCACGGATGGAATATTTCATTAGTGGATGATTACGAAGAATACAAATCATTTCTCCTTTACTCTTCCTCAGGTACATTGACCGCTGTAGAAAGTTTTTTATCTTTTAAGTCTGGACCAGAGGTCAGTAATTCATTGTACATCATTTAAGATCTGACATTTGTATAAATAGTTCTGTAAATAAATGGATAAACGCATAATAAAATGATCTCGTCCTCTTTTATTAGAAACTTGATAAGTGGTTTAAAGAAAGTATTGACCCCATAAGTAGTTTGTGATTTCACTCTCTTCTGTCAATAAAACCTGGATATTCATGATGCACAGAAAAGCTTGTTATGTCTACATTTATTTACCTGAGTAGTAAGGCGAATACTACTCCCTAAAGACCCATACACACTGGGTGACTTTGAGCTGAAAGCAGTTCTGTTTCATCGTTTGAGCTGCTTTAAGCTCCAAAGCCGGCAAGTGTGTGTGTGTGTGTGTGTGTGTGTGGGCAGTCGGTGAGTGCTAATGCACGCTCCAACATCATTGGCGGCTGCTGTTCGTCTGCTGGTTTTACCTGTAGCGTCCTGCTATGGAAAGCTGTTTACAGCGGCGAAGATTGCTGGGAGGGGGAAATCATTCAGTGTGTATACACTGAGCTATTTCTTTTTTCTAATATGTGTATGGACCTTTAGCCATTGTTAAAGTAATATCATCCACTGGTGAAATGAAACCGTGACGCTAACAAGTTATTTGAAAATAGCTGCTAGAGTTTTTCTAAAATTGGGTGTATTGAACACTCTAAAAATATTTTAGCTGTCTCTGGTAACCTGATTTATTGAATAGAATCAGGATGTGCTGAATTTTGCATTGAACTGAAATTGTTCCAAAATTAAATGTATGCCCAAAAGTGGTGATCACCACAAGTACTCATGACACCATATTGTTTGCTTGGTATAGGGCACATGCATTCATGATGGAACATGGCAGTCTGCCATTCATGGGGTTGCCGACCAGGGTAATCTGAAGAAACTTAGAAAGCAGTTGGCTCTCAAACCACTTCCAGTTGTTGGTAAAAAGTTAAAAAGAAGGTTTGTTTGTTTATTCACTTAATCAAATATTTATATATGTACATAAAAGAAAGCTATTATCCACAAACCCCTTTAGCAGGACAGTCCCACCTTTTTGGGCACTGTCTTGGGTCCTCACTCATAAATTTTGGCAGGTATGTATATATGTTACAGTAATGCACCTGTGCGCATACATGAAGGTAATACAAATGCAAGAATAGATTCATTTTCAGAAATATTTATTAAACATAATGGGCTAATTCTTATATTTGGTTTGAAACCTCATTCCTTAAAAAGGCACTATACTGCTTTGTGTAATTTTCTGGGTGAAGTGTACTGTAATTACATGAGACTCATTCTTTCTATATATTTTTTGATTCATGAGATTTAATGTCTAATGTATACCTCTGTTTATTTCTATATATGGATTTGGGGAGGGAGAGTTTGCTGGGTCCACCTTTTTGTCTCGGGGAATACTTTATTAGAGAGGTGATTTCTTATTTTTGTGCTGTAACCATGACTGTTTATGTCTGTGTGGGACTTTTGCCTTTTAGCATGATTGGCCTGCAAGTGGCAGCTATACGATAACACTGTGGCAAAGTCTAAGATTGTTGATAAGAAGTATTTGGAAATTGGTTGAGGCACTGTTGCCCTAGAAGGAGTGCCGACTGAATAAAAACAGGACTTTGCTCCCCTTCATTTTTTTTATAAGGCTGCTCCGTGACTAAGATGTCAATTAGACTTAACGTGTGATGTTGCTATGGGTAACCAATCAATTGTGCTTGGGCATAATCACACAGAATACGTGATAAGTTCACAAACTTACGTGTCTTTTTTGCCAACTTCCCAAAAACAAGCTAAGTGTCTGGGGGATTTTTGTTTTCAGAGCCTGCTGAGTTCCCATAAAAAGGTCCCTCATAATAACTGTGGCTGGGCTAATTTCTGGCTAATTGGGTAGGCCCAGAAGGTCTGTTAGCCTAATTTATCTATAAATATCTCCCTTTTGCAGGGTTTCCTTTAATAAATGGACATAAAGTAAAGAGGAGTCACCTCCCATTTTATCCTGGTTCTTTGAGCTTGTCTTCCTTCCAATACCTCAGCTGAGGACTTGGTGGAATGCTGCAAGAGGATCTGTAAGCCAAACATGTCATCCAAAATGGCAAGTAAGGTGTAATCTCCAGCCTAAACTGACAGAAAAGATCCCTTAATTTCTTCTTTAATATTGTAAATTTATCCCCACCCCTAACCACTAGTTAAAAATGAATCTACAGTACTTCTCCTCAAGTGCTGCTAAATAAAGGTTTGCAAATTGCTAGCGAATCAGGAGCCACCGCTGCTGGGCTCAGATTGGATCACAAGCCGACACGTCATTTGAAATAGCCGGGCCGCTGACTGATGGACCTTCTCTAAGACAGCCTGGTTTTCCACAGCTCTGTCTCCTTACCACACAGTAACCCCTACCATCGAGCAAGAAAACCCTAGCAATGAGCATGTAGGTAAGCGGCACTTATATGGCATTACATGCAATGGGCATTATGGTGCGCATAATCCCCTGTCCCACAAATCCATTCCCTAAACGGTTTCATTTTTATTAGGTGTTGGGTTGTTTTGCATCGTGGGGCATAATTTGAATTAGGGGTGGTATTATGTGGCCCACATTATTTTTTTCATGGGAATGTGGATAGGCCACAAATTTAAAGCTTGGAGGATGGTGCAGAACACCCTAGCACCCACCCTGGCTGTGATATATTGGTGGGGGAAAGTTAGTTCCACCACCTCACCAGGACCACTTTATGCACTGCTGCCCACCAATGTATATTAAAAATAGGCAGTAACGTAAACATTGCAGGTGCAGACCAGCAATGTATAAGATACCGCTGCCACTGGCTACCAATGTATATATATTTATGGCGGTAACGAATACACTGCTGGGGCATGCTAGCAATGTATATATTACCGCCACCACTACCCCCAATGCATATCTTGTTATGGCAGTAACGTATACATTGCTGGCGCAGGTAAATGGATTTCTCCCTACGTGCACATGGGCGGGATTTTGTTCGGTGTGGTGGGGTTTACCTGATCGCTGGGCTCCGAATATACGCAGCCCCCAAGAACAGAAATGCACAGAATAAAATGGCCCCTGCTCCCACCCTTGGAATGCAAACCCCGCCCATTATGTAAATAGCCTTATAATGAAAGATTTTCAGCAGTCTTTCGCCTCCTGAAAATCTCTTGCCCTTTGGGGAAAATAGTGGTGTGTACGCACTAGTTTGGTGACGGATATATCTATCAGAGATTTTGGCAAAGTCATGTGTAAATGCCCATACACACTGAGCGATTGTGAGCTGAAAGCCGCTCAAAACATAATGTTTGCGCGGCTTTCAGCTCAAAGCCTCCCAGGCATCATCGCTGGGAAAGCTGTTCATCTGCTGGTATTACCAGCAGATTACCAGCTTTGACAGTACCAGGCAGGGGGAAAGCCGATCAGTGTGTATGCACTGAGCGGCTTTCCCCCCAGCGATGACCACGATTGCCCAGTTTGTATGGACCGTTTTAGAGTTTAAGGTAGGTGTGGAAATTTTTTTAATAGTTTATTTTATCACACACATCTGTTGAGAAATGATCGTCCAGACCAAACCGCCATGCACGGCAGCATCCGCAGCACATGATAGTACAGACACACCATCGTAGTAAGACGCATCTTACCTTCTCTTCCTGTCTGTAACAGCGCATGCAGCATGGGAGGGCAGAATCTTGGTGCTCACTATACCCGATGGTTTCACTACCCTAACATGGTGCCGCTCATCATCCGCCAATGCGGATTAGCCGCACATGGATGGCAGCAGTGCAACAGGAACAACGGTAACACCGTCCTGTCTATCTTTTTTACTCGCTGCAAACTCTAATCTCTGGAGTGGAGGTTGGAGCAATCCCTGCTCTGTTAAGCAGCATCAGGGTGCCCTCCTCACCCAGGAGACAGTAGACACCAGCCTATAACTATATCTCCAAATTGTCTTTCTCCTGAATCAGAAGTGCTTGCCCACAGTACCGATCAGCCCATACCCATATGGTGGCTTAGGCCATACCCATATGATGGCAAATAGCAGTGGATGGCTTAGGTCAGTAGATAAAAAGGAGACTTGACTATGACCACGTAAAACCTACACTGCTTTATCCAGGTATATGTAGTGGAGCTAAAGCAATCTGGGTGGAGTGACACACCCGGGAGACTTTAATTCTAAAGTTCTACTTTGAAACCTTACCTTTTGGGGGAGACGATTGCCTGATACTTTGACGCATAGAAGCTGTTTTTTTTTTCTGTTTATATCTTTCATTGATAAATTGACTTATCCATTGATTTTTGAATACTGCGGACTTAGAAACACTAAGGGGGGTATTCAATGTCAGGGTCATGGCAGTCGAGCTTGCTCGACTGCCGTGACCCAGTCCTGATCTCGGTCAGCTCGACCGAGAACACGCAGGCGGGATTCAATGTCCCGCCTGCCGGGGAGCAAAAAGGGGGCGTGGCCGCGAGTTGCGGCCAGGAAGAGGCGAGCTGCAGCCGGCAGCTCATCACTTCCCGGCTGTTCTCGGCAGAACAAGCCCGACAGCTAGTGATGTCGGGCTCGTTCTGCCGAGATACCCTGCTCAATGCCGTCGGGGAAGACAGCATTGAATAGGGCCCGGCGGGCATTTCCCCGATGGGAGGTGCTCGCCGGAGATTGAATATCCCCCTAAATGGTTAAATAACTCGACATTTACAATTATTTGATTAGTACTCTCGCAGGCTACCTATACCAATTAACATAATTGTGTGCTTATTAATTGTTGACACCTTTATTTCTGATAGGATTTATTGGATACAGAATTTTCTCACACGGAGATAGATTGTTTAAAAGGGTAATTAATTGGACAACTTACCTTAGTCCGCTCACTGGAGCTGACAACTACAATTAACAAGTGCTAATTAGTACGAATCAACCATTATAAAGTGGCATCAGAGCAATGACAGGTACCAGCTGATAAAAAAGGTGCTGGCAACCATAGTATCATTTACCAAAGTTGCTACGTGTTTCTTTTTCTTGCTGTAAGTGTCAAAAATATTTGCAGTAGATTTTTCTAATGATCTCTATTCTGACGAATAAGCTTCTACAATTTATCCTACCCAAGCAAGGGGACATAAATTCATACCCTGAAAGGTGTTCTTTTAAGAAGTGTAAATATGTTTTGTGTGTGTGTTATTTTTTATAAAGAATTAATAAAAGCTAAGTTTTACAAAAAAAAATTATCTACAGGGGAATTCCCCCTACTACACCCCAATAAACACTATATTACCACTCAGATTCCTAGGACTTATACAACCCTCTAATTGACTGAACGCCATCATAACAATCATATTGTCTAACAAGAGTGCCTCAACAAAAAGTATTTTTCTTTCTTCCTTCCATTGTTAGTTTACTCTCTAGGGAGCACCTCCCACTTTTATTAATTATCTGACATTTCTATCATTGTTTAACTAGCATCAGGGGATTCCTAATTGATTAATCGCCTACTTCTAGATTTCCTATGCCAGTGCACTTGTCTCCACCCCCCCCCCCCCCATACCCCCTTTGTCTAACAAAAAGTTTATTGGTACTTGTTTCCTAGCACGGCGCCCACAATATTAAGTTGTATGACATCTCATCGTATGCGGGCATATGGCAAGCGATGCGATTTTAAATTGTATAAGCCCCAATACGATTATTTTTAATTGTATAAGCACCCTAACGCTTCCTCCGACCTTTTCATACCCCCTCTATCCACGTCGGCGTGGAGTTGATTTTATATAGTGTGTCGAGCGCAGCGAGGGGACGTGCATCACTTCACATGTATTCCGCGTCCCCTCGCGGGGCGCGCTGCGCTCGCCACTCTTCGGGCTCGCTGCGCTCGCCACACTATATAAAATCATCTCCGCCGACGTGGATAGTGGGGGTATGAAAAGGTCGGAGGATGCGTACCGCCGCCCCCCGCAGGCTCGCTGCACTGGCCGCGCTTGGGTTGGCGTTGATAGTGAGGGCACATTTAACATTGGAAACACCCATTAGGGTGCTTATACAATTTTTAATTGTATACCATTGTATATGCCATACAATACGATGGTATACAATCTTAAAATTGTATAACATTGGCTGCCATTATGGTATGCGATGGGCACTGTGCTAGGAAACAAGTACCAGTTTATTTTATCTATTGCCAAAATGAAAAGTGAATGAGAAAGAGAACTCTAAAGCAAATCAATATATAGTGTGACCACCCTTTGTCTTCAAAGCAGCATTCGTACAGTACACTTGCACAAAATCCGATTTTTTTATTTTATGTGTTAACGTGTCTGCGCCACCCAAACACAAGCTATATAAACCTAATAAAAATACCCTTTAGCCTGCGCTTAATTAATTGAATTCTCCCTTTATTAACTTTTTTTTTTCTTTTCTTTTTTTTATTAACATTTTTTATTAAAAACATTTTTTTATTAGTTTCAAACAGGAGACACACAGAGGTATAATACATGCAGTGTAGACAATTAGCATAAAGCATAAAGACCTGTGCTGGGGAACATACAATGCCTCCCATTAAGGTATAGTAATACCATCTACATAATATAATACAGGTCGAGTATCCCGTATCCGAATATCCGTTATCCGAATTATTCCGAAAACCAGACATTCCAGAAAGTGAAAAAAAAAAATTTTTTGGCTAAAAACTCACTGGGGACATGATATGTAACTGGTACTATATATGTGCACAATGATTGCTTGGCATTCAAATTCAGTGCTGAGATAGTACACACATTTTTTTTCACGTTTTGAAACCTTGTTTTTTGAACAAATAACATATATTTGTGTGTATTTTATGTGGTAATAAAATATATTTGTGTGTGTATATTATGTGTTTATACAGCATAAATGCAAGATACTTCAAAATACATCATTGAAATATTAAAATATTCCGAAATACGGAATAATCCGTTATCCAAAATTCTCCTGGTCCCGAGCATTTTGGATAAGGGATACTCAACCTGTATGTATAACAATAACCTTAAATTATTGAAATCGGCGAGAGAAGGAGAAAGGGGGGGGGGGGGGGGGGGTGGAATGTGTGTGTGTAACAGCATTGATATAATTACTCATGTTCTAGAATATAAAATTTCACAATTTGAGGGGTAAAACAGTCCTGGGGCAGCCAGACCAAAATAAATCTCTCCCTTTTTATTGTTAAGGAGAAAGTTTGTTTAATATTTTACTGAGCGATTCAATCCTATGCTTTGAAGTTTTGGAAATAAAGCTGTAAGGAGTTTTCATACATTGGATTTCTATACAACATGGTTGGTTTTACATTTATAGTACATAATACATTAATTGGATAAAATGTTTAGTGTGGCTTGGTAGAGTTTGCTATTAATGTCCCCCTTTATAAATGTTTAGTTTCTGCACATAATAGAAGAAAAATAAACTACTGTAAATATCCTTTGACAGGGGTGCAGTTTTCTACAGTAATGAGGTAAAGCAGTACGCCATTCCTTTTCTTGGAGCAGACGCATCTGTTGTTAGGAGGACTCAGCGCTACCTACATGACTGTCTGCAAGAAACTCCTGTAAGGTTTTAGCCTGAAATATATTTTATTATTATTATTTTTCGTAATTTGGGGTTACTATACTATGGACATACAAGGACAAATGTTCTAAGCCTTGGAAAGTGATAAAGTACCAGCCGACTCGCTCCTAAATGTTTTTCAAGCATACGGGGATCACTTATTAAAATTTGTGAATGATAAATGGTGCACCAGCTAGTTGGCTCGCAACTGTCATGTATTGGAAAAATTACAATTTGGTGCCGATTGTCTGGACATAATTTATCACACCCTGGTTTTATCACTTCTTGATAAATTGGTGCTTAGTCCGTGTAACATGGCAGTTAGGGGCTGGTTGGCTTGTACTTTATCTCTACAATGCTTTGTACATCTCCCCCACAATATTTATATGTAAGTGCTGACACATTGAACATTGCTGAAGGGATCTTATTAAAAATGGCATACGACTTCATACATTAACACAATGCAGAAAGTAAAGATTGCATTGCACATATGAGCTTACGTTCTAATCGATAAATATAATTTCCTATACATTTATAATATTTCAGCTTTTAGTTCACATCTCTTCTCTCTTGTTAACCATCTCCTACGGCATGCCCTCTGCTTCTATCACTCCTATGACCCTGACCCAGCATTATCATGGTTCACCCAGTTATCCAGCCGCTTCGGACTCATGTCCCATTCTTTCTTCTCCTATGTAGGTGTCCCTGTATACTTTTGAATTTGTCTTTATTTAAATCTACCTCAATCTGTCGCCAGTATGCTGATGACACTCATATACTTATGTACTTATCCCTGGTTCCCATCTTCTGTCTTTTTTTTTTTTTTTTTGTGTGTTTTCTGCTGCTGGATCCTTAGAAGTTGCCATAGCTCCACTTCTCCTCTCTCCCTCTGTTTCCTATATATATTGTCTCTGTGCCATCCGTGATTCTGCCATTTAATTCTGTCCTGTTTTCTCCTTGGCAATCTCTCCAGAATTAGGCCAGTTCTCGCCAAGGAATCATCTAAACTTGTAAATCATGCCTTTTTCCTCTCGTCTAGATTACTGTAATCGACTCCTCACTGGCCTGACAGGAAGGGGCAGTGTGTGCCTAGAAGTTCTAATATTATATCTATCCTCACTGGCCTGCCAAGCTTCCATCTCAACCCTCTTCAGTCCATCTCCAAATTCACTGTCTGCTTTTTTTTTATGCTACACTTGTACTACACGGCTGCCTGTGCCATACACCATGAAGTCACTCACCCTGACTCAGTTCTGGTCTTGCCTTAAACTACAGCCTCACACCATCCTCCTGCCTTTTACTCTCCTAATAAGTCATCCGCTACTATGTGAACACTTACATTACACTGCCACTGCATACACTGCTATGCTACCTTTGTGCACTACCCTGCCACTATATACACCAACACTATGCTATAACTTACAATACGGTGGGGGGGGAATCTTAGAATGCACACCTGATTTACATAAGGTGATATCATGCTGGGACTTGTAGTTCTGCAAAGAAAAACATGTGGTGCAGATGCACACTCCATATTATTAATCAAATAAATCAATAATAGAGGTTCTTGGTATATTCATTGGCCAATAAATATTTGCCCACAAACCAGCTTCACGGTGACCTCATTTCTGGTGGGTCCCTAATACTAAGTTTGAATCTGGGACACTGAACCCCAAAAAGGCCAGCATAAGCCAGTCACCCCAGGGCAGCACACAAGTGAAAAACTAAGCTGTAAAAGTGTGTTAATAAGAAAGAAGCAGGAGCTAGAGGTTAAAAAGTGTAGTGCTAGAAAGTATAATATTAGTTAAAATAAATAGTGCTAAATAAATGTTAGGGTGTGCCACCCCGAAAGCAACTCTGCTACACCAACCCAAGGGGAGCCGCGCCCCAAATCCATCCCAAGACTAGCAATTAGTGTAAATTTATTTCCTTGTTGCCATAGCTCCACTTCTCCTCTCTCCCTCTGTTTCCTATATCTTTTGTCTCTGTGCCATCCGTGATTCTGCCATTTAATTCTCAGTCCTGTTTTCTCCTTGGCAATCTCTCAAGAATTAGGCCAGTTCTCGCCAAGGAATCATCTAAACATGTAAATCCTGATTACTGTAATAGACTCCTCACTGGCCTGACTGGAAGGGGGAGTGTGTGCCTGAAAGCTCTAATATCATATCTATCCTCGCTGGCCTGCCAAGTTTCCATCTCAACCCTCTTCAGTCCATCTCCAAATTCAATGTCTGCTTTTTCTATGCTACACCTGCACTACACCACTGGCTGCCTGTGCCATACACCATGAAGTCACTCACCCTGACTCAGTTCTGGTCTTGCCTTAATCTACAGCCTCACACCATCCTCCTGCTTCTCACTCGTCTAATGATATCTGCTACTATGTGAACACCTACATTACACTGCCACTGCATACACTGCTATGCTACCCTTGTGCACTACCCTGCCACTGTATACACCAATGCTATGCTATAACTTACATTACACTGCCACTGCATACACCGCTATGCTACCCTTGTGCACTACCCTGCCACTGTATACGCCAACGCTATGCTATAACTTACATTACACTGCCACAGCATACACCGCTATGCTACCCTTGT
This sequence comes from Crinia signifera, assembly GCF_055691185.1. Lineage (NCBI taxonomy): Eukaryota > Metazoa > Chordata > Amphibia > Anura > Myobatrachidae > Crinia > Crinia signifera. Next base: position 97,576,806 of record NC_139219.1, read on the forward strand.
GCACTACCCTGCCACTGTATACACCAATGCTATGCTATAACTTACACTGCAATTTCATACACAAGCTGCATTACACGGCCACCACACGTGCCAACACTATTGTTGGTACTATTACATGAGTAGGTTGACATTTCTGCAATGTCAATATCATCACTTATACTGTAAATGTATGCTCTATGAATACATCCTCGTTATAGTGCTGCCATTCATAATATGGCCAACTACCTTTGTACCACTATCATTACACCAACAACACTCTGTACATTCACCCGCACTTTAAATAAAAAGGTGGTGCTGCCATCACGTCAGATTATAGTTACACATTACTGCTTTACCTAAGTATGTTGGTATCTTCACATCCATTGTCAGCTCTCTACCATTGCTGGGATGACTGGGCTGTTTAATACCTTTTAGGTTGTCAGAATATATTTGGTTTAAGGCAGTGGATGTATTTTTTTTTCTTTCTTCCAGAACCCATGATGTTTTATTAAAGTAACAACTGTTTCCCTACTAGGTCCAATACGCTGCATATGTATCAGTGGGCGGTATTATGTCTGTTATCCAACTGATGTTTGCTGGTTTTCTCTTCCTACTGTTCACAAGATTCAGCCTTACGCGAAAACTTCTGATCAGAGTAAGTGGTACTTGGTGACTTGCATGTGAACTTGCTTGTCACTAGGTTGCTCAGTATTGCATATGTTCCTGAAGAGTAGTCTGCTAGCAGGCTCAAGTCTCACAGTGGGTAAAGATTGATATTGTTAAATGTACACAAACCCATATATTCATGTTTACATATTTTAATTTGTCTAAAATTGAGGAGTATTGGAATATAGATCTGTCTTCTCCCATTTCTGTAATGGTGCCACTAAGTCTATTTGAAGAGTTGCATGCTCTTGTTAATTCTATGCTCTCCTCCCAGAGGTCTCCTGTCCATTTTGTTGTTCTGTGATTATTCTCTCACCGTAGAAAAGCTTGGTGTAACTTTTATGTTACAACACTGGTTGGGTGTATGCTGCCATATGATTCAGAAGAGAGCAAGACTACACATCAATAGATTATTTCATTAATATACAGTATATTCATTGGGACTATTTATTCAAATAGAACATCTAGCATATAGACAGACCACTAAAAAGAAGCAGACATTTGAAGACTAAAAAAAATAAAGCATAACAAAATCCACCTAGTGCAGATAGAATTATAAATGGTATAGGGCAAAGGCACCCCAATGGTCCAGGTTTTAAATGTAGCCATATATGGCCACAGGTGACTTAATTAGTATCTTAATAAGTATATCCATATCTATGCACAGATTGTTAGATCATATTTACTGGATTAATAATTGTCACCTGTGACCAAGTATAGATATACCTGGACCGCTGGGCTTCCTTGAGGATTGCATTTGGGAACATCGGATATAGGGATAGGGTCCATTCCAAATGGACAATTAAGGGCATACTGTATCTGCTTCCATAAAGTATAAACCCTATAGGTCAGTGTTTCCCAACCTCTGTCTTCAAGGCACATGAACAGTCCAGGTTTTCAGGTTGGCCTTTCTTTTGCACAAGTGACTTTATTAGTACTACAGTCATTTGAGTCAAACGTGTGCTTATTCACGGATATCCTAATAACCACGATTTTTAGTTTGCATAGAGCAGTGGTTCTTAATCTCTGTCCTCAGGTCCCCCCAACAGTTCACATTTTTAGGTCTCTACACAGAATGACAGGTGAGCTCCACCTGTAGTCTTTTAACGTGTGTCAGTGAATAATAGGTGCACCTGCCAGGTGACCTGGATAATGTGCACTGTTGGGGGTACTTGAGGACCGTGGTTGGGAACCACTGCCTAAAGGCTTTTTCTCTTTTGTCCATCCTGGCAACACAGCTAACCTTGGGATGTAGTAGGGTCCGCAGGAGCAAAGGCTCCTATGCTGACTTCTTTTTGGAAAGCAAGCTCCTCCCCACTGCATCCCAGAATGCTTTGCTGACAGCAGCCGTTTTTCTGATGGAATAGCATAGCTAGGTGTTTATTTTTTTATTAATGCACTAGACAGGCTTTTGCCAATGTGTTCCTTAACAGAAGTTACCACACACTGAGAACGCAGCAGAGGCTGACAGAAGCTCTTCCTGTCAGCTCTCTGTGTGCAGAGGGAGACTGTCTGTTCCCTCTACACAGCGCTTAAACCTCTTTTTTGAAAGAGGGGTTTCCTGGGCTCTGGGGGGTCCTGAACCGGCTCCCTTTTTAGAGGGGGATCTTGGGGGATGGGCTCCCCATGATGGCGGCCGCCATCTTGCAGGGCTTACAGACTGAAATCCCCTAGGAGAGTTGAAGTCTGTCACAGCAGTCCAGCGGTGCTGGATGCTTCCAAGTGATCCCTAGAGGAAGGAGAAGACACCAGTTGGAGCGGCTGAAGGGGGTAAGGCGCCAAAAGGCTGATCTTCCCTGTTGATGCAGAGACTTGGTCTCTTCCTGCTCTGTGTGTTAGCGCCCTTTCCTCCATGCTGCGGAGCTGAGACAGGATGAGTACAATGTTACACGATTCTGGGCATTTGCCTGACATTGTGCACTGTGCTTTAGTCATGACTGAAGGGTGTACTGCTGTTGCCTTAGGGGAGAGAGCACCTGTCATGTTAACTGCAAGTTCTGTGGGGTTAAATTAACATGTAAACAGATGGACCAATGGGATTTGTGCCCCTCCTGTGAGTCTGTGCCCAGCGGTGCACAAGCCCAGAGGCCTGAGCAATCTGAGCCTGCGTAGGAAGCTGCGTTGGGGTGGTCTATGGATGCCTTGGTTAAGGCTTTAAACAGGCAGAGTGAGAGTTTGGGAAAGTCTCCTGGCCGTCTTTCTTTCTCTCAGACTTCACTGGGCTCTATTACCCCATCTCAGGAGGACCCTACTTTGGTGATGTTTATGCAGGATCCTGCACAGGGGTTACATACACTTAATGTGTTTATGGAGCAGTTTGCAAAAAACTCTGATAGTGTTGCTCATAGACACCCATTATCCTCTTCTCCCCTGTTGAATGTGGATTCTGATGAGGGTGTATGTGAAGAAGAGGTGCCCTGGAATGAGGAGGAGGTTTCTGTGCCGGGTATTGAGGATTTAATTTGTGCTGTAATTTGTGTTTGAAGAGGACAAAGTGCCCGCACATTGTGTGTTTAACAAGTTTTGCAGGGAATCTGTAACCTTTCCCACGGATGAGGGCATGGTGGCCTTGTTGATAACTGCTTGGAAGAATCCGGATAAGAAATATGCAAATGTGTATCCTATGCCTGAGTGCCAAGTAAAGTTATGGGAAAAGGTTCCCTTGTTAGATGCTCCCGTGGCTAGGTTATCAAAAGCCACTGCACTTCCTTTACTAGGGGGAGCAGCTTTTAAGGATCAGGTTAATAAAAAAGTGGAAGGATGCCCTAAAGCGATATCTGAAGGTGTGGTTTTCACCCTGCATCCCATAATTGCTTCAGCTTGGGTTTCCAAGGCAATGATTAGGTGGGCTGAGGCCTTGCTAGGTCAGCTTCAGCCTGAATCTGAGGCTTTCCTTTTGGCAGAAATCTTAGATGCGCAGCGGAATATATTTGTGAGGCTGGGGAGGAAGGCGCCATGATGGTGTCAAAGGTGTCAGCACGCCTCACTAAAACATATGTAGCACTTTGGCTTAAGTCTTGGGAAGCGGGTAGTGAATCAAAGAAATCACTTGAGGCTTTATCCTTTAAGGGTGAACTCCGGTTTGGCTCAGAGCTTGAGGATATTATAGAGCAAGCCACAGGGGGTAAGAGTACCTTTCTCCCCACTACGTCAAAGCCTGCCAGTTCAAAGTTTGGAGTTTTTAAACCATCCTTTTGTTCTTCCTTTCGGGGTAGAGCTTCCAGCAGAGGACAGACAGGTAGAGGAAGGTTCACAGCCAGTAAGGGGAAGGGACCCAGATCATGTTTCGGGGCCTTCTCTAAGAAAACCGTGTCTAAAGGAGAGGATAAATCCTCTGCATAACGGGGAGTGGGGGGTCGCCTCCTGCAGTTTCGGGACAGGTGGAAGAGCCACCATGGATCCTTGGGTCTATTCTATTGTCTCCCAGGGCTACAGGATAAATCTAAGGGGTGGCCCTCCAAGGAGATTTATTCCAACTCCCTTGCCTCGAGAAGAGGGGATGCGCTCTGCACTGTTGGCAGCAGCAATGTCTCTCATAGACAAGAGTGTGGTGGTCCCGGTACCTCCAGAAGGAGAGGAAAATAGGTTTTTATTCGACCCTTTTCCTAGTACCCAAGCTAGAGAAGTCTTTCCGACCCATTCTAAATGTGAAATCTTTAAATCTACATCTGTGTAGACCATTTTCGCATTGGAATCCCTTCGGTCAGTGCTCTTAAGCATAGAGCCAGGGGAGTTTTCTAGCATCTGTGGACATCCAAGATGCTTATCTACATGTACCTATTTGCAAGGGACATCAGTCACTACTGCGCTTTGCAATAGGACAGTTACATCTACAGTTCCAGGCCCTGCCGTTCGGGCTGGCCATGGCCCCGAGGATCTTTACTAAAATAATGGTGGTAATGGCATCAGCCCTCGGGTTGAAAGGCATTGTAATTCTACCATACCTGGACGATCTCCTGTTCAAGGCGGAATCAGAGGAGAAGCTCCTGGAACATCTAAAGATTGCGACTTTGCAAGATCAGGGTTGGGTGTTAAATCTACCCAAGTCTCATTTGATTCCAACACAGAGACTTCAGTTTCTAGGGGTGATCCTGGATACCCATCTACACAGGGTATTTGTTCCAGAATCCAAAGCAGTGGATATCCGGCTACTAGTGCTAGTTGTTTAATATATTCATTAACCCCTTCACGACATTTGACGTATATATACGTCATGGTCGGGAAGTACTTCCCGACCGTTGACGTATATATACGTCATGACTTCTAACTGTCACTGCGTCTAGAGACGCAGTGACAGTTAGGTGATGTCTGCTGTCCCTGACAGCAGACATCCCCCCTCGTCGCCCAGGGGGGGCAGGGGTGCCCCCCCCGGTCGGCGATCGCTGTGATTGGCTGTTCAAATCTGAACAGTCAATCACAGCGTTTCCTGTGTTACCGGCGGCTAAGCCGCTCGGTAACACAGAAAACGGTGGTGATCGGTGCAGCACCGATCACCACCGAGCGGCAGCACCCCCCTCCCACCCGCCGGGCACTCACCCGGCAGCAGCAGCAGCTCCAGCGGCTCCACCGCTACGTCCGGAGCGCACGCTGCGCTCCCCTCCTCCCCCCTCCCCCCCGCAGCAGCAGCAGCATCATGCTGCTGCTGGAAAAGTTAAAAATAAATTAAAATTAAAAAATGTGCAAATGTGTGTGTGTGTGTGTATATATATATATATATATATATATATATATATATATATATATATATATATATATATATATATATATATACATATATATATATATATATATATATATATATATATATATATATATGTATGTGTGTGCGTATACCGCACCGATCGCCAGCCCCCCCTCCCACCCGGCAGCCCCCCTCCCTCCCACCCACCCGGCTGCCGCAGCGCCAGCACCCCTCCCACCCCCCCGCCAGCCGCAGCGCCAGCCCCCCTCCCAAAGCTGGTGACCAAAATGGGGTCACTTGTGGGGGGGTTCCACTGTATTGGTGCTTCGGGGGTCTTGCTAATGCGACATAGCACCCGCCATTCATTCCACCACCAAAAATCACTCCTTCCCTTCTGAGTCCTGCCATGCACCCAACTGGTATTTTTTGGTCACATGTGAGGCATTGCCGTACCCGGGAGAAATTGGGGCACAGATTTTGGGGTGCTTTGTCTCCTTCATTCCTTGTGAAAATTAAAAATTTTGAGCCAGAACTGCATTTTTGTGTAAAAAATTACATTTTTTTACACAAAAATGCAGATCTGGCTCAAAATTTTTCATTTTCACAAGGAATGAAGGAGACAAAGCACCCCAAAATCTGTGCCCCAATTTCTCCCGGGTACGGCAATGCCTCACATGTGACCAAAAAATACCAGTTGGGTGCATGGCAGGACTCAGAAGGGAAGGAGTGATTTTTGGATTTTGCAGCACAGATTCTGGTTGAATGACCCCCGAAACACCCATACAGTGGAACCCCCCCACAAGTGACCCCATTTTGCAAACTACACCCCTCAGGGAATTCATCTAGGGGTATAGAGTACATTTCAAACCCCCCGGGGTTTCACCAATTTTGATACAACTGAGCTGTGAAAATGAAAAAAAAATTTTTTTCATTTTCACTGCCCAGTTGTACCACAATTGGTGAAACCCCTGGGGGTTTGAAATGTACACTATACCCCTAGATGAATTCCCTGAAGGGTGTAGTTTGCAAAATGGGGTCACTTGTGGGGGGGTACCTAACTTTTAGCATCTTATGGTGCCTAGAAACCTACATGGTGCCTAAAAAATAATCTCATAAAAAGGAGGCTCCAAAATCAAGTAGGTGCTCCTTCTATTATGAAGCCTGTGGTTTGGTCACCGTGCACACTAGGGCCACATATAGGATATTTATGAAAACCAAAGAATTGGGGGAATCAATTTTTAGTCACATTTCTCTAGTAAAATCTACTGTGTTCCTTAGAAAAATGTATTAAAATTGCAAATCTGCAAAAAAAATTAAATTTGGAAATTTCACCTACACTTTCTTTTAATTCCTGTGAAACACCTAAAGGGTTAACAAACTTCCAAAATGCTGTTTTGAATACTGTGAGGGGTGCAGTTTTTGAAATGGCATCATTTATGGGGGTGTCTCACATACAAGTCACTCAAAGTCACATCATAACTGACCTGGTCCCTAAAAAAATCAGAGTTTGAAATTTTCTTGAAAATTTGAGAATTTGCTATTCATATTTGAAGCCTCCTAGTGTCCAAAAAAATGAAAATGAGGTTGAAATAATGATGGCAACATAAAGTAGACATATGGTCTATGTTAGTTATTCACTATTTTGAGTGGTAAGATTATTTGTCTCACAAGCAGAAAATTTAACATTTTGCAAATCGCAAAATTTTCCATTTTTTTACGACATTTTGGTATTTTTCACAAAAAAACACAGACTGTATCGACGAAAATTTACCACTAACTTGAAGTACAATGTGTCACGAGAAAACAATCTCAAAATCACTGGGATAAGTAAAAGCAAAAAAAAGTTATCCCCACTTAAGTGATACATGCCAGATTTGAAAAAAAGGGCTCTGTCAGGAAGGCAAAAACTGGCTCTGTCATGAAGGGGTTAATGATATTGGAAGTGACCTGGAAAATGTCAACTGTGTGGGGTCCTGAGGACAGAGTTTGAGAACCATAGGAATCAAACTCTGTGATGGTACCTACGGACTAGCGCATAGCTAACTTAGTACCAATATGTAAGAAAGGTAGCAAAACTAACCCTGAAAATTATAGACCGGTCAGCCTTGCATCCATTCTGGGGAAAATATTAGAAGGAATAATAAGGGATAGTATCCAAAATTTCTTAGAACAGGAGAAAGTGATAAGTAAGGCTCAGCATGGGTTCGTTAAAAATAGATCATGTCAGACCAATTTAATTAGCTTCTATGAGAAAGTCAGTAGGGGGCTGGGAAAAATGTAATACTGCTTGATTTCGCTAAAGCTTTTGACACTGTGCCCCATAAAAGGTTTTTAATGAAACTAGGTTATTTAGGGTTAGGAGATAAAAATTTGTAATTGGATTAAAAACCGGTTGCACAATCTGGGACAGAGTGGTGGTAAATGGCATACATTCCAGCTGGGGTAAGGTTCAAAGTGGTTTAATATTGGGACCCACCTTGTTTAATATATTCATTAATGATATTGGAAGTGACATAGTGAGTAAAATTGCAATATTTGCAGATGACGCAAAATTGAGTAAGGAAATTAACTCAGGAGAGGATTTGGAAACACTACACAGTTTAAATAAACGGTGGGCGGAAAAGTGGAAAATGCAGTGAAAAATTTAAAGTAGTTCATTATGGGACCAAAAATGAACAAGCTACTTATAGACTACATGGAGTTATTATAGGAAATTCTGCTGTAGAGAAGGACTTGGTGGCTCATTATAGATGTAAAATTGGTTAATCGTGCACACTGCTCAAGTGCAGCAGCAAAAGCAAACTGGACACTGGCATTCATTAAAAGGGGTATGGATTTGAGGGATGCCAATGTGATAGTGCCAATTTACAAGGCATTGCTGAGACCACACTTTGTGAGTCCACACTTGGAATATTGTGTTCATTTCTGGGCACCGCACCTTTAAAAAGGACATAAATGAATTGGAACAGGTACAGAGAAGGGCGACTAAGCTAGTTAAAGGTCTTGAATCACTAGAATACAAAGCTAGATTAACCAGGCTGAATATGTTTTCATTGGAGAAACTGAGGTTGAGAGGTGGTATGATCAGGGCCGTAACTAGGGGGGGGCTGGGGGGGTCACGCGCACCGGGCGCTGGAGGTGAGGGGCGCTGTGAGGTCCGGTGTATGTGGACGCTGTAGTGTAGCGGCGGGCATGTAACATGCCCGCCGCTACACTACAGCGTCCACATACACCGGACGGAGTCCGTCCATCTCCTACTAGCGCGGCTGCAGGAAGCTCTGATGACTTCGAAAAGACTTGCCGGACGCTGATTGGCTGAATTCAGACAATCAGCATCCGGCAAGTCTTTTTGAAGTCATCAGCGCTTCCTGCAGCCGCGCTAGTAGGAGATGGACGGTGAGAGGACTGTGCGGGGAGGGGGGGGGTCTCCGGCTGTGCGGGGAGGGGGGGGGGGTCTCCGGCGCCAGGGACAAGGCGTCATTTGGTCGGTCCCCCCTGTCAGCTGCTAACTAAGCAGCGGGGAATAAACGCTGTGCGCATGCGCACAGCGTCTATTCCCGCAGCCAGGGGGCTGGGGGCATGACTAGAGGCTCACAGAGCCTCTGGGTCATGCCCCCATAGCGGCAAAATGGGGGCGTGGCCTCGCGGGAGAGCAGCGATTATAGGCCACGCCCCCGAAAATTTCGGCACGCAGCAGCATCAATAGGTGGGGGGGCACCAAAAGACTGCCTTGCCCCGGGCGCCGGAAACCCTAGTTTCGGCCCTGGTATGATTAGTATGTTCAAATACAGGATTGGGAATCATATGGAACTGGGATATGATTTGTTCACTAGCAGGCCTATACTTAGGACACGCGGGCATGTACTGAGGCTCGAGGAAATGCAATTCCGTACTGAATTAAGAGTATTCTTCGCCATTAGAGCAGTAAAAATCTGGAACTCATTGCCGTGGGGGTGATTGCAGCAACTACTGTTAATGAATTTAACTCAAAACTGGATACATTTTTGGCCACTAAGGGAATCCTATAGATGTGACTTATTCAATGGACTAATGTCTTTTTTCAGCCTTAATTACTATGTTCCTATGTAACCACTACTCTAGGCCAAACGTTTCTCATAAAGAAAGTGGGGAAAAATATTAAGCAAACTGTGTTTTTTTTATATGTAATCCTTGATGTCATTTATGTGGTAATGGTCATGAACCACCAATTCCAGGGCACATCTGCAAGTCTTCTAAGGCACCCAATTTGCAAACAACTGAGCTAATTATTGGTGAAGAGAAACCACTTCATTAACCCCTTCCCGACATTTGACGTACATGTACGTCATGGTCGGGAAGTACTTCCCGACATTTGACGTACATGTACGTCATGACTTCAAACTGTCACTGCGTCTAGAGACGCAGTGACAGTTAGGTGATGTCTGCTGTCCCTGACAGCAGACATCCCCCCTCGTCGCCCAGGGGGGGCAGGGGTGCCCCCCCCGGTCGGCGATCGCTGTGATTGGCTGTTCAAATCTGAACAGCCATTCACAGCGTTTCCTGTGTTACCGGCGGCTAAGCCGCTCGGTAACACAGGGATCGGTGGTGATCGGTGCAGCACCGATCACCACCGAGCGGCAGCACCCCCCTCCCACCCGCCGGGCACTCACCCGGCAGCAGCAGCAGCTCCAGCGGCTCCACCGCTACGTCCGGAGCGCACGCTGCGCTCCCCTCCTCCCCCCTCCCCCCCGCAGCAGCAGCAGCAGCAGCAGCAGCAGCATCATGCTGCTGCTGGAAAAGTTAAAAAATAAAATAAAATAAAAAAAAATGTGCAAATGTGTATATATATATATATATATATATACACACACATATATATATATATATATATATGTGTGTGTATATATATGTATATATATGTATATATATATATATATATATATATACACACATATATATATATATATATGTGTGTGTGTGTGTGTGTGTGTGTGTGTGTGTGTGTGTGTGTGTGTGTGTGTGCGTATACCGCACCGATCACCTACGATCGCCAGCCCCCCCCCCCTCCCACCCGGCAGCCCCCCTCCCTCCCACCCACCCGGCTGCCGCAGCGCCAGCACCCCTCCCACCCCCCCGCCAGCCGCAGCGCCAGCCCCCCTCCCAAAGCTGGTGACCAAAATGGGGTCACTTGTGGGGGGGTTCCACTGTATTGGTGCTTCGGGGGTCTTGCTAATGCGACATAGCACCCGCCATTCATTCCACCACCAAAAATCACTCCTTCCCTTCTGAGTCCTGCCATGCACCCAACTGGTATTTTTTGGTCACATGTGAGGCATTGCCGTACCCGGGAGAAATTGGGGCACAGATTTTGGGGTGCTTTGTCTCCTTCATTCCTTGTGAAAATTAAAAATTTTGAGCCAGAACTGCATTTTTGTGTAAAAAAATAAATTTTTTTACACAAAAATGCAGATCTGGCTCAAAATTTTTCATTTTCACAAGGAATGAAGGAGACAAAGCACCCCAAAATCTGTGCCCCAATTTCTCCCGGGTACGGCAATGCCTCACATGTGACCAAAAAATACCAGTTGGGTGCATGGCAGGACTCAGAAGGGAAGGAGTGATTTTTGGATTTTGCAGCACAGATTCTGGTTGAATGACCCCCGAAACACCCATACAGTGGAACCCCCCCACAAGTGACCCCATTTTGCAAACTACACCCCTCAGGGAATTCATCTAGGGGTATAGAGTACATTTCAAACCCCCCGGGGTTTCACCAATTTTGATACAACTGAGCTGTGAAAATGAAAAATTATTTTTTTTCATTTTCACTGCCCAGTTGTACCACAATTGGTGAAACCCCTGGGGGTTTGAAATGTACACTATACCCCTAGATGAATTCCCTGAGGGGTGTAGTTTGCAAAATGGGGTCACTTGTGGGGGGGTTCCTAACTTTTAGCATCTTATGGTGCCTAGAAACCTACATGGTGCCTAAAAAATAATCTCATAAAAAGGAGGCTCCAAAATCAAGTAGGTGCTCCTTCTATTATGAAGCCGGTGGTTTGGTCACCGTGCACACTAGGGCCACATATAGGATATTTATGAAAACCAAAGAATTGGGGGAATCAATTTTTAGTCACATTTCTCTAGTAAAATCTACTGTGTTCCTTAGAAAAATGTATTAAAATTGAAAATCCGAAAAAAAATGAAATTTTGAAATTTCACCTACACTTTGTTTTAATTCCTGTGAAACACCTAAAGGGTTAACAAACTTCCAAAATGCTGTTTTGAATACTGTGAGGGGTGCAGTTTTTGAAATGGCATCATTTATGGGGGTGTCTCACATACAAGTCCCTCAAAGTCACATCAGAACTGAACTGGTCCCTAAAAAAATCAGTGTTTGAAATTTTCTTGAAAATTTGAGAATTTGCTATTCATATTGTAAGCCTCCTAGTGTCCAAAAAAATTAAAAGGAAGTTGAAATAATGATGGAAATATAAAGTAGACATATGGTCTATGTTAGTTATTAACTATTTTGAGTGGTATGATTATTTGTCTCACAAGCAGAAAATTTTACATTTTGCAAATCGCTAAATTTTCCATTTTTTCACGACATTTTGGTATTTTTCACAAAAAAACACAGACTGTATCGACCCAAATTTACCACTAATTTGAAGTACAATGTGTCACGAAAAAACAATCTCAAAATCACTGGGATAAGTAAAAGCAAAAAAAAGTTATCCCCACTTAAGTGAGACATGTCAGATTTGAAAAAAATGGCTCTGTCAGGAACGCAAAAACTAGCTCTGTCAGGAAGGGGTTAAGAGAAACAAAAAGATTCTATGCGGGGAGCTGTGAGTCCATTGATAAGGAACATGCCCACTTTAGAGCTGTTTAAAATTGATTCCCCCCCCCCTTTCTTCTTTAAATTTAGTTTTTTTATTTGCATTTTTTTATGAATGTAGTTTTCTGATTTTGTAATTTCATTGCAACGCAATTATGATTATGCTGCAGCATCTTTTAATACCTTTTTTTTTTTTAAACAGTACCCAAAATTCTTTTCTTTTGGCTATTTCTCTAGTGAAGGACCAACAAAGAAGCAGGTAACCTATCCTTTCATTAATTGATTTGTACAAATATGTTTATTTCATAATGGTTCTTATAGACCTTGGCAGACCTTTTAAAGACAGCACCACTTATCTTTTGTATTTACTCATGCTTGGATAATGCTGCACGCTAACCCTTGTCTCCTCAGAGACCGAGTAAGAAAATAGGGTCATTAAGCGCTAATAGGGTTTCATTAAGAACACCTACACTTGTGCTCATAAGTTTACCTACCCTAGCAGAATTTGTGATTTTCTGGCCATTTGTCAGAGAATATGAATGATCACTCACAACTTTTCTTTCACTCATGGTTAGTGGTTAGGTGAAGCCATTTATTGTCACACAACTGTGTTTACTCTTTTTAAATCCTAATGACAACAGAAACTACCCAAATTACCCTGATCAAAAGTTTACATACCCCAGTTCTTAATACCGTGTATTGCCCCCTTTAACATCAATGACCGCTCAAGTCTTTTTTGGTAGTTGTGGATGAGGCTCTTTATTTTCTCATATGGTTAAGCTGCCCATTCTTCTTGGCAAAAAGCCTCCAGTTCCTGTAAATTCTTGGGCTGTTTTGCATGAACTGCACGTTTTGAGATCTCCGTACCAAAACTGGGTTTTACACTACTGTGTAAACCCTTGGGAGCGCTTAGATTGAGTTGTTGACTCAATTAGAGCAGCTGCTTGGGTAGGGAGGGTCAATCCCTACATATATACAAGGAAAAAAAAAAAGACAACACAAAAAGCAGCGCTCACATATAATGATGAGTGAATCAGATGGAAAATTCATATAACAATTTATTAAAAAACAACAATATTAAAAATGTAGCAGCATATAGATTTTTTGACAAGTGTACACTATTGCAATAGGATTGTAGCAAAAAATGGGGGGGGGGGGGATGTAAAATCACAATTGATATAGGTGCCCAGATCTCACGTGTGTCTGGATGACCCCGTCCGGGGTTAGGAGGAATGAAGAACCCGCACTGTCCACGTATGAAGTACAGTCCCAATGAATGGTGGAGTCCATAAACGGCGATTTGTATCCTGCGAGCGCACCGAGGGAGTGGCTGATGTTATGAGAGCCTACCTGCAACCTCGTGGCTGCGTGTCCAGGTTGAATGGTGAAAATTGAGCCGTAGACTTCCAGGGAACGTTTCAAAAGAATTGTGGTCAGATGATTAGGCAGGGGAGACCTCCAAATGATTGTCCAGGATCTGGCACCAGCATTACCAACGCGTTTCGCTGTCCAAACGTCAGCTTTGTCAAGGTATGCTGCTGTATGATCTAAACCTATATTTATACCCAGTGCATTATGGGATTCATTAGCATGATTGATCTGATTCACTCATTATGCCGACATAATAGCCAAAAACACCATTCATTGGGACTGTACTTCATACGTGGACAGTGCGGGTTCTTCATTCCTCCTAACCCCGGACGGGGTCATCCAGACACACGTGAGATCTGGGCACCTATATCAATTGTGATTTTACATCCCCCCCCCATTTTTTGCTACAATCCTATTGCAATAGTGTACACTTGTCAAAAAATCTATATGCTGCTACATTTTTAATATTGTTGTTTTTTAATAAATTGTTATATGAATTTTCCATCTGATTCACTCATCATTATATGTGAGCGCTGCTTTTTGTGTTGTCTTTTTTTTTTTTTCCACGTTTTGAGATCTCCCTAGAGTGGCTCAATGATATTGACAGCACCTTAGTTTTTATTTTGGAGCTGCAGTTTCGAGGAGAACAAAGGGGTTAAGTTTATTAAGTTATTTTTATAGCGCATATATTTGCAGCGCTTTTACAGAGAATATTTGAACATTCACATCAGTCCCTGCCCCAGTGGAGCTTACAATCTATATTCCCTACCACATGAACACACTCACTCCATTGTAGGGTTAATTTTGTGGGAGCCAATTAACCTACCAGTATGGTTTTTGGAGTGTGGCAGCAACTGTGAGTACCTGGGGGAAACACACGCAAGTACGGGAAGAATTTGGGAATCAAACCCATGACCTTAGCGCTGCAAGTCAGTGATGCTAACCATTACACCATCCGTACTTGATATGGTATTCCTATAAACCATATAGTTACCACCCTTTTTTTTTTTTTTTTTTTTAAATAGTCCGATTAACATTTTTAGGAAAAATCATGCTTGTACAGCTGGCACATGTAAAAGAAAACCTCGCTGCATCCCATTTTCTGTCCTTTAGATAATTAGCCAAATTTCCCTTTGTCCGTTAACAAAGCCTGATTCAGCAATGTAAAGCTTTACAATTGTTTTGTGCGCTCCCCCTCCCGTAGGCAACATTCCTCCCTGCCATGGGGAAGGAGAAGATTGTGCCAAGGGACTGGCATGCTTAAAAATAGATTTGCTCTCTAGTGCAAGTGTGAGATTTCATTGTTTGGACTGTGAGTAAGAACCTAGAGGGCAGTGTGATCTTTTCCCTACAGGTTTCTGGAATCAAATGTTCTCCTTTCATTAGTTGGCAAGAGGCAAACTGTGATTTATGATCTGTCCCTCTCGCTCCCCTTTTAGAACTTGTAGAGTAATTAGTTAAATAATTTGATATGAAAACCTGGCCTGCTCTGAACACTTCATTTTAGAATTTAGAAATTCTGTACCTAACCAAATCATGGATTATTGACTGAATAAAGAAGAAGATGAACATACAGTAAACCCACTTGTGTTCAGTTCTGGAGGCCATATCTCCAGAAGGATATAAATACATTATAGACTGTACAAAGAAGGGCAACTAAAATGGTGCATGGCCTACATCACAAAACGTACCAGGAAAGACTAAAAGATCTTAATATGTATACTTTAGAGCAGAGAAGGGAAAGGGGGGACATGATGGAAACTTTCAAATATATCAAGGGTTTTAACCAGGTACAGGTGGGAGACATTCTTCACAGGAAGAGGAGCAACAGAACACGAAGACATGCACTGAAACTAGAGGGAGGAAGATTCAGGGGAAATGTGAGGAAGAATTACTTCACAGAAAGAGTAGTAGATAAGTGGAATAGCCTACCATCAGAGGTGGTAGATGCAAATACAGTAGTACAACTTAAACATGCTTGGGATAGGCATATTGATATCCTTACAAAAAAATAAGGATTAAATATGGTTTGAGGTAACATGTTTAAAAAAGGGGCAGACTAGATGGGCCAAGTGGTTCTTATCTGCCGTCAAATTCTATGCTTCTTTGTAACCCACTGAAAATATGTTTAACTGAAATGCTTTGTTTTGGCAGATGGAGGAAGCCTCTTTCACAATGACATTCTTTGGGGAGGGTTACAGCAAGGGCCAAGATACCCAGCAAGGGAAACCAGATATAAAAATCTGCACACAGGTGTCGGGACCAGGTAAAGGGGTCTTCTAATTTTAGTGAATTAAGCAATAAATATTTTTGTAAAAAAAAAAAATTATATATATATATATATATATATATATATATATATATATATATATATATATATATATATATTAACACTGTAGGGGAATTTGGATGCCTTTTCCTGGGGTAGAAGGCAGCCAACAGCAGCTGAGTAATCACACCAGTCCAGTCTTTGTGGTACAACTGGCCGCAACCAGCTTTATTTCAGCAGAAAACAAAATAAACATAAAAAGAAGAATTACCTTGCCTATCCGGCACTAACTATACACAGGATGCTCCTAACTGTCACTAAAGAAAATACAAAGTTTCCCAGTCAACACTGGGGACTCACTTGTAAAAGGCAGGTTTGCTTCTCACACAGAGACTCTGCAATCTCCCAGGCAATCCCCTCACACTCTCACTCTGGCAGCCTTTTTACAGCTTGCTTGCTGATTAGCCCTCTGTGAGGCAAAACACCTGTTTCTAAAAGGTGTAGCACAAAAACCTGGGACAAATATACCTGCCCTGAAACACTACTCCAGTGTTCTTGTCACATATATATATATATATATATATATATATATATATATATATATATATATATATTCATTCGAATTATACTCACCGATAATTCCTTTTTCTTCCTAGAGATCCCATGGCAGCCATAACACTGGGATGTTCCCTTCCCCCATAGAATTAGACAGGATAATTTTTCTCTAGGACCGCCCACCTCGGGTATAATAGCCTCCTCTTCCTCCTCCTCCATGTCTTTTCATGTCTCCGAAATATGTCCTGGAGAAAAATACATAACATAGGGAGGGAAAAACCAGTGGCTGCCATGGGATCTCTAGGAAGAAAAAGGAATTATCGGTGAGTATAATTCGACTCTTTCTTCTACGATCCCCATGGCAGCCATAACACTGGGACATACCCAAGTAAACACACGGGAGGGCTAAATACTGCATGAACTCATTTATATATAGAAGTCACTCGCCCAATAGGGCTTCTTGTAATACATGCGTCCCAAAGTGGGCAGTAGAAACGTTAAGTGAATAATGGTTCGAGAAAGTATGGATAGATGACCATGTTGCTGCCTTACAGATCTCAGCTGTTGACGCCTTCGCCTTATTCGCCCATGAAGTAGACACTGCCCGGGTAGAGTGTGCCTGCACAATAGAAGGTGGTGCTTTGCCCTCTTTCTTATAAGCGAATAAGATGGTCTCTCTAATCCAACGAGATATGGTCTGCTTCACAGGCGCTTTGCCCTTTTTTATTCTTTCCGGAATTACAAACAGGTGTTTAGTTAACCTAAAGGCCTTTGTTCTTTCCAGGTACAGCATTATCCCTCTCACCAGGTCTAACGTGTGCCAGGCCTCTTCATCTCTATCGTTTGGCTGAGGGTAGAAGTCAGGTAAAGTTATCTCCTGGTTCATGTGAAAAGCTGACACCACTTTAGGAATGAAATCTGGATGTGTCCGTAATACTACCCTATCAGGGAATATTGTCAAATATGGTTCCTCCATCCATAGCGCTTGAAGCTCACTGACTTGTCGAGCTGAAGTCACAGCTACTATAAATACAACTTTCCAGGTTAGAAATTTTAGCGGGCAATCTTCCAGTGGTTCAAAAGGATCTTTTGTCAACACTGTCAGGAGCAGATTTAGGTCCCAGGGGGCCACAATTGATTTAATCGGCGGTCTGATCCTCTTCATCGCCCTGCCGAACCTTTTAACAATTCTCTCTTCTGCTAGAGGCCTGTCCAATAACACACTTAATACAGAGATCTGTGCCTTAATCGTTGCTGCAGCCAACCCCATCTGAAAGCCCTCAAACAAGAATTGTAATACTTGATCAGTAGGAATGTCCATAAAGCCATCTTTAAACTGTCCCCAACTGATAAACTTATACCAGGTTTTATAGTAAGCCTCCGAAGAAACTTTCTTCCTGGCTCTCAGCATCATCTCAGTCACTTGTGGTGATAAATTGTGTCTCTTTAGGATCTGCCGCTCAATTTCCATGCCT
Source organism: Crinia signifera (assembly GCF_055691185.1). Taxonomy (NCBI): domain Eukaryota; kingdom Metazoa; phylum Chordata; class Amphibia; order Anura; family Myobatrachidae; genus Crinia; species Crinia signifera. The sequence goes on from NC_139219.1 coordinate 97,594,622, forward strand.
CTAGTTGTAAAGTCGCCGGCTCTGGGTGCAGCATAGGCCCCTGATTCAGGAGGTCTGGCCTGTTTGGTAACTGCCACGGGCCTTGTATCGCCATCCTTAAGACATTCGAAAACCAAGCTCTTCTTGGCCAATGTGGAAGAATTATCAGTACTAGTAGTTGGTCTTCCCTGATCTTTTTCAGCACTTTGGTTATCATAGGGAATGGAGGGAACGGGTATCCCAGTTCGAACTCCCATCTGGTTGAGAAAGTGTCTAATGTCCTCGCCTGTGGATGATAATACTTTGCGTAGAATTCGCTCACCTTCCTGTTCGAATAGGTGGCCATCAGGTCCACTTCCGGCGTCCCTCGTTATCTGGAGAAAAACTTCACCGTTCAGCTCCCATTCCCCTGGCAAAACAGTCTTGCGACTTAGATAGTCTGCTATTACATTTTTCTTGCCTGGAATATAAGTTGCAGAGATTGACCTCAGGTTCTTCTCTGACCACGTCATAATTTCTTCTGACATCCTCATCAATTTCAGACTTCTGGTCCCCCCTTGATGGTTTATGTGTGCGACTACCGTCACATTGTCGGACACAATTCTTAGATGTGTATCCCGAATCTTGGACTTTAACTGGCACATAGCTTCCCAGACTGTCTGCAGTTCTCTGAGATTGGAAGAGTTTCTTGCTTCTTCCTTGGACCATGTTCCTTGGACCGACATCTTCCCGAGATGACCTCCCCATCCCACTAAACTGGCGTCTGTCGTCAGAACCAGAAACTGTGGGTTCTCTAAGCTCGAGGTCTTGTTCTCCAAGTCCTGAATCCACCATTTCAGAGACTGTTTCACATGACTCGATAGCCCTATCATATGATGATCCTTTAGGCCTCTTCTTAGCAAAGGCAGAAGGAACCACTGAAGTTGTCTCGAATTCCACTGAGCCCACGGTATCACTTTTATGCAGGAAACCATCATTCCTAGTAACTGCACCCCTTTTATTAGGGGAATCTTCTTTTCTTGCAAGATCTCTAGGATTAACTTCCTCATTTTCATGCATCTCTCGAGTGATAAAGCTACAGAATACCTTCTGGTATCTATCCTTACCCCCCAAAAAAGAATATTTCTCTTTCAATGGTCCTGGTGACACAGCTCAACACTGGGATGTAGGAGGGTCCGAAGGAGCCAGGCACCTATCCTAAAGTTTTAGAGGGTAGGCTCCTCCCCTACTGCATCCCTGGACTCTTCAGTTCGTGTTAGGTGCCCACTGGAGTGGGTGCTATTCTAAAGGGCTGCAGGAGCAGCCGAAGAATTAGAGTAGTTAGGGGATTTTTATTATTTTATTAACTTTTACCCTAGCTAGGTAGGCACAGTGTGAGGATTCTCATAGTGATTCCTCACACTGCTAGCGCAGCAGGAGCTGACAGAAGCGCGTCCTGTCAGCTCACTGTGCACAGGGGAGACACTGTCTGGTCTCCCTGTGCAGCGCTTATAGCCTTTTCTAAAAGGCTGCCTGGGCTCCGGAGTACCCTGAAACCGGCTCCACGTTTAGGTGGGGATCATGGGGGACAGGCGCTCCGTGATGGCGGCGGCCATTTTATGCGGAGCTTACACGCTGAGCTCCTAGATGAGAGGACAGCAGCGTTGTGACAGGCATGTTCCAAGTGATCCCCATTTGAGGGGGAGACACTGGAACTAGGAAATCCTACCTAAGGAGCGGCTTGCTGGGGGTGGTTGGCGCCAAAAGGTCACGGACCCCGCAGCAGCAGGGACCTGTGGTCTCTTCCTTCACTCTGACTTTGGCGCCTTTCAGAACGCTTGCAGCGGAGCTGAGCTGGCTTACTGATCCTGGCAGAGTGACTTGGATTTCCTGGGCATCGCTTCCCCGCAGTTGAAACCTACAGACAGATAAGTGACTGGGTGCATTGCTCTGTATAAACGCTTGTACATTGTTTGCACTGTGTATACTGATAGATATACATTTATCACTTGCATCATGTCTGAGCATCAGGCTGTGGTTTTGGGGGAGGGAGCCCTTAATGCACTGAGCGCGTGCAATGTTTGCACACAAAAATTTGTCCCTGAGCAGATGGCCAAGGGGGGCTTATGTATTACTTGCGCTGATGTGAGACCCATGGGCAGTGATCCCCATAGGGCAGAGCATATGGAACCTGCGTGGGCCAGGGCCCTAGGCAGGTCAGTAAACGCTTTGGTGCAGCTTTTGGACAGGCAGAGTGATGGGCTGGTAGAATCACAGAGACCTATGCCATCATCTCAGCAGTCGTCTGGCTCCTTGCCTCTTACCCAGGCAGATCCTGCACTTATCCAGGTGATGCAGGATACTGCAAAAGGCATTAACAGGTTCAGTGAAATGCTGGACAAAATGGATGATGTGGCAGGGACCCCTAGAAGGTCTTATGCTTTAACTACTGTGGTAGATGAAGAGGAAGGAGAGTATACTGACATCCCCTGGGATCAGGGTGATGATTTGGAAGAGAACTCTGCTGCTGGTATAGAGGATCTCATTGTAGCTGTGAAGCAGGCTTTAAAGCTGACTGTGGAGGATAAGACTCCTGTTAAAGGTGTTTTTAAGCGACAGCGGAAGGAGGCTGTTACTTTTCCTTCAGATGAGGGGTTACAGGAATTGTTAGAAGGGGCTTGGAAAACGCCTGATAAGAGGCTTCAGATGCCAAAACGATTCCTTAATCTGTACCCCATGCCAGAGTCTCACGCGGAGCTCTGGGAAAAGGTCCCAGTTGTGGACGCTTCAGTGGCACGTTTGTCCAAGGCTACTGTATTACCAGTACAAGGCGGTGCAGCTTTTAAAGATTCTGTGGATAAAAAGCTGGAGGGAAACCTCAAGGCTATCTTTGAAGGGGTGGGGTTTACCTTACGACCCCTTATTGCTTCAGCCTGGGTTTCTAAGGCCATGATAGAGTGGGCTGGTGAATTATGCACCATGCTGCAGGCTGACCCGGGTGCATTACTGCTTGCAGAAAAGATTAAGGCAGCAGCAGAGTATGCAGTTGAAGCAGAGGAGGAAGCTATTAAAATGGCAACCAGAGTGTCCACAGTCTCCATTAATGCCAGGAGAGTGCTTTGGCTTAAAGCCTGGGAAGCAGACAATGAGTCCAAGAAGGCTCTGGAAACATTAGCCTTCAAAGGAAAGGTACTCTTTGGTACCGAATTAGAGGAGATTATAAAACAGGCCACAGGCGGCAAAAGTACATTCCTGCCGGCCTCCTCAGCAAAGCAGACATCCAGATTTTCTGCTTTTAAGCCGTCCTTTCGGCCCTCCCCTAGAGGTGGTGCGTCCTTTCGAGGACAGTCTTTCAGGGGAAGGTTTCAGCCCTCTAGAGGCAAGACACAAAAGTCAAAATTTGGCTCTTTTCACAAGAAGCCTGCCAATAAAGGAGAGGATAAACCCTCTGCATGACTGTCAGGGGCTTTGCCCGACAGTGACAAAAGTGGGCGGGCGTCTCACACACTTCAGGGACGCTTGGGCTTCTCTAGGCCAGGATGCCTGGGTGCTAGACATCATAACACAGGGTTACAAAATCCCTTTCAGAGGGCCACCTCCGAAGAGGTTCATTCCCACATCCTTACCAAAGGAGGCACGGCTGCGTACAGCTCTTGTGAGAGCAGCGCACTCCCTTTTGGAAAAAGGGGTGGTTACACTAGTCCCCAAGACAGAGTGGAAGAAAGGCTTTTACTCCACGCTGTTCCTGGTGCCCAAACCAGACGGGTCTTTCAGACCAATACTAAATTTGAAGTCTCTAAATGTTCATTTATGGGTAGACCATTTCAAAATGGAGTCTCTACGGTCAGTACTCCTGAGTCTGGACCAGGGAGAATTTTTGGCGTCCATGGATGTCCAGGACGCATATTTGCACGTTCCTATACACCCGGAGCATCAGACCTTGTTGAGGTTTGCCATAGGAGACCTGCATTTACAATTCCGGGCGTTACCCTTTGGGCTAGCAACCGCGCCAAGGGTATTCACAAAGATAATGTCAGTAATGGCGGCGGTGCTGAGGCTCAGGGGAATCACAGTAATACCCTATTTGGACGATCTCCTGTTCAAAGCAGAGTCAGCAGCCATGCTGCAGAGTCACTTGGCAGAGGCCATCAGTTTTTTGCAGGCTCACGGCTGGATTTTAAATTTGCAAAAATCTCAGTTGGTACCGTCACAAAGGCTCCAATTCTTGGGAGTCATACTGGACACCCATCTTCATCGGGTATTCCTCCCGGAGGTAAAGGCCAGGGATCTGGTCACCCTAGTCCAGGAGATTCTCAGGGCTCAGAGCATTTCAGTATGGAGGTGCCTCAAGCTCCTGGGGAAGATGGTGGCGTCATTCGAGACGCTTCAGTTTGCCAGGTTCCACTCTCGGAGGTTCCAATGGAACATTTTGTCAGCCTGGTCAGGAAACACTTTGACCATGAAATCCGAGATGATAGTGCTGTCTTCGGACACCCGAGAATCCTTGAAATGGTGGACAGAAGTAGATTCCCTTCAGTGGGGTCGGTCATTACAGACCTGGGACTGGTTGATAGTAACTACCGACGCCAGTCTCAGGGGCTGGGGGGCAATAGCCCTGGATCTCAGGCTTCAGGGCCTGTGGACGGCAGAGGAATCAGCGTTACCAATCAACATCTTGGAGCTGAGAGCTGTCTGGAAAGTGATTTCCTTGGCGGGAGACAGGTTACAGAACCTCCCTTTGAGGATTCAGACCGACAATGCCACAGCTGTGGCGTATCTGAATCACCAGGGAGGTACACGCAGCAGATTGGCCATGTGGGAGGTATCCAGAATCTTCCTATGGGCGGAACAGAATGTTCCAGCTGTATCGGCTATATTCATCCCAGGAATAGAGAATATAGAAGCCGACTTCCTGAGCAGGGAGGAGCTCAAGGAAGGGGAATGGAGCTTACACCCTCAGGTGTTTCAACAAATCACCGCGATGTGGGGAACTCCGGATGTGGACCTGATGGCATCCAGGATCAACCGTCAAGTGCCCAGGTTCTATGCCAGAACAAGGGATCCACTAGCGGAGGCAGTGGATGCCATGACTATTCACTGGCAGGGAGATCTCCTTTATGCATTCCCACCAGTACCAATGTTACCGAGACTTCTGAAGAAAATACAGGGGCAGAAGGTTCCAGTGATCTTAGTGGCCCCAGATTGGCCAAGGAGATCCTGGTACTCGAGGCTTCAGAGGTTGTCTGTGGACTCATGGCGTCTACCTCTGAGACCAGACCTTCTAAGACAAGGCCCGTTCAATCACCTGGATTCAGATCGATTGATTTTGACGGCCTGGCTATTGAAACCGCCATTTTGAAAAGAAAAGGGTTTTCTGAGGCAGTAGTACAGACGATGATAAAAGCCAGGAAAGCTGTATCTTCGGCAAATTATTATAGAGTCTGGAAGACTTACATTCGATGGTGTGAGAGAAGAAAGGCTCATACTTCTCAGTTTAAGCTATCAAGAATGATGGAATTTTTACAAGATGGTTTTTCATCGGGCCTAAGCCTTCAGTCACTGAAGGTACAGATTTCGGCCTTGTCCATCTATTTCCAGAAAAAGATAGCCATTTTGCCGGAAATTCAAACCTTTTTACAAGGAGTATCCAGGTTGAAACCTCCATACAAGCAACCAGTAGCACCTTGGGATCTATCACTGGTTTTGGAATGCCTTCAAAAGGCACCTTTTGAACCTTTAAGGTCGGCTGACTTTAAGTTTCTCACGTGGAAGCTAGTGTTTTTGTTAGCAGTAGCATCTGCTAAAAGAGTTTCAGAATTGGGAGCTTTGTCATGTAAATCTCCCTTCTTAATTTTTCATGATGACAGGGCTGTTTTAAGAACAGTGCCTCAGTTTTTACCGAAGGTGGTATCTACCTTCCATTTAAATCAGGAGATAGTTCTACCTGTGTTTCAACCCCCAGAGGGGTCTAAGAAAAGGGACAAGTTGAGAACTTTGGATGTTGTGCGTGCCTTACGCATATATGTGGACAGAGTGAAGAGTGTCAGGAAGACTGACACATTGTTGGTATTGTACGACGTACACAAAATTGGTTGGCCTGCATCTAAGCAGACTATTGCTAGGTGGTTGCGGTCTGTGATAGCCTTTGCATACACCAAAGTGGGTAGACCAGTACCGGCCAAAATAAATGCGCATACCACCAGGTCAGTTGCCACCTCTTGGGCGGTTCGACATGGGGCCACAGCTGAGCAGGTTTGCAGAGCTGCCACTTGGTCATCTGTTCACACATTTGCCAAATTCTATAGATTCCATGAGTTCGCGTCGGAGGACGCATCATTCGGGCGAGCAGTGCTGAGAGCTGCAGACCTGAGCGTACCCTCCCAAAGGACCGGCTCTGGAACGTCCCAGTGTTGAGCTGTGTCACCAGGACCATTGAAAGAGAAAAAGGGATTTTTGTAAGAACTTACCGTTCGAATCCCTTTCTCTGATATGGTCCTGGTGACACAGCGATCCCTCCCTTACGCTCAGTAAGTATGCCAGAAGTTTCATGATGTTCATGTTAAAATGGTTAAAAGTTAACAGTTTTCTGTTATAAAATGTGCATATAATATGTGCAGGCGTTTGTACTGAGTTATGTATTCCAGTGGCTTTGAAAGATTGAACTGAAGAGTCCAGGGATGCAGTAGGGGAGGAGCCTACCCTCTAAAACTTTAGGATAGGTGCCTGGCTCCTTCGGACCCTCCTACATCCCAGTGTTGAGCTGTGTCACCAGGACCATATCAGAGAAAGGGATTCGAACGGTAAGTTCTTACAAAAATCCCTTTTTTTGGTTGGTATCAGTTGGCTTTTGTCCTTGTTTATCACCCATCCGTGACTTTGCAGGGTTTTCATGACCAAACTCAGACTTTGCTTCACTTCTTCCACTGAGCTCCCAGCTATCAATAAGTCGTCCAAGTATGGCCAGATCTGGACCTTCAGCTTTCTCATCTCCGCCACCAGCGTAATCAGTACTTTGGTGAAGACTCTTGGGGACGTTCTTAACCCGAACGGGAGGCACGTGAATTGAAAATGCTGACCGGCCACATAGAACCTCAGGAACCTTCTGTGTTCTAGACAAATTGGAATATGGTAATAGGCGTCTTTGAGGTCGATTGACACTAAGTATTCGTCCTGTCTTATGCCCGTCACTATGGACGACAGACACTCCATGCGAAATTTTATTTTCTTGATAAAACAATTCAGATCTGAGATCCAGGATCGTCCTGAATCCTCCACTGTTCTTTTCCACCAAGAATAGATTGGAGTAGAACCCTTTCTTGTGATGAATTTTGGGTACTATCTCGATCGCTCCCTGTTCCAGTAGTTGATTTATCTTGGAGCATAAAGCTGACCTTTTTTCTTTTTCTGTAGGTATTCTGGATCTCAGAAATCTGTTCTGCCATGGAATTACCATGAATTCGATATGATAACCCTGCTGGATTATCTTTAGTACCCATCTGTCGGTTATGGTATTCTCCCATCGACCTTTGAACCAGAGAAGTCTGGCTCCTATCACTGTCTCTTGGACATAGTCATGATCTTCCTCTGTCAGGCTGGAAGCGCCCACGAAAGGGCTGGCGAAAGGCTTGCCGCGACGTATTAGCTCTGCCTCTCCTATAGTAAGGCCTACCAGGCCTGTAACTCCTGGAATCCCTATAGGATTGTTTAGCCGTGCTTGGATAAGGAAACCGACTTCTCTTGTCCTGTGGGAGACGTACAGATTTCCCTCCTGACAATCTCTGTATCATTGTGTCCAGGTTTGAGCCGAATAGGAATTTTCCTTCAAACTGTAGGGTAGTTAGTTTGTTCTTGGAATTTGCGTCGGCGCTCCAGGGCTTCAGCCACAAGGCTCTCCTCGCTGTTACCCCTGCCGCCATTGTTTTTGCCGCAAAAGCCACCGAATCCAGTGAGGCCTCGCACAGGTAATCTATGGATTTCTGCATAACGTCCAAACTCTTCAATACATAGTGTTTAGAGATTCTTTCTTCTATGTCTGTCTGCAGGTTAGATGCCCACAGTCTCAGCGCCCTGGACACTGATGCCACTGCCACCGTAGCCTTAAGTGATCCAGCAGAGGCTGTATGAACCTTCCTTAGTCCATTCTCAATCTTTCTATCCATTGAGTCTTTAAACGCTGCTGCGTCCTCCACCGGGATTGTAGACTTTGAGGTCAGCTCCGCTACAGCAGCGTCTACCTTATGGATAGAGCACCATCCCAGGATCTCGTCATCTTTATATGGGTACATTTTCTCAATACGATTCCCCAGAGTCAATTTTTTATCCATATTCGTCCACTCTTTGGAAATGGTCTCCCTGACCATCTTGTGAAGTGGAAAGGTTCTCCCCTTCTTCTCTCTATCTTCCGCCCCGTCTGCCTGATATGTCTGGAGTGTACAAACGCGGCTTCCAGCCTGTCTGCATCTACTCCCCATGGAGCACGCACACAGCCCCGCTGCAGCCCTGCACCATCCCAGCAACAGGTACTCACATTTCACGTGGGACTTTTCTTTCATATGTACAGCTCCATTGCGTCGCGCTGCAGCCTAGTTGTATACAGGCAGGAAAATTGCACTAACATAGCTTAAGCTAGTTAGGCACCTCCTCTCCCCGGTGAGCCACCCCTTCAGCTCCATGCTGCGTGAGGTACCCTGCTTAAAATAAATAAAACAGCCTACTCTGTCCTAACTCTAACGGAGACAGGAAAAAAGACATGGAGGAGGAGGAAGAGGAGGCTATTATACCCGAGGTGGGCGGTCCTAGAGAAAAATTATCCTGTCTAATTCTATGGGGGAAGGGGAACATCCCAGTGTTATGGCTGCCATGGGGATCGTAGAAGATATATATATATATATATATATATATATATATATATATATATATATATATATATATATATATATATATATATATATCTCTCTCTCTCTCCCGGAAAAACCGCACACTGTTCCAGTAGCAAAAATGGGGTGCAGGGTCACATAATAATTGTATACAATGTGATTTTACCTTCAGGCAAAACAAATGAGATCCGCACACCAGCTGAATGAATTTTAAAACGGTGTATTCAACATCCTAGCAGGTGAATCAAAAAGACACATGGCGTCATATTGGCAAACAAGATAAGCCAGTGGGTCCAGGTATAACTTATCTAGTGTGGCTCCACCAAGGAGACCTGCGACCAGCCACAGAGCCCAGATACCAGACAGCCTGTTTCGGTGGGTGCTCCACCTTCCTCAAGGGTCCCTATATATGAGAGCATGCACACAATACTGAGGCCTTTTTCAATTCTTAGCAAATTGTAAATCTAAGGCTCAAAGTTGTTCATTTTATTTTTTTCAATGCACTTTTACAGAAGCTGGATATGTGACTACTCCAATAGCAATGGTGCAAGCCGGTGTGACGATTCTAAAGGAACCAGCATCGCTCCCAAAAAAGTAAGCACAATATAATAGGGATTTTTAAATTATAATATGCTCTCAGGTGACTTAATTCAGAGCTGTAAATCTGATGTATATAGGTATACTTCTGATCGTGTGAGAGCTGCACGTGTGCATATGCTGCTCTTTGCATTTGCAGATCTTTTTTCCAACATCACTCGCAGTGCCCAGGATGTTTGTGTGCGGACTGGGGGTGGTAACATTTATCATTACAGAATTTCTGGGTATGATGAAGCCAGTGGCTGTTTTCTGGGACATAGTTTCACTGGTTTTAGCAGCGTCAATTTCAGGTCATCCTGAGTAGACTTGGTTACATACAGTAGGAGCAAGTTTCATCTTTGCTCCTTTGACCATGGCTATTCTATTGTTCTCAGCTGCTATACAATACGTATTGCAGCTGAGAACAATAGAATAGACATGGCTAGACATGGCTAGCCATGGCCAAAGGAGCAAAGATGAAACTTACTCCTACTGTATACCGCTTTTACACCGAGGCAAAAACCTGGGGTTTTGTCTTGTGGACCCTGGTCAGCGTAATAAGGGGTACGGATTTTTTTTCCCCGGGAATCCTACCTTGGAACACTGAGGACCCGGGTGGATGGATAGTGTAAACGGGTCGATGCGACCCGGTCCCGTTCACTGCAATGTAAATGCGGCGCTGAGATGCTCTCATCTCCCAGTGCCGGTCTGGGAGGTGAGGCTAATGGGGTCACAGGCTGAGGTTCAAGCAGATGATCAGATGACCCTTGGTAAAATAAGGACTCATATCACCATTGCCTGAGTGTAAATCATCTTCAGTTTGCATCAGTGGCACAGAAAGCCATTCAATGTGTTAACATTTAGACCATTGCATACACCTGGCCTGCTATTAAGCTGGAGACCATAGGCTTAATGCAGACCTGATCGCAGGATAAATTTGGGGTTCTTGTTTCCTAGCACATCGGCCAATTTCGGTACGTACGGTACCATACTGAAATCGCATGTCACATTATAGTGGCATGCGATACGATTTCAGTACCGCTCCCATTCCCACTCCCTGTCATTCCCTCCCCCTGTCAAATCCTCTCAGAATCATTCTGAGGTGATTTTCTGACAGTAATGGAAGCATCCCTCAGAGCTGCTGGTGAAGTATCGGAAATGGCTGTATCTATGACCAAGTTCCACTTGCCTCAGGTGGAGGAGGAGGCTATCCACTTCTTCCAGCAGCATGATCTTCTTCCGCTGACGCGGAATTGCGCTAATGGGCACGCTATGCGGCTGTCAGTGAAGGAGTGTATGTGACCATGCCATGTGAAAGCATGCCGTCTCAAGGTGAGCTCAGAGTGGCCCACTGGTTTCCAGGGTGCCGCTTATCCTTTGTCACCTTGGTGCGCTTCATCTATTCCTGGGCCCAGGAGCTCACATCCATAGACTACTGTGAGCGACAGCTGGAGATATCAAAGAAGACAGCGGTCCTGTATAACAGATGGATGCGGGAGGCTTGCACCATGGACTTCATGGCGCAGCCACAGCGGCGTATCGGCGGTCCAGGGCACATCGTGGATGTCGACGAGAGCTTTTTTTGTCAAGCGTAAGAGTAATGTCGGCCGTACGTTACCACAGCAGTGGGTTTTTGGGGAAATTTGTCGTCAAAATGGACAGTGCTTCCTCACCATGGTGCCCAAACGTGATGCCACCACTTTGATGGCGGCTATAATTGAAAATATTGAGCCAGGCACCACTATTTATACGGACTGCTGGAGGGCGTACAGCACTGAACAGCTGGAACTGGCTGGTTATCAGCATTTCCAAGTAAACCATAGGTGTAATTTCATTGAACCCGGCACAGGGGTTCATACCCAGAATGTGGAGAGACTTTGGGGCGCGTGCAAATGGCGCCAAAGAGGCACAGCACGCCACCAGCTCCAATACTATTAGCAGGAGTTTATGTGGTGAAAGACATTGGGTGGTGATAACCCATTTCAGCGAATACTTCGAGCACTTGCGCTCCTCCCTAAAAGATGATTGACTGTTTTGTAATATGTTTGCTTTCATGATTTTTAGTAATTAATGTTGTAATGTTTTAAGTTGATTTATTATTTTCATTATTTATTTTAATTAATGTGATGAATTCATTAATCCTTTTCATTTAAATTAAGTAAATTAGTTATTCGTTAACACATGTCGTCATTACGGTGTCGTTTTAAGACAAGAAGAGAGAAGGGACTGCTTTGGGGGGGAACGCACTAAAGAAATAGAATCATAAAATATAACTTTTAATTCTTTATTATTAATAATCCCACGATTAACTTATATGGGAATGCAGCGAAAAGTAGAGGTTAAAACATATTAGACATACCAACATATACACACTGTGCTCAAAAAGACAGGAAATAAAGTGTTTTAAAAATTACACTTGAATCCTGTCTGAAAAATGTTTGTTGGGTAATAGCCAATGATGTGGTGCTATAATCAGAGAAATGTACCCATATTTGGTGATTTTTACTGTTATTAATATGAGAAAACTTATTTCACTCAAAATTGCTGTACCCTTGGTGCCACCTACTGGTGGTTTAACGGTATTGTAACAGTTCTTGAAATGTTATCCCAATGTGACCATCTGATAAATTGTCCTTTGGTGCCACCTACTGGTGCTTAAAAATATTATCTCGGACTTAATTTATTATAGTGGTCCTCTGATTTTTATTGGGGGTCACCGAAGGGGAGACAAGAGTGTTTTATTGTTTCGTATTAGAGTAGAGCAATAAAGAAGAAAAACCCCTTAAAAAATAGACAGTATATAGTGTCTTGGGTTTCTCTGATTATATTTTGAGCGCCCAGGTAGATATACTATGCTGTTAAACAGGATTTGAATTATCCCCTTATCGTTTTGCAGAACAGCCCAAACACACCTGTAAGGTGTTTGCTACCTGCTTCACCTTTGGTGTTATCTATCAACACCTAGGTGGTCTAGTGGCGCCCTGTTAAACCAACATCATAATTATATACATTTTAGGCTAACAAACATATCAGACAGGCATTACAAGCCAACACATGTGTTTCGCTGACTCTAGTTCAGCTTTTTCAAGGCCAACCTGATTGTCCCAGCTGATCGATATTTATTCATATCTCCCCGCCAATGATGGGTCTGTATTAGTGTCACATGGGTATGTGGTCCAATCACCACTCTGTGCTCGTATCCGGGGCCCTCCCCCTTGGTGTGACGTGTATACTGTCTCTGCTATCCCCGTCAGATCATATGGGCGGCTGTTTACATCACGTGGTCGGCGTCCCATACCCGGTGACCAGCGTCACGCCGTCTGCGCGATCAGCGGGGTCACATGATCACCCGGCATTTCTTTTACCCCTACACCATACGTAATCCGTCATGTGACCATCTCACAACCAATCAGGGTGGTTATAGCTCCGTACCCGGAAGTAGGTTGATGAATTTCGCTTACAGCCCCAACCCTGTAGTGAGCATGACGTATAATAATTATTTATAAACAGGGTTTTAAACCCTGTTTATAAATAATTATTATACGTCATGCTCACTACAGGGTTGGGGCTGTACGCGAAATTCATCAACCTACTTCCGGGTACGGAGCTATAACCACCCTGATTGGTTGTGAGATGGTCACATGACGGATTACGTATGGTGTAGGGGTAAAAGAAATGCCGGGTGATCATGTGACCCCGCTGATCGCGCAGACGGCGTGACGCTGGTCACCGGGTATGGGACGCCGACTACGTGATGTAAACAGCCGCCCATATGATCTGACGGGGATAGCAGAGACAGTATACACGTCACACCAAGGGGGAGGGCCCCGGATACGAGCACAGAGTGGTGATTGGACCACATACCCATGTGACACTAATACAGACCCATCATTGGCGGGGAGATATGAATAAATATCGATCAGCTGGGACAATCAGGTTGGCCTTGAAAAAGCTGAACTAGAGTCAGCGAAACACATGTGTTGGCTTGTAATGCCTGTCTGATATGTTTGTTAGCCTAAAATGTATATAATTATGATGTTGGTTTAACAGGGCGCCACTAGACCACCTAGGTGTTGATAGATAACACCAAAGGTGAAGCAGGTAGCAAACACCTTACAGGTGTGTTTGGGCTGTTCTGCAAAACGATAAGGGGATAATTCAAATCCTGTTTAACAGCATAGTATATCTACCTGGGCGCTCAAAATATAATCAGAGAAACCCAAGACACTATATACTGTCTATTTTTTAAGGGGTTTTTCTTCTTTATTGCTCTACTCTAATACGAAACAATAAAACACTCTTGTCTCCCCTTCTGTGACCCCCAATAAAATCAGAGGACCACTATAATAAATTAAGTCCGAGATAATATTTTTAACCACCAGTAGGTGGCACCAAAGGACAATTTATCAGATGGTCACATTGGGATAACATTTCAAGAACTGTTACAATACCGTTAAACCACCAGTAGGTGGCACCAAGGGTACAGCAATTTTGAGTGAAATAAGTTTTCTCATATTAATAACAGTAAAAATCACCAAATAGGGGTACATTTCTCTGATTATAGCACCACATCATTGGCTATTACCCAACAAACATTTTTCAGACAGGATTCAAGTGTAATTTTTAAAACACTTTATTTCCTGTCTTTTTGAGCACATAGGGCCTTATTCGAGTTCACTCTTTCAGACAAAATCCTTCTTAGATGGACAAAACCATGTGCACTGCAGGGGGGCAGATGTAACTTGTGCAGATCTAATTAGATTTGGGTGGGGTTTTACTTCAAAGTGAGATCTATATTGCAGTGTTAAAATAAAGCAGCCAGTATTTACCCTGCAAAGAATCACCAAAAAATCACCAAATCAATTTCTATCTGCACATGTTACATCTGCCCCCCTGCAGTGCACATGGTTTTGTCCATCTAAGAAGGATTTTGTCAGAAAGAGTGAACTCGAATAAGGCCCATAGTGTGTATATGTTGGTATGTCTAATATGTTTTAACCTCTACTTTTCGCTGCATTCCCATATAAGTTAATCGTGGGATTATTAATAATAAAGAATTAAAAGTTATATTTTATGATTCTATTTCTTTAGTGCGTTCCCCCCCCAAAGCAGTCCCTTCTCTCTTCTTGTCTTAAAACGTTACATGCCTGACTGCTGGGAACAGCACCCCCTCCTGTCTATATATGAAAATTGGGGTTCCTCTTTCTAAATACGTAGAAATTATTTGGTGTGCAGGCGTGCAACAAGCTTCCTAGTGGAGCCACAATACGTCATTACGGTGTCAGCTGTATGATCTTGCATGTGTGAATGTGTTCCTAAAACACCATCACTATCCACGTCACCCCGAAGCGTGGCGAGCGCAGCGGAACGCGTCCTCCGACCTTTTCCTACCCCCACTATCCACATCGGCGTGGAGTTGATTTTCTAAAGTATGGTGAGCCACCGAGCCCGAATGACGCGGAATACATGTAAAGTAATCCGCATCCCCTCGCAGGGCTTGCCACACTTTAAAAAATCAACTCCACGCCGATGTGGATAGTGGGGGTATGAAAAGGTTTGAGGATGCGTTCTGCCACCCCTCGCGGAGCTTGCCACGGTTCGGGGTGTTGTTGATAGTGGAGGTGACGCAAAACAATGGCATAGGTGCTTTCAATAGTAAGCACCCATCACATCTCATCGCATGGGTGCTTCTACAATGAAATATCACATTGGATCGCACCCTGTCCATGCGATATTTCATTGTATAAGCACTTAATATGGACATCGCACGGCACCATACACGCTGTGCGATCCGATGCGATTTCACTACGGAGAATAGCCCAGTACGCTAAAAGCGTACTGGGCGCCGTGCTAGGAAACGAGTACCAAATTTTGTTATCAAGATGACCAAAACCATGTACACTGCAGGTGGGGCAGATGTAACCTGTGCAGAAAGAGTTAGATTAGGGTGGGATGTGTTGAAACTGAAATCTAAATTGCAGTGTAAAAATAAAGCAGCCAGTATTTACCCTGCACAGAAACAAAATAACTTTAAATCAGCCCAACCAGCAGGTTTTGCCCATTTTGAGAAAACATTTGTCTTGTGATCAGGTCTGAATTAGGCCCCATATGTAAATGCTCTGCAAACCAAAATTCATTGTAACCAGATCATTGATAATGTTGCAGTGCAACATGGGACTTACTAAGCAGGGGTTGGTCATAGTCGCCTACTCTCCTGCATTCTGAAGGAGACTCCCTGAAATAGCAGCAATCTCCCTCTATCCCTGATTAGTCTAGTAATCTCCCTCATTTCACCTAGCCCATATTATGTAGCTGTTACATTTTTTGAGAAAAAACGGAATGAGAGATACGTTTACATTACAGTATAGTAGCTCTTACTAACTGCTTTTGGGCTCATCTACATTTTGGATGTAAGTTATTTTAAAAGATTCCTCTCAGATGTAGCAGTATACACCCACGCTTCCAGGTGCCATGTTAAGACACTTTTCACAATCTCTCCATATTTGGAACTAGACACATCCTTTGGGTGGAGCATTACACGCCCCCTCAATGTGAGTTCTACTACCAACTATAATCTCCCTGAAACTAGTTTTCAAAAGTAGGCAAGAATGGGGTTGGTGCATGTTTCACCTGAAGGACAGGTTACTATAACTCTTAGGAAATGTTTGGTAATACTGCAGATTAATGATTATATGACATTCCTCTATATTTTCTTGTCTTCCAGAGGTGGAGTTTACTCCCCAGGAGCAGCTTTCTCCAAAACCAAACTGATTGAACGTCTAGACAAAGCTGGCCTCCATTTTTCAGTCATCAGCAAGACCGAAGCCTGAGTTATATATTGCACTGTAATTACCATGCATGACTAGCAGAAGCCATAGGTATCTTAGCACACAAATTACTACAGATATACATTATTCATTTATTTTCAGTTGCAATCTGGCTGCAGTAATAAAGTACATTATTGTTGCTATGTTTTTTCTATAAACTATCCTATAGAATAACATGATCAATGCAGAGGTTTTCTGTCCAAGTGGCTGAACCTCCCTACTTACTGCTGTGTCCACTTCCTTTGTGCATTTTCTCTGACATAAACAACCTCTGATCCGTTCATATTATTGGACTGAATATAGTAGTCACGATTTAGCACTTATTAGTTTTTAATTATTAGTTTTACTTACAAAGTAATAAAGCCCCTTTACAGGTAACTGTCCACACACATTTGTATATTCCAATAAGCCACCACTAGAACTCCTACACCCCTCTCCACCCGCTGTCCTGGGTACATACATCTGGGGAACAGTCTGCGCAGAACAAAAATATCGGACCCCATGCGAATGCAGCCCTGTTGTGAACGGTCCCTTGACTGTAAATGAACAATACAGATAGTTATATCTCAGTGGCAGTCTCAGCATAAAAATTCATATGATCACAACATTCTTAGCAATGGACAGAGGTGATTGGTAGCTAATGGGGTCAATTTACTACGTGGTCATTTTTCAAACCTTCAGTTTTTTGGGGTTGATTCAATACTGTGTGCATTGCATAGCGCTGGGCTGAATCTCCACCATCTATACTAATCAGCGTTCTGATGGGATACGGTCACTAGGTCTACATCACTAAAGGTCCACAGGGCCATTAGGTTAATACAAGCATTAGGCCGACAATGGGATGGTTGACAGTCAAAAGGTCGACCCATGAAGGTTTTCTTTTCTTTTTTTGAGCCGACAGATGGTATTTTATGCACTACCATCCTCTAGGGCACAGGTCTTCAACCTGTGGCCCTCCAGATGTTGTGGAACTACATTTCCCAGCATGCCCTGACAGTCTTGGCATGCGCTTATAGGAAAAAATGTGGCAATGCATGTTGGAACATGTAGTTTCACAACATCTGGAGGGCCATAGGTTGAAGACCCATGCTCTAGGGCGTGGTGGGAGAATAAAATAGTGTGCCATGCTTGAACCATGGTGCCTCGCTACGCTAGCCATGCGAGGGGATGCGGTGCACTTTTTTAGTGTCCATCTCACCTGTGTCGACATTCGGGTGAAAAACCCCATGCCGACCTTTTGACTGTCGACCTTCCCCATGTTGACCTAATGCGTGTCGACCATCAGTCATGTCGACCTTCAGTGGTCAACCTAATGCTTGTAGACCGAATGTTTGTCTATTCTATGATCCATACCTTGCGCCTCTAACACCGAGTTTCTCCAATTTCTGCTCGCACTCGTCCTGGGGTGCTAGCAGAAATCTGACAAAACTGGGGTGGCGATTCTGTCTTAAGCCTTGGCGTGGTGCAAACGGCATTGCCGTGGGTAACTTGAGTAATAAAATGCTGGTACTCGTGACTAAATACTACCCACAAGCTATTTACTGCGCACCGTATTAGACTGGTTTGTCTTACCGTATATACTCGAGTAATAAGCCGAGTTTTTCAGCACATTTTTTATGCTGAAAAATCCCTCCTCGGCTTATACTCGAGTCACTCAGCAGAGCTCCTGTTCTTTAACCATTTCCCCAGCACATCTATCTAGCCCCCGGCTGCTGCATACCAGCTGTTCCAGCTCTCCGGTTCAAGGGGGTATCAGCCGCAGAGCCGGGGGATGACGTGACTTGACCCTGCATGTTGCGGCCTTCACATTCTGCATAGTCGGGGACTCCAGTGCCCTGCATTTGCCTCCAGAGCTCCGTATGGTCGTCCGTGGCCGTGCGCGGCAATCCGGAGCTTCCTAACAGCCGGGACCGGCTGTGAGGGGTAAGCTGATCCCCCGTCCACTCCTTAGGTGACTCCTTCTGCCCCACATCGGTGCCACTAGTGGGTAGACTGGAGTTTATATCTCCAGGTCTCCCTTTTCCCAGAAGGCTAGCGTCGGCCATATTGGAGGTGGCGTGCACCACCTTTACACACAGGCTGCTGATGTGCTTAGACCCTGGGGTCTGGAGGCACCTTTAATGCCCTGCTGCCATCAGGAGGCATATGTGATGCCCTATGAGATTCTGAGGAGCCTACTTGTCACAGCTACTGCTGTTATACACTGCTGTTGCCCTATATCACCTTGGTAAGCCTCCTCATCTTACAGTCATTACTGCCTCACTTCAGGGAAACTTTGGGGAAAGAAGGTGTTGCTGGTTTGGCTGCTGTGCTCTTTGTATAAATTTTATTAATGACAGGAGCACTATCTGTCTTCAGAACACACAGAGAGGCAACCTGACTGTCAGAATCTTGTCACAGGGGGCTTGCCAGTCAGGTTGCCTCTCTGTGTATTCTGAAGACAGATAGTGCTCCTGTCATTATACTGTACTTACTAGCTAGCATTAGCCCATTGCCCCCAGTACATCTCTGACGCATGGGGGCCTTCACCTGGCAGAAGTACTGGTGTTTCCAGTTACCCAGATTTGCAGTGATTTTATTCTAATTCATGGCGGCAGGATTTTAAGTTGTCAGTTGGCTGCTGCATTTCCCACCCTAGGCTTATACTCGGGTCAATGATTTTTCCCAGGTTTTTGGGGTAAAATTAGGTGCCTCGGCTTATATTCGGGTCGACTTATACTCGAGTATATACGGTATGTATTTCGTGTGGAATAATTGTATCACACCTATAAATCCAGCTTTTAAAAGTGCTGCTTAAGTAAATTCCAAAAGACAACAAAATGTAAGATTACTAAGGTGGAATAGCCCTATAGTTTTAGAAGAAACTGTTTTTATTATAGAATTTGTTTAATTAATAAAAATCTATGTTTTTTAATGCAAGTAGCATCTTGTCTTTTTTTCTTAACAATGGCCGCCACGTCGTTCTTCAGTTTGCAGAATTTGCTGCCGAAAGTCTTTGAACATTGGTAAATAGTCGTAGAAGATTAATGTTTTGTTCTAAAATAAAACTTTATCTAGCAGGATTATAAGTTATAGTAACCTAGCTAAAGAGAAAAGACTCTCACAAAGTTATAATTGGCCTAATTCAGCATGGATCGCTAATTTAAAAGTGCAAATCAACCGATTATCAGCCAAATTGTGGGTGGAAATGCATTGCAATCCAGTTGCAGTTTGAGTGACCGGAAGCTAGGGTTTGGAAATGTGCCATTTTCTGGATGTTTGGAAAAATGAAGATATGCCCAAGCATTTTTCATGTGGGTCTGTGACATCCATGCTGACCTGTCTTAGTTACGGATTACTGGAAGTCTCAAACTGACAATTTGCACAGACGCAGGTACTCTTCGATGTTCCAGGACCTGAGAATGGATCTGTCTCTCCCCCTGCAGTCCCCCCATTGATTCCTATGCAGCCTTTCCCCACATTATAGTTATTAATACCGCCACCACTGCCTTACTGATGTTTGGTTGTGATTACCAGCTCCTCAGATCAGACAGATCAGTTGTTGCAACTCACTGCCTTCTATTTTCCCCTGACAGCTCTCGCAAGCTCCACTCACCAATCTGACTCCTCAGTGGGTGACTGCACTGCTGCACCTCAGGGATTCTCAGTGCACTGTTTGGGGACTGCTGCCATATGGTGATTTTACAGTATGTATAGAAATCGCATATGATGCCATGTATGTATAAAGTCCCATACACACTGGGTGACTAAGCTGAAAGTCAATCAAAACAGCATGTATGAGCAGCTTTCAGCTCAATGACCGGTGAGCGCTGCTGCGTGCTCCCGCATCATCGCCGGGAAAGCTGTTCATCTGCTGATATTACCAGCAGATGAGCGGCTTTGCATAGCTCTGCGCTATGCAAAGCTGCCCCCCACGGTCAGCGCCAGGCAGGGGGAAAGCTGCTCAGTGTGTATGCACTGAGTGGCTTTCCCCCCATCGATGAACGCGATCATGGTTGTGATGGGTCTTGATTCCTCCCAAGGGACCCGATCCCTGGCTCATCCATGGTTTGCGGCGTAGCTGCTCTACTCGCTGTAGGTCCTATTGAACCGGCTTCTGTATTCCCGGATGTTTCCAGTATCGGGGGCCTTCCTCCTGCACCAGGGCTTGGTCCAGGTCCTGCAAGATGTTCATCCCCAGGATGACAGGCCCATGCCGTAACTCTTCTCTGACTACCATTATCCCAGGGATCGGCTGTACAGTTCCACCATGAGCCACACAACACCCAGAATGGGGATGGGCAGGCTGTTGGTGGCCAGGAGCATCATCTAATCCCCTACCACCATTTTCTTCATGTGGCCATAGTTCCTCTGGAAGCATCTTTCTGACATTGTGGACACCTGGGGGCCAGTGTCGAGGAGGCAGCGCTGGTCCTGACCATCAAGCCTGGCTATTACAGTGGGGCATTCTCCAATCAAGTCTGATGAATAGGTGAGCTCCACCTGTTCAGCTGGGGCCTCGTGGTTTTGCCCGCAACCACGAGGGCCATTATTTTAAAGGCCGCCTGCGAAGGGCCTCAAGCCATTCCCATGCAAAGTTTCCTGGGCATCCACATTCCCAGCACTCCATGTCTCTGGGTTACCTCCATCGGGACCCTGTCGCCCCTCGATGGGGCATCTCATCCCACCGGTGTGGCTTTGGGGATGCATGTTCACGTCTCGCCCCCTCCTGTTGGACTCGAGCAAAGAGGCGCTTTCGGAGCTCGTTCGGCGTCACCCTCTCTCGGAAAACGCTTCTGAGTATCTGAAAAATCACCGGGAGATCCTTCTTTTGTGTCAGGGGTCGCAGTCGGATGGTCTCCCGTGCTTCCTGCTGCAAGAATTGCAAGGATAAGTCCACATGTGACTCCGTGGGCAGGCAGTGTAGCCAGATGGTCGAATCCGGCTGGTACATCCATTGTCATGTTCCGTCCGTCGTACCTGGAACTGAAATTAATCACGTACTGTAACCTCCCAAGGGCCGGTCCTGGTTCCCAAAATATGGGGTACAAAATGAGTAGGGGTCCCCCATATTTTATGAACCAACACCAGGCCCAACCAGCCAGCAGGGTAATGCCACAGCCGGGGGGAGACTTTTTATACAAGTCCCCCCCGGCCAAGCATTAACCCCCTGACCGGTCAGCCTGGGCTGAGGGAGTGAGGACCCCCACAATGAAGGAGCCCCCCCACCCTCCAGAATTTACCTACCCAGGCAGAAGCCTGGGGCTGTTTCTGGTACCCCTGGGCTGTGCGTGCTGATTGTGGTGTAAAAATTAGAATAAACTATTGTATATTGCTGTGGAACTATGAGTTCCAGCAAGCAAACCCAGTTATACAGTTTCCATACATTGCAAACATGCTCTACTCATTACCCCCATGTGCTGAAAAAGTACAATCCATTTGCTAGCTGTATATTGCCAGACCCCTGCTGTTTACATATCCTCACATTACTGCCTGAGGTGGGTATTTAATCTGTCCCTGCCTGCAATGTCTGTGCGCTCCTGGGTGCAGGCGGGTCCATGTGATTTCATGATGCAACGCATGTCGGACCCGCAATACACCTCTGGAAACACTTGTGTGAGCGCCGGTCACCGGATTTTCTGGACCACAGACCCCTTGGTCAGGCTCGGACTGGCCTGGGGGGGGAACCCCCCGGTGGGCCCCGGTGATTTTGGACCCCGCCCACTTGTTTAGGGGGCGGGGCTACCACTCTTTATCCCCCCCCTCCCTGCCGCCGCAATAGCAAAGGCACGGCGGCTGCAAGCAGGGCTGATAAGAGCTGCGGGGGTAGAGAGAAAACTGCTTTTGTTCCCCGTCTGCAAACTGGTAGGTAACTAGCCTAACCATTTGCAGTATTAACTTTTTTATATTCTGTGTTGTTATTTTTTGGGGGGGGGGGGGGGGGGTATGCGCTGTATTGTGTGTGTGTTTGTATATGTGTGTGTGTGTATGTATGTGTGTGTGCGCCATATTATCTGTGTAGGGAGGACCTATGCAATGTACTATATTGGGGGCCTATGTGCTGCACTATTTGAGTGGGGGGACCTATGTAATGTATGTTATTGGGGGGCCTATGTGCTGTACTATTTGAGTGGGGGGACCTATGTATGTTATTGGGAGCCTATGTGCTGCACTATTTGAGTGGGGGGACCTATGTAATGTATGTTATTGGGGGCCTATGTGCTGTACTATTTGAGTGGGGGGACCTATGTAATGTATGTTATTGGGGGCCTATGTGCTGTACTATTTGAGTGGGGGGACCTATGTAATGTATGTTATTGGGGGCCTATGTGCTGCACTATTTGAGTGGGGGGACCTATGTTATGTATGTTATTGGGGGCCTATGTGCTGTACTATTTGAGTGGGGGGACCTATGTAATGTATGTTATTGGGGGCCTATGTGCTGTACTATTTGAGTTGGGGGGACCTATGTAATGTATGTTATTGGGGGCCTATGTAATGTATTATATTGGGGGCCTATGTGCTGTACTATTATCTGAGTGGGGGACCTATGTAATGTATTATATGGGAGGGCAAAGGCGAATCTAAGGGGTGCACCGGACCACCTAGTCTTAAGGTGTGTACAGACGGCAGATATGCCATGCTATGTGAGTCCCGATACGATCAGCTGGTATCCGGACTCGCATCGCACGGCATGCGGCAGGGGCACAATTTAGACTATATAGTGCAGATCTGCCTGCCCTCACTATATCGCTGCAGATTTGTGCTCACTTGGGAGCGCGCATCGGCAGCGCATCGGGCTCGTTAGCCCTAAAAAGCCACCAATCAACATGCGATATGGCTTCCGATGTTCACTAAATCGGGAACATCGGAATCCATATCGCCCCCGTGTGTACACACCATAAGGAATTGCTTGTTGCCAAGGAGGATGTCTCACGCCGCTGAACGCACCTAATTGAAATAAATGACAGCCGGGCAGAGAGCGCTGTGCGCTGCCCGGCTGTAGTCTAAGCAGTGGCATCGATATTTTCAGTTTTCCCTCTGGACTGCCGGCAGCCAATCAGGAGCGGCATTGGTGGTACTGGTAGTTGCTCCTGATTGGTTGCCGGACCTCAGTGCGAGAACTGAAAATATCGATGTTACTGCTTAGACTACAGCCGGGCAGCGCACAGCGCTCTCTGCCCGGCTGTCATTTATTTCAATTAGGTGAGTCCAGCGGCGTGAGACATCCCCCTTGGCAACAAGCAATTCCTTAGATTAAACAGCCGTCTCTCTGCCCGGCTGTCATTTCTTTAGGTGCATCCAGTAGTATGACATCCTCCTTGGCAATTAGCAATTTCCTCCCCACCTTGGCAACGAGCAATTCCCTCCCCCAATGGGCATTACGTTGTGGTCTAAAGTGTAATACCACGCACAATTTTGTGATGCCACGCCTCCGTCCCATGAGGCCACGCCCCATTTTCGCAGCCCTTAGTTGTGGGTTTGGATTTGGGAACAGCCATTACCATATTTCTACATTCACCTATTGGGGGGGGGGGCGTACGCCCCTATGTGCTGTACTAGTATCTGAGTGGGGGACCTATGTGCTGTATTATGTGTGGGGACCTACATGCTATACTATTATCTGTGTGTGGAGGACCTATGTGCTGTATTATATGTGGGGGGACATACGTGCTGTACTATTATCTGTGTGTGGAGGACCTATGTGTTGTAATATCTGGGGGGGTGGTATTTGCTGTATTATCTATGGGACCTATGTGCTTTTATATCAACGTGGGGGATTTATGGATCAAATGTCACACACCTGTGATTTTGGGCCAATTTTGCCCGATTATCGGCCCAAAGTGCAGAAATCAGATGAAATTGGCCCAAAATTCTATAGTGTATAGCCACTCCTCTCTGGTCAGATGGCCACGCCCCTTGGTGGGCCCCTGTGAGTGCATTTCCCTGGTGGGCCCTTCGTGCCCCAGTCCGACACTGCCCTTGGTACCCGCTGGGCTCGAGGCGAACGCCTAGGTTGTCTAGCGGGAAATCCAGTTATGAGTAGGCATGGGGATCATTGCATCTTATAACCAATGTGCCCCGCACCTTAATGGCTCTGAGCCTTGAAAGGAGATTTTGTCATATTTTGATCAAAACAATTGAGCTTGCAGCCCACATCAAGGGACCCCAAAGTTCTGAAAGTCCCTAGCACAGATATGCTCTGTGATTACATTGCAGTAATATGTACTCTCTACCCAGATGCGGAGGGGAATATGTATAAAAATATAGTTGATATGTGTTGATATGAGCGGTCACCGTGCCAATCTGTCGTGATACATACCTGATCCTTGCCTGAAACTTACCTGATCACCGCTGATCACCGCTGGTAGCGTGCTGCCAGCAGCTGGATACTTCCTGGATCTTGTGATCTTGTGACTTCTGTGTGTGTGCTGCTGCTGCAGTGTCATAGAGTCACAGATCGTGACAGAGAGTGACAGAGAGTGACAGAGAGTGACAGAGAGTGATAGAGAGTGATAGAGAGTGCTATATTTTGTGTCTGCTGCACCCCCTTTTGTGCTGATCACTATATCTGAGGTGATCAGCAACTTTTTGGGGGTGCAGAGGTTTTTTTTTTTATATATATACCTGTCAGTTGCAGCAAAGGTTGTGCTGCCTGTGCAACTGACTGCTGCCCCCCCCCCCCCCCCCCTGCTGCCCCCCCCTTTTGTGCTGATTGTGCTGATTAATTAACTGATCAGCAACTTTTTGGGGGTCCAGGGTTTTTTTTTTTTATATATATATATACCTTTCAGTTGCACCAAAGGTTGTGCTGCGTGTGCAACTGACTGCTGCCCCCCCTGCTGCCCCCCCTTTTGTGCTGGTCAGTTTAAATTAATTAATCAGCAACTTTTTGGGGGTCCAGGGTTTTTTTTTTATATATATATATATATATATATATATATATACCCTGTCAGGTTGTATGTCTGCTGCCCCTCACTGCTAATCAGTGGTGCATCACTGCATCACTGATCTGCAGTTTTTTTTTTTGGAGAGTGCAGTGGGGTTTTGTTTTTACACCCACGTTGCTTGTGTGGGTGTCCTGTGGCCGCTGATCAGTGACGTACAATCACTGAACAGCATTTTTGGCACAGGTTGATATTTTTTTTTCTGCAGTTTTTTTTAAATAGTTTTTTTTTGTTTTTACACCCACGTTGTTTTTGTGGGTGTCCTGTTGCCTTTGAGCGCTGTTCAGTGACGGACGTTACTGACCAACATCTGTGCTCAATTTTTGGCGCAGGACCTTTTTTTTTTTTTAACCCCTTCAATTTTTTTTTTTTTTTATTGGGATCAAATTCCTGTATAAAGTATTTTTTTTTCTGCACTACATACACACTACACACTACATACCCCCCGTGTTGAAATAAAGTTTGTACCCCCCCCCTACACTATACACGTGTTGAAACATTACACTTACAGAAACACAAAAATAAAAATGGCATCCCAAATGTCATCCCAAATGTCATCCCAGTCATCCAGAAGAATGTATTCAGCGGAGGAGGCATATGCCATGCTTGCCTCTGACTCTGACACAGCCAGTGATGCAAGCGGGGAATTTGAAGGATTCGCCTTAAGCTCCTCTTCCTCCTCTGCTGATGAGGGACCCCCTCAAAGACGCCCCCGTAGAGCAGCTGAGACCCCCCCCCAAATGATTGATCCCGTATGGACCCCACCACCAGACAATTTTGAGCCCCAGGTTCCTGAGTTTTTGGCCATCCCAGGAATCCAATTTGATTCAGCAGGTCTCAGAGAAATTGACTTTTTCAAATTATTTTTCTCTGATGATTTTATAAATTTAATGGTGGACCAAAGTAATTTATATGCCCAGCAGTTTATTGCTCAAAACCCCACGTCATCATTTGCTAGGTGGACCCCTGTAGATGCAGTAGAGATGATGACGTTTTGGGGTCTGGTGTTACATATGGGCATAGTAAAAAAGCCAGAAATTAGGCAATATTGGAGTACAGATGTTCTGTACAGCACCCCATTTTACCGTATGGCCATGACTCGGGCTCGTTTTGAGATAATCCTTAAATTTTTACATTACACCGATAATACACTGTGCCCACCCAGAGATGATCCCACCTTTGACCGGCTATTCAAAGTCAGGCCGGTCATTGATCATTTCAGTGCCAAATTTGCAGAGATGTACATCCCTGAAAAATTTATTTGTATTGACGAGTCCCTTATACATTTTAAAGGAAGGGTTAAATTCCGCCAGTACCTTCCCAGTAAGAGGGCAAGGTATGGCCTAAAAATGTATAAGCTGTGTGAAAGCACCTCAGGGTACACCCACAGGTTTAGGGTATATGAAGGGAAGGATTCAAGAATTGAACCGCCAGAATGCCCCCCCTCCCTCGTAGGTGTTAGTGGAAAAATTGTCTGGGATTTAGTGCACCCCTTCCTGGATAAAGGTTATCACTTCTATGTGGATAACTTTTACACTAGCATCCCCCTGTTTAAGGCCCTTGGTTCAAGAGGTACAGCAGCTTGCGGTACTGTGCGTAAGAACCAAAGAGGCCTCCCAAAAACGCACATTGCCCAAGTAATGAGAAGGGGTGAAAGCAGGGGAATATGCACCGAAAATATGTTGTTGGTCAAATATAAGGACAAGAGGGGATGTCCTTATACTGACAACAATTCATGGAGACAGTACCACCTCCATCCCTGTACGAGGTACCAGTACCCACACCTCAAAACCTAATTGTATCCTAGATTACAATAGGTACATGGGCGGAGTGGATCTTTCAGATCAGGTACTGAAGCCGTACAGTGCCCTGCGGAAAACAAAAATCTGGTACAAGAAGCTGGCCGTGTATATCATCCAGATGGCACTGTATAACGCTTACGTGCTATTCCGTTCTACCAGCCAGAGGGGGACATTTATGCACTTTCAAGAGGAAGTCATAAAGGGCCTAATATTTGGGAACCAGCAGGCAGAGGGCCCCAGTACTTCTAGTACTGGCCCCCGTATTGTACCAGGGCAGCATTTTCCTAACGAAATCCCCTCCACTGCAAGAAAGGGCAGGACACAAAAAAGGTGCAAAGTTTGCTATAAAAAGGGAATAAGAAAGGAAACTATTTTCCACTGTGAAACTTGCCCCGACAAACCCGGCCTATGTATAAAGGAGTGTTTTAAAATATACCACACATCTATGGATTATTAGGTTCATCATTTCACCGTGCTTCGGGGGTCTTGCTAATGCCACATAGCACCCACCATTCATTCCACCAGAATCTGAGCGGCAAAATCCAAAAATCACTCCTTCCATTCTGAGTCCTGCCATGCACCCAACTGGTATTTTTTGGTCACATATGAGGCATTGCCATACTCGGGAGAAATTGGGGCACAGATTTTGGGGTGCTTTTTCTCCTTCATACCTTCTGAAAATGAAAAATTTTGAGCCAGAACTGCATTTTTGTGTAAAAAAAAATTAATTTTTCATTTTCACTGCCCAGTTGTATCAAAATTGGTGAAACCCCTGGGGGTTTGAAATGTACACTATACCCCTAGATGAATTCCCTGAGGGGTGTAGTTTGCAAAATGGGGTCACTTGTGGGTGGCTTCCACTGTATTGGTGCTTTGGGGGTCTTGCTAATGCGACATAGCACCCACCAACATTCCACCAGAATCTGTGCTGCAAAATCCAAAAATCACTCCTTCCCTTCTGAGTCCTGCCATGCACCCAAATGGTATTTTTTGGTCACATGTGAGGCATTGCCATACTCGGGAGAAATTGGGGCACAGATTTTGGGGTGCTTTGTCTCCTTCATTCCTTGTGAAAATTAAAAATTTTGAGCCAGAACTGCATTTTTGTGTAAAAAATGTAATTTTTCATTTGCACAGCCCAGTTGTATCAAAATTGGTGAAACCCCTGGGGGTTTGAAATGTACACTATACCCCTAGATGAATTCCCTGAGGGGTGTAGTTTGCAAAATGGGGTCACTTGTGGGGGGGTTCCACTGTATGGGTGCTTGGGGGGTCTTGCTAATGCGACATAGCACCCACCAACATTCCACCAGAATCTGAGCTGCAAAATCCAAAAATCACTCCTTTCCTTCTGAGTCCTGCCATGCACCCAAATGGTATTTTTTGGTCACATGTGAGGCATTGCCGTACTCGGGAGAAATTGGGGCACAGATTTTGGGGTGCTTTTTCTCCTTCATACCTTCTGAAAATGAAAAATTTTGAGCCAGAACTGCATTTTTGTGTAAAAAAATGTAATTTTTCATTTTCACTGCCCAGTTGTATCAAAATTGGTGAAACCCCTGGGGGTTTGAAATGTACACTATACCCCTAGATGAATTCCCTGAGGGGTGTAGTTTGCAAAATGGGGTCACTTGTGGGGGGGTTCCACTGTATTGGTGCTTGGGGGGTCTTGCTAATGCGACATAGCACCCACCAACATTCCACCAGAATCTGAGCTGCAAAATCCAAAAATCACTCCTTCCCTTCTGAGTCCTGCCATGCACCCAAATGGTATTTTTTGGTCACATGTGAGGCATTGCCGTACTCGGGAGAAATTGGGGCACAGCTTTTGGGGTGCTTTTTCTCCTTCATACCTTCTGAAAATGAAAAATTTTGAGCCAGAACTGCATTTTTGTGTAAAAAAATGTAATTTTTCATTTTCACTGCCCAGTTGTATCAAAATTGGTGAAACCCCTGGGGGTTTGAAATGTACACTATACCCCTAGATGAATTCCCTGAGGGGTGTAGTTTGCAAAATGGGGTCACTTGTGGGGGGGTTCCTAAATTTTAGCATCTTATGGTGCCTAGAAACCTACATGGTGCCTAAAAAATAATCTCATAAAAAGGAGGCTCCAAAATCAAGTAGGTGCTCCTTCTATTATGAAGCCTGTGGTTTGGTCAACGTGCACACTAGGGCCACATATAGGATATTTATGAAAACAAATGAATTGGGGGAATCAATTTTTAGTCACATTTCTCTAGTAAAATCTACTGTGTTCCTTAGAAAAATGTATTAAAATTGCAAATCTGCAAAAAAAATGACATTTTGAAATTTCACCTACACTTTGTTTTAATTCCTGTGAAACACCTAAAGGGTTAACAAACTTCCAAAATGCTGTTTTGAATACTGTGAGGGGTGCAGTTTTTGAAATGGCATCATTTATGGGGGTGTCTCACATACAAGTCCCTCAAAGTCACATCAGAACTGAACTGGTCCCTAAAAAAATCAGTGTTTGAAATTTTCTTGAAAATTTGAGAATTTGCTATTCATATTGTAAGCCTCCTAGTGTCCCAAAAAATTTAAAGGAAGTTGAAATAATGATGGAAACATAAAGTAGACATATGGTCTATGTTAGTTATTAACTATTTTGAGTGGTATGATTATTTGTCTCACAAGCAGAAAATTTAACATTTTGCAAATTGCTAAATTTTCCATTTTTTTACGACATTTTGGTATTTTTCACAAAAAAACACAGACTGTATCGACCCAAATTTACCACTAATTTGAAGTACAATGTGTCACGAGAAAACAATCTCAAAATCACTGGGATAAGTAAAAGCAAAAAAAAGTTATCCCCACTTAAGTGATACATGTCAGATTTGAAAAAAAGGGCTCTGTCAGGAAGGCAAAAACTGGCTGTGTCAGGAAGGGGTTAAATCCTTCATCAGAGAATTAATCCTTCATCCAAACCGGTAAGAGCCGCTACTGCACTTAACCCTTAAGGGATGTGTCTTTCCCGTCCTGCACCCCAGAGAAATGTCACAAGTTTGCTGGGACAGTACCCTCCCGACATCGAAATGGGAGGGGCTTATATGAAGGTGGGCGAGGCTTCACACACAGTGGGCGCTTTTGGAGAAAGACTGGTGCGACTTGCATTACTGTTTATGTTGCAAGCAGTCAGTGTAAGCATCGGCCACGCGCATTTACGTGATACTTTCTATTGATATTATATTCTGCTCATAGCTTACAATAGAGGTGTCGGGAAGCGAAAACAAATTGAACGACTTGTTAGCAGCCCCGCCCCCTGTTAGTCAGGTGCTTGTTACAGAGCAGTGATGCCGGGCCCGCCCCTCCACAGCGACCCAGCCTAGGCTATAGCCGCCTCCTGCCGTCTCTTCCTGTCAGTCATCCTCTCCCTGCTTCTCCTTGCGCTCATCGTTCAGGCTGCTCAGTCACTATGGCGACCGGAGCTGCATTCCGCCCCTACCATATAATCATATTCGGGGCTTCGGAGTTCACGGGGCAGTTCGTGGTGGAGGAAGTAGCGCGGGTGGCAGATGGCATGGATATCAGGGGCCAGGAGCTGAACTGGGCTATAGCCGGCCGTGGTAGACAGATAGATCTGGAGGAGGTGCTGCTGAGAGCCATGGACATCCTGGGTGAGAGCTGCTGCAGTGACATGACAGTAATAATGGGTTCTGGGCTCGGGCATGTAATTACTAATATGCACCTGAGTGCATGGTGTGTGCGCCCTTACTATATACCTGAGTACATATGGGGGTATATCATTACTACCATATACTTGAGCACATGGTGTGTGTGGGCATGTCATTATTACCATACAGTATACCTGAGTGCATAGTGCTTGTGTGGGAATATCATTACTACCATATACCTGGGCGCACGGTGTGTGTGTGGGCATGTCATTACTACCATATACCTAACGCATGGTGTGTGTGGGGACATGTCATTACTGCCAGGTAGGTACCTGTGCACACAGGCGTACCTATATATTCCTGGGCCCCATAGCAAAAGTTTGTAAGGGCCCCCTATTTAGCAACTGATGGTGATAAATGTATGTAAAACATATTACTAGACAGCAAAGATGGGCCCCCTTCAGCTCTGGGCCCCTTGCACCTATGGTAGTTACGCCCTTGCCTGAGCACATGGCGTGTGCGGGCATGTCATTACTTGCACCCGAATACTTGGTGTGTGTGCGCGCATGTTATTACTACTATACACCTGAGCGCATGGTGTATGTGCGCCCATGACAATACTACCATGTATGTACCTGAGCGCACGGTGTGTGTGTGTGTGTGTGTGTGCAAACTTGTCCTTACTACCATATACCGGAGAGCATGGTTTGGGTGACAGGCTCCTTCGTGCTGTGGATGGAATACCACCCACAGAGCAATCAGAAGAGTGTGATGGTTGGGAATGTCCCAAGGTGATAACAGGATTTCCAGATTTGTCCGAAAGTGTATAATGTTATATCATGCATGTAATTGTCTGCATGTATTAGCAGCAGCCTGTCAGCCCTGTGCACCTCTGCACAAGTTTTATTCCAGTTAGTTTAATGCTGTTCTGGATCTATATGTTTAGATTTTTGTATATGGTTTACTTAAGCCCCGTACACACGGGGGAGATATATTGCTCAGCGTCTCCTGTTCATCAGCGACCAGAGATGGTCGCTGATGAAAAAGAAACT
Source organism: Crinia signifera (assembly GCF_055691185.1). Taxonomy (NCBI): domain Eukaryota; kingdom Metazoa; phylum Chordata; class Amphibia; order Anura; family Myobatrachidae; genus Crinia; species Crinia signifera. Next base: position 97,626,276 of record NC_139219.1, read on the forward strand.
GCCGGGGGGAGCCTGGCAGTGGAAATCAGCTGGTCGCAGGAGCATGTTCCTGTGACCAGCGATCACTACAGGGGTAAAAACGGGAGCGTGCACCCGGCGATATATCGCCTGTGCACACTCCCATCGCGGGCAATATGGTCGCTTAGCGACCATATTTCCCACGATATTACAGAAAATCGCCCCCATGTGTACGCACCTTTATCCTCTCCTCTCAGAATATACTTTATTATTATTATTATTCATTCTTTGACAGTAAAGCTACAATTAGGTACACACCTGGTTGGCTTATCTGCCAACCAGGCTAATAATGTCGCATCTTTTGTCTCAACTGGGAGGGCATTTAAATGTGCCTGCCAAGTTGAGATGTCAGCTACTGCAACAGGTTTACCCTTAAGGTGCCCACACATTTTTTAAAATAATATGGCCATTTCCAACCAATTATTTAAAAACGTACCATGTGTGGCCTTGATGACGATCCAGTGTGGGTGTCCGCGGATTTGTTAATCACGCCTGCTGATCCCTTTAGCAGTTGTTGAGATGAACGAGCTGTCATGCACAATTATGCCCTCATCGTTCAATGTTTAAGCATGATGAATGATGTGGCCATGTCCCGGCAACTCCGTTGCACCCCCGCCGCTGGCAGACGGAGAAAGAGGCCGACGTCGAAAACTCATCATTTTTCATATGAATAGGTTGGCCGCTGATTGGCTAAGAGAGCGCCCTATTCAAATGAGTAGTATTGTAATCTCCTACCCGTCTTCGGCCTCTGTTTACCCAATCGTTCTGTTTGTGGCCATGATCAGCTGTTCTGGATTTCAAGGGATATTGCATAGCTATCAGATTGGATCAGCTATCTATCAGTGTGTGAGCACCTTTACACACAGCATGATGGGCCAATATATCTGTAACTATATTGGCCATCGCCTGTGCTACAAGCGCAATGTGATATGTCTGTGTACAATTTATTTACAGACATATCTGTGGTACATGGCTGCTAACATGCTCATCACTTATTGTCAGTCTGATTAAACAGATAATATATTGCTCAGTGTGTACCCAGCTTAAGTATTATTTAATTCAGTACCAGTTGCAGCTGAAATATTTTTCTTGTTGTTTGTTCTTAGATAAGCCACATCTGATACACATCTTGTTATACATATGTGACGTTAATGATCCCTCCTCCCTTGCTGAAATGTGCAAGAATGCCTTCGTTGTTCTCGACTGTGTGGGGCCAGTAAGTATTGTACAGCTACACAAAGCAAATAAATATATGCACATGAATTGGTCTGTGCTAAAGAACATGAATACTGTACTCTGGCCTAAATTGTTTTCTTCCATTGAAAAAGTCCTGCTTCAGGAGGAAACACGTTTGGACAGTCACCCCACCCCCCATATCAGCCATCATAACCTTTTTACTTACCTACTGCATATTTGTATATTGGTATGTATAATAAACTGTGCTTTTATTTAAAAGCAACAGTAGTCAGTAATCATTGAGTCACCTTCCCTCCCACTTGCACTGCATGGATACTTCAACTACAGAGTGAGATTCACTGATACATCAATACTATACGGTAAGCTACTACTACCTTCTCTGCACAACACTTGCATATCCTGATTCCTGCTATTGTCTTTGGAGGTACATGCACCCAATCCAGGGTTTGATGTGAGGGAACCATGTCACCGAACCACCACCTGTAGCCTGCCAGACATAAGGCATTGCCACTCCGTGTGACAGGTTACTATACTATCGCCCACAGTTGGCAATCCCTCTCCAGATGGCCACCATCAACATACAGCCTACAGTTATTGCTCCCAGTCCACACACTATTTCCTAACACCCAGCCTACAGTTATTGCTCCCAGCTCCCCACCATCAGTTCACTTCCACCATAAAACATTTACTCTAACCGACTGATCCCACTCTAACCCCAGAGTGCCAACACTCCCCACTCCTATTGTTTCTTCCATAAAATATAGCTGAATGTAATTTCATATAGCATGCCAAAAATTCAGTTTAATTTATTTTTGTTAATATTATACCCTCTCCCTACAACGTAATACTTTATGGACCAATTTGGCCACTGTCATGGATGGGACAAGTTATAACATACAGTATCTATCTAGTTTTGTTAAATGTTTCACACAAGGAAAAATCTAGGCTTAGTTTTTAGGTAGTAAATAAAATTCTGCGATTTACCCAAAAGTATTGAAAATGTAGTTGTCCTGTACGGGACAAGCCAAGCCCATCATCCTTTTCCAAGCCCATCATCCTTTTGTAAAAAAAACGTCTGTGATAATTCTCCTCAACTCCAAATTAAGGAGCCTATTCTGATTAATTCGGTCCTCCGTGCATTCGCGTGGAGGACCGATGTTTAGTCTCTGCGCAGGCGCGATTCTGTACATGTGCAGACACACGGTGCTCGCACCCACGGCAAACTTTCGGTTCGCCGGGTGCTAGAGGATGATGTCACTGAATGATATATTTTAGTGTGTATGCACCAGATCACTTGCACGGTTATTCTCATGCATTGCTAATTGTAGTGCTCAAGAAGCACAACTTTAAGCATTTTGAGGCCAGCTATCTTCCAATCCCTGACCCACAGCCAATGTCCAATTCTGGAAATAGACACTGTGCACATTCTCAGTGGCAGACTCCTCAGAAAAGTCTTTCATAGTCTGTTCTACTTGCGAGTTACACTTAGTACACAGCAGGGATATAAAAAAAAAAGTGCATTTGGAACTGTGCAAAGTAACACTATTCTATGGCTGGATGACAGACACTACTACAGCTTTTGACTCACTGCAGCATTGCAGATGTGTACAGTTATGTTTATTGAGTCATGGAGTTTTGCAATACGTTTTACAGAGATTATTTCTGCCAGGACAAAAGTCTACTATTTATCTGGTCTATCTTTTGTAATTATTGATAATGAAGTCCTATTTTATATTGTAACTTGTTACATAATCCTTTAATGAACACATGTTCATTTTCAGAAGGATTAGCTGTACAGGTTGTCTCCCATATGCAAACGCTTGGGGTATTCTGGATATCATATTTTTCTGTATTTTGGAATATTGTCCTACTATAATGAGATATATCTTGAGTATGAGTTTTACACATAATGCATTTGTTTTGTACATACCTTCTACACAGCCTTAAGGACATTTTATGCAAGATTTTTAATTTTGTACATTCAAAGTTGATCATTGTATACATGTCTCAGTTTTGTGTAAAAAATAAATTAAAAAAAAGCAGTATTTCGGATTTGTTTTATTTGGGAACCTAAACCTGTACTTCAGAGTACTCAACCCACCCAAATTAGCCTTTGTTTTTTATTCATCTTGCTTTTTATTTCTATTGCAATAGGTCTGTCTCCTATAAAACAAGCAGACATTGGTGCCCAACTATTTGGTTACCCTACATAGGGGGAAATTTACTAAGATGTGTATTCTACATCACATGGGATGTTGCTATGGGCAACCAATCAGAATTTACTTCTTATTTCTTTAACACCCTCTAGAAGATAGTAGACAGGATCTGATTGGTTGCCCATATCAACATCACATGTGAAGTAGAATACACATCTTAGTAAATTTCCCCCATAGTGTTTTAAATCAAACTGTTACTATTCACATCTTTGGCTTTTAAAGGACATTTATCATGAAATATAAAATAAAATACAGAATAAATGTAAACTTTTTTGGTACTTATGTAGTATCTGGGCTGCCGATTTTTTGATTGTATGCCTTAAGTTAAGGCATACAATCAGATGCGATGCGATGCGATATCGCATCGCATCGCATCGCATCCGATATCGGATGCGATGACCCGATTTTTCCATAGGAATCAATGTTAAAATGATTCCTATGGAAAAATGGGTCCTTTTCATACCCCTACTATCCAAGTGGGCATGGAGTTGGATATAAACCTGTGGCGAGCGTAGCGAGCCACCGAGCCCGAAGCGTGGCGAGCGAAGCGAGCCCCGCGAGGGGACGGTATTCGTCCCCTCGCGGGGCTCGCTTCGCTCGCCACGCTTCGGGCTCGGTGGCTCGCTACGCTCGCCACAGGTTTATATCCAACTCCATGCCCACTTGGATAGTAGGGGTATGAAAAGGACCCATTTTTCCCATTGAATTCCATGTTAAAATGGACTCAGTCCATTTTAACATTGATTCCTATGGAAAAATCGGGTCATCGCATCGCATCGCATCGCATCGAATCGCATGGTCGCATGCGATGCGATGCGATCTCCCGATCCGACCCGATTTAGAAATCGGCAGCCCAGATACTACATAAGTACCACTTTTTTTTCACCAAGGGAATTTTGTAGCCTAGAGTTATGTAATAAAAGGTTTATATGATGAATGTGTTTTATTTGTGTGAATTAATGTTGTGCTATATACAGTTGATGGCTTTGGTATTAATAATATGACATTTGTGCTTATTAGTACAGGTTTTATGGTGAACCAGTGGTGAAGGCTTGTATTGAAAATGGAACACACTATGTGGATATCAGTGGAGAACCCCAAGTAAGTTTGTCCACAGCTTCTGCTTCTGTGCTCGAAGGTTTAGGTCCATATTCAATTAGTCTTTTCTGACTGATTTAGGTTGGAAGGGATTCTTACCTATTCAATCTTGGCTGCTTTTTTACGATAGTTCGGAATACTATGAACTTTCGGACACCAGGTGGATTGGTGGAATATCTGCGAATCCATCTACTTTTGACAGAAACGCGGCCAAATACAACAGGTTTTGGCCCTGTTTCTGGCAATTTCAATCCACCATGAAAAGATGTTGGATTGAGGCAGGGAAGACGGTGCCAGGAGCAGCTCACCCGGTGTCATCCTCCCACGTCCTGGCCACCAGCCGGGTGAGCGCAGGTCACCCGGAACTGTCCCGGCTCCCGCCACCAACAGGTTGCATTTAATAAAAGTTAATTTTGAAACGATCATTTGATCATCAGTACGCCCTAAAAGATACTTGTTTTTTTCTTTGTGGGTGTTTTTAGGTCTGTGAACAAGTAGTGGGTATCACCTCCCAGATAAATATTAGGGAAGAATATGTCTCCTTAATTTTGTGAATAGGAGGGGGAGGGGGATCTTATCAAAGTGATATCTGGTACTGGTGCGGGAATTTTCTCTTGTGGTGTTTAGCTGCCTCCCAGATGCCTACAGCCGACACGCTCACCTGGTCCCGGCGCCGGCTGGGTGAGCATTAATGAGCGGGCAAATCCGACATTCGGGTTTGGCCGCTGCATTGAATAGTGGATCCATTCCGACAAAGGAATGTCGGAATGGATCCACCTCTAATTGAATATACCCCTTAAGTCTTTTCCTGTGTTTCAATAAAATATTATAATTGTATTCATTAACCTGTGGGATTTATTGCTTGAAAATTACGGTAGCCGAAAAAAGAAGAAAAAATATTAATATACCTGCATAATTTATACCTATGTTAAACCTATTCTTATTATAGTAGTGCAATGACATCCTAGTCCCAGCAAATTACGAATTTGCACTAAGACTTGCAGCGGCAGATAATGGAACAGGAGGTGGGGCTCACCTAGAAATCTTACTTTTTTATCCCAAAATGTATTCTAAGACTATTCTAATGTATGTATTCTAAGAGACACCATTTTTGTTTCTTGAAAGAAATGTTCTGTTGAGTAGCAATAGTAATTTCACAATACTTTCCTTTTATTACGGCAGAGCTTTATGAACTGTTTTTCCTCTCCACAGTTCCTTGAATCGATGGTATTGAAGTACGACAGCCAGGCAGCCGATAAAGGAGTGTATATTGTCGGGAGCTGTGGCTTTGACTCCATTCCAGCTGATTTAGGGGTTATGTTTACTAGAAACAGCATAAAAGGTATATATATATATTTTTTTGTGGTTTTATGTAGAATCCTTAAAGATTGAGACTGGTATCCTATTAGTCATGGTTAGTTACTAGTGCAGATGTGTTGCCCTGATGCTATCCTGTTAGCACTGACTGCCGACACTTACCGGGAGTTTTGTTAACTAAATACCTTTATAAGTGTACCTAAAAGCTGCCATAAGTACAAGTGAAAATACATATGTGGCTTTCACAGAACCTATGTATTTTTGACTGGAAAACGGGGTTCTTTGCAGAAGACCATAGGATAGGAAAATGCAAAAAGAAAGTGGTGGTACACTATTGGGCTCTAAGAGGATACCTGCCTAAATGGTGTTTAACATTTTATAGATTGAATAGGCCCTACTAATTCTGTGAATTACTGGCTTTATTCCAGAGTGACGCCTTATTTGCCAGCTTTGTATACACAACCAAAGCTTGTGGTTGTGGATGAGTAAGGAATGTGACCAGTGTTAAGTTTAGTATTCGACTTCGTTTAAAGAAGGAAAAGAATTTGCACGGTGGATGCACTCCAGAAAGAATGGTTTGTTTCGTTATTTAAAACTTAACGTTTATTATTTTATTTCTATAAAATATGTAGAGAGGAACCAGATATCTGCGTTCTTTGTAGTTTGTGGAACTACAGGTCTGGGTCCACTCCGCTTTTATGTGAAATTGTTAAGGGGTTAAAATTTAGACATACAGGTCACACATACATATAAAGTGAAGTGCTTGTGCACTATTAAAGTAGGAAAGTGTGTTATCAGGGTTAAAAGTGTTCGCTGGACATGTTACTATGTTCTAATATTTTACTGTATAGAGAGTGTCTTTTGTTTTTATTGTCGAGAGCAAGGAGTTGTATGGGTATTAGATTAACAACTGTTTTGTCTTGACTCTCGAATACTTAGGTTTGGATATGAAGCAGTTTATTATTGCTTGGATGAGGTATCGATTTTCTAATAGTATCAGATATATTGGATTTTGTTGTTCACTCTTTTTTGCCCTCTTTTTCACAATGTATGTGGTGGTGATGTCACTCTGTGTCTTTTGTGACACTCTATCCGACTGATTGGTACTTTCTGGGCTGCAGTTATATTTGCACTGAATATATTTAAGCACCTTTTTTTAATTATTTAAGCCTTATTTTGCATAGTATTTGTCACTGTCTGATGTTCTTTTTGGTGTGACATACATGGGTTGTGTTCTCCTGTAATTAGCTTTTTGTGACACTTCGTGACACTTTATCCAAAAAGAACATCAGACAGTGACAAATACTATGCAAAATAAGGCTTAAATAATTAATGCAACTGATGCAGGGCGCAGCTACGATGACGTCTGCCTCTGTCACCGGAGCCGGGCCGCCGGAGCCTGCAGCACGGGGTGTGTGGTGGGAGCTTATTTAGGTAAGTGCTTTTCATTCACTTAATTGTTCTCTGACGAAGGAAATAAATCTTCCGAAACTGTTAGACCTACTGTGCACGGCTCCAGTTTTCATTTCTGATTGTTGCCAAGTCCCTCATCGGAGTGCCGCCAGCAGCCGTGACCAACCCTATACATACCCTCCTTTGGAAGGCACCGGGGGCAATTGCTACTTGTTGTTTGGAGTGCCGGATACAAACATTTGCTTTATATACCTGTCGGGGTCCCTGACAGCTTTTTCAAGGCACCCATCACCTTTTATGGACCAGAGCTACCTCACTTCATCACCACGGGTGTTATCACATTCATTCTCCGGCTAAATTAGATGGATTCACAGACCGCCAGCGGGTTTTCAAAAATTCAACTGAATCCGGCCGACACCCTAACGTTTTCAGGATCTGATGCGGATACAATATTATTTTCGCAGAACCTAGCAACCACTTGTGGTGAGGAAACGCCAGAAAGACTGTTTACTCAATTATTACGGTTCAAAAAACGTGAAATCGATTTCTTGCTACATGGGATAACATTGTCGGACTATTACAGGGAGCATCATATACCTAGAGGCTTCAGAATCAAAAATATACCGACCATTGGCCGCCACAACTTAGAATTCTGTCGACGTTGGGTGGCTATCCTTAATAAGGCTTCTTTTGACCTTATGCTACTCGTCATTGAGGAGTCTAGTAGGGAGCTAAGAATCGCCAAAGAAAAAATCACCCAATTTGAGGCTACACACCTTGCAACCATTTCCAACGATAAATCTGACGATTGGATACAGAAATTACACGATCAAGTCAGCAAGTACCAAGCCGACCTCATCAAGTTTAAACGGGACAAAGTACAAACTGTACAAAGAGACTATCAAGAGAATAAGGTGTATGAATGGGTGTACAACCCCACTGGTAGGGGTCAGCAATACCGTGAGCGCAGACGCAACAGGCCTTGGAGACAGCGTAACCTTGATACTGAGACATCTGCAACCTCCTCTGCTAGTGAAACTGAGCAGTCAAAAAACTCGCAGGCTACCGCTGCCCGAAAACCTCCCCTGGGGGCGAAAACCCGGACACGTCCAGGAACCTTAGAGCCAGGACTCGGAGAGGGGGGCAGTGGCAAAGAGACACGAAGAGGAGGGAAAGGACAGAGACATTAGTGTTTAACCTTTCGTCCAGGACCCTTTCTGAGGCAGAAATGTCGGTGCTCAACCGTGGTCTCTCTTTCGTGCCTACCAACCAGCATGATGCGTTCACGAGCAAAGTCGAATTACATCGTTTTGGCCGCACGCTCAGACTTAAAGAACATTTTGGTGAATCTATATCTCTACCAAGTTCACTACCTCCTGCTATCCGCACAAAATCTGCCTTTGACCCCCCATCGACCAGTGCTGCTTTGAGAAGCTACAATAAAATCTTGGACAAAAAAGCTTGTTCTAAGGATAATGACAGCACCATTGCACAGAAAAATATGACAAACGTTGAACTTAAAGCCCTTAACAGCCTCAGCAAGTATGACGATATTATTATCAGACCTGCTGATAAGGGGGGGGGCAGTAGTGGTTTTGGACCTGGACTTTTATGTTGATGACATATACAAACAGCTGGCGGATGACACAGTGTACCGCAGACTTGAAAAAGACCCGACTTCGGAGTTCAAAAAAGAACTTGATGGTATACTTACCTCGGCCGTTGAAAACAACATCATATCCAAATACTGTAAAGAGGCCCTCACGGTTGCCAACCCTACCATTCCCCTGTTGTATACCATTCCCAAACTCCACAAAAACCCTACCCAGCCCCCCGGGCGTCCGATCATATCCGCCCGGGGCTCTATGTATTATTCAATCTCTCAGTACTTGGACGCCTTCCTCCAACCAGTGGTCCAGGAGCAGACAGCATACCTTAAAGATACCACCAACCTGATCTTAAAACTACAAGCATTACCTACTTTACCTCCACAAAGCACTCTCTGCACAATGGATGTGGTGAGCTTGTATACCAACATCCCCCATCACAGAGGTATACAGGCCACCCGACGACTTATCACTGGAAGCAGCAAATACAAGGGACCTGACATCCAATTCTACCTTGAACTACTAGAACTCACGCTGACCCGCAATTACTTTATTTTCAACGGGGCATTCTACCTGCAGCTGAAGGGCTGCGCGATGGGCAGTTGTGTGGCCCCTACTTATGCTAACGCATTTATGTTCGAGGTTGAGAGGGACCTCATCCTGTCCCAACCACGGATTGCTGAGCATATAGCGTTGTACCTTAGGTACATTGATGATGTCCTACTCGTATGGACAGGACCCCCTGAACTTCTTACAAGTACCCTCACTGAGCTCAATGACCTTGATCACAACATCAAATTTACTACGGAATGCAGTACTACGTCTGTGCATTATCTGGACGTTTGCATTAACATTTCCCCTACTGGGATCACCACCTCTTTGTATCAGAAACCCACTGATCGCAACAATCTTCTCCAGGCATCGAGTCATCACCCTCCATCCCTTAAGAGAGGTCTCCCATTCTCACAATTCTTGCGCGTCAGACGCATATGCAGCTCAGACGCAGATGCGTCTGATAAAATGGAAATCATGATGAAAAAATTCATACTCAGGGGTTATGACGTTGCACAGCTACGTTTGGCTAAGGAGCGGGCACTGAATATCTCTAGGAACGAGACATTGCTGCCTAGAGCCAAGAAAACCATCCCTGAGGGTCGCATTCCTTTTATTAATACCTTCACGACGTACAGTTCAGAGATTGTCAACACAGCCAAAACCTTTTGGCCCCTGGTTTCACAGGATCCCGATCTTCCCCAGCTCCGGTCTTCTAGACTGCTTCCCTGCTATAAAAGAGGTCGTAATCTACGGGACTACCTCGTCAAAAGTGATGTTACTGGGATGCGCAAACCCAGCACACACTTTCTTACAAAAAAACCTGGCAACTACAGATGTGCCAACTGCACCACATGCCGTTTTTTGACTCCTGGTAACTCATTCAAGCATCCGACTACAGGAGCTACCATCATGCTTAGACAGACTTTCTCCTGTAGCAGTCGGTTCGTTGTTTATGCCATCCAGTTCCCCTGTGGCTTATTGTACGTGGGAAAGACCACCCGTATGTTTAAGGAGCGGATGGCTGCCCACCGTTCGTCCATCAAGCTGGCCCTTGAAGGAGCTGTCTCTGATCAACCAGTCGCACGGCATTTCAAGGAACACCGACATACGTTACCTTCACTGAAATACTGGATGCTTGAACAAGTTTCCCCGCTCAGAAGAGGAGGTGACCGTAATAAACTGTTACTTCAAAGAGAATCAGCGTGGATTTACAAATTGAACACTTTATCGCCAATGGGTCTTAATGAATACCTTTCATTGAACTGCTTTTTGTGAATACATTTTCGTGCATTTATCTCTCTCCGCTTATCTCTCTCTTCCTAATACCATTGATTATGTCCCCCCATGTGGCTCAGTCGTTGATTTTCTGTCTCTTTGAACTGGTACAGCATTGCCCATTCATGATCCCCTATCATGTTTTGTTACCATTTACTGCATTATTGTTACTTGTTGTCTCCTCATGTGTATCCCTCTATTTACCCGTCTTTTTCTTCACTTTTTTTGTTTATGCAGGTCTCCATGGCAACCCGTTCTGGCTGATGCAGGGCGCAGCTACGATGACGTCTGCCTCTGTCACCGGAGCCGGGCCGCCGGAGCCTGCAGCACGGGGTGTGTGGTGGGAGCTTATTTAGGTAAGTGCTTTTCATTCACTTAATTGTTCTCTGACGAAGGAAATAAATCTTCCGAAACTGTTAGACCTACTGTGCACGGCTCCAGTTTTCATTTCTGATTGTTGCCAAGTCCCTCATCGGAGTGCCGCCAGCAGCCGTGACCAACCCTATACATACCCTCCTTTGGAAGGCACCGGGGGCAATTGCTACTTCTTGTTTGGAGTGCCGGATACAAACATTTGCTTTATAAGAATTTATTCATATAAAAAAAGGCATAAATAACATGATTAAAAATATACATAGTGTATCTATCGATTGTGTATATGGTAAATTATCCAATAAAAAAAACATTTAAGCTAAGTTTCTTATTAAAGAGGATAGTTTATGTGTGTGTGTGTGTGTGTGTGTATGTGTGTATGTATGTATGTATATGTGTATATATATATATATCAAATAACAGTGCGCAAATGGTCAATTAATTATAGAAAGTCTCTGACAATGAGAGCTAGATCACACAAGTTCCCACTCTAAGTCACTTCAACTTTTTTTCAGAGGGAAACGGATAGTAGTGAACAAAATTTGTCCAGTCAATAGAATGCACTCAGTTCTTTAAAAAACCGGCTGCTCCGTCTTCAACCCACAAAGGGTGTCCTGTATCCCACAGGTAACCAAATCTACAACAAAAAAAACGGGCGCTTCATAGTGCGATTATCAGATGTGCAAAAGATATTTATTTGTTTAAAAAGAATCCACCACAAAGGTCGGGGTGACGTACCACATGTGGCGGTATACAATCACCGCCGAAGATAAAGCATAAAATCGGATAAGATTGGTGCGCAGCACCAGGTTACCACTGCCGGAGCGGTCACTCTCGCCTGGGCTCCACAGTCTGAACGTCGTGTATATATATATAATCAGGCGTGGTACATAATTTGTAATGGTTAAACATAGAAAGAGAGTGATTCTATAGACATACTGTACTTCCAAGCCCCCCCCCCCTTCAAACACTGCTTTGGCATCCAGCATAGGGTGGCTATAATGCTGGTGCTAATAATGATGGCTGAGGACAGGTAATCAGTGGGCAGGGTACTGGCATAAGCTACTAAACCTGGCAGCTGTGGACATTCTTGTATGCTGGCTCCTTATGGGAAGCAGAACCTGTCCTAAATCCAGCAAATGAACACGAGTCCAGTGAATGAGCAACATGACTAAACCGAAAATGAGACCCTTTTTTATGCAACATTACAAATGTAAATGTCATTGTTGATAAATTGGTAGTAAATGCCACAATCTTAATATACAGGTTGATTATCCCTTATCCAAAATGCTTAGGACCAGAAAAATTTTGAATCACAGATTATTCTGTATTTTGGAATATTTGTATAATTCAGTGAGGTATCTTGCACTTATGTTGTATAAACACATGAAATACGTACACATTTGTGCATGAAGCAAGGTTCCGAAACATGAACATGAAGTTTGTGGCCTATCTCTGGCACTGACTTTGAATGTCAAGCAATCCTTTTCTTATACATATTTAGTGCCAGTTACATATGTCACCAGAAGTGCTATTGCAGGTGTCCCCACTAGTGGTACATTCTTGAGACTATGGTTTTTGGAATAATTTGGATAAGGGATACTCAACCTGTATAGGCGTAGATTGAATTAGCTGCAGCATTAACCTCGTGGCTAAAGCTCTGGGTTTAAAGTTTGGAGCTATTCATTTGTTTGGCAGCGTGGTAAAGTCCATAGCTAACACTGTGGCAAAGCCAAAAGGGAGCATTTAATGCGTATTGTTTTTCTCTGCTCCTGACACTGCAAGGAAATATATTGTTTAAGTGTACCCTCTAGGGATTATCTAGCTTGGGCAGAGTTTTAGCCACAGGGTTTACCCTGCCGATAAATGTTACCTTCAGGGAAGAGAATATAGCCGAGGTCTTGCGTTCTAGTGTTTGCTTCAGACTTTCCCTGAAAATAGCTAATGACTAGTGCTGCCTTGTAGAAACAATTGCTGCCCGTGGGACGGCGTAATCCATTAGTGGATGATTACGAAGAATACAAAATAATTCTCCTTTACTCTTCCTCAGGTACATTGACCGCTGTAGAAAGTTTTTTATCTTTTAAGTCTGGACCAGAGGTCAGTAATTCATTGGATAAACGCATAATAAAATGAACTCGTCATCTTTTATTAGAAACTTGATCAGTGGTTTAAAGAAAGTATTGACCCCATAAGTACTGTAGTTTGTGATTTCACTCTCTTCTGTCAATAAAACCTGGATATTCATGATGCACAGAAAAGCTTGTTATGTCTACATTTATTTACCTGAGTAGTAAGGCGAATACTACTCCCTAAAGACCCATACACACTGGGTGACTTTGAGCTAAAAGCAGTTCCGTTTTATCGTTTGAGTTGCTTTAAGCTTCAAAGCCGGCAAGTGTGTGTGTGTGTGTGTGTGTGTGTGTGTGTGTGTGTGTGTGTGAATGGGCAGTCGGTGAGTGCTAATTCACACTCCAGCATCATTGGCGGCTGCTGTTCGTCTGCTGGTTTTACCTGTAGCGTCCTGCTATGGAAAGCTGTTTACAGCGGCTAAGATTGCTGGGCAGGGGGGAAATCATTCAGTTTGTATACACTGAGATTTATTTATTGTTTCCAACCCATCGATTTTCAGCTATCATCACTGTCCATACATGCTGGGCAGAATCACCCAGTGTGCATGGACTTTTAGCCATTGTTAAAGTAATATCATCCACTGGTGAAATGAAACCGTGACGCTAACAAGTTATTTGAAAATAGCTGCTAGAGTTTCTAAAATTGGGTGTAATGAACTCTCTAAAAATATTTTTGCCTGATTTATTGAATAGGAAAAAGGATGTGTTTGAATTTTGCATGGAACTGAAATTGTTCCAAAATAAATGTATGCCCAAAAGTGGTGATCACCACAAGTACTCATGACACCATGTTGTTTCTTTGCTTGGTATAGGGCACATGCATTCATGATGGAACATGGCAGTCTGCCATCCATGGGGTTGCCGACCAGGGTAATCTGAGGAAACTTAGAAAGCAGTTGGCTCTCAAACCACTTCCAGTTGTTGGTAAAAAGTTAAAAAAAAGGTTTGTTTGTTTGTTTATTCATTTAATCAAATATTTATATATGTACATAAAAGAAAGCTATTATCCACAAACCCCTCAAAAGCCCCGTACACACGGGGGAGATATATTGCTCAGCAATATATTGCTCAGCGTCTCCTGTTCATCAGTGACCAGAGATGGTCGCTGATGAAAAAGAAACTGCCGGGGGGAGCCAGGCAGTGGTAATCAGCTGGTCGCAGGAGCATGTTCCTGCGACCAGCGATCACTACAGGGGTAAAAACGGGAGCGCGCACCCGGCGATATATCGCCTGTGCACACTCCCATCGCGGGCAATATGGTCGCTTAGCGACCATATTTCCCGCGATAGTGTACAAAATCGCCCCCGTGTGTACGCACCTTAACTGTCCTGACTTTAGCAGGACAGTCCCACCTTGTTGGGCACTGTCCTGGGTCCTTACTCATAAATTTTGGGAGGTATGTATATATGTTGCAGTAATGCACCTGTGCACATACATTAAGGAAACCATGAATACAAATGCAATATGAATTTTCAGCAATATTCATTTAACATAATGGGCTAATTCTTATATTTGGTATGAAACCTCATTCCTGGAAGGCACTATACTGCTTTGTGTGTTTTTCTGGGTGAAGTGTACTGTAATTACATGAGAAACTTTCTATATATTTTTTGATTCATGAGATTTAATGTCTAATGTGTACCTCCTGGTTATGTCTATGTGGATTCTTGGGATGTGTGACACTTGTGTGCCCTATGCTCAGTCACTAGGAACAAGTACAGCGCCATAACAAGACAGCAGTGCACCTTGTGCTAGTCCCCTAATTCTGTGATGTTATTACATCATTCCTAGGGGGCAGGGCTGCGAAGTAGAGGGCTGACAGATGAGTTTTTCATGTGTGTGTGTGCTTTTTTTTTTTTTGTCCCGAATGTCAACTTGTACGCTGTCTATGGCTAATGCATCCCCTCACATTGCTCATTGTACTCGCCATGCTTTGGGCACTTTTATATTCTCCCAGCACACTGTAATGGATGGTAGGGTATGAAATAACTGTGGTCAGCACATGTCGGCTCAAAAAACAACCTTAAAACTCATGTCTGCCTTTTTAAAGGTGCCCATACACGCTACAATTATTGTATACAATATTGTATACAATATCGCATCTCATCCGATCTCGATTTTGCGATGAGATCTAGTACAAAAATGTGCAGCACATACTTTTTGTACTAGATCTCATCTGATCTCATCGCAAAACCGAGATGCGATATTGTTTACAATATTGTATACAATAATTGTAACGTGTATGGGCACCTTACTGTCAACCACCCCATTGGCAACCTAATTCTTGTGTTGACCTTCCAACCCTGTGGACCTATTTCAGGTGTTGACCTTCAATGTTGCATGTTGACTGAATACGCTCGTCCTGAGCGACCATATTGCCAGTGATTGGAGTGTGCACCAGCGATAAATTGCCGGGTGCGCACTCCCGTTTTCAGCCCCTGAATGGTCGCTGGTCGGAGGAGCTTCTCCTCCGACCAGCGACATCCCCTGCCTCTTCTCCCGGCAGTGTTTAAATTTTCATCTGCGACCATCTCTGGTCGCAGATGAAAATGGGACACGGGTCAATATGATTGCTGAGCAATATATTGCCAGCGATCATATTGCCCCGTGTGTACGCACCTTATGATGTGAATTAGACTTCACATGTGATGTTGCTATGGGCAACCAATCAATTGTGCTCGGGCATAATCACACAGACTACGTGATAAGTTCACAAACTTACGTGTCTTTCTTGCCAACTTCCCAAAAACAGGCTAAATGTCTGGGGGATTTTGGTTTTCAGAGCCTGCTGAGTTCCCATAATAATTGTGGCCAGGCTAATTTATGGCTAATTGGGTAGGCCCAGAAGGTCCGTTAGCCTGCAGTAAATTACCTATAAATAGCTCCCTTTTGCAGGGTTTCCTTTTCATAAATGGACATAAAGTAAAGTAAACCTCCAATTTTATCCTGGTTCTTTGGGCTTGGCTTCCTTCCAATACCTCAGCTGAGGACTTGGTGAAATGCTGTAGGAGGGATCTGTAAGGCAAACGGATCATCCAAAACAGCAAGTAATACCCCTTTTACACCGCCTCAAAACTCCGGGTCTTCAGCGGGTCAGAGGCGGTGTAAATCCATCACGCCGTGTCCCTTTACAGAGGACTTCTACCCAGGTCCTGACCTGGGTAGAACACGGCCAGGACCTGTGTAGAGGGCGGTGCTTTCTATACTCTGCAGACAGCAGCGGAGGAGGTGAATGGATGCCTGTGTGCGGACGGCGGCTGGGGGGGGGGTCACGGGGGTTGGGGGTAGCCCACCAGCTTACCTTGGTCCTGGGCTGACAGAATAGATCCCTTCATTTCTTCTTTAATATTGTAATTTTAGCCCCACCCCTAACCACCAGATAAAAATGAATCTACAGTACTTCTCCTCAAGCGCTACTAAATAAAAGCTTGCAACTTGTTAGCGAATCAGGAGCCACCACTGCCGGGCGCCGAGCTCTGATTGGATCGCAAGCCGGCACGTCATTTGAAATAGCCGGGCCGCGGACGGATGGACCTGCTCTGAGACAGCCAGGTTTTCCACCGCTCTGCCCGGCTGTCTCCTTCCCACACAGTTACCCCTGGCATTGAACAAGAAAACCCTAGCAATGAGCATGTAGGTAAGCGGCACTTATATGGCATTACATGTAATGGGCATTACAGTGTGCATAATCCCCTGTCCCACAAAGCCATGCCCTAAACTGTTCCATTTTTTTTATTAGGTGTTGGGTTGTTTTCCATCATGGGGCATAATTTGAATTAGGGGTGGTATTATGTGGCCCACATTATTCTTCTCATGGGTATGGGGATAGGCCACAAATTAAAGCTTGGAGGGGGGTGCAGAACACCCTAGCACCCACCCTGGCTGTGACATATGGGGGGGGGGGGAGGTGGGGGGGAAGATAGTTCCACCACCTCATCAGGACCACTTTATGCACTGCTGCCCACCAATGCATATTAAAAATAGGCAGTAACGTAAACATTGCTGCTGCAAACCAGCAATGTATACAATTCCGCTGCCACTGGCTGCCAATGTATATTTATTGAGGTAACGAATACACTGCTGGGGCAGGCTAGCAATATATATGTTACCGCCACCACTACCCCCAATGCATATCTTGTTATGGCAGTAACGTATACAATTCTGACGCAGGTGAATGGAAATCTCCCTACGTGCACGGCTGCAAATGAAATCGTATCCTTGCACATGTGCAGGATCTTCTTCGGTGGGGTGGGGTTTACCTGATCGCTGGGCTCCGAATACACACAGCCCAGCAATCCGTTCTGAATAGGGCCCAAAGAACAGAAATGCACTGAATAAAATGGCCCTTGCTCCCACCCTTGGATTCAAACCCCGCCCATTATGTAAATAGCCTTATAATGAAAGATTTTCAGCAGTCTTTCGCCTCCTGAAATTTCTTGCTCTTTGGGGAAAATAGCGGTGTGTGCGCACTACTTTTGTGACAGATATATCTATCATTGATTTTGGCAAGGTCGTGTGTAAATGTCCATACACACTGAGTGATTGTGAGCTGAAAGCCGCTCAAAACATAATGTTTGCGCAGCTTTCAGCTCAAAGCCTCCAAGGCATCATCGCCGGGAAAGCCGTTCATCTGCTGGTATTACCAGCAGAGGACTGGCTTTGACGGCGCCGGGCAGGGGGAAAGCCACTCAGTGTGTATACACGCAGCGGCTTTCAGCCAGCGATGACGGAATAATCACCCAGTTTGTATGTACTTTAGAGTTTTAGGTAGGTGTGGAAAAAAGTGTTAATAGTTTATTTTATCTATTGGCAAAATGAAAAGTGAATGAGCAAGAGAACTCTAAATCAAATCATTATATAGTGTGACCACCCTTTGCCTTCAAAGCAGCATCACTTCTAGGTACAGTACACAAGCACAAAATCAGATTTTTTTAAAATTTTAGGTGTTAACGTGTCTGCGGCACCCAAAAACAAGCCATATAAACCTAATAAAAAATACCCTTTCACCTGCGCTTGATTACCGTGGCTTTTTGAATCCTCCATTTATTGTTAAAAAGAAAGTTTGTTTCAAATTTTAGTGAGCGATTCAATCCTATCATTTGAAGTTTTGGAAATTAAAGCTGTAAGGAGTTTTCATATATTGGATTTCTCTCGATCTGTCTGAACTCTATACAACATGGTTGGTTTTCTATTTATAGTACAGAATACATTAATACAATATAAATCAAGAGGTGATTGGATAAAATGTTTAGTGTGGCTTGGTAGAGTTTGCTATTAAAATGTCCCCCTTATAAATGTTTAGTTTCTGCACATTAAGAAAAATAACTACTGTAAATATCCTTTGACTTGCAGGGGTGCAGTTTTCTACAGTAATGAGGTAAAGCAATACGCCATTCCTTTTCTGGGAGCAGACGCATCTGTTGTTGGGAGGACTCAGCGCTACCTACATGACTGTCTGCAAGAAACTCCTGTAAGGTTTTAGCTTGAAATATATTCTATTTACTTATTATTATTTTTTATTTTTTTTTGTAATTTAGGGTCACTATACTGCGGACATACAAGGACAGATGTTCTAAGCCTTGGAAAGTGATAAAGTACCAGCCGATTCGCTCCTAAATGTTGTTTTTCAAACATATGGGGATCACTTATTACAATTCGTGAATGATAAATGGTGCACCAGCTAGTTGTCTCGCAACTGTCATGTATTGGAAAAATTAAAATTTGGTGCCGATTGTCTGGACATCATTTATCACAACCTAGTTTTATTACTTCTTGATAAATGGGTGCTTAGTCCGTGTAACATGGCAGTTAGGGGCTGATCGGCTGGTACTTTATCTCTCCAATGCTTTGTACATCTCCCCCACAATATTTATATGTAAGTGCTGACACATTGAACATTGCTGAAGGGATCTTACTAAAAATGGCATACGACCTCGTACATTAATACAATGCAGAAAGTAACAATTGCATTGCACATATGAGCTTACGTTCTAATCTAAGCGATAAATATACTTTCCTATACATTTATACTATTTCAGCTTTAAGTTCACATCTCTACTCTCTTGTTAACCATCTCCTACGGCATGCCCTCTGCTATATTCACTCCTATGACCCTGACCCATTATCATGGTTCACCCAGTTATCCAGCCGCTTCAATGACTTATGTCCCATTCTTTCTTCTCCTATCTAGGTGTCCCTATATACTTTTGAATTTGTCTTTATTTAAACCTACCTCAATCGGTCACCGGTATGCCGATGACACTCATATACTTTTCGTTTTCTGCTGCTAGATCCTTAGGAGTTGCCATAGCTCCAATTCTCCTCCTATCTCCCTCTTTCCTGTATCTGTTGTCTCTGTGCCATCTGTGATTCTGCCATTTAACTCTCAGTCCTGTTTTCTCCTTGGCAATCTCTCCAGAATTAGGCCAGTTCTCGCCAAGGAATCATCTAAACATGTAAATCATGACTTTAACCTCTCGGCTAGATTACTGTAATAGACTCCTCACTGGTCTGACTGGAAGGGGGAGTGTGTGCCTGGAAGCTCTAATATCATATCTATCCTCGCTGGGCTGCCAAGTTTCCTAGACTCCTCACTGGTCTGACTGGAAGGGGGAGTGTGTGCCTGGAAGCTCTAATATCATATCTATCCTCGCTGGGCTGCCAAGTTTCCATCTCAACCCTCTTCAGTCCATCTCCAAATTCACGGTCTGCTTTTTCTATGCTACACTTGTACTACACGGCTGCCTGTGCCATACACCATGAAGTCACTCACCCTGACTCAGTTCTTGTCTTGCCTTAATCTACAACCTCACACCATCCTCCTGCCTTTTATTCTTCTAATAAGTCATCTGCTACTATGTTAACTCCTACATTACACTGCCACTGCATACACCGATATGCTACCCTTGTGCACTACCCTGCCACTGTATACACCAATGCTATGCTACAACCTACATTACACTGCCACTGCATACACCGCTATGCTACCCTTGTGCACTACCCTGCCACTGTATACACCAAAGCTATGATGCAACCTAAATTACACTGCCACTGCATACACCGCTATGCTATCCTTGTGCACTACCCTGCCACTGTATATACCAGCGCTATGCTACAGTACAACCTAGATTACACTGCCACTGCATACACCGCTATGCTACCCTTGTGCACTACCCTGCCACTGTATATACCAACGCTATGCTACAGTACAACCTAGATTACACTGCCACTGCATACACCGCTATGCTACCCTTGTGCACTACCCTGCCACTGTATACACCAATGCTATGCTACAACCTACCACATTACACTGCCACTGCATACACCGCTATGCTACCCTGCCACTGTATACACCAACGCTATGCTACAACCTACATTACACTGCCACTGCATACACTGCTATGCTACCCTTGTGCACTACCCTGCCACTGTATACACCAACGCTATGCTACAACCTACATTACACTGCCACTGCATACACCGCTATGCTACCCTTGTGCACTACCCTGCCACTGTCAGAGCCGAATTTCCCATTAGGCACGTGAGGCACCGGCCTAGGGGCGGCACATGTTTGGGGGCGGCACTTGGATGCCTGTGATAGTACTGTCAGCCCAAAATGTACCAATAACTGCAAAATATCCACTGTACTGTACTATATTCCATCTTAAATAGAGTGTAAATGGATAGGACATGCAGATACTGCCCCTACAAACTGTCCTACTTAGTAAACATTATTGTTGTGCCTAGGGGCGCCCTCATCCCTAAATCCGCCCCGTATATATAGTATATGTATGTACGGGGGGGGGGGGGAGGCCAAATATTTTGTGCCTAGGGGCGGCCTGACCCCTAAATTCGCCCCTGGCCACTGTATACACCAATGCTATGCTACAACCTAGATTACACTGCCACTGCATACACTGCTATGCTACCCTTGTGCACTACCCTGCCACTGTATACACCAACGCTATGCTATAACTTACACAACACTATGCTACAAGCTGCATTACACTACCACCACACGTGCCAACACTATTCTGACAATGATGGGCTTTACATGAGTAGGTTGACATTTCTGCAATGTCAATATCATAGCTTATACTGTAAATGTATGCTCTATGATTACATCCTCGTTATAGTGCTGCCATTCATAATATGGCCAACTACCTTTGTACCACTATCATTACACCAACAACACTCTGTACATGCACCCGCACTTTAAATAAAAAGGTGGTGCTGCCATCACGTCAGATTATAGTTACACATTTCTGCTTTACCTAAATATGACCCTTGGTTTCTTTCAGTATTTTCACATGCATTACCAGCTCTCTACTATTGCTGGAATGACTGGGCTGTTGAATACCTTTAGGTTGTCAGAATATATTTGGTTTAAGGCAGTGGAATGTATTTTTTTTTTTCTTTCTTCCGGAACCCATGATGTTTTATTAAAGTAACAACTGTTTCCCTACTAGGTCCAATACGCTGCATATGTATCAGTGGGCGGTATTCTGTCTGTTATCCAACTGATGTTTGCTGGTTTTCTCTTCCTACTGTTCGCAAAATTCAGCTTTACACGAAAACTTCTGATCAAAGTAAGTGGTACTTGGTGAACTGCATGTGACCACTAGGTTGCTCAGTATTGCATATGTTCCTGAAGAGTAGTCTGCTAGCAGGCTCAAGTCTCACAGTGGGTAAAGATTGATATTGTTGAATGAACACAAACCCATATATTCATTTTTACGTATTTGAATTTGTCTTAAATTGAAGAGTATTGGAATATAGATCTGATACTGTTCTTGTTAATTCTATACTCTCCTCCCAGAAGTCTCCTGTCCATTTTGTTCTGTGATTATGCTCTCACCGTAGAAAAGCTTGGTGTAACTTTTATGTGACAACACTGGTTGGGTGTATGCTGCCATAGTCTTACACCCAAATGATTCAGAAGAGAGCAAGACTACACATCAATAGATTATTTCATTAATATACAGTATATTCATTGGGACTATTTATTCAAATAGAACATCTAGTATATAGATAGACCACTAAAAAGCAGACATTTGAAGACTAAAAAAACAAAAAAAATAAAGCATAACAAAATTCACCTAGTACAGATAGATGTATAAATGGTATAGGGCAGGGGTGGCAAACCGGTCAGAGGTAAAGAGCCGAAAAATATCGGTAGTCAAGCTAAAGAGCCGACATTATGCGCGAGCCGAAGGCGCATGCGCCAAAAAAAGGGGCGTAGTCTATTTTGACCCCTTGGGTGGGTGTGATACAAATATGCCTCCAATAGTGCAGTGCCAAAAAGCTGCTATGCCCCCACAGTGCCACAAACTGCTATGCCCCAACAGTGCCACAAACTGCTATGCCCCCACAGTGCCACAAACTGCTATGCCCCCACAGTGCAAATTTCCCAGCAGCAGCACTCACCGTTGTTGCTGCTGCCAGGTAGGGAGAGGACAGTCTGATGTCCCCCTGCAGTCCTCCTGTCATGTCACCGATGGAAGGAGAGCACAGCACACCGCGCGTCTCCTTCCCTCTCATTTCCCTGTGACTGGGCCGCCCACCAATCAAAGCTCGCTGGCCGGCTCCTGATTGGCTGCTGGCCCACAAGCTCTGATTGGCGGACGGCCCAGTCACAAGGATGCACAGTATGGGGTAGGAGAGATGCGCGATGCGCGCTCTCCTCCCCTCAGAAGGAGAAGGGATTCAGGGAACCGGCAGCAGGGGGGACTGGGACAGACGGTGGGCGGCGGGCAGCAGTGGGAGCAGGAGCCGCACTTTACAAGGGGGAGAGCCGCATGAGGCTCAAGAGCCACAGGTTGGCCACCACTGGTATAGGGCAAAGGCACCCCAATGGTCCAGGTTTTAAATATAGCCATATTTGGCCACAGGTGACTTAATTATTAATCCAGTAAATTCGATCTAACAATCTGTGCATAGATATGGATATATTATTAAGGTACTTAATAAATCACCTGTGACCAAGCATCCGTTGGGGTTCCTTGAGGATTGCATTTGGGAACATCTGATATAGGGATAGGGTCCATTCCAAATGGACAATTAAGGGCCTACTATATCTGCATCCATAAAGTATAAACCCTATAGGTCAATGTTTCCCAACCAAGGCACATGAACAGTCCAGGTTTTCAGGTTGGCCTTTCTTTTGCACAAGTGACTTTATTTGTACATCAGTCATTTGAGTCAAACGTGTGCTTATTCATGGATATTATTAAAACCAGGATTGTTAGTTTGCATAGAGCAGTGGTTCTTAATCTCTGTCCTCAGGACCCCCCAACAGGTCTCTACACAGAATCACAGGTGAGCTCCACCTGTAATCTTTTAAAGTGTCGGTGAATAATAAGTGCACCTGCCAGGTGACCTGGATAATGTGCACTATTGGGGGTACTTGAAGACCGAGGTTGGGAACCACTGCCTAAAGGCTTTTTCTCTTTCGTCCATCCTGGCAACACGGCTAACCTTGGGATGTAGTAATGTCCGGAGGAGCAAAGGCACCTATGCTGACTTCTTTTTGGAAAGCAGGCTCCTCCCCACTGCATCCCAGAATGCTTTAGTTCGTTTTAGGTGCCCACAGGAGTGGGTGCTTTGCTGACAGCAGCTGTTTTTCTGATAAAATAGTATAGCTAGGTGTTTATTTTTTTATTATTGCACTAGTTAGACAGGCTTTTGCCAGTGTGTTTCTTCTGAACAGAAGTTACCACACACTGAGAGCGCAGCAGAGGCTGACAGAAGCTCGTCCTTTCAGCTCTCTGTGTGCAGAGAGAGACCGTCTGTTCCCTCTCTACAGCGCTTAAACCTTTTAAAAGAGGTTTTTCCTGGGCTCTAGGGGGTCCTGAACCGGCTCCCTTTTAGAGGGGGATTATGGGGGATGGGCTCCGCGCGATGGCGGCCGCCATCTTGCAGGGCTTACAGACAGACTTCACCACCCCTAGGGGATTTCAGTCACAGGAGTCCAGCACCGCTGGACGCTTCCAAGTGATCCCTAGAAGAAGGGGAGGCACTGGGAGGAAGGCGAAGACACCAGTGGGAGCAGCTGAAGGGGGTAAGGTGCCGAAAGGCTGATCTTCCCTGCTGATGCAGAGACTTGGTCTCTTCCTGCTCTGTGTGTTAGCGCCCTTTTCTCTCCATGCTGCAGAGCTGAAACGGGGTTTCTCAGATACAGCACAGAGGAATACCTTCTCCTTGGACAGCGCTTTCCCCTGCTGATCTCAGAGGATCTCTGGCAGCCTTGCAGACAGGATAAGTACACTGTTACACGATACGGTGCATTTGCCTGACATTGTGCACTGTGCTTTGGTCATGACTGAAGGGTGTATTGCTGTTGCCTTAGGGGAGAGAGCACATATCATGTTAGTTAACTGCAAGTTCTGTGGGGTTAAATTAACATGTGAACAGATGGACCAAGGGGATTTGTGCCCCTCATGTGAGTCTGTGCCCAGCGGTGCGGAGGCCTGAGCAATCTGAGCCTGCGTGGGCAGCTGCGTTGGGGAGGTCTATGGATGCCTTGGTTATGACTTTAAATAGGCAGAATGGGAGTTTGGGAAAGTCTCCTGGCCGTCTTTCTTAATCCCAGACTTCACTCTATTACCCCATCTCAGGGGGACCCTACTTTGGTGCAGTTTATGCAGGATACTGCACAGGGGGTACATAAACTTAATGTGTTTATGGAGAAGTTTGCAAAAAACTCTGATAGTGTTGCTCATAGGCACCCATTATCCTCTTCTCCTCTGTTGAATGTGGATTCTGATGAGGAGGGTGTATGTGAAGAAGAGGTGCCCTGGGAACAGAATGAGGAGGAGGTTTCTGTGCCGGGCATTGAGGATTTAATTTGTGCTATTAAGCAGACATCAAATCTTACATAGTTACATAGTAGGTAAGGCTGAAAAAAAGACTTGCGTCCATCTAGTTCAACCTGGTATAGATATCCATTGCTGATTTGGTAGGTTCTGATATTTTACAGACAGATTATATTTCTTATTTGTACCCATGGATGTTTTTCTCCAGTAAATGTTTGTCCAACTTTGCCTTGAACGCATTTAATGAGCCAGCCGTTACCACCTCTCTGGGAAGAGAGTTCCAGAGTTTGACTGTTCTGACCGTAAAGAAATTCTTTCTACTAGCTGAATGAAATCTTTTTTCATCTAATCTATACTCATGCCCTCGTGTCCTAGATTCCTTTCTAGTAGAAAAGAAGGTTTGAGACAGTTCCTTATATTGGCCCTTGATATACTTGTACATGTTGAGCATGTCCCCCCTTAAACGTCTATTTTCCAATGTAAATGGTCCCAAATTGCTTAATCTCTCCCCGTAGCTTAAATTCTCCATTCCCCTAATAAGCTTTTGTTGCTCGCCTTTAGACTTTTTCTAATTCTATGATGTCCTTTTTATAGTGTGGGGCCAGAACTGCACTCCGTACTCGAGGTGAGGTCTCACCAATGCTTTATACAGTGGCATAATTACCCTTGAGTCCCTAGTTTCCATTCCCCTCTTAATACATGCCAGAATTCTGTTGGCCTTTTAGCTACATTACAATGGGCACTACATCCCAGTTTGCTGTCTATTTGGACTCCTAGGTCCTTTTCAAGTATGGAATTACCCAGTTCCTCTCCGCTAAGGTTGTAACTTGCACACTGGTTGTGTGTCCCAAGGTGCATAACCTTACATTTATCTACATTGAACCTCATCTTCCATTTTTTTGCCCACTCATCTAGAATTGCAAGATCATTTTGAAGCATGGTGATGTCTTCTGATGATTTGATGACTTTGCTAAGTTTTGTATCGTCCGCAAAGATGGATACATTGCTGAGTAACCCTATCCCAATATCGTTAATAAAAACGTTAAACAAAATGGGCCCCAAAACCGAACCCTGGGGCTTCGGTTTTGGTTACTCACTTAGTACCGGTATCGTATCTGATACGGCACCATTCACAACCACTCTTTGGGGGTTATTCTAGTTCATTCTTTCTGACAAAATCCTTCTTGGATGGACAAAACCATGTGCACTGCGGGTGGGGCAGATGTAACTTGTGCAGAGAGAATTAGATTTGGGTGGGGTTTTTCTTCAAAGTGAGATCTATATTGCAGTGTAAAATCATGCAGTCAGTATTTTCCCTGCACAGAAACAAAAAAACTCACCCAAATCTAATTCTCTCTGCACATGTTACATCTGCCCCCCTGCAGTGCACATGGTTTTGTCCATCTAAGAAGGATTTTGTCAGAAAGAATGAACTAGAATAAACCCCTTTATTCTCTATTACTTAGCCAATTCCCTACCCATCTGCAGATATTTTCACCCAATTCTAGGTTCTCCATTTTATTAATCAATCTCTTGTGTGGGACAGTATCAAATGCTTTAGCGAAATCTAGGAAAATCACATCTACAGCATTTCCGTTATCGAGGTTGATAGAGTGAATCTTACTAAACACTATATTGTCTATATAAGCTGAATATTCCTTTTAGTAAGATGTATTATGTGTTATTAGAATTATAGCAAATGTATGTTCATCTTCAAGAAGCTGAAATAGTTAATCTTTATGTATAGTCAGCTTGTCCTTGGTTTTACTAGAATCCCAATTAAAATGGATATGAACCAGCTGTGAGATGTAGGAGAGGCCACATTCTTAAACATAGATAAGAAAGAGAAAAACATGCAATCCCATTTAATGAGAAGAGTTTTGATGAAATCCATATGCCTTTGTGAAGTGACTTAGAAATACTCCCATCATTAGAAGTAAACGCCTATGTTATCGTCAGAGATACCACGTTCTTTCACGTTGATCCAAAGTTTTAATTGTAACCCCACCTTTGGGGTGTGTTGAATATGAATATGTATGTTTTCTTTAATATCTCCTCCTTGCTGGGAGGAGAGCAACAGTATGTTAAAGTATAAATATGAGATACTGAGCTCATTAAACAAAGAACTTTCCAAGCTTCCCTGACGTCAGTCTATCTTTATGGTCCTGTGATTTCTGAATACGGCTGAGGCTCAAATTACTTTTTCAAGGTTTTTGCTAAACTCTTCATAGAACCCTAGTAGATTAGTTTGGCATGAGCGATTTTTCACGAACCCATGTTGGTTAGTACTGAGTAGACGGTGATGGTCTAAATATTCCTGGATACCATCCCTTAAAAATCCTTCAAATAGTTTACCCACAATTGATGTTAAACTAACGGGTCTGTAATTAGCGGGATCTTCCTTTTTTGAATATTGGCACTACCTCTGCTATTCTCCAATCTTTTGGTACTATACCTGACGATAGTGACTTGCTAAAGATATATTGTAGGGGGGTAGCTAGTTCATCCCTTAATTCCATTAATACCCTCGGATGAATCCCATCTGTCCCTGGTGATTTATTTGTTTTGAGTTTGCTTAGCCTCAGTATTATTTCCTTCGGCGTGAAATCCACAATGAGATCTGGCTTATTTGTCCCGTTTGTGGTAAATGTTCGTTCCACAGTCTGCTCTCCCTTAGTAAATACTGATGAGAAGAACTCATTTAACAGTTTTGCTTTTCCCTTGTCCTCAGTAACACTTTTTCCACTAGTATCAGTTAGTGGGCCTATGTTTTCCTTAATTAAACGTTTACTATTTATGTATTTAAAAAACTTATTTGGGTTGGTTTTGCTTTCAGTGGCTATGCACTCTTCATATATTATTTTAGCTGCTTTGATTACCCCTTTACAAGTTTTGTTTGATTCTATGTATTTTGCGAACGCCTCCTCATTCAAGTTATTTTTATAGAATTTAAAGGCTCTGGTTTTATTGTTGATAGCTGACCTTACTTTTTTGTCCAACCATGGTGGCTTTTTTTTGTTGAATTTACCCTTAGTTACTTTAGGAATTTATTCAATAGTTAGTGAATCAAGCACCTTTTTTAGAGTATCCCACATTTCCTCTGCATTTTTTCCCTCCATAACTGTTTCCCACCCAATTCCTGTTAGGGCTTCCCTGAATAATTCAAAGTCCGCTTTTCTGAAGTTTAGTATTTTTGCAGATCCTTTTTGCTGTAATTTACTGAAGTTGATTTCCAGTGAAACCATATTGTGATCACTGTTCCCTATTTGTTCAATTACTTTTGTGTTTGAAACCAAGTATGTGTTATTTGTTAATACTAAGTCCAAGAGTGCCTCATCAAGAGTTGGAGTTTCTACCATTTGTGTAATAAACTGGTCTTTAAGTAAGCTTAAGAACCCATTGCTTCTTGCTGATTTACCTGTTTCGTTTTCCCAATCAATGTCGGGAAAATTAAAATCCCCCATAATTAATACCTGACCCTGATTTGATGCTTGTTTGATTTGGTTTAAAAGAAGACTCTTCCCTTTCGTTTATATTTGGCGGTCTATAGCATACCCCTATTATAATTTTGTTTTTTGTTTTTTTATTATTGTCGGTTATCTCTGCCCACACTGTCTCCGAGTTGTCTTCTTCCAGGTCTGTGCTCATATTTTTCTCACATGATGTTAAGTTATTATTTACATATAGGCACACACCCCCGCCCCTTCTATTTTCCATGTCTTTCCTGTAGAGTGTATATCCCTCCATGTTTAATGCCCAGTCATGCGACTCATTACACCATGTTTCAGTAATACCAATGATGTCTTAGTCGTCCCTACTGATCACCGTTTCTAACTCCCCGATTTTACTCACTAAGCTTCTTGCATTAGCCAGTAAGCATTTTAATTTATGTTTATTTTTAGATATGGCTCTAATATTGGGATTAGTTTCACCCCAGGACCCATTTGAATTCTTTACTAGCTTCCTCTTTCCCCTCTCCCCTTCAGTAGACTCTCTACAGCCCTCCCCACCATGCACACTGCCTGCCCTATTTATAGTTCTGGGTCATTCTTCCTCTGTCCTTCCCGTATACTAAGATCATCTGTACCTAAGAACGGTAATGGGGTAACGTGACTGTTACAACATAACATTTTAGTACATGACATTCCTGATTCACCCTGGGAGTTACCCCCATTTATACCCTTGTTATGTCCCAGGACTTTGTCTATGTCTCTGTGTCGTCGTCGTCCCCCCCCCCATCTCCTTCCCCCATATGCTTCCTGATCCCAGTCCGGCTTCTCTCCCTGATGGTACCATATTTCTTGGACATGATCAATTTCTTGCCTGAGTGCCATGTCAAGTTATGGGAAAAGGTTCCCTTGGTAGATGCTCCCATGGCTAGGTTATCAAAAGCCACTGCACTTTCTGTACAAGGGGGAGCAGCTTTTAAGGATCCGGTTGATAAAAAAGTGGAAGGATGCCTTAAAGTGATGTTTGAAGGTGTGGGCTTCACCCTGCGTCCCATAATTGCCTCAGCTTGGGTTTCCAAGGCAATGATTAAGTGGGCTGAGGCCTTGCTAGGTCAGCTTCAGCCTGAATCTGAGGCTTTCCTTTTGGCAGAAAAGCTTTAGATGCGCACCGGAATATATTTGTGAGGCTGGGGAGGAAGGCGTCAAAGGTGTCTGCTACAGTACATCTGTTTCAGTGAGGCGTTCATTTTGGCTTAAGTCTTGGGAAGCGGATAGTGAATCAAAGAAATCACTTGAGGCTTTTGCCTTTAACCTCTTAAGTGGTATGCCCGGAAGTTTTCCGGGCTCAGCTGCGCTGCCGCAGCGGGCTGTCCAGGAAAATTTTTGGGCATACCACAAATATGAAATAGGTGTGCGCCAGTGGTGTCCAGGTGTGCACCACTGGCGCAGCACCTCTAGAGCCCCCCGTTGCATCCCCCCAGCCCCCCCAATCACCTGTGCTCCAGCAATCGTACGCCGGAGCTGTACTAACCCCTGCCACTCCCCCCAGCCTGTAGCCGCCAGTCATTATGTAGCAGTGACGTAGGAGGCAGGCTCGGATGTTCGGGGCGGCTCGGGGTGATGACTCAGGCGCCCGAGTCCTCCCGAGCCGCCGCGAAACATACCCGAGCCTGCCGCCTGTGTGATAACTGACAGGCGGCAGGGGGAAGCAGCGGCAGGGGAGCTCCGGCGTACTAATGCCGGAGCAAAGGTGAAGGGGGGGGGGAGCCGCTAATGATCTGTGGTGGGTTTTGCTGGGGCAGGACAAACTTGCCCTGGTAGGTTTGTCCTGCCCCAGCAAAACCCACCACTGAAGGGGTTAAGGGTGAACTCCGGTTTGGCTCAGAGCTTGAGGATATTATAACGCAAGCCACAAGAGGTAAGAGTACCTTTCTCCCCACTACGTCAAAGCTTGCCAGTTCAAAGTTTGGAGGTTTTTTTTTTAAATAGTCTTTTTATTAGACAATAAAATAAAAACTGTACAGATCATTGTAACACAGTGACCAATTACATACAAAGATACTTATGCATATCCATTTCGAAACATGAATATAATCTGCATAAAATTGTATTAAATATATGGTGTTATGCACTTATAGAAATAAAGACAACATTAAACACTTAATGTCTGAGTTCTGTACATTTGAAATATCTATGCCAAAATATCAATTTCTAATACTTGAAGAAAGAGAAAAGGAAAAAGAAAGAATACAAGAAAAAAGAAAAGAGGGTATCATGCAAACATCGATAAGGGGATATATCCCACATGCAAAAAGAGCATCACATTGAAACAACATCTCCTAACGAATAGATAGGCAGGAGCCGGTCGATACAAATAGTAATAACCTAGTCCAGACACATTCCTATTTCAACTACTAATCCCCAAAGTGGTTCCTAGAATGCGGACCCAGTGATATTATTAATGGAACGAAGAGTGTGGGGATTCCAACCATCTGTTCCAAATTTTATCAAACTTAGCCATAGTACCACGAGACATGTATACATATTTTTCACTTTGTACAGTAGTGTTTACCAGGGCCTTCCACTCAACCAATGTAGGACCCATACTAGCCATCCAGTGCCTAACTATCACCACCTTCGCAAGAGAACAGAGATTTATCACATACTGACATTCTGTATTGTTAAGAGGGGTATTTTCCCTACTGCCCAGTACACATAGCTTGGGGGTCAGTGCCTGATCAGAGATCCCAGTGGAAACTATAGTCGCTTGAACACCAGCCCAGAAGGAGGAGACCAAGGGACAATCCCACAGTAGATGCCAAAAGCACCCCTGCGGGGAGTGGCATTTAGGACACTCTGGGGTGGCACGTCCTCCAAAGGTCACAAGTTTTGTTGGGGTCAGGTATGTTCTGTGCAGTATGAATAGTTGCAACTGTTGGAATCTCGCCGAGACCGTAGCATGTCTGGGAAGTGCCAACGCCTCCTCCCACTCTTCCTCCCCAAGCTGCCCAATATCTACCTCCCACTTAGACTTCAGAGTGGGGAGGGAATCCTTATGTATATATGAAAGTAAAAGTAAGTCAAAGAGATAGCCTTAGTCTGACCCAAGTTACTTAAAAAAGTCCTTGTCGGGGAAGGTGTCAATACGGGGGGACTATTGGGTACTTGTTTCCTAGCACGGCCACAATCTTAAGTAATCGTGTCCCTTACTTAAGGGACACGATTACCCCCGATGGACCCGATTTCTTTTGAAATCAGGTCCATTTTGCCGGCTAGGAGACAATATCGGGGGCATCGCGTCGGTCGGGACCATTAACATTGGTCCCGACGCGACCGACGCGATGCCCCCGATATTTCCATAGACTTCAATGTTAAAAAATATTTTAACATTGAAATCTTGTCGGGAACGGTAAAATATCTTGGGCATCGCGTCGTTCGGGACCATTAACATTGGTCCCGACGCGATGCACCCGATTTTTGCATAGGCTTCAATGTTAAAATATTTTTTAACATTGAAATGCTGTAAAAATGTGAAAAAATGTGAAATGGGCCAATATGACCCATTTCACATTATAGATGTCCCCGTCGTCACCCCACGATAGACGCCAACCCGAAGCGTGGCGAGCGCAGCGAGCCCGCGAGGGGCGGCGGTACGCGTCCTCCGACCTTTTCATGCCCTACTATCCACGTCAGCGTGGAGTGAGAATAGAATAGTGTGGCGAGCGCAGCGAGCCACCGAGCCCGAAGCGTGGCGAGCCCCGCGAGGGGACGCGGATACCTTCACAGTTATACGCGTCCCCTTGCGGGCTTCGCAGGTGTCCGTGGCGACGCGGACACCTGTGAAGCCCGCGAAGGGACGCGTTTACCTGTGAAGGTATCCGCGTCCCCTCGCGGGGCTCGCTGCGCTCGCCATGCTTCGGGCTCGGTGGCTCGCTGCGCTCGCCACACTATTCTATTCTCACTCCACGCCGACGTGGATAGTAGGGCATGAAAAGGTCGGAGGACGCGTACCGCCGCCCCTCGCGGGCTCGCTGCGCTCGCCACGCTTCGGGTTGGCGTCTATCGTCGGCTGGGGTTAACGCGCTTAAATTTGGGGGGGTTGGGAATTTTTTTCATTGAATCCAATGTAAAATTGGGTCCCAGGGACCCAATTTACATTGGATTCAATGAAAAAAATCGGGTCAAAAATCGGTCGGTCGCGTCGATCGCATCGCATGCGACCAAATCGCATGCGATGCGATCGACCCGATTTTTCCGACACGACCACCCCGATATGAATCGGTGTGGCCGTGCTAGGAAACAAGTACCGACTATTGTTAAATTGTGTACCCAGGGCATGTTGCAGGTACCTAAAAAAATAAAGCTGAGACAGTCCATACTCCTCCTTCAACTGTTGAAATGACTTCAGCACACTGGCCTCCTAGAGCTGCCTAATAGTCACCACGTCCCGAGACGACCAGAGCCGCCTACCCGACAAACACGCAGTCTCAGAGACTTGCATTGAGTGCCAGAGGGGAGCTTCCGGATCAATATCAGTATAGCCCATTATCCGCTGGACCTCCTGCCAAATCTTGACCGCTTGGACAACCAGTGGGGGAGCACATCTGGGCATCTTGCCGCCTAACAATAACTGTAGGGGTGTTAAAAGTTTGGAGTTTTTAAACCATCCTTTTTGTTCTTCCTTTCGGAGTGGAGCTTCCAGCAGAGGACAGACAGGTAGAGGAAGGTTCACAGCCAGTAAGGGAAAGGGACCCAGATCACGTTTCAGGGCCTTCTCCAAGAAAACAGTGTCTAAAGGAGAGGGTAAATCTTCTGCATGACGGGGAGGAAACTCCCCGTTCTGGGTTCAGAGTGGGGGGGTCGCCTCCTGCAGTTTCGGGACAGGTGGAAGAGCTGCCATGGATCCTTGGGTCTATTCTATTGTCTCCCAGGGCTACAGGATAAATCTAAGGGGTGGCCCTCCAACGAGATTTATTCCTACTCCCTTGCCTCGAGAAGCGAGGATGCGCTCTGCACTGTTGGCAGCAGCAACGTCTCTCATAGGCAAGGGTGTGGTGGTCCCGGTACCTCAGAAGGTGAAGAAAAGGTATTTATTCTACCCTTCTCCTTGTACCCAAGCCAGATGGCTCTTTCCGACCCATTCTAAATGTGAAATCCTTAAATCTTACATCTGTGGGTGGACCATTTTTGCATGGAATCCCTTCGGTCAGTACTCTTAAGCATAGAGCCAGGGGAGTTTCTAGCATCTGTGGACATCCAAGATGCTTATCTACATGTACCTATTTGCAAGGAACATCAGTCACTACTGCGCTTTGCAATAGGACAGTTACAGCTACAGTTCCAGGCACTGCCATTCGGGCTGGCCATGGCCCCGAGGGTCTTTACCAATATAATGGCATCACACCTCAGATTCAAAGGCATTGTAATTATAACCTACCTGAACAATCTCCTGTTCAAGGTGGAGTAAGAGGAGAAGCTACTAGAACATCTAAAGATTGCGATTGCGATTTTTTGCAAGATCAGTGTTGGGTGTTAAATCTAGTCTCATTTGATTCCAACACAGAGACTTCAGTTTCTAGGGGTGATCCTGGATACTCATCTACACGGTATTTCTTCCAGAATACAAAGCAGAGGATATCCGGCTACTAGTGCTACAGATCCTGCGTCCACCGAGCAATACGGTTTGGCAGGGAGTACAGCTTCTAGGCAAGATGGGGGTGACTTTCGAGACGCTACAATTTGCGAGGTTCTATTCGAGGATTTTCCAGTGGAATATTCTAGCATGTTGGTCAGGGAACCCGAAAACCATGAAACAGGAAAGGTTGTTGCTGTCTCAGGAAACAAAGGAATCTCTAGTGTGTTGGACGGATCTGGAGACTTTACAGCTGGGACACTCCCTCCGCTTGTGGGATTACGACCGATGCCAGTCTCAGGGGCTGCGGGCCGTGGCCCTTCACCTGAGGTTGCAGGGTCGCTGGTCCAAGGAGGAATCTAGCCTGCCGATCAATATATTGGAGCTCCGAGCGGTTTGGAACACTTTTACAGGCGGAGGATCTGCTGAGAGGGCTTCCTGTACTTTTACAGTCTGACAATGCCACGGTTGTGACTTACTTAAATCATCAAGGCGGGACTCGCAGCAAGATGGCTATGCAGGAAGTCTTGCGGATTCTCAGGTCGGCAGAAAAGAACATCCCTGCCCTGTCGGCGGTGTTCATTCCGGGAATCCGGAATGTAGAAGCAGATTTCCTCAGCAGGGCCGATCTGATGGAAGGCAAGTGGGCACTTCATCCTGAAGTGTTTCAGAGTCTAGTGGAGCGTTGGGGACTACCAGAGGTGGATTTGATGGCGTCCAGGAGTAACTGTCAGGTTCACAGGTTTTGTTCTCAGACCAGCGACCCATTTGCTTGGGCAGTGGATGCCATGACCGTTCCTTGGCACTGATTTGCTTTTGGTGTTGTATGATGTGCATAAGATTGGGTGGCCTGCTTCTAAGCAGACCATTGCCAGATGGTTGAGGTCGGTGATTGCTTATGCTTACACCAAGGTAGGTTGACCTGTTCCTTCGCGGATCAATGCACATACCACCAGGTCAGTTGCTTCCTCTTGGGCTGTGTATCCTGGGGCTACAGCAGAGCAGTTTTGCAGGGCTGCCACTTGGTCCTCTGTTCATACCTTTACCAAATTTTACAGATTTTATGAGTTTGCGTCGGAGGATGCCTCATTTGGGCAAGCAGTGATGAGAACTGTAAGCCTGAGTGTACCCTCCTAAAGGACCGGCTTGTGAATGTCCCAAGGTTCGCTGTGTCTGCAGGATGGACAAAAGAAAAAAGGTTGTTGTTTTTTTTTTTTTTTTTTTTAAGAACTTACTATTCGTACCCCTTTCACTTAGTCCATCCTGGCGACACAGCGATCCCTCCCTTGCGCTCAGTAAGTATACCGTTCATGTACTGTCATGTTAATGGTTATATGGATTGTGCATATAAGATGTTCAGGCATTGTACTGAGTTGTGTGTCCTAGTGGGCTTTTGAAGTTTGAACTGAAGCATTCTGGGATGCAGTGAGGAGGAGCCTGCTTTCCAAAATGAAGTCAGCGTAGGTGCCTTTGCTCCTGCGGACCCTACTACATCCCAAGGTTAGCTGTGTCACCAGAATGGACTCAGAGAAAGGGGTTCGAATGGTAAGTTCTTACAAAAATCCCCTCCTTTTTTTTCTTGTTTTTTTTTTGTGGGATGAGAACATGGCATTACTACTTTTATTTATTAACAGTTTCTTATATAGCGCAGCATATTCTGTTGCGCTTTACAATAGGAGACAGTGATGCAACAAACTTGGGTATTTACAGTCAAAGGTATGAGAGCCCTTCTTGCAAGCTTACAATCTACTTCGAGGTTTTGACACTTACATGGGTAGACCTGCTAGTGTGCAGTTTGCAGACTAATACATAAGCCCCAACCTATGCAATGCACCTTATCTAAGTTCCTCATTTGATGCCGCTGACATCGCCTGGTAGTGTGCATATTCAGTGACTGTGTACACACTGGGTGATTATTTAGATTCTGACAGTCCGACCTGTCAATCGATAACCATATCGTCTACTGTAACCAGCATTAATATTGCTTTTATGATCATACACACTAACACAGAGCTGGTGGCAATTTGGAGCAATTGGCAGTACTGTAGTTCCCAAACTTTTTGAATCATGAAGTATAAAAATGGTATTTCATGGTACCTCTTAGGCCACAGTTTCTCAAAGTCTGTCCTCAGGACTCCACACAGTGCATGTTTTGCATGTCTCCATAGAATCAAGTGAAATAATTAGCTCCACCTGTGGATCTTTGAAAATGTATGAGTCTGTATTGAGTCCACCTGTTGAGTGACCTGGAAAATGTGAACTGTGTGGGGTCCTGAGGACAGAGTTTGAGAACCATAGGAATCAATAAGCTTGGGGATGGTACCAACAGACTGGTGCATAGCTAACGTAGTACCAATATGGAAGAAATGTAGCAAACCTAACCCTGAAAATGTATAGACCAGTCAGCCTTACAATCATTCTGGGGAAAATATTAGAAGGAATAATAAGAGATATTATCCAAAATTTCTTAGAACAGGAGAAAGTGATAAGTAAGGCTCAGCATGGGTTCGTTAAAAATAGATCACGTCAGACCAATTTAATTAGCTTCTATGAGAGAGTCTGTAGGGGGCTGGGAAATCTGTTGATGTAATACTGCTTTATTTCGCTAAAGCTTTTGACACGGTGCCCCATAAAAGGTTTTTAATGAAACTAGGTAATTTAGGGTTAGGAGATAATATTTGTAATTGTCCCAGATTGTGCAACCAGTTTTTAATCCAGAGAGTGGTGGTAAATGACATACATTCCAACTGGGGTAAGGTTCAAAGTGGAGTCCCCCAAGGTTCAATATTGGGACCCACCTTGTTTAATATATTCCTTAATGGTATTGGTAAGTGACACAGAGTAAATTTGCAATATTTGCAGATGACGCGAAATTGAGTAAGGAAATTAAATCAGGAGAGGATGTGGAATCACTAGAAAGTTACTTAAATAAACAGTGGACAGAAAGGTGGAAAATGCAGTTTAACGTTGAAAAATGTAAAGTAGTTCATTATGGGAACAAAAATGAACAAGCTACTTATAGGCTAAATGGAGTTATTATAGGAAATTCTGCTGTAGAGAAGGACTTGGGGGGTCATCATAGATGAAAAATTGGTAATAGTGCAGCAGCAAAAGCAAACCTGACACTGGCATTCATTAAAAGGGGTATGGATTCGAGGGATGCCAATGTGATAGTGCCCCTTTACAAGGCATTGCCGAAACCACACTTGGAATATTGTGTTCCGTTCTGTGCACCGCACCTTAAAAAGGACATAAATGAATTGGAACAGGTACAGAGAAGGGCGACCAAGCTAGTTAAAGGTCTTGAATCACTAGAATACAAAGATAGATTAACCAGGCTGAATATGTTTTCACTGGAGAAACTGAGGTTGAGAGGTGGTATGATTAGTATGTTCAAATACAGGATTGGGAATCCTATGGAACAGGGAGATGATTTGTTCACTAACAGGCCTATACTTAGGACACACGGGCATGTACTGAGGCTCGATGAAAAGAAATTCCATACGGAATTAAGAGGATTCTTCACCATTAGTGCAGTAAAATTCTGGAACTCATTGCCGTGGGGGTGATTGCAGCAACTACTGTTCAAAATTGGATACATTTTTGGCCACTACGGGAATCCTATAGATATGACTTATTCAGCCTTAATTATTATGTTACTATGTAACCACTACTCTAGGCCAAAAGTTTCTCATTAAGAAAGTGCGAAAAATATTAAGCAAATTGTGTTTCTTTTTTAAATGTAATCCTTGATGTCATTTATGTGGTAATGGACAGTTTGGCAAAAATGTGCCTATTACATTGGAAATGGTCATGAACCACCAATCCAGGGCACCCCTGCAAGTCTTCTAAGGCACCCAATTTGCAAACCACTGAGCTAATTATTGGTAGAAACCACTTCATTAAGAGAAACCAAAAGCTTCTATGTGGGGAGCTGTGAGTCCATTCATAAGGAACATCCCCACTGTAGAGCTGTTTAAAATTGATTCCCCCCCCCCCCCCCTTTATTAAATTTAGTTTTTTTATTTGCAGTTTTTCTGAATGTCCTTTTCGGATTTTGTAATTTAATTGTAACCCAATTATGATTATGCTGCAGCATATTTTAATGTTGTTGTTTTTTTAACAGTATCCAAAATTCTTTTCTTTTGGCTATTTCTCTAGTGAAGGACCAACAAAGAAACAGGTAACCTATCCTTTCATTAATTGATTTGTACAAATATGTTTATTTCATAATGGTTCTTATAGACCTTGGCAGACCTTTTAAAAAGACTGCACCACTTATCTTTTGTATTTACTCATGCTTGGATAATGCTGCACACTAACCCTTGTCTCCTCAGAGACCGAGTAAGAAAATAGGGTCATTTAAGCGCTAATAGGGTTTCATTAAGAACACCTACACTTGTGCTCATAAGTTTACCTACCCTAGCAGAATTTGTGATTTTCTGGCCATTTGTCAGAGAATATGAATGATCACTCACAACTTTTCTTTCACTCATGGTTAGTGGTTGGGTGAAGCCATTTATTGTCACACAACTGTGTTTACTCTTTTTAAATCCTAATGACAACAGAAACTACAGATGGGGCCGGGCTCATCTTTCCAGGGGATGGCGATGGCGACGGCATTCGCCATTCCCTGCTCCGGCGCCATCTGTGTGTCGGAAGGGGACGCGCGCGCACGAGGTGCGCGCGCGTCCCCTTCCGACGGTGCTGCCGTCCCCTTCCGACGGGCGCCCGGTGCCCACACCGGGCGCCCGCACCCCCCCACAGCCGCCTCGGGTCCCCCCAGCCCCCCTCGAGCGGGAGGCGGACAGTATTGCGTCCGCCTCGCCCGCCGGCCGCCCGGATACTGAGACGCACGTGCGTGGGGGACGCACGCGCGTCTCAGTCAGATGGCGCGCCGTGTTGCTGGCGGATCGCCAGCGGCATGCTGCTGGCGATTCGCCAGCAAGCATAAGGCTTGCCCCATCTGTACCCAAATGACCCTGGTCAAAGGTTTATATACCCTGGAGATTGTGTCAACTTGTGTGCATGTTATCAGGCCAAAAGCGGGTTTGAATGCCTACTAAAGGTAACCATCCTCATCCGTGATCTGTTTGCTTGTAAGTTTATAAAAGGTCCGTCAGTTTCTGGTCTCGTGGAAGACCCTTGCATTGTTCAACCAGTACTGCACTGACATGTCTGGATTCTGAGTCATGGGAAAAGCAAAAGATTTGTCAAAGGATCTGCGGGAAAAGGTAATTGAACTGTATAAAACAGAAAAGGGACATAAAAAGATATCCAAGCAATAGAAAATGCCGATCAGCAGTGTTCAAACTCTAATTAGGAAGTGGAAAATGAGGGATTCTGTGGAAAACAAATCACTTTCAGCTGCCAGGAAAATTGTTCATGTTGCAAAGAAAAATCCACAAATAACTTTAGCTGAAATACAGGACTCTCTGAAAAAAAGTGGTGTGGTTGTTTCAAGATGCACAATAAGGAGGCATTTGAAGGAAAATGGGCTGCATGGTCAAGTCATCAGAAGAAAGCCATTACTATGCAAATGCCACAAAGCATCCTGCTTACAATACTCCAAACAGCACAGAGACAAGCCTCAAAACTTCTGGAACCAGGTCGTTTGGAGTGATGAGACCAAAATTGAACTTTTTGTCCACAACCATAAACGTTACTCAAGGCCTATGATGAAAGGTACACAATTCCAACTGTTGTGGATCGCTGATGTTTTGGGAATGTGTGAGCTACAAAGGCACTGTAAACTTGATCAAAATTTATGGCAAGATGAATGCCGCATGTTATCAGAAAATACTGAAGAAAAATGTGCACTCTTGATCCCGGAAGCTGCGCATGGGACGTACATGGTTGTTCCAACATGACAATGATCCAAAACACAAGGCCAAGTTGACCTGTCATTGGCTACAGCAGAATAAAGTGAATGTTCTGGAGTGGCCATATCAGTCTCCTGACCTCAATATCATTGAGTCTCTCTGGGGAGATCTCAAACGTGCAATTCATGCAAGACAGCACAATAATTTACAGGAACTGGAGACTTTTTGCCAAGAAGAATGGCAGCTTTACCATCTGAGAAAATAAATGGCCTCATCCACAACTACCACAAAAGACTTCAAGCTGTCATTGATGTTAAAGGGGCAATACACGGTATTAAGAACTGGGGTATGTAAACTTTTGATCAGGGTTATTTGGGTAGTTTCTGTTGTCATTATGATTTAAAAAGTGGAAACACAGTTGTTTGACAATAAATGGCTTCACCCAACCACTAACCATGAGTGAAAGAAGTTTGTGAGTTATCATTCATATTCTCTTCATTGGCCAGAATATCACAAATTCTGCTAGGGTAGGTAAACTTATGAGCACAACTGTATATATGTATGTGTATTCTATCAGATTATTGTGAATAAGTACTTCCCATTAAAACGGGGCATTATTACAATTCTTGATATAATTAATTTTAATGACTTATATCACAAATGTTTTAAGTAATATTAATTCTTTTTGAAAACTCCATTTGCTCTGCACAAGCAGTGCTCCAAAGTGTGTACATATATTTTTGGATTTGTCTAATAGTTTACTGAGGAAACAGCACCTTAGTTCTTTATTTATGAGCTGCAGTTTGTAGGAGAACTAAGGGGTTTATTAAGTTATTTATATAGCGCATACAGATTCCGCAGCTCTTTTACAGAGAATATTTGAACATCAACATTCACATCAGACCCTGCCCCAGTTGAGCTTACAATCTATATTCCCTACCACATGTACACGCACACACAGACATTCTAGGGTTAATTTTGTGGGAGCCAATTAACTTAACAGTATATTTTTGGAGTGTGGGAGGAAATGGGAGTACCTGGGGGAAACCCACGCAAGCACGGGGAGAATATACAAACTCTGCACAGTTAGAGCCATGGTGGGAATCAAACCCATGACCTTAGCGCTGCGAGTCAGTGATGCTAACCATTACACCGTCCGTTCTTGATATGGTCTTTCTATAAACCATATAGTTACCACCCCTTTTTTAAATAGTCCTATTAACATTTTTAGGAAAAATTATGCTTGTACAGCTGGGACATGTAAAAGAAAACATTGCTGCATCCCATTTTCTGTCCTTTAGATGAATAGCAAAATTTCCCATTGTCAGTTTCCCGTCGTCTGTTGACAGCCTGATTCAGCCATGTAAAGCTTTACAATTGTTTTGTGCACTCCCCCCTCCCGTGGGCAACATTCCTCCCTGCCATGGGGAAGAAGCAGATTGTGCCAAGGGACTGGCATGCTTAAAAATAGATTTGCTCTCTAGGGCAAGCGTTGGGATTTCATTGCTTGGACTGTGAGTAAGAACCTAGAGGGCAGTGTGATCTTTTCCCTACAGGTTTCTGGAATCAAATGTTCTCCTTTCATTAGTTGGCAAGAGGCAAACTGTGATTATGATCTGTCCCTCTCGCTCCCCTTTTAGAACTTGTAGAGTAATTGTCTGATTCTCATTAGTTAAATAATTTGACATGAAAACCTGGCCTGCTCTGAACACTTCATTTTAGAATTGAGAAATTCTGTACCTAACCAAATCATGGATTATTGACTGAATAAAGAAGAAGATGAATTTATAGTAAACCCACTGAAAATATGTATAACTGAAATGCTTTGTTTTGGCAGATGGAGGAAGCCTCTTTCACAATGACATTCTTTGGGGAGGGTTACAGCAAGGGCCAAGATACCCAGCAAGGGAAACCAGATATAAAAATCTGCACACAAGTGTCGGGACCAGGTAAAGGGGTCTTGTAAGGTTTTGTCAGATTTCACATTTAGCCACCTTTTTCTCCTCCCGACACCCCCCCCCCCCCCCATCATGCACACCATACTGAGGCCTTTTACAATTATTACCAAATTGTAAATCTAATGCAGCCAGCACATGTGCCGATGCCGGCGGTGCGATGCTGTACGATGGGGTGCGCGCTCCCGCGGCACCTCATCGTACAGTACAAAAAGTATGTGCTGCACATACTTTTTGTACTAGCTTTTTCTAGCACAGCATCGCATCACATGCACATCGTATGCACAAGGCATGCGATGCGATGCTGTGTGTGCTAGTTAAGCCCACAACGCACGCTGGAATCGGTGCGTGTGTGGGCTGCATCAGGAGCAAAGCTGTTAATTTTATTTTGTTCAATGCACTTTGTTTTACAGAAGCTGGATATGTGACTACTCCAATAGCAATGGTGCAAGCCGGTTTGACCATACTATTGGAACCAGAATCTCTCCCAAAAAAGTAAGCACAATATAATAGGGATTTTAAATTCTAATATGCTCTCAGGTGACTTAATTCAGAGCTGTAAATCTGATGTATATAGGTATACTTCTGATTGTGTGAGAGCTGCACGTGTGCATATGCTGCTCTTTGCATTTGCAGATCTTTTTTCCGACCTCGCTCGCAGTGCCCTAGATGTTTGTGTGCGGACTGGGGCTGGCAACATTGATCATTACAGAATTTCTGGGTATGCTGAAGCCAGTGGCTGTCTTCTTGGACATAGTTTCACTGGTTTCAGCAGCGTGAATTCCAGGTCATCCTGAGTAGACTTAGGGGTTTATTCTAGTTCATTCTTTCTGACAAAATCCTTCTTAGATGGACAAAACCATGTGCACTGCAGGGGGGCAGATGTAACATGTGCAGATAGAATTAGATTTGGGTGAGTTATTTTGTTTCTGTGCAGGGAAAATACTGACTGCTTTATTTTACACTGCAATATAGATCTCACTTTAAAGAAAAACCCCACCCAAATCTAATTCTCTCTGCACAACTAACACCTGCCCCACCCGCAGTGCACATGGTTTTGTCCATCTAAGAATGATTTTGTCAGAATGAACTAGAATAACCCCCTTCGTTACATATACCGCTTTTATCCTGGGGTTTTGCCTCGTGGACCCTGGTCAGCGCCCCCCCCCCCCCCCCCCTGGAATCCTACCCTGGAACACTGAGGACCCGGGTGGGTGGGCAGTGTAAACAGGTTGATGCGACCCGGCCCCATTCACTGTAATGTAAAAGCTGGACTGGGAGATGCTCTCATTTCCCAATCCTGTGCATTTAAGCCGGGTCGGGAGTTGAGTCTAATGGGGTCACAGGCTGGGTCTAAAAGAGGTATTAGATGGCTGAGGTTCAAGCAGATGATCCGATGACCCTTGGTTTACACTCAGGCATTGGTGATATGAGTCCTTATTTCACCATCTTCAGTTTGCATCATTGGCACAGAAAGCCATTCAATGCAGGCCAGGTGTATGCAATGGTCTCAATGCTATTAAGCAGTAGACCATAGGCTTAATGCAGACCTGATCGAAGGGTAAATTTTGGATACTTGTTTCCTAGCATGGCGCCCAATTTCAGTACGTATGGTACCGTACTGAAATCGGGGGTCACGTTATAGTGGCATGCGATGCGATTTCAGTACCGCTCCCGTTCCCACTCCCTGTCATTCCTGCTCGGACTCATTCTGAGGTGATTTTCTGACCGTAATGGAAGCATCCCTCAGAGCTGCTGGTGAAGTATCGGAAATGGCTGTATCTATGACCATGTTCAGCTTGCCTCAGACGGAGGAGGGGGCTATCCACATCTTCCAGCAGCTTGATCTCCTTCCGCTG
The DNA here is from genome assembly GCF_055691185.1 of Crinia signifera. Lineage (NCBI taxonomy): Eukaryota > Metazoa > Chordata > Amphibia > Anura > Myobatrachidae > Crinia > Crinia signifera. Next base: position 97,670,006 of record NC_139219.1, read on the forward strand.
ATGCAGAATTGCGCTAATGAGCATGCTATGCTGCTGTCAGTGAAGGAGTGTATGTGCCGGTGCCATGTGAAAGCATGCCGTCTCAAGGTGAGCCTCAGAGCGGCCCACTGGTTTCAAGGGTGCCGCTTATCCTTTGTCACCTTGGTGCGCTTCATCTATTCCTGGGCCCAGGAGCTCACATCACTCGACTACTGTGAGGGACAGCTGTAGATATATAAAAGAAGACAGCGGTCCTGTATAACAGGTGGATGCAGGAGGCTTGCACCATGGACCTCATGGAGCAGCCACAGTGGCGTATCGGCGGTCCAGGGCACATTGTGGAGGTCGATGAGAGCTTGTTTGTCAAGCGTAAGAGTAATGTCGGCCGTACGTTACCATATCAGTGGATATTTGGGGGAATTTGTCGCCAAACTGGACAGTGTTTCCTCACCATGGTGCCCAAACGTGATGCCACCACTTTGATGGTGGCAATAATTGAAAATATTGAGCCAGGCACCACTATTTATACGGACTGCTGGAGGGTGTACAGCACTGAACAGCTGGTTATCAGCATTTCCAAGTAAACCATAGGTTTAATTTCATTGAACCGGCCACAGGGGTTCATACCCAGAATGTGACTTTGGGGTGCATGGAAATGGCGCAATAAGCGCCAAAGAGGCACAGCACACCACCAGCTTCAATCCTATTTGCAGGAGTTTATGTGGCGAAAGACATTGGGTGGTGATAACGCATAATTCGAGCACTTACGCTCCCTACAGTTGATTGACTGTTTTGTAATCTGTTTGCTTTCATGATTTTTAGTAATTAATGTTGTAATGTTTTGAGTTGATTTATTGTTATCATTATTTATTGTAATTAATGTGATTAATTTATTAATCTTTTTCATTAAATTAAAAGTAAATTACAGTTATTCGTTAACACATGTCGTCATTACTGTGTCAGCTGTATGATATTGCAGGTGTGAATGTGTTCCTAAAACACCACCACTATCCATGCCACCCTGAAGCGTGGCGAACGCAGTCGAATGCGTCCTCCGACCTTTTCATACCCCCACTATCCACGTCGGCGTGGAGTTTATTTTACAAAGTGTGGCGAGCCACCGTGGAATACATGTAAAGTAATCCGCATCCCCTCGCGGGGCTCGCTGCACTCACCACGGTTCGGGCTCGCTACACTTTATAAAATCAACTCCACGCCGACGTGGATAGTGGGGGTATGAAAAGGTAGGAGGACGCGTTCCGCCACCCCTCGTGGGGCTCGCTGCGCTCTCGCCACGCTTCGGGGTGTCGTTGATAGTGGAGGTGACGCAAAACAATGGCATAGGTGCTTTCAATAGTAAGCACCCATTACATCTCATAGTAAGCACACCTCTCATCGCATGGGTGCTTCTACAATGAAATATCGCATCGGATCGCACCTTGTCTAGGGTGCCCTCCGATCCCATGCGATATTTCATTGTATAAGCACTCCTGTGCACTTAATATGGACATCGCATCGCACGGCACCATACCCGCTTTGCGATCCGATGTGGTTTCACTACGGAGAATAGCCCAGTACACTAAAACCGTGCTAGGAAACGAGTACCAAATTTTGTTATGATGACCAAAACCATGTACACTGCAGGTGGGGCAGATGTAACCTGTGCAGAGAGAGTTAGATTTGGGTGGGGTGTGTTGAAACTGAAATCTAAATTGCAGTGTAAAAATAAAGCAGCCAGTATTTACCCTGCACAGAAACAAATAACTTTAAATCAGCCCAACCTGCAGTGCAGCATGGTTTTGCCCATTTTGAGAACACATTTGTCTTGAGATCAGGTCTGAATTAGGCCCCATATGTAAATGCTCTGCAAACCAACATTTTTCGTAACAAGATCATTGATAATGTTGCAGTGCAACATGGGACTTACTAAGCAGGGGTTGGTCATAGTCTTCTACCCTCCTGCATTCTGCAGGAGACTCCCTGAAATAGCAGCAATCTCCCTCTATCCCTGATTAGTCTAGCAATCTCCCTCATTTCACCTAGCCCACATTATGTAGCTGTGATATTTTTGAGGAAAAAAAGGAATGAGAGATACATTTACATTACAGTATAGTAGCTCTTACTAACTGCTTTTGGGCTCATCTACATTTGGATGCAAGTCATTTTAAAAGATTCCTCTCAGATGTAGCAGTGCACACCCACGCTTCCAGGTGCCATGTTAAGACTCTTATCACAATCACTCCATATTTGGAACTAGACACATCCTTTGGGTGGAGCATTACACGCCCCCTCAATGTGAGTTCTATTACCAACTATTATCTCCCTGAAACTAATTTTCAAAAGTAGGCAAGTATGGGGTTGGTGCATGTTTCACCTGGAGGATAGGTAAATATAACGCTTAGGAAATGGTAGGTAATACTGCAGATTAATGATTATATGACATTCCTCTATTATCTTGTCTTCCAGAGGTGGAGTTTACTCCCCAGGAGCAGCTTTCTCCAAAACCAAACTGATTGAACGTCTAGACAAAGCTGGCCTCCATTTTTCAGTCATCAGCAAGACCGAAGCCTGAGTTATATATTGCACTGTAATTACCATGCATGACTAGCAGAAGCCATAGTTATCTTAGCACACACATGACTACAGATAATACATTATTCATTTATTTTCAGTTGCAATCTGGCTGCAGTAATAAAGTTGCTATATATGTTGCTATATTTTTTTTTAATAAACAACTATCCTATAGAGTAAAATGATCACATGATCTATGCAGAGGTTTTCTGTCCAAGACCTTACTGCTGTGTCCTCTTCCTTTGTGTATTTTCATTTACATAAACAACCTGATCCGTTCATATTATTGGACTGAATATAGTAGTCATGGTTTAGCACTTATTTGTTTTTAATTATTAGTTTTACTTACAAAGTAATAAAGCCCCTTTACAGGTAACTGTCCACACACATTTGTATATTCCAATAAGCCACCACTAGAACTGATAACATCTGTTCCTTATGAAGACATCTCTAGTAATGCAATGAACGGATATACATTGACTGTAAATGAACAATACAGAGTCTGCTATTCTTATTTCAGTGGCAGTCTCAGCAGAAACATCCATATGATCACAGCATTCTTAGCAATGGACAGATGTGATTGATACCCAATGGGTACATTTACTACGTGGTCATTTTCAAAACGTCGGATCCTTTGGGATCTATTCACTACTGTGTGCATTGCATAGCGCTGGGCTGACTCTCCCACATCTATTCTAATCCGCTTGCTGCTAACTCGACCTGTGGATTTCTGCTCACACCTGCCCTCGGGTGCGAGCAGAAATCTGACAAACTAGGGTGGCGATACTAACAATACGAATAAAGGGTCAGTAAAGCTATCCAGAGGGTGCACTCTACATACTGCATTGTACATCCAGTTCATCTGATTTCATTAAACTTGCCTAAAAAAATAAAGGCTATATTGTTGTTTTTTGTTTACATTTTAAATGGAGGCAGTGCAATAAAGCTAGTAAAAGTGTGATTAAGGGCCTGATTCAGATTCACTCACAAAGCACATTTGGGTTTGCAATGGACAAAACCATGTGAACTGCAGGTGGGACAGATGTGCAGAGAGAGTTACATTTGGGTGAGTTATTTTGTTTTCTGTGCAGGGTAAATACTGGCTGCTTTATTTTTACACTACAATATAGAGATCAGTTTGAAGTACAAACCCCACCCAAATCTAACTCTCTGCACATGTTACACCTGCCCCACCTAAATGTGTATTTTGTGCTTCTTTTGAATGTTCGTACAGTTCACCAAAACCCTTCTCAGTCTTTTGTTCTTACTGGTTTTCCCTTGTTTTGTTTTCTTTTATAATTCCTTTTAAGGTTCTATTATGTCATGTTATTTCATACGGGACCTCCCCTGGGAAACATTGGACTTATCGTACCATAAGCATCTGTGTTAATATGTTCAGTGTCATCTATAAAGTATTTATGGTTTCTGAGAGGTTTTTATTCTACAGTAGGCTGTCTGCCCAGTGCTGTTTTTAGCACCCTGCTTATGTTTAAATGTTACAAGTTATGTTGAGTTCTAATCTTTCTGGGCTTTTTGCCAATCTTACCTTGTAACAATCTATTTCACTGTCGCCAGATGATAGTGACATGTTTTTTACTTCTCTGGTGTATTTCCATAGAGCAATGCACTTTAATGTCTTATATCAGTGGTCGCCAACCCGTCGCTCGCAAGCTATTGGTAGCTCGTGGTGGCGATCGGGGTGGCTCGGCCAATCTACGGCTGCCGTCCCTCCCTCTATCTCTCGCCGCTACTGCCCGCCTTTCCATGCATCGCCCACCCATCCGTCCCTCTATATCCTGCTGCCCACCCATCTCCTGCCGCTGCTTTCTGAGAGACCAGATGCCGCTAGAGGTGATATTTCACCTCTAGCGTCTGGCAGGCAGTGAGCACAGCGCTAAGCACTTCCAGGTAGCGCTGCTCCCTGTCAGACGCTAGAGGTGAAATATCACCTCTAGAGTCTGTCTCCTCATCAGAGGAAGAAGCAAGTAATTTCTATCATTTTTCAGGCCTCGAACCACCGCCACAGCCTCCTCCTCCTCCATGGAAGCCGCAGCATCCATGGGACTCCTTATCTCACCCTCCTCCTCCACAGGACCCGCCTCAGTCTCCTCCATGGGACCGCTGCTGCCTGACACCGTCCATTGCCCTGCTGCTGCCATGGAGGGTATGGTGTTCAGTACAGGGGGAGGGTGCAGGCACATACCTGTCTCAACACCCTTACAGGGGGTAAGGGAAATGGAGAGGTGCAGGGGTAACAGGCGATGAAGAGGTGCGGGGGAGACAGGTGTGGGGGGGGACAAAAAGGTGCAGGAGGTAAAGGAGTAATGGGGAGACAGACACATGCGAGGGTGACTGGGGTGATGGAGGGGTGCAAAGAGGATGGAAACAACATGCACACTGTCTATTTAGAGAGGCTGGGGGCATGGCTAGCAGCTCTCAGTGCGCTGGCCGTGCCCCCATAGCAGAAAAAATGGGGGACGTGGCCTTGCAGGTGTACTACGATAGTAGTTCATGCCCCCTAATTTTGAGCGCTTCTCTTCTGCCTCTGGTGTTGGGAGGTATGTATGCAGCATATTGGACATTGCAGTGTGTGGCATATTGTGCCTGGGGCATTGCAGTGTGTGGCATATTGTGCCTGGGGCATTGCAGTGTGTGTTAGGCCCCGTACACACCAGAACGATCCTGATTGTTAGCAGATTGTGTGTTGGTCGCACGATCTGTTGGAGCACACGATCTGCATCCAATCTGATCCCGATCTGATTCTGTATCCAGTTGAATGGATCTTTTACAGATCCAATCTGCAGCAGGTAGGATCTGTAAAACGACAGCGGGGACGCGCATTGGATTGGAATCTGATCGGAATTGGATGTAAACATGCAAAAACATGCCCAATCTACATACAATCTGCATCCAATCGGTCAGAATTGGATCCAGATTGATGGAATTGAGCCCTAATCGTTCTGGTGTCTACCCCCCTAAAGGGCATTTTTCGATTATTGGGCAGATATTTTTTTTTTGTAGCTCTTAATGCAGTTTATTTTGTCTCGCGTAGCTCCCGCCCCAAAAAGGTTGGAGACCACTGTCTTATGTCTTAAGTTTAGGGATATTAATTAATGTATCCTTTTTTTTTTTCTTTTTTTATTATTATAACAGTTGTTTTTTTTTAGAACACTACTCCTCTAATGATTTATTTGTTTATTTTGGTTTATAGATTTTATATTAACCTCCTCTTCTTGCTGCTTTCCAATCCACTGTTTGTATTAAATATCCCTGGTATTTTAAAGATCGCCGATAATATACATATATGAAATAAAAAGGAGTTTAAGCTGGTGCAAACCGCATAGCACTTGAGTCGGAGAATGCTGGTACTCGACTAAACACCAACCAAAAGCTATTCACTGTGCATATTGAATCGACTAGTTTGTTTTATGTATTAATGTGTGGAATAATATAAATAAACCTGGTTTTGTATTTAATTGCATCGAACCTATAAATCCAGCTTTTAAAAGTGCTGCTTAATTTGATTCTGAAATACCACAATGTAAGATTACTAAGGTGGAATAGTCCTGTAGTTTAATAAAAACTGTTTTTATTATGAAGTTTGTCTAATTACAAATCTATATTTTAGTGCAAGTAACGTCTTGTCTTTTTTTCTTAACAATGGCCGCCACGTCATTCTTCAGTTTGCAGATACAAGATTCAAGTTGCTGCCAAAAGTCTTTGAACATTAGTGACTGTTTCTCTGTAAATAGTCGTAGTAGATGAATGTTTTCTTCCTCCTAAAATAAAAAGGGAAAAAACTTTGTCAATGTGAACGATAAGTTATAGTAACATAGCTAATAATTAGATGAAGGCTTTTCAAAGTTCAAGGCACACTTAAAAAATGTGAATTCTCTCCCACTTCCTCCTCCTGAGTGGAATTTTCCGAAACTGACTACTCTAATAGTGTGTACACATGATACATTTTGCCTTCCGATGTTGCCGATATAGTCAACATCGTGTCGGCATCGCATGCAGATCCCGATGCGCACTTCCATATCGCACGGCAGAAAGTCTTGGCTGCATTGACTATATAGTGCAGATCTGCACTATATAGTCAAAATTGTATGCCATTGCATGCATGCCATGCAATGCGATTTGATCGCATAGGGAAACGCATCGCACGACACATCTGACCGTGTGTACACACCATAAGTCTATCAGGATGTATGTGCAACTCTGATGAAAAACATCTCTTAACTGCATCCGACATCACCCCCAGAATCCTGCCCGTAATGCTGTATACTATGCCACAGTGGTGCTTAGTATATACCATCACCCCTGTCTGACCCAGAATCTGTTCCGTCATGCGGTATACTATGCATTACTGGTGCTTGCTATATAACATCACCACAGGTCGGAGTTAGTATTTGGCCATAGTGGTAATTGCTATATAACATCACCACAGGTCAGATTTAGTATTAGGCCATAGTGGTGCTTATTTTATAGCTCAACTGGACTGCATCCAACATCCCCACTGGCCACACACAGATCCGGCCTATAATGCTGTATACACACTGTGGTTTTGTAAATTATATACTGTACCTCATTTAGGCCTTTCAGAGTGTACGATATGAACGAAGCATGCTCCCTTGTTAACGAGGTGTGGATCATTAGGCCAACAGGCAATCGTGCAAAAAGGTTGACATGAGTTGTTCATGTTTTTTTGTCTATGTTGGCAGATGTTGACATGGAGACTATATGCTTTTATATTCTCCCTCCTTGTCCACTGTTATGGTAAAGTAAGAACAAGTGGGTATAAAAAATATGAAAAATTCATGTCAGCTTTTTTCCATGTTAACCATTTACACGTCGACCTTTTGACTGTGTAAACATATGTCAGCCTTTTAAAGTGTTGACATATTGTGTGTCGACTTAATGCCCTCATACCTGTTAATTATAGAATTGTTCTGGGATATTCTGGGAATTGTTCTGGGAAAGTGTGTGTACACGCCTTTACACTTGCTCTGATTCCCTGACAATGGGATAACACCCAGAATATTGGCTCAATTAAAGCATTTTGACCTTATGCATAAGTCTCCGAGTGTTATATCTCAGTTAATGCTGCCATCTAGGAGTTGGGGCAACTGGCCGAAATGTGTCCCAGCAACCCAATCTGCCCCAGTCCAAAGACAATACAGTGGCAGCTTTATTAAGCACTGTGAAGTGAAAAAGTGGCTGGTAGTTTAAAACTCAACCTGTAACTTAACAGTTATGAGCTGATTGGCTGGTGAAAAAGTACCAGCCCCTTCACCAAGCTTAATATATCTACCGCACAGTTTCTGCCACTTAACAGATGTCTTCAGATCTGACCATACATCTCGTGTTCTAATACAAGTGGTTGGAACTGTAAGGTTTACTTACCGGTGGTTTGTAGTGTTTTAGCCGCAGGAAATGTCCTCTGATTGTGTTCATGCTTTGATAGAAAACCTTAAGCGCTTTAGCAAAGTCTGCATCATAACTTGTCCTACAGCCCGACCGCTTCATAACTTCTTTTGTAGAACTTGCTGACTGCGCATTGTTGGCAGAGTAGTCTTGGCATAGTCCCCTTACAGGTTTGTCACAACCTAAAAATTAAGAAAAGTGAATCTGTATGCCAATCATTTGTAGCAGGTTATATAGTCACAGAGACTTCTCTGAGGAAATTGCCTAGAATCAATGAGATTGACTAATAGTGGGTACACACGGTGTGACTTTGCTTGCGACTCAATCCTGATTCGATAGGATCAAATGAAATGGTATGCAAAATGCATTTGATTTGACTATATGGTACATATTTGTACTATATAGTGTTGCCTGACAAGGCTACTTTTCTATTCGATTTACATGCATTGGGATCGAATCTGTATCAAATGTAGAAAAACCATTCGATGCCCTTTTGATTTTTCTATTTGATTTGAATAGTGCTGATCTTACTTTGTGTACCCTCTATAACACTTACATCTGCTGAATAAGTCTTGTCATTCTCTACTCTGTAGCTCCCAAATATTGTAGAGTCTACAGCTGGGGTAGCCAACTCTAGTCCTCGAGAGCTACCAACAGGGCATGTTTTCCAGATCTCCTCACAAAGGGGGTTATTCTAGTTCACTCTTTCTGAGAAAATCCTTCTTAGATGGACAAAACCATGTGCACTGCAGGTGGGGCAGATGTTACTTGTGCAGAGTGAATTAGATTTGGGTGGGGTTTTACTTCAAAGTGAGATCTATATTGCAGTGTAAAAATAAAGCAGCCAGTATTTACCCTGCACAGAAACAAAATAACTCACCCAAATCTAATTCTCTCTGCACATTTTACACCTGCCCCCCCCCCCCCCCCCTGCAGTGCACATGGTTTTGTCCATCTAAGAAGGTGTCAATGCCTAATTTTTCCCAGCATATAATTTTTATAATTATAATCATGCCCACTAAATTAATATAGTCTGAGATAAATATTATTCATATCTCATAAGTAAGGAAAAGATCGAATATTAATTTACATATTTTTAGATTCACATAAGGTCATGCTTGGTCTCTAAATGTGCGAAATTACATTAGCTATCAGATGACAGTTATTAGAATTCCATATGATATTGCACTCACATGTTATTACAAATTATAAGTTCACAATAGATTAAGGTACAGCAACAGAGGGGCGTGTCTATAAGCTAAGTGATACCAGGTGAATGAATGGCCTCTGGAAAAACAAAAGGATCCACTTAAGCCAGTCACAAGGTACTGTAAACAAAGGGGTGTGCCAATGATGAATAAGCCCAGCAAAGGGAGTTCTCTTGGGAAGTAAATATACAGTTTTCAGTTAGTTGTTTTTGGAACCTGAGCCAGTCAAGATGCAGTGCAATAGTCCTGGAGAAAGATTGGATAAGATTGGACACATGGCTTTGAGTAATGTATAAACTTGTAGGACCGATATATTGTGTACTAGGACCCCGGTTATGGTATATGGATTATGCTAGAGAGTTTAAGAGTAGTTAACTTCCATTCTTAGTTTGTCTTCAGATATTAACATGTGCATAGGCCCAGCGTATGTTTACCTATGGTTTGGACAAAGAAAGCTTCGGTCTGTAGTTGAAGGTGATCTGTGTGAATGAAGCTTTTAAAGTATATTGACTGGCTAGATTATCTAGATAATCGGATGTAACTGTAAGATAACATGTGCTGTGAGGGTAGTCCACTATTGTCTGGATTCTTTGTATTGAAGTGTGTGTGTAACGGCATGTGATGTGAGTATGATATAGCAAGGCCATAGATTGTATAGTGCCAGTTAGGTGTTCTGTACAGAGAAGTACATTGTAGCTTAAATGATATTCAATTGTGTATGCTGCAGGTAAAGTGTGTTTGCTGAATGTGCGAGTTATATTCAGGATCTTGAGTATTGCATGATGCAGGTTAGAGGTAATTTGGAATAAATGTTGTGGAAAGACAAATGAACGTACAGTCAGTTTATGTTTGATTGCCAGGCGGAAGTTATTAGTCTTTTGTTAAAGTTCCTTTGTGGGCTATGTAGTGGAATCTAAAATGGCCGACAATATGGTTCCTTTGTGTGCCATGCGGCAGTACACAAAATGGCGGACACAAAGACTTGGTAACACAAAATGGCTGCTTCATAGCCACGCCCCCTCCCGCGCTGTATTCACATACACAGTATTTAACACTGAGGTTAATTGTATTTAAGGATGCTGGCAACATAATTGTTATTATGTATGATACCTGTATTGTTATATTTTGTAATCCATGATACAGTTTCATCAGTTTACATTCATAAATAATATTCATTGGTTATAAATCTGGACATTCAATCATTGATTGCGTGCGACATGAATAAATTAGATAGACTTTGCATATATAAATAAATGTACTTCCATAAAGGATTTTGTCAGAAAGAGCAAACTAGAATAAGGCCCAGAATCACAAGTGAAGTAATTAGCTCCACCTGTGGATCTTTTAAAATGTGTTAGTGAGTAATGAGTGCAACTGTGCAGCAGCTAGGTTGTCTGGAAAATGTGAACACTTGGTAGCTCTCGAGGACTGGAGTTGGCTACCCCTTGTCTACAGTATTTGGGACCTACCCATTTAAAGACGTCAGCAGATGCCAAATTGTTCTTCTACCCTGGTATATATCCCAAACTTGACATTGGTCAAACCTTCTAACACAGTCATCATGATCAGTGCCTGTGGTCACAATGATTACATTGCAACCTGTTCTTCGCAGGCCTTCTGAGCCCAACCAATCCCAGGCAGCCTAAAAAAAAAAATGCTGCTAACAGCACATGCACCACCTTCTGTGAATCAATGGATTCACTAGTTAAAAGTCTGTCAAATGCAATGTACTTTCACATTAAGCTGTGACAGTTTTCAGCCCACAAACTCCACACCACCCCCTATCTGCTTTCTTCATCCAATATCTGTCTTCACAGCTCCCTCTCTCCATATGCAGAAAGTCTGAAACCGATCAGTGTCCCTGCAAAAATAGCTTTCGCTTTCTGTTAGGACATTTTTTTTTAAGCACAAAAGGGATTAATTTGGTCCATCGAGTGGCCGCTAGTGGTCACTGGAAGTACTTCACCTCATAGAGGTGAGGAGTAGTTAGTCTTTTATTTATTTACTAGGTGATTCATCGCGCCCTACGGGCGCTCTTCACACCGTCGTAAGGGGCTGCGCCCCCTTAATTTGTGAACGTTTGTATGAATTGTATGAAAGATGCCCTGTATTGCAACTTGAGTGTTCGCGAGTCGCGGGGGGTGCCGCGCATTGCGGGAGGGGGGGTTGCGGGGGGTGGTTGCTGCGAATCGTGGGAGGGGAGGGGTTGCAGAGAATCGTGGTAGGGGGGTGGGTTGCCACAAATCGCGGGAGGGGGGTTGCGGGGGCTGCGGCGAATCGTGGGAGGGGGGGTCGCGGGTGGTGTGCCGTGAATCGCGGGAGGGGGGGTCACGGTGTGGGGTGCCGAGAATTGCGGGCGGGGGGGGGTGCCGCGAATCGCGGGCGAGGTTCACGGGGGTTCCGGTGGGGGGTTGCCGTGAATTGTGGGAGGGGGGTCGCAGGGGGGTGCCGTGAATCGCGCGGGGGGAGGGGTGTGACGCGAATCGCCACAAGAAAAAATCAACACATAAAGGTCAACGCATGTAAATGTTGACATAAGTGTGGCACTTCATTGGTGTCCATGTTGACACATGACAATGAATATGAAAACATTAAAAATAAATCTTCAAAAACTCATGTCAACCTTTTTCATTGTCGACCATAGCCATGTCAGTGTTTTGCATGTGCCATTTGATCCTGGGGCTGCTGCGAATTGTGTGGGGGGGGGTGGGCGCGAATTGCGGGAGGGGGGTCGTCGCGAAGCGTGCAAGGGGGTCGCGGGGGGGTTCTTTTTGCCGTGAATCGCGCGGGGGGGGGTTGCCACGAATCTCGGGAGGGGGGTCGCGGGGGAGGGCGGTGTTTTTGCCGTGAATCGCGGGAGGGGGGGTTACGGGGGGGGTTTTGCCATGATTCGCGGGTAGGGGGGTGGCGGGGGGTGTGTTTGCTGCGAATCACGGGAGGGGGGTCGCGGGTGTTTTTGCCGCGAATCGCGGGAGTTTTTTTTTGGCCGCGAATGGAGGCGGGGCGGGGGGCGCGGGGGAGGGGATGTTTTTGCCGTGAATCGTGGGAGTTTTTTTTTTCTGCGAATCGCGGGAGGGGGGGTCGCGGGGGAGGGGGTGTGTTTTTGCTGCGCATCGCGGGAGGGGGGGTTTGCCGCGAATCGCGGGAGGGGGGGTCGCGGGGCTGTGTTTTTGCCGCAAATCGCGGGAGGGGTGTGTTTTTGCTTTTTCATTGTCGACCATGTCAGTGTTTCATTTAGCCATGTCAGTGTTTTGCATGTGCCATTTAATCCTGGGGCTGCTGCGAATTGCGGGAGGGGGGTCGTCGCGAAGCACGCAGGGGGGGGTTCTTTTTGCCGTGAATCGCGCGGGGGAGTTTGCCGTGAATCACGGGAGGGGGGGTCGCGGGGGAGGGGGTGTTTTTGCCGTGAATCGCGGGAAGGGGGTCGCGGGGTGTTTTTGCCGCGAATTGCAGGGGGTGTTTCCCTCGAATCGCGGGGGGGTGTTTTTGATGCGAATCGCGGGAGGGGGGGGTTTTGCCGCGAATCGCAGGAGGGGGGGTCGTGGGGGTGTGTGTTTTTTGCCGCAAATCGCGGGAGGGGTGTGTTTTTGCCGCCAATCGCGGGAGGGGGGCGCTCACCTGGTGGCTGTGGAGTAGCAGTGCTGGGCAGCATGGGAAGGCAGAGGGTGTCTGGCACTGTCTGTGGGCTCACTGGGCTGGTTCTCTGTCATGTGAGTCAGTCATGTGAGTCAGAGGCTCCATCCAGCGTTATACACACACTCACACACTTTGAGTGACAGATGTAGCCAAATATATAAGAGATATATATCTCCTTAAAACCATAAGTGTAAACTAAACCTAACAAATGCAATTTTTAGGTACAAAATACAGAAATCTTTCACAAATAGCTATGTGAATTTCTGAATCAAATCTGTCTGGAAACATCTATAATTTTTACTTGTAGCTTTTGAAAACCATGGGGCAGATGTATCAACTAGCATTAAGTACATATCTGCACTGAACGTTAGTTAACTAGGCAATAAACCGCCCCGGTCGCTTCACCAGCCCTGGGCTAGCATCCTATCCCCACTGCCTGGACAAGGCTAGCCCTGCTGCTGGCTCCGGGCTGCGCTCGAGATGTCATGCTAATTGTGAGATCTGTCACATGCTCAGTGAAGCGGCTAGGGCAGTGGTTCCCAAACTGTGTGCCGTGGCTCCCTGGGGTGCCTCGGGACACTTGCAGGGGTGACACGGGTTGGTGGTTCAGGACCAATTCAAATTATTTATGGACAAAACCAATGCTGGTGGCTGGCAATCATAAAATACATGTACAATCAGAAGCAAATCCTGCCCTTTAACACAGCACTGAAATTAAGAAGCACATATAAACACAATCTACTTAATTTTATATATTTTTGGGGGGCATAGGGGTGCCATGGAAAATTTCTGATACTCTACAGTGCCTCGATTCGAAAAAGATTGGGAACCCCTGGGCTAGGGGGAAGAGAGGTTTTTTTTAATGAACATGCACAGCACTCCGGGGCGTCGATAAGGATAGCCGTGGACGCTGGACATAACGGTGCTCCTTATAAGATGGGGGGGTTGATAACGTCTGGGGGGGCTGTAACGGATGCCTGCTGATAACGTCTGGGGGGGCTGTAACAGATGCCCACTTCTCCGCTTTATGCAGGAGAAGCGGGACCTGTTATTTTTCAAATGTCGGCATTTTAATACGTCTAAACCCAGTGTACTAAAATTGTTTGGATTTTTTTTTAATAACAAATTTTTGCCAATATAATGGAATCCATATCCTTAAGTGCAATCATTCTTCATACAGCTGTACTAATTTGATGAATTCACAAGTGTGATCATGATGTCCGTTTATAGAGTTTCACAAAAAGTAAATGTGTTTTTTTTTTCCATTGTAATGCCTCACTTATTTATATAATTCCACAGCAATGTACATGAAAAAGCATAAACAAGCAATACAATAGTTATTAAAGCGAGTCTACGATCCGTCCATAGATCCGGATCTTGTCACTGAGCACTCACTTGATCCCCGCTCTCTTTAGAGAGCCGTTTTGCCTATCACTAGTTTGGGTTGTTGGAGGGGGCTTTGCCATGCCTGACAGATTTTCCCCTCATTACCCAGGGCCCTCGGATACCTCAATGGCTCTGGTTATATTAGTGAAACATTGTCCAAATGTGTACAAACACACTGTCAGCAATGTAAATGTCAAGTATTAATGACCATGAATTTCTAATGTTTCATATTATTTGACATTTAACACATATGGGGCCTGATTCAGCGACCATTGAATGATTTCTCCTGGGCTTGTCAGTGGGCGCCCATGAAACACTGGGCGTTCCCATGCAAGATCACTGCCACCATCCACGCCGACTGTGCAGGTTGGCAAAGTCACGCACACAGAAGTCCTACACATGCGCATATAACAATATGCGCAAAGACTTACCATTGGTCATACTGATTCTGGAACTAGAATAAGGACCATGATACTTTGTATCACCATTTTTTTTATTTTTAAGATATGATAAAGGTCCAACCATATTTACTGACCTTGGCATTTCCATGTCCCAGATTGCTTTAGTGACTCCTTAAGGTATATATTCTCCTCTCTCACAGCTCTATTAATGTCCCTTAAAAGTTCAGTTTCTTGTTCCAACTTTAATAACTTCAGGTAGAGCTCAGAAACGTGACTGTTTGAATCCTGAAACCAAGAAAGGAAAAGTCTTTGTTTCATTTAACTTGGAAAATAATCTATTATATATATTATACAGACGGGGGAGGGCACCATGATAGGGGAAGGGGGTGTTAGTGGTGCCAGTGACAGTGAATGCTCTGAGAGCCCTGGCATTTAAAGTACACAGGCCCACCTTGGCATCAAAAGTGAAGGACCCAGTTGTGCGTGTGCTGAAGGCTACTCAAAAGGGGGGGTGTCTTTGAGTTTAGTGTATCACACCATATACCACGTCTACACGTAATGCAAAATAGTAGATCCCATTATACATGCTTCTTACACATGATGCCAAATGTAATGAGCCAAAATTCACATAATGCAACACAGATTGAGCCAAAAGTTATAAGCAATATGTTCCTTAATTACACTGTAATGCCCATTACACCTTAAGCCAAACACCATATTGTCCATTACATATTATGCCACACTGTAATACCTATTACAAATTATGCTACATAAGTGCTGCTAAATAAGTTCTGCTACATGCTCATTGCCAGAGGGTCCATGCTCATTGCCAGGGGTTCCATGCTCGTTGCCATGTGGGATTACCTGCTCGTTGCCATGTGGGAATAAATGCTCACGGTAATGGGGTGACAGCCACAGTAGAGCGGGGGGCTGCCCGGCTGTATTCAGAGCACTGCAGGTTCTGACTATTTGAAATCTTGTGCTGCCGCCTGCCGGGTCTGCGTGCCATCTGGAGCTTGTGGTCCAGCAGCCAATCAGGAGTGGCACAGTGGTGGCTCCTGATTGGCTGCCGGACCATGAGCAAGCTCCAATTGGCTTGCAGACCTAGCAGGCGGCAACTCGAGATTTCAAATAGCCGGGAATTACAGTGTTTTGAATATAGCCAGGCAGCCCACCATGGGGGTTATTCTGATTCACTCAGAAAAGCACAATAACTCTCTAATGGACAAAACCATATGCACTGCAGGTGGGGCTGATGTAACATGTGCAGAGAGAATTAGATTTGGGTGGGGGGTGTACTTCAAACTGATATCTACAGTATATTGAAGTGTAAAAATAAAGCAGCCAGTATTTACCCTGCACAGAAACGATAAAACACCCAAATCAATTTCTCTCTGCACATGTTACATCAGCCCCACCTGCAGTGCATATGGTTTTGTCCATTAGAGAGTGATTGTGCCTTTCCGAGTGAATCAGAATAACCCCCAATGTGTGTAACAACGCCTGGACAAGCATCCCATTGCACAGCACAGTAAATCCAGGTCCTTTTTAATATAATTATATTGTGTACATTATGCAATTTTACAAGCCCCAAACATTATTTTGTGCCTGCTTCAGACATAAATGCTGTTTAAGAATTGCTTTTTACTGTAAATCAACGCCTCAAACACTCAGTAGTGGTTAAGGTAACGCTTTACGTAGCATGTTAAAGATTTTTTTTTTCTTTTTGGAAAGTGGTAAGGATACTGTATACAGTGCCACTCAGCTGAATGAATGAGCTTCCAGGCTTCTGTTACAGCAGGCTATGTACCCCAGCAGGTAAGGCAACAGTGTCCCATAGCCAATGCCTGGGGTTCGTTTCCTGCTCATGAGCGATTCATTTTTCTTATTTCTACTGTATTTTTTTGACATTGAAAAAAATCTGTACACATTTTAATTTGAAATATAAAAACTGTATTTGCCATCTAATATTTATATATACAAACGACCAAGCATTTATTTATTTTTTGCGAGAGTAACTACTCCACAATGACAACAATGATCTTGATGGTTCAGGAGTCATTCCTCAGGGTGAGTGATGTAGATGTGTAATAAGGACGCAGGATTGTCAAAGTCATTGTGGCTGTGAGAAACGACGTGTCAAGTCGTGATTTTATTCCCAGAGAAAAGCAATGAATGACGAGTGTATGATTTTTTCCTTTAGGTTATAAATTGCAGCAAAGCCTTGGCAACTTTTTATTGTTCCTAAATTCAGTTTATATAAAGATATGTACCATGCCAACATAGTCACAAGAGCATAGATAGATTAAAGAGGAATACAAGAGCTACTGTACCCCGGGCCCCCGTCTGCCAGGGGCTCCACGGCCAGAGCACAGTGACATCTCTCCAGAGTCCTGTCTCAGTTTATAAGTAGTACAGAGATTGCTCCTATTCTTTAGTGTTGTTTACATTGTCTTTGTTCCACTACAAAGAAAGTTTATAAAATAATTGTCTTTCAAATAGGTGGAGCTATAAGCAGTATCCAGGCATTATTAAACTATTAGTTTAAATCTAATATACTCCAGTGGTTTAAATTTAATATACACTATGACCCATTCCAGGGAGGGACAAAATGCTCTCTACCTGCACTTCTTTCTCTGTACTTCCTTCATAATATATTATTACAATCACCTTTTTTTTTTATTCCTTTATTATATATAAAATAATTAGACACAGGTGACGTCAATAATATATTAAGGAGGGATGTTTGGATAAAGAGCATTTTGGTCCTCATCCGATCGGTCAAGTATGCACAATTTAATATACAGTTGTGTACACCCGTACAACATTTGTGTAAATAAAGCTGATGTGCAGTTTTCTAGAAATACTGTACAAACACACCCAAACTTAGGGGTTCCGAGTTTAGTTGAGTCTCAGGTCAGAATTACTTTGAGGTTTCAAGTGGAGCACAGAGTCTGGTCTGTGTTTGGAACTTGGATTTAAAAACCAAACTTGGGTTTTGTACTGCAGGTAATCAGGACCAAATTACATGGTTTTATCCATTTTATAAAATGGATTTTTATCCATGATTATTGATTTTAAACCAAATCGAAAAGCACAGTGGTTCAAGCATATTCCTCTCACCGGCTTCTACGTTTCAATAAGAGTAGACACGGAAAAAATGAAAAGAAAGAAAATAAAGAACTGACTGATTCTATTTATTAAAATGAGCATATTAAAATTAGATGATGCTTCTTTAAATTGAAACATGTTTGTATATAAATATATATATAAATATATATTAATATGGTGGTACTTACCACTAAAGATGAACTGGGGTTTACAGTTTTCATATTATCAATTAAAATAAAGCCTTCATCTGTGCACGCTGTGTCTGGCAGAGACCAGTCAATTTCAGGGCAACCTTCTGGAAAAACAAACAAATATATATATATATATATATATATATATATAAATTTCATAGGTGCGGCACTCCAATGACGTATAATGAGCGGTGCCCTCCGTGATGTACACCTGACAGCGCAGGTGCTTGTATGCAGAGGTGAGTAGGACGGTGGCACTCGGAGTAAATCAATAAAGACCAGGAGATCTACATCCAAGGTCTCCTGGTCTTTATTGATTTACTCCGAGTGTCACCGTCCTACTCACCTCTATATATATATATATATATATATATATATATATATATATACACACACACTCTTTTCCAATATTCCACCACGCGCTACATTTAAAGTGATATTTAAGAATAGACTAATAGTTCACAATATGGCAGCCCGACCACTAGATTCCCAAAGGGCCAGAGAATCAAAAGAAAAATACACAACCATTAGTGGTATGGTGCCTAAAGTATATCATTTAAACCATAAAATTCAGGTAAGAAAATCCACAATTTTCAGTGAAGTAAGCAAAGAAGTTGTTCATCCAAAGGGCATATTTATTTGTTTCTTCGGATGTTGGTACAGAATATAAAAGATTATCCTCAATCAAGAGTACTTAGCAAAATACCAACGCGTTTCGTCAATAATTACTTCATCAGGGGAACAATAACATATCTATAATGCAAACATTGCAATCAGTATTTAATCAAAAGAAGTATAATTTTAAATTACTTCACAATAGAACATATTAGATAGTATTGTATAGTAGGAATAATTGAGACATAGAGAGAACAAAATAAAGAAGAGATGGTGGTGGAATAAACAAGAGCCAAGTGACATAAAGGGAGGGGCATACCTTCCATCGAAAAAAAGGTTTACTTTATATTTATATTAGAAATCTAAAACGTGAATAGGGTATTCTTTATAAGTAACCTAGAATACTATAAATTTATTATAAGTGAATTCATAGATGCTAATAACCAATATTTTAGTAATAGGAGGGGGAGGGAAAGGTACCTACCCCAATATTTAATTCCTGAGTTTGGGTTATACAAGATAATGTTTCCTTTAAAGGATATAATTGCCTACTGCGAGTAGTAAGCCACAGCCCCGTGTAAATTTGCAAAAATATCACTATTCACTCCTGTCACACATCCGTACACCATTCATGCAAATGGGAGTAGGTCTGACTCTTCCACAACTCTGTTACATGAACAGGCTGATCAAGGTCAATGTTGACATCAAAGGCCTGGGCGCACCTGCATTTTTTGCTGACACTCCCAGATAAATGGCAACTTACAGTACTGTAGCACACCCAAACAACGACTTCCTCTCTGTCAAATTGTGAGAAGATTGCAATTAGATCCATTGGCTATACTGGATTGCCATCCTGGATTTTCTAATGGATCGTGCTTCTTATAGTGCAACCTTTTACCCTACTGCTAACCTGAAAGTCTATATATGGTCCATATGATATATAAATACCTTCCTGGGGAAATGGGGTAAGAGAAGACAGCTACTGATGGGGCCGCTGTAAACGTTTCCGCTGGCACACCATCCACTGGTATCTTGTGGCCGCGGTGTCGGAGGAGGTGGATGCACGAGTGTTTCACATGCTCGCACGTCCATTGCCGAGAATGGGGCATGTGAGCATGACCCATTCGCGGGTGGAGGATGGCGATCGGCATGCTGGGAGCCTCTCAGATGAGTCCAGCTCCATTTGTATAAGCTGAATACACCTATCCAATTTTAAGGAAGGATAAGCATGATAACAATGTCATTAACAAGTTTATTGTGCATATCGTTCCGTGTGTACCCATTGTATCATTAACAATGATTTGAACATGTAGTTCAGACTGTATTTTTGGCAGGGGTCCAAGTGACGTCACTGAATCATTAGATTAAAGATATGGTTCAGTGTTTACCCGTGGGTCATTACTTTTCATGGCGTTGACGATATCTTTAAGGATATAATAATTGTATTATATTTATTGATGACTTATAAGCACTCATTTAATAATAGCCAATTTAATGGATTAATAAATAGCCACTAACTGGCATTTTTTGTATGCATACATATTTACTAAGTAGGACAGTTATGTGCTATCCATTGCATGTGCATGTCCTATCATTTACACTCTATTCAAGATGGAATATGGTACAGTACCGTGGATATTTAGCAGTTACTGGTACAATTCAGGCTGACAGTGTTATCACAAACATCCAAGTGCCGCTCCCAAACAAGTGCCACCCCTGGGCACATGCCTCACGTGCCTAATGGAAAGTTGGCACTGGCCATATCCTGGTTACAGATTAACAAAAGTTGGGAGGTATGCTGTAATATGCCTTTGTTAATTATGAATGGACCATAGTAAGGCAATGAATTCTGTGCACCAAATTTACTCGCATTGACTCATTCAGCTACAGGGAACCAGTCACACAAATGTCCGCTCTCTCTGTTCCTATTGGATGTCATTTTTATGAAAACAGTCAAGGCCCTTTCTTGCCATCATTAGTTATTGTAAATTATAAGTAATGTGGGATAAGGCACCTAGCCTCTGGTAGAAAATAGATGACATACTAATCATGTCCGCAAGGGATTTTTATTTTCATTTTTTTTCTTGTGTACCCAGCATGAGATGTGGAGAACACTCAATAACTTTGATAACAAGTATCGTTGCTGCTGGGAGGGAAAGTGCATACAGTTCATATCAGCATAGTCATTATAAAACTAGGACGGGTTCCCAAACTGTGTGGCATGGCACCCTTGGGTGCCTCAGGGCACTTGCAGGGGTACCTTGGATTTGTAGTCCAGGACAAATTCAAGTTATTCATGGTCAATCTTATGGGACATACACACGGGGCAATTTAAGCCCCATTTGTGCTTAATTTCTAAGTTATCTAGTCAGATCGCTTAGAAATGAGGCTCAAATCACTGTGTGTGTGTGTGTTTGTGTATATGCCCCATAGCAAGCGATGTGCGGCCCTGCAAGTCACTATCACCGGGCTAGATATTTCAAGCATGCTTGAAATATCTACTCATCGCCCGTGTTCCCTCTATTGGTGTGCTGAAAGACATTGCACCCAGTTATACAATCTTGACGGATTGTATGATGGATTATATGCAGATTGTATGCACATTGTGTGCACACAATCTCGCAATGCGCGGTCCCGCAGGTTGGAGGATTGGTCCTCTGATCAGACGTGCTGCATCAGTTGACATTGGGAGACGATTGTATGCGCTTTAAAGCACATACAATTGGTCATTTGACGGCTCATACAACAGGCGTCATTTGAGTGGCAGTTTTGAGATGGGTTTGGTGCATACAATCAATTGTGAGTATGCAGCAGCTGGATTGTATGATGGATTGGGAGTACATTGTGTGTCCAAAAACCACCAAGGGCTGCAAGGGAGTTGAAGGGAAAGTTGGACACAATCATGATTGTAAGACAGGTCTTTCTGATGTATGGACACCTTAAGTAATTCAGGAGCAGATTTATTAAACTCGGTGAAGTGATAAAGTGTCTGGTTTTTATCACCAGCCAATCAGCTCCTAACTGTGAAGTTACAGGCTTGGTTTGAAAAATGACAGGTAGGAGCTTATTGGCCGGTGATAAAAACCAGACGCTTTATCACTTCACCAAGCTTAATAAATCTACCCCTCAGTCTCACTTGGCACAAACCTCAACTCGCCCCATGGGCATAATGGGCAAACCCAGCACTTGTACCTGCCAATCAGCAAATATGTTGACAAACAAAAGCAAATACTATCCCTCATTACATAATTACATCTAAGGATAACAGATTAAAACAATTTAGCTAATTTAATTTTTTTTTCTACATTTCTCAACAAGAAACTTTTAACCTATGGGTGCTGTGAAAACAATTCTGATACTCTAAGGCGCCATGATTCAAAAAGGTTTGGGAACCACTGCACTAGGATCCAATTTTTTCCTCATTTTCAGATGCATTATAATTTTTGTTTCCATGTATGTTTTTCAATTTATAATTATAATCTTTAATAATAAATATAAAAATAAACAAGTTATACCTTGAAGGCCCCATAGATCTACAACCAATGCATTTTTTTGTAGGTAACTCAAAAGTCCATTAGATACATTTGATGCAACGAACTGCATTTTATGATCAATGACTGGATTCAGGTTTTTCCACACTGCTTTGGTGTAAACAGACTGATGATCTTCATAAAAGTGATATCTTAAATGGGAAAAAAAGGAGATTAAAAGGAGATAAATCCCTGGGGTGCAGAAATCTGATGAGCAGTGGTCTCTGGTGTACCAGAGAAATAAAGTTATCAAAACTAATCATATTAGCATACCTCTCAATTTTCATTGGTGGTCCAGTGGGGCCTTCACGCGCCGCAACATTTTGTGGGCATGGCCTTGCGGTGAGGGGTGTGGCATTCACATTGCATCACTTGTGCGAGGCCACGCCCCCACTTTGCCGTTGCCTGTCTGCTTTTGGGGAATAAACACTGTGCGCAAGCGCACAGCATCTATTCCTCGCTGACAAGCGGGTGGCAGCTGGGACTCCCTACTGCCCCCACATAAGGACACTGCTGGCTCCGGACGGGCTGCGAGAACGTCCACGAAAACCGGGATGTTCCCGCTGTAAACGGGACAGTTGGGAGGTATGTCCTGGTAACGCAGGCGGTTTGATGCCCCACCCCCATTTTGGCCATCTCTGGTAGAAATAAGTTCAGACTGACTTTTATTACTGAAGGGGAGAAAAATCATTCGATGGTCGGCGACCATCAAATATTTTTGCTCCCCTTCGGCCACATGATAATAAGGGGATCGGGGCAGTGTGGGAGTTTGGTGGGGCAGCAAGTGGCGATGAACTGTTCGCTAGGCTGCGAGCATATGCAGGGTAGTGAACATGTCTGAATCAGGCCCCCAGTTGGGTACAGCATCCTACCATTTGCTTGGCAATCTGTTGTTATCTAGACCAAGAAAGATAACATGTACTCTAGGAACATTCATTCCAACTGTATAACAAACAGTAGTACACAAGTCTGCAATTAATCACTATACATTCAAATTACACACTAGTTATAAGGGTTCTTTAAAAAATGTGAAATAATATAAGTGCACAGACATATAAGGGTTCTGTATGTACATGGCATATGCTTACCTCACAACTGTCCCGATTTTCGCATTGTTGTTCTGCTGAGCAGGTGCAGCAGCAAATAAATGATGTGTCCATGCACACAGCATCTATTCAGGGAGACAGACGGGTTGGGGGCATGGACAACAGCTCACAGAATGCTGTCCATGCCCCCACAGCAGCAAAAAATGGGATGTGGTCTAACAAGATTGTAGAACACGACCCCTGGTCGCAAGGCTATGGCCACAAATTTTGGGTGCGCACCTTTAGCACATGCAAATTACCCTCTTTCCCTCTCTCTAAAGTTGGGAGGCATGCATATGTGATGCATTCTGCAGAAAACTGAACACAGCTGATAAAAGCCATGTTCAGATGTATTGTTGGACTGAATATCTAATGAATTGTTTTAAAATCACTGTAAATGTCATGTATTAAATAATCTAGGTTCTGTATGGCACATGTTGCATGTCCTGTGTTCAGCATGTGGTGATGAATATAAAGCCCAATAGTAGCCAACAAAAAGACATATTCTCCTTGCTTTACCCAATCTGAATCCCTCTGTCTGTGGCCTCTCTCAGCCATCGAACACCAAGACACTGTAAGATATGAATCTGGAAAACGATTTTTCGTCCTAATAATTCCAAAGGATCTATGACAATATCTTCTTCGCTTAAGGGCCTATGGAAAAAAGCTCAAAGTATTATCCACATACTGTATGCTGCCCTACCACTGCCTCACAGATGATCTCCAATATATGCCAATGGAGAGCATCAGCTAATCTGTGTTATTATCCTGCTTAATCATATATTTTTTGCTAGAACATATATATATATATAATTATGCAATATATTATCACTTTCATCAATGCCCCTTTGTTTTCTTACAAAATAATATTGTGTATTAAGATTTACAGTAGCCATAACTATAGGGGTGCCACTGCTATGGGGTTCAGAGGCTTAGGGGGGCAATTTAATATGATTCATTGCCCAGCCTGAACTGTGTGGCATTACAATTTGAGCAAGAGGTGTGTGCGTGTAGTGGAGGTTATAATAATATGCGGGGTTCTGTAAAGTGTCATAAATAGAACTGTCGGCCACTGTAACGTGGTACAATATTAACTGGTGAGCAGCACAGTAACCTGTCATAATCTGATCTGCTCATTGTAATGAGGAGGGCACTATAATGTTACATAATATAAACCAGGGCACTGTAATGTGGCACAATGTATAATTGAGGCATCATAGTGTGGCGCTGTAATATGGCAAAATTTGAACTGGAGTACACTCTAATGTGGCACAGTATGAACAAGGGGCACTGTAATGTGGCATAGTGTTTACTGGCAGCCATACAATGTGACATCATGTAAACTAGGAAACTATAATGGTTTATAAAATAAACAAAGGCAAAATAGGACATAATATTAACTAAGGGCACTATTTTGGAAAATGAATAGGGTACCATTATAGGGCATAAAACAAATAACTGGTGTGGAATGGTGACTCTCCTTCAATATGTTGCTATGGGGCCCACACATTTCTGGTTACACCCCTGGGAGGTTCCTAGACTTGCAAACTTGAATTTTTACCCAAACACTCAACCTTTGGGGTTATCTGATTCTGAGGAACCAAAACTTTTTACCTGTCCATATCATAAGCTCATGTTGCTTTTATAAAGGTAGATGTTGTATATCATTAAATAAATGTGTCATTTTGGGTTGGGCCATAGCTGCCTACCCTCCTGCATTCTGCAGGAGACTCTCTGAAACTAGATTTTAAATGTAGGCAAGTATGAGTTGGGCCAGTAAAAGGTTAAATAGTAAAATCATCTTTGTAACAGATGTAGCAAATTTCTATTTTCTACCAAAACCCACGTGTCAGTGAGTATAAATATACCTTCCAGTACTGGAGCAGGGGGTGATAGTTATCATGATAATAGCTTCCTCTACCCCTTCAGAATCCAGAAGTTCTGTTTGTTCCTCCAGTTTCATACAATAAGCTAGAGACTGTAGCCAGATGTGAGCTGATCCTAAATGAATGGCCTCAACCGGGTCCCAGAATGGATCACTTTCCCGGTCCAGTGTAGTGACTCCATTTAGAAATCTCTGGTACAGCTCCTCCATCAGGAACTTCCTGTTAATGAACTTGGATTTTGACCATATCCATACCTTCAAGACAAATTGCAGTCAGTGATACAGGTTTCCTAAGAAGGCATTGTATATACTGTTAATACTCTTTAGTCATTCAAATATAACTGTTTTTGTTTTGGAATAAATTTACCAGATGTTATTAGTTAGGGACTGTTTCATTTATATTGCAGTACGAATGGTGTAATGGTTAGCATTACTGCCTCACAGCACAGAGGTCATGGGTTCGATTCCCACCATGGCTCTAACGGTGCGGAGTTTGTATATTCTCCCCGTACTTGCGTGGGTTTCCTCCGGGTACTCCGGTTTCCTCCCACTATCCAAAAATATACTGGTAGGCTAATTGGCACCCAACAAATGAACCCTAAAAAAATGTCTGTGTGTGCGTGTACATGCGGTAGGAAATATAGATTGTGAACTCCACTGGTGCAGGGACTGATGTGAATGTTCAACTATACTCTATAAAACGCTGCATAATATGTATGCGCTATATAAGAAACTGTTAATAAATAAATAAATTCATTTATTTAATTTCTAAACCATTTAATTTCTTATATTTATAGCATTTTAAAGGGGTGCATTCAGCATCCCCGTGGTGGGGATGCCAGCATTCACAATACCAATGCCAGCATCCCGACTTCCACGGGGAGACTGGCACTGGAATCTGATCAAGGAGGATGCCGGCACTGAAATCCCTAACTGCTGGGATGGTGAACGTAAGTATATGGGGCAGGTTAGGGCTAGACCCGGGAAGGAGGGGTTAGGTTTTGAATGTGGGGGAGTGAAAGTTAGTGTTAGGCTGTGAGGAGGGAGTGTTAGGCTGCAGGGCAGGGGGGTTAGGGATAGGAAATATATACTAAAAAAGAGAGCGCACTGTGTTGATCAATTTTAGATTTTTACTATACAAATAATGACATATTTAATACATTATGAAAAATAATAATATAAATATACAGACAGTATAATTAAAATATGCATGAAGCACTAGAAATACATTAAAACTTTCCGACCGTGAACCAGATTAATAATTTGTGCCTTCAATTGAGACAGTTCCTGAGGGATCAATAATAAAGTTCCTTTTTAAGAATTGTGCTAATGTACAGCTGATAGCTATCAGTGGGACGGTGCTCCTTATAGTAAAAAACGGGTTATATTACCAAGTGTCTCCTGCAGATAGGTGGGGTGGTGATGTTATATCCAGACGGACCGCCCGCTTCTACCGGTGTTGCTCCGATGGTGAGGGAGCCGGTACCGGGAGCAGGTGATGTTGTATCCAGACGGACCCCCGCTTCTACCGGTGTTGCTCCGATGGTGAGGGAGCCGGTACCGGGAGCAGGTGTCTTGAGACAGAACTCAGCTGGTCTGCTGACAACCAGCGCGGCCCCGATGGAGAGAGAGCCAGCGCTGGGAGCTGACAAGGCTTGAGGAGTAAGTCTGATGAAACCGTCAGCAATAGAAGGACGGAGAAACGCGTCAAGACGTACTTTACTCCGATCGTGACCGCTTTCCAGATTGCCTGTATCGATTCATTTGTGCCCCACATTGCCGGACTGCTCCCACCAACAGCCCAAGGTGCATCTCTCCAGTGTCCCCTGCACAGGTGTGCAGAGACGTTCATTACATCTGACCGTCCGGCGTGACTTACTCCTCAAGCCTTGTCAGCTCCCAGCGCTGGCTCTCTCTCCATCGGGGCCGCGCTGGTTGTCAGCAGACCAGCTGAGTTCTGTCTCAAGACACCTGCTCCCGGTACCGGCTCCCTCACCATCGGAGCAACACCGGTAGAAGCGGGGGTCCGTCTGGATACAACATCACCTGCTCCCGGTACCGGCTCCCTCACCATCGGAGCAACACCGGTAGAAGCGGGCGGTCCGTCTGGATATAACATCACCACCCCACCTATCTGCAGGAGACACTTGGTAATATAACCCATTTTTTACTATAAGGAGCACCGTCCCACTGATAGCTATCAGCTGTACATTAGCACAATTCTTAAAAAGGAACTTTATTATTGATCCCTCAGGAACTGTCTCAATTGAAGGCACAAATTATTAATCTGGTTCACGGTCGGAAAGTTTTAATGTATTTCTAGTGCTTCATGCATATTTTAATTATACTGTCTGTATATTTATATTATTATTTTTCATAATGTATTAAATGTGTCATTATTTGTATAGTAAAAATCTAAAATTGATCAACACAGTGCGCTCTCTTTTTTAGTATATATTTCTTGTTCTTGGTATAAAAGACTTTGTCTTTTCTTTGGGAGCAGCATACTTTTGAGCTGTGTATCTTAAATAAAAAAACATACTGTATATATTATCAATTTTTTGCGCCTGATTTGCCCATAGGGCATTTTTTTCTTGGGTTAGGGATAGGCATCAGCAGAGGTAAGAATTAGGTAGCGGGGAGGGTATCAGTATTCTGAACACTGGAATCCCCATTGCCGGACATTCCGATGTATCCCCCTCATAAATGTAGTTTCATATTCTTACATTCAGTTATTATTTACATATTTTCTAACGTGCCAGAATCTTTGCTATGTCACGTGCTTGTGCTATCATTCTGAATGAATGAAATGTACCAAATAAAATGCATTCATTACCAGGGGGAGAGATTGCACCTAGAAGAAACTGGACATATTTAGAATATTACATAATTTATACTTCCCAACATGACCCGTTCCAGAAAATCCTCACTACCTGGACTTCCCTCTTAATTTATTATTGCAATCACAAGTGTTGAAATTCCTATATGTTACATTAAATAGATGAAAATAGATTATACCAATTATATAGTAAGAGGGAAGTCCAGATAGAAAGCATATTGTCCCCCCTGTAATGGGTCATATGGGGAATTTTGAAAAGCGCAACAGAATATGCAGCACTATATAAGAAACTGCCGCCGAGTCCCAAGGGGGGGGTTGGGGCAGGGTGCGGGTATTTGTGGCCCGGGGTCGGAGCTGGTGGCAGGGCAGGTGAGGTGGACGGGCAGCAAACAGAGTCAATGGGAGAAAGTCTCGTATGCTACAGGTAACCGTGTCGCAGGAGGCTGTTATCCCATCCTCTTCGCTGTGCATGCTCACCTGTCTTCTAACATCCCTCGATGTCCTCTCTCCTGTCGGCTTTGAAGCTCTGATCCCCACAGTACCGCAGGGCTTTGGCACGGCCATTAAGCAGGATGGCCTCGTGGGACACCGGGTGCTATACAGCCGCAACCTCTGCTGTGCGCCGTGCGCTCAACTCCTCTGCAGGAGGAGACTTGCTGGGAGTTTGTGGATAGATGTGTCCTCCAACGCATGTCGGTCTTCTGGCCTTCTTCAGGGAGCTTGTGTAACCAGATACACTGGCAGGTGGAGTTTTTAAATGTTTGTGGGCGTGAATGAGCAGAATGCCGTAGTGGGCTAAAAGACCATTTCTGTCTGTAACATTTTCCATTTTAGAAGTTTATTAGGAGTGGGGGATGGGTCTAACAACTTTTAGGTTCTTATCTAACACCTTTACTTGTGGTTCTAAAAGGCTAAAAGATATCCATGATCCCACAAGTAAAGGTGTTAAATAAGAACGGAAGGCTGACATGCGTTGGAGGACACATCTATCCACACACTCCCAGCAAGTCTCCTCCCGCAGAGGAGTTGAGCACACAGCTGAATGGCACCCGGTGTCTCACGACGCCGTCCTACTTCACGGCCGTGCCGAAGCCCTGCAGCACTGTGGGGATCAGCGCTTCAAAGCCGACAGGAGAGAGGACATCGTGGGACATTAGAAGACAGGTAAGAGTGCGGGGGCGTGGCCTGAGCGAGGAAGAAGGAGGAAGCAAGAAGCCAGAGCTCCTGCTTACCCTTCCAGCAAAGTGCTTTAAAACCCACTATTTGGGTAACCATCTGCACCCCTACCCACTCCAGCAACACCCCAGACCAGCGGGGGACAGTGTGGGAACAGCTGCGGAATCGGGAGACCCCTTATAGAGGTCTCTGCAGATTGCGGCCTAGTACCCCTACAAGCCGGGGCCTCGATTTTGAGCCGCACCCGCCGCCGGAGCTCCGCAGCGGCGATCGCGACGGGACAACCCGTTTTTCAACAAATATATGTTCCGGAGGTGCCCCCCACCACTGCCAGACATCACCAGGGGCTCTGCCCCCCTCCTAGAAGGTAGGAAGAGCTTGTTTGGCCGCCTCAGGCTTCTCACTGAGGACGCGGCGGCCATCTTGGGAGCTGAGCCTAGCTGCAGCTGCGCTCCCCCTGCTGCTCCCCCAGCCACACACCTCACCCCAGACAGCGGGCAACGGAGGACAGCACCTCATAGCCCTTACCTGCACAAGCACCCCCAGAGGGAAGCGCCCTTCCATACCCCACACCAGGCGCTGGAGGCAGTAGAGAGCGGCCATATTGAGTGGGGCAGACACCCCTCACTCTCACCAGTCAGGGCTTCTTAGGCTCTGCGTCCATACAGAGAGACAAAGGGATCTTACTCCCTGACCTTGGGGGGCTGCAGGCTGCCTCATACCTGGCCCTCCTCCCCTGTGGCAGGCCCTGGTCATTTACTACCTGAATACAGCCACTCCTGTCCCCACTGCTGTGACTGCTCTATATCGCTTTATATTGGGACATATTTAAAGGTACAGCTCTGCTTTTCATCGCCACTGACCTTCCTGAGGTTAACCATTGTGTGATCTGTCACATCAATACCTAGAGACTCAGAACCCCTGCGGTGGTGCTACGGGGTCCACCTTATTCTCCACCAGGGGTACTAGCCGTGGCAGGTTCAGCTTGAAAAAGAAAAGACTGCCCTACATTTTGGTCTCTATTATGGGACTTCTCAAAGTGCTAAAACTCCTATCTATGCTAATTTAGCACGTATGACTCCTCCCGCCTTCTGCCAAAAGTAGGGGGATTCCTCGGTCTCACCTATGAAAACTGAACCCATTGTTATGTAACTTTCCATGAACGGATACCTTCCATAGCTGAACAGCACAATTGTCATGCCAGCCAAACGCTCCAAGACCCCAAAACCAAACCCCCAAATCTCCTTCTTCAAACCGCCCTCTCAACAACCTAGACCTAAAGACGTGATCCCTCCCGCCACTCCCACGACCTCTCATCTCCCGTCTCCCATGATGACTCTGGTCACCTCGCCAGCTCCTTGCTCCACGGTGGTTCCCATGGGAGATGGAGACGCTCTGACGGTGGGCACGATGAAGTGTCTTCTAACCCAATTTAAAGATGACGTCACCGCGAAATTCCGCGCCACACTACAAGCCTGCCAACATTCGATTGACGACTTAGGTGGGCGCACTAATCACCTGGAGACTAAGATGGAGGAGGTGGTGGGGTCACACAACAGCCTACTAGATTCTCATAATGAACTTGAGGCGGAGGTCCGAGCGCTACGTGACAAAGTAACGGATTTGGAAGATAGATCGCGGCGTAATAACATAAAGCTGCGTGGCATCCCTGAATCGGTGTCAAATAGTAGCCTGCATGACTATGCTATCAACCTCTTTAAGGGGCTCTTACCGCAGTCTTCTACTGCAACCCTTCTTATCGACCGAATACATCGCTTGCCTAAGGCCAGGGCGGCTCCGGATAATGCCCCTCGTGATGTCCTTTTATGGATGCACTACTTCCAGACGAAGGAAGCTCTGCTTAAAGCTGCCAGACCATCCTCTGACACGGCTACATCCCTTGGGGATATCCAGCTCTTCGGGGACTTATCCGCCGCAACGCTCCTGAAACGCAGGTCACTGAAGCCTATTACAGTTGCTCTACAGAAAGCTGGTACCCCCTACAGATGGGGCTTCCCCACAAAATTGTTAGTGACGCGTGAAGGCTCCATTGTCCCTATCAACTCTGTAGAAGAAGGCCTGAGGCTACTACAGTCGTGGAACATTACCGACCCCATCTCCACTGGCTCCCCCAACCGCAGGCTTCAGCAGGACTGGTCTGTGGTTGAGTAGGGGGTAAGCTCTCCTAGTTATCTTGTTCTGACTGTTACCTGTTTGATATACACTTCTTTTCCCCATTATCTAAATGTGCATTAATGTCTGAGTGTATGTCTTGCTTAATATTGAAGCAGTTACCACGTTATGGGACTTTTCTCAGTTTTCTCAGTCAAGAACTTAGGGTCCTATTACCTACCTATATATGTTATTTTGTATTCCAGCTAGGATTGGTTTAAGTACCAATAGTGTGATTGTATGTCTTGCTTAATATTGAAGCACTTACCACGTTATGGGACATCTCTCAGTTGCCTCAGTCAAGAATTTAAGGTCCTGCCATTTACCTATGCATGTTACTTCGCATTCCAGTTATGTTCGGATTAAGTATTTATAGTTATAAGTCTTGTGGGGCTGAGGCCTCCCCCTTTCGTTAGAGTTATGCTAAATTACTGAGATACGGTAGAAGGTGGGGGGTATGCCACTACCCCCCCTACTCTATGTACACAGTCGCCTCGTTATGGCGACTGGCTAGGATCTCAAGAGAGATCAACTTAGTCTTTTTATTTACTTTCTGTTTTAGTTCCCCTATGTCTCCCCTTTATGTCACCTTGTACACCCCCTACTTATGCATCAGGTATAGTAATTTATACTCTCGATTTCATCAACGCCACGCCAGCTGTCCCTTATGCCCGTCATGGTTAACATAGTATCTATCCATGCAAAGGGCTTAAACTCCCCTTCTAAAAGAAAGGTAGCTTTAAATTATTTTCACAAACTAAAAGCACAAGTAGTAGCGGTCCAAGAGACTCATTTTCAAAAAAATAACCCACCCCTCTTCACTGATTCCAGATACCCTCACTGTTTTACGGCCAATGGTCCCACAAAAAAGGCTGGTGTAGCAATACTTATAGCTCAACACTGTACATTTCAGCTGTCATCTAAATATGAGGATCCGGAAGGGAGATTCCTGATTCTTGTAGGTCATTTAAATAATATTGAAACCACTTTGGTTTCGTGCTATGCTCCAAATGCCAACCAAATAGCATTCTGCAGAAACTTTTGCAGAACTCTCCAACAGCACATGAAAGGGGCCTTAATGATACTAGGAGATTTCAATATGGTCCTCGATCCTGGTATTGATCGTTCACACCCAACCCAAAGCCGGCAGCAGAGGCCACCTAATGACCCCTCCTCTAAATTTCGTCAACTGCTCGCCGAATACGCCTTATTCGATGCCTGGAGATCCAAACACCCCTCAGTGCGAGACTACACCTTTTACTCCCATGTGCACAGGTCATACTCTAGGATTGACATGGCACTGGTGGATAGAGAGACACTAGCATCCATTAGCAAGATTAGTATCCTCCCAATATCTTGGTCAGAACATTCCCCACTTTTGCTTAGCTGGGAGGTTAGTAGACGCACAATCGCCCCGGGCTCCTGGAGACTGGGTACACATCTCATAGCACAACCAGACGCTCGCCAGACTCTGTCAGATTCGCTGGACTCATATATCAAAACCAACTCCCCCTCGGATACCTCTGTCTTCACGCATTGGTGTGCGCTGAAGGCAGTGATCCGAGGCTCAGCAATACAAGTGGCATCTAGAATGAAGCGACAGTACAAACAACGCCAAGCCTCGGCAGAAAGGAAATCAGCCACACTAGAAAAAGCCCATAAAGCAGACCCTTATAATAAAGCCCTTTTTAGACAACTCCTAATCGCCCGGGATACAGTCAACACATTCTCCCTCACAGAAGTCCACCGTAATATCCAAAGGCTTAACCAAAGATATTATACGCTGGGCAATAAGGCAGGCCGCCTGTTGGCCCGCAAATTGAGAGGCCGTAGAGCCAAAGAACGCATACATGCAATTTACACCCCCAGGGGTACCAAAGTAGTTGACCCTTTTACCATAGCCGACACTTTCGCGGAGTACTACTCGCAACTGTATAATCTAAAAGATGATCCCAACACGCCCCAACCAACTTTAGCTAAAATAAAAAAGTTCCTTGATAGGCTAGACCTCCCCTCTCTTGACTCAGTGACTTGCGAAGCACTTGGCTCCCCGTGGACACTGAGTGAAGTAGAGGCGGCCATCGATTCATTCCCCTCAGATAAAGCCCCAGGCCCAGACGGCTACCCTTCTAATTTATTCAAAGCATTTAAGACTACACTTGCACCTGTGCTCCTGTCGGTCTTTAACGAAGCCTCTCATTCCTCCTCCTTTCCTAAGGAGATGTTGGGGGCCCGAATAGTTACTATACCGAAGCCAGGCAAGCCGCCCACTGCGGTACAAAACTATCGCCCCATAGCTTTATTAAACACGGATATCAAAATATTTGCGAAGATGATAGCCAACAGAATATCGCCATTACTCCCCAAACTCATCCACCAGGACCAGGTGGGCTTTGTGCTGGGCAGGCAAGCGTCCGACAACACCCGGAGGGTCATTAACCTAATGGAGTATTGTCAACTCCAGGGCCTCCCAATGCTAATTCTCTCCCTGGACGCGGAAAAAGCCTTTGATAGGCTCAACTGGGACTACATGAAGGCCACTCTCACTAGGTTTGGGTTCAAGGGAGGAATATTACAATCCATGTTAGCGTTATACTCCGCCCCATCGGCCTCGGTATTCACTAATGGCTGCTCTTCCACCTCATTCAATATTTCCAATGGGACACGTCAAGGATGCCCCCTATCACCCCTGATGTTTGCCTTGTCCATTGAACCCCTAGCGCAATGTATTAGATCTAGGCAATCTGTCGTTGGACCTGAGATTGGCGGGCTTTCTCATAAAATCAGCCTCTTTGCTGATGACATTTTACTATGCCTACTCCAACCTGAGGCTTCTCTCTCACACCTACACAGTATCCTAGACTCCTATACAGACATCTCCTTCTACAAATTAAATACGACAAAAACAGAAGCCCTTCCTATAAATGTGCCGGAGGAGGTCCTACGTAGACTAAAAGAAAAATACAAATACTCATGGCAATCAAAATCGATTAAATACCTGGGGGTTAATCTCTCTAGAGAAGGGGACCTAATGAACTGTAACTTTGACCCACTATATAGGGCATTTGAAAAGATCACAAAAGAGTGGATGATGCAGGAAGTTTCTTGGGTCGGCCGTGTGGCAGCGGCAAAAATGGTTTTACTCCCCAAGCTAATGTACCTTTTTCGTACAATCCCTAGACCCTTCCCTAAAGCTTTGTGCAATAAATTTATTCCAAATACATCTGGGGCGGGGCAAGGCCGAGAATAGCTAGATCAACTCTGACTGTGGCCAAAAGTGTAGGGGGGGTGGCATACCCAGATTTGGAAAAATACCACTCGGCGTGTATACTTGGCCAGATTAGGGACTGGTTCTCTAGAGATGCTCCCAAACCGTGGGTATCCATAGAACAGAACGCAGTTTTACCTTTCTCCCTATCAGACTTTCCCTGGATGCCGGGGGCCTTGGCTACCCGAGAAGCCAGGAACTGTAGAGCGATTCTGGCGACCTTGTCCGCTTGGCACGGTCTAATCCATAGCATTCAGGATAAGGCCTTGCCCACCCCGCAGTTATCCCTCCATTCCATAGCCCTCACGATTCAGGACCTACAGCTAAATACCTGGCGAGATTTAGGCCTGCAGTCTATACAGGATGTCCTTCTTGATGGGACTGTAGCCCCCTTCTCTTTCCTTCAATCTAAATACAACATCCCAAAGCAGGATTTTTACAAATATCTGCAGGTACGGAATTGGGTGCAGAAACACATGCCAAAATCCCCAGATCAGAGTGGTCTCCCTAAAATCCTAACATTTCTCCTCACTTCCCAGTCTACGAAAGGGAATATCTCTAGGTGGTATCAATATTTACTCAGCGTACAGCAAAAAGTGAAGTTCCCAGCACAAGTTAAGTGGGAGAGAGATCTTCCTAACACTTTTAACGAAGAAATTTGGGAAGCTATTTTTAAATCGAGCTTTAAGATTTCTGGGTGTGTAAACCCCGGTGCGGTTACATACAATTTGGCCAGATGTCTCAGCTAGCTGCTGGAGGAATTGTGGAATGACGGGAGACCTTTTGCACATCTTTTGGCGCTGCCCTGCAATTCACACACTCTGGAGCGAGGTTTTCCTACTTATCTCAGAGGTACTGGGGGTGACTGTCCCAAAGGATCCTCTAGTGGCGCTATTCCACTATCTCCCCAAAGACACGATTGGAGAAGACAAATACCTCCTGGGTCATATCCTGATAGCCACAAAAGCTTCCTTGGCCTACCTGTGGAAATCACCCGAAATCCCTAACATATCAGTGATTATAAATAAGATACACAAACATTTTGTATTCGAGACAGCTGATCACGGTTTTTCCACAATGTCCCCATCTATACGCACAAAGTGGCTTAAGTGGTCCAAATATAGGGAGAGAACGGGCTGCCTCTCCACGCAAAACGTCCCGATTGGTTTGTCTTCCCTCAGATCCCCTAGTTTGAGCCCAAGGGCCCCTGCCCTGACTTGTGATTGACCCGTTGATTGCCAAGTAGTAGGATATTTACAACTTGTTGTTGTTGAGACATTGTGTACCTGATGTACTTCCCCCTTCCCCATACTCCCCCTCCCAATCTCGCCCTGTTTCTTTTTTCTGTACCCCCATCCCTCCTTTCTATTTGCTCAATTACTGTAATTGTCTTATATCATATGTTGATATTTTGTGCATCTAAAACAAGAAATATTTTCTCAATAAAAATCTAATGATAAAAAAAAAAAAAGAAGAAGACAGGTAAGAGTGCACCACGAAGAGGACGGGACGCCAGCCTCCCGCGACACGGTTACCTGTAGCATGCAAGACTTTCTCCCATTGACTATGTTTGCTTCCCGTCCACCTCACCTGCCCTGCCACCAGCTCCTGCCCCGAGCCACAAATACCCGCACCCAGCCCCAACCCCCCTTTATTTCTGAGCAATTATATAGCTTAATAAAATTCTTATTTTATGTACCCACTAGCATCTTATCATCATTGCAGCATTATAATATACACCCTAACTCTCCCATCTGTACCAACAATTCCATATGTACAGCTCATACTTTACTGCTAGGTTTGGCACTAGTATACACTTGTTTTACCGCAAGCGCAGGTCTCGACTATAATATTTGTCTATAAATTACCTTGGGAGGGTGGCTGCTCTCTCTGGAGACCAGCAGCTAATTTTTACCCATATATACTACTGTAGGTCACATTCAGTGAGTGCAGTATCCACCGACTACCTTAGTGGCTTTATTGGCTCTGGTGGGCATGTTACATCAGACACTCTGAGCAACCATAGTATTGCTGTAATGTCCAATGGTGCGGCCGATGTCTGATTGATGCTAGAATTTGTACTAATTGCAGAATGTGAATGTCTCAGTAGAACAGCCTTCGGTGGCGGCATTAGACTAAAGATGCAGTAGCGGCTGTGAATGTAGCGCAGCTGCTTCTTCATATACGTCTACCTGTGAATCTCCCTCTTATATGTACTTAAGATTCGTTATACTCAATGTCTGAGAACATTATGAAGTCTGCATAAACAGAACACATTTAGATGTAAAATAAGCAATATGATGCATAGCTGTCACATGAAACACGAGGAACATACTGCGGATGTACTAAGATACCTGTTGGGTAATTTTATTTATCACTTTCACCATTATTTCTTTTTGGAGGTCATAGCCCCTGGAATCAGTCAATGCCAAATTTTTCACCTTCAGTTCAAACTTCAGGTCCTGCTCACAGATATATATAAAAAAAAAAACAATTTATCAAGTAGGCATTTATAGCACAAGCAGATGCAGCTACTATCTTACCAATGGTTCATGTCTTTCCCAGCACTAATGAGGGGATGAGAGGGGTAAATTGCCCTGCAATGTGACTGCGAGTAGCACTTACTGGGCGGGATACTCTAACATCTGCGGCCCCATTCGCCGCCTACAGCAACCATAATAATCGCATATGCACTAACAAAGGAGATTATTAAAGCAAAGGACAGCTCTTGCAATAAGAACTGTCGGTACTTGTTTCCTAGAACGGCCACAACGATTTAGATCGTTGTGGTCGTAAGATAAAAAATCGGATCGATCGCATCGCATGCGATTTGGTCGCATACGATGCGACCGATCCGATCGAACGATTTTTCACCCGATTTTTTTTTTTTTTCCACCAGATTTGTTTAAATTGCCCCCCCAAATGTTAATAAGTGTGCTAGACCCCACGATAGACGTGAACCCGAAGCGTGGCGAGCGCAGCGAGCCCGCGAGGGGCGGCGGTGCGCGTCCTCCGACCTTTTCATTCCCCTACTATCCACTAGGGCGTGGAGTGAGAATATAATAGTGTGGCGAGCGCAGCGAGCCACCGAGCCCGAAGCGTGGCGAGCGCAGCGAGCCCCGCGAGGGGACGCGTCTAACTTCACAGGTATACGCGTCCCCTCGCGGGGCTCGCTGCGCTCGCCACGCTTCGGGCTCGGTGGCTCGCTGCGCTCGCCACACTATTATATTCTCACTCCACGCCCTAGTGGATAGTAGGGGAATGAAAAGGTCGGAGGACGCGCACCGCCGCCCCTCGCGGGCTCGCTGCGCTCGCCACGCTTCGGGTTCACGTCTATCGTGGGGTCATGGCGGGCACATAAAAAATGTGAAATGGGTCATATTGGCCCATTTCACCTTTTTTATCATTTTTCCCTATGTGAGATGGACTTAATCAAGTCCATCTCATCTTGTGCCATTATAATGGCACAAGACCGACCGATTTCAATGTTAAAAGATTTTTTAACATTGAAGTCTATGGAAAAATCGGGTCAATCGGTCGGTCGCATCGCGGCCGATTTTAATTGGTCGCGACCGATCGATTGACCCGATTTCTGTCAATCAAAGTGAAAAAATTGTAAAAAATCGGCCACATCGTGAGGATCGTGTCCCTTAATTAAGAGCCACGATCACTCACGATTGTGGCCGTTCTAGGAAACAAGTACCGAACTGTCTTTATGATTCCTCACCATCAGTGGACTTCCAGGTCTGAGTCCCAGGAGTCCCTCTGCACATGATGGCACCAGCTGCAGGGCATGCTGGGAGGGATCAATGACAGTTCCCTCACACATCGCTGCGGAGAGAAGCCATCATTTTCTGGTGATACTGCCCTGCAGTAGTACACCGGCGTACAGGCTTTAGTGCATAAGAAAATGCAGTAAAAACTCGATAAAGGGGTGTTTACCACATTTTGCCGTTGGTGCATCCCCATGACTGTGTCGCTTAAAGATTGTGTGCATTTGACAGGCAATTATTTATTTTCTTGTTCCTAGAATTATTGTTTTCTTTTTCATATATATATATATATATATATATATATATATATATATATATATTTCATATATTGTATTCTTTTCCATATATATATTCATTCAGTTTATAGATTAATGGTCAATATATTTTGTGTGCACATTGCATTGGTGGGTTTGTACCAGCAATATGTCTGTGGATGACATACTTCACATACATATCACATCGGCCCTGCAGCACAGCTGATGGCTAATACTGTACATCCGCCATTTTGCCATGTGTACCGACTGTGGAAGCCGATGTTACAGATGTGTGGGCACATTATAATGCCCACGAGCTGCAGGACAGGGATCAGAGGGGTTCTGCCTCCTACAGATCACATTCACCCTCCACATTCACTTCCAACATACGTTCAGAGGATTTGCCATTACAGATTTTACCTTTATAAGCTCCTCACTCATCTGATTTGCTTCAGCCACCAGGGGAATCAATTTAATATAGTCATGGAAGACGGCTAGGACACTTGGGTCAGGTTTACCATCTTTATTGTGCATAGCACCTAGGTGGACAATGAGGAAATAACAAATTCATTATACACCATTCAAAAGATTAGCTAGTAATATAAGAATGGTCTAGAAAATATAAGAAATGTAATGGTCTACCTCAGAGATGAGAGTTTAGTATTGCTCTATATCCTCGGCAGCACCTATGGCCGGGACACTGTAAATCTGCTGCACCTGTCATTATGATCAGGACTGTCCCCTTGTACAGAATGGTAGGAGTTCCCTGACCGAGTTTATAAAATGGACAAGGTAGAAAGAGATGGTCTCTTTGGACAGTCTGTGTGTGCAGGGAGAGGACGTTGCAATTTTGCTGTTACTGTAACATGAATCTGGCCTGTTAATATAAAGTATACCAAAGTGGCTACAGCTGAGAGTTGTAGGTTTCCCTGTAGTATGTGCATAGTATAGACTTACTTTACTTATTAGCCTTTAGTTAGGAATAGATACAGTGTTTCCCAACTCCAGACTTCGGGGACCCTAACAGTGGATGTTTTCCGAATCTCCTGTGTCTGCTATGGGGCCCATCTTTACTGTCTAAGTAATATGTTTTACATACATGTATCACCATCAGTTGCTAACTAGGGGGCCCTAAAAACTTTTGCTATGTGGCCTACGAATATCTAGTTATGCCCCTGTGTTAAGTGAAATAGCGCTACCTGTGAGGTATACAGCCAATGTGTCGACACTAATTAGGTCGACACGTAATAGGGTTGACCCTATGACCCATCCCCACCAGTAGATATTTTGAATTATATCAACCAGTAATGAATACAACTGTGCACCAACTTGGACATCTTAAAAACATGCACTATTAAGGGTTCCCCAGGACTGGACTTTGGAAACACTGTATTAGGAGGTTTTGCTGTGAAATAGTAGCTACAGTATGTTATTTACTGGTCACACTGCTATACATGGGAAAGGTACCTTCTTACTTATAAAGGGTGACTACATGCCACAACAAGAAGATGTCTTTAACAAATTGGTCCAATATTGTTGTCTGTATGGTGCATTCTTATTCTGTAATTGCAACTAAAACACAATTCCCTGACATTACCAACACCTAAATCTATAGGATCATTGTGTGTGGTCAGAAGATGGCTAAAGCTTGCGCCTGTGTGGACAGTCCTAACACATCCAATTCCCCACAAAAAGGGATAGACATGATCTAGTTGTTAGATCCAAGTGCGAGCTGGCTAGAACTTATCTTTGTTAGTAAGTAGCCAAACTGCACAGTCAACCATTCAATTTGCTCTTGGCTGGAATGCCAATTTTACATGTTGGTGGATCTATTAAGAGGTAGGTTGTTGTGTCATGCCACTGTGTTTAGCTGCAGCAATATTATAAGACATTTAAAAAAAAAAAACACATGATCAAAGTAATTGCTGATCGCAGGTAATTAGCCCAATAAGCCAGCACATGCTAATGCAAGCGAAGCAAAATCTCTGAAATTTGCTAAAATGGGGCTGTGGCCAGGCGAGAACACACAGGTGTCACCGAACCTGTGCGTTTTTGCAGCAATATGGTAATATTATTGGGGTGATCTAATCAGATTTAAAAAAAAAAAAAAAAAAAACATTGTCGAGACTTTGGGATAAATAGCATAACATTGCTGTTTTCCACTCCTGATGGTTAATAGGATATCTCTGAATGTGTTTTTTTCAGTCACAGAGACCTTTCCCTCACTTGTGAACACTGGGGGTTATTCTGATTCACTCGGAAAGTCACAATCACTCTCTAATGGACAAAACCATATGGACTGCAGGTGGGGCTGATGTAACATGCGCAGAGAGAGTTAGATTTGGGTGTTTTATTGTTTCTGTGCAGGGTAAATACTGGCTGCTTTATTTTTACACTGCAATATAGATTTCAGTTTGGAGAACACCCCCACCCAAATCTAACTCTCTCTGCACATGTTACATCAGCCCCACATGCAGTTCATATGGTTTTGTCTATTAGAGAGTGATTGAGCCTTTCCGAGTGAATCAGTATAACCCCCACAGTTGCAAGGTAAGAAAACATACCCAGTTTATCTACGCTGAAGCCTTCAGCTGCTGCCAGTTCAGACTGAAAGAAATCATAGTCAAACTTGCTGATGTCATCACATCCACGTTCAGTCGGGAATCCAATGTACAGATATCCACTATTTGACCCAAGAATTATTCGATCCTAGAAATACAATATTAGCCCTTAACATGGATGGAGAAAAACATTGCGACATAACTAGCTGATTAGATTTAAAGGTTCAAATACTACAGGTGGCCAGTAGGAGCTACTGTATACTGTATATTGGTAGTTGGGCGAATCCTTATTAAAGTAAGCTCCAAATATATTTTGACACTACAATGCCCAACATTTGTTTGTTTATAGTATTTGGAATGGGATGCCCATTTGTCAGGGTACTACCTACAGCATATATGTTTCTATATCTCTGTAACAATTCCAGTACCACTAAAGAATAATTCACTGATGCCTAAATATTCCTACATCACTCCTACATACTCAGTGTAACTTACCAGGTGCTGAAGTTTAGTATTCATAAAAATGGCCACTCCATTAACAATGACTTTAGCCTTGCCATACGGTTTTACCAACACCTTGTTCTCAAAGTTGATTAATGTGGCATGTTTGGGTAAAATTCTACATGAAAATAAAATTGCATGTAAATTAGTTACAGGACTTTTTGAAAATGCTAAATGCCTATTAGTCATGACAAATAGCCAAGTTCAATAAAAATACAAATGAGAGGACAATTACATATAAAACACAAGTTACTTTTTTATCCCCACAACTACGGCCACTACAGGGGGTTATGATCACTATGGGGTATGATTGGTCCAGCAATGCATCTGAGGCCTCTGCTCTCAAAAGGGAAATGTGGAGGCTGCTTCTGGGGATGTGTGGTGAGGTTACAGGATACTGGGACATTATATTTATATTATATTTGTATTTTTTTTTGTTGCATTTAAATGTTTATTTCATGAGTGGAGTAGTGTCTAAATTAATTTTCCCTTATAAAGTGTGACTGGAAAGTACAAAATATGGTTCATTAAAAAAGGCTGAGCTCTGGTTTTCAATCCTCCAGATACATATAAAGATGGCATCCTTTTGTAGATATGAAAAGGTTCCACAGCTCCCCTATAAGCATGTAAGCTAATTTATGTTTTTATTCCCCCATTGAATCTCATGCGTGCGAAGGGGTGGCAGGCGTACCACCATTTGAAGGGGCTGCTTCTGGTTGACTTGCAAGGGTGCGAATTTGCATCCATGCGCATCAACTAGAATAACCCGCTAGATGCAGCATTCCTGATTTTTTGCACTTAAATCTTTGAAAATGCTATTTTCAGAGGTTTGGCCACATACTATGCACCAAGCACCCGGAATGCAGTGACGACAAGGGGGGTTATTCTAGTTCACTCCTTCTGGCAAATTCCTTCTTAGATGGACAAAACCATGTGCACTGAAGGGGGGCAGATGTAAAATGTGCAGAGAGAATTAGATTTGGGTGAGTTATTTTGTTTCTGTGCAGGGTAAATACTGACTGCTTTATTTTTACACTGCAATATAGATCTCACTTTGAAGTAAAACCCCACCCAAATCTAATTCTCTCTGCACAAGTTACATCTGCCCCCCTGCAGTGCACATGGTTTTGTCCATCTAAGAAGGATTTTGTCAGAAAGAGTGAACTAGAATAAGGCCCAAGGTCTGTTAACTCTGGTGCCCTATAGAAGCCTATTGATTTTCTTGGATATTATTATATCATGAATGACTCAGTGGTTGCCTCATTATGTGTAATTGTATCACCGCCTATACCTCATTTTCCCCTTTATTCCTTCTGCCTACCCTCCCTCCCTCCCACTGTCTATTGGTTGTACTATTGCAAAAAAATGACAATCTACAGTTAAAAAAAATTGAAAGAAGCCTATGGATTTCCATCGCATTTCCCTGCTGAGAGACCAGCACCGGCCACAGTGCGCATGTTCGCTGATGCATGAGACGCTGCATGCTGCATGAGACACTGATGTCAAAAGACAGCTCTTACTACATACGGTCCTGAGTCTGGTCGCTTCATTCTCCCTTCGCACAGGGCACGATGTTTAGCAAATGCACATGCGCATAAACCTTTATGTGCCTGTGCAGCCGCTTGTGTGAGTGGGCATGCAAATTGTTTATTTGACAGCCCATTGGCACATAGCAGCGGGGCTGGGGGGCTTGGGGTGGCATTGAGAGGTTGCGGCCATGGGAACTCCCAGCGTTTCATGACCATCCCATGAAAATGCTGGGCGTTCCCATGGGAATGCACCCGTGATATGGGTGCTGGGGGCAGGCAACATGATATCATGAACAGGGACACCGCAGAACTAAGACACCAGAGAATGATTTTGCCCTGCCCTGGAAAATCGGCAAGGAGGGGCGGACGGTTATGCAGGCTGCGGGCAGCGTTTAGAGGACCCGCAAAGCTGTGAATTTTGCTGCTTTGTTTGTCA
This sequence comes from Crinia signifera, assembly GCF_055691185.1. Lineage (NCBI taxonomy): Eukaryota > Metazoa > Chordata > Amphibia > Anura > Myobatrachidae > Crinia > Crinia signifera. The sequence continues at coordinate 97,713,537 of NC_139219.1, forward strand.
ACCAGAATCACCTCCATGGTGTAACTAAATGCTGATACATGCAGAAAATGGCTCAAAGCATCCCGGCCCATGTGTCTGTGACTCTGTTTACAGCCAGTGATGTCCAGAGAGGGCAGGAGGGGGTACTAATTACCCGGGCCCTGATATGATGGAGGGGCCGAGTAGGACCCCCATTATCTGACAGCAGCAGCTCTTTTTAACCTAACACATATTGCTGTGTGCTGGGCTGCAGTGTGGCAAGTAACACACCCTGGGCAATGAACATGTAACTTCATATGGGCAATGAGCATGTAACTCCCCCAGGGCAATGAGCACGTAACCCCCCCTGGTTAGGTTAGCAGACGTTATGTGGCATATTATGTAATAGATATTACAGTGTGTGGTGTAATATGTAACATGCATTACGGTGTGTGGCATAATATGTAATAGGCATTATGGTGTGTGGCATAATATATATAATAGTCAGTAGGGTGTGTGGCATAATATGTAGTAGGCATTACGGTGTGTTTTATAAAATGCAATAGGCATTGCGCTATGTTTTATAATATGCAACAGATATTATGGTGTGTGGCATAATAGGTAATAGGCATTATGTGGCACAATATGTCATAGGCATTACAGTGTGTTTTAGAATATGTAATGGGCATTACGGTGTGTGGCATAATATGTAATGGGCATTACAGTGTGCGTAATCTTGGTGCAGGGTGTCTAAGGGGCTCTACATAGAGCAGTGTCTCTATGGGGCTCTACCTGGTGCAGTGTGTGGTGTAATGATGACTGGTATAAATATGTGGCAATGTCCCTTCCCCATTTCCTACTTTTTTGCCTACATATAGTCAAAGTTAGCCAAAATTGCACAGTGATAAGGTGGCTTGCGATACCGATGCACGGTCGATATCGCAAGTAGAAATAGACTGTGCAGCACAGTCTATTTCTACTATATAGCTCCCCCCCATGCAGAGTTTGTTGCCCCCTGGCCGATGCTCTAGTCTTTCCTGTCACCGATGTCTCTAGATATAGTGTTAGGTACGTAGTTCTGTCTAATGTTATTCTGGCTCTGCCCATTTTTGATTTTGTGCCGCCCACATGAGGAGACTTCCAGAAATTTTGGACTTCCACTTTTAGTACCCCATCTGCCCCTGGTCACAATTACTATCACAGCTACAGTAAGTGAATTGACCTCAGAATGTTGCTCCCCATATACAGTATCATTTACATAGTGTAAGTGTTGATCAACAATGGGGGCATATTCTAAATAAAAACCCTACCCCCAGTATCTCTATAAATAAACAGTAGGGGAAAACATATTTTGATTATTTTCAAATACTGTATGCTTCATTTATACTGAATATTGGAATAGTTAATTGCATTTCCATTATACATACCCTAGTGCCCTCATGGTTATTTCATTAGAAGCTGCTTGACCAACATCAGAGGATCCTGCAACAGAAGTCAGATGTTGGTGCACAATTTTTGCCTCTGGAAACATGTAGCCATACAGTAACTCAGATTCCTTATCACAATTGGATTTATTATTGCAACTATATTTTCTCATTTGATGCCAGCCAAAGCTATGATAGAGCAGGGCAATAGCCAGGGCACCTGACTGTATGATGCATCTAAATGGCAATTTTAGTTGACTGTTTTCTGCAGGAAAAGGCTCTTCTTCATCCCCCTACAGTACATATCTGTGCAAGGGCGTAACTACCATAGGTGCAAGGGGTGCAGCTTCTATGGAGCCCAGAGCTAAAGGGGGCCCATCTTTTTTTTTTTTTTTTTTTTAAACGTTTTTATTAAGTTTTTCCAATGTAAAACATTTCAAAGTAAAACATTTTCTGTACATTGTAATATTTGTTTCGCAGAACAACTCAAAGTATTACAAAATAAAGCATAACAATTATATATAAAAAGGGATCTTGAGTCACAATTATTTTGCTTACTGTAACATGTTACCGGGATTTTCTATCCCCTATTCAAAACTATGCAGGGCATAATATTTTAGATTATCTGGGTCTCTGTATTGACCCCAACTCTTTCAACTGCCGCCCTAAATATACCTTTCCTTTATACAATAGCTATTAGTATTTGAACAAAACAAATGTCTTACCTCTATCCTAACTCACCTTAACCCCATAAGCTCCCAACCTCCCTCCCATTCCCTCCCCCCTCTAGAACTCCGTGCATCTCAGTTATTTGATAATGATCTGAGTAAGTACCAAGATGTGCCCTCAAATATTTTCATGACATGTTTCTGTGTGTCTTCACCCAGTGATCTAATAAATGTTCCCCATTTTGCATAAAATTTCTTAACGCCTTCCTCCACCATCGGCAGTGTAGCTCTCCTATCAAAATATAGCAATTGTGTTAGTGCTACTTTCACATCCTGCAAAAATGGAGGAGATGGGCTAGTCCAGCTGCGCAGGATTACTTTCTTCGCAACTGTCACAATTATGGTCAAGAGAGGGAACAGTTCGGTTTTTCGGCCAGGTATACTCCAGTTGGAGAAGTTCGCGCAGAGCATTGCCAAAGGGTCTTTTGTAAGTTTTATTCCACATGTAGTATTAATATACATCATTACTTTGTCCCAAAATTTCCTAATTTTTCCGCAATCCCACATATGATGGAAGAATGTAGCATTAGAGCCCTTGCATTTAAGGCACAGTCCTAGTTCCCCAGGTATAAAGTATTTTCTCTGGGTTTGTGAGATGTACGCTCTATGCAGAGTTTTTATGTGAACTTCCTGCAGCATAGTGGAATGTAAAACTTTAAGTGTTTTCCCCATATGTTCATAGAGTGTTTCACTTGAAGTAACCCCTGGAATGTCTGTCCGCCACTTTGGCACCATGGCGGTCCAAACCTTTTCAGGTGAAGTCGGCAGTATTTCCCCATATATATATTTTATCCTATAAGGACCCGTGGAGCTCAAAGCAAACACTTGTTGGATCACATCTGGAGTACCAGCCTCCAGCATAGGACCCTTTTTAGATTGAATAAAGTGCCTGACCTGTAGAAACATGAAGAAATCTCTGTTGGGCAGTGAATATTTAGTTGCTATGTCTTGAAATGATAGGAGCTTTCCTCCAGGGTCGAATACGTCCTTGACCGCCAGTATCCCTTGCTTTTTCCATCTATCATATCCCAATTCTGACATTCCTGGAGTAAATCCTGGGTTTCCCCATAATGTATCATATTTTGTATTCTGGTGGCTGCGGCCCAATTTTTTGTTAATGAATAGCCATGCAGAATATGTGTCTTTAAACAATATATTTGCTAATATTTGCTGTGGAATTTTAGTTCTAGGGACATGAAGCAGGCCTGCTAGTGAGTATGGTGAGACTATGTCTCCCTCTAGTGCCCTGTGTGTGTATGCATCAGACCCCTGAAGCCAATTTAATATATACCTCATGTGGACTGCTTGGCTGAAGGCCAGAACATTTGGTATTCCTAACCCCCCATCAGCTTTTTTAAGATATGTTTTATGTCTGGAGATACGTGTTTTTTTCCCCTGCCACAAGAAGGAGAAAAATATCTTATTGATTTTCTGTATATCAGTTCTGGATAACCTAATTGGCAGCATCTGAATGCTATATGAGAGCTTTGGGAATGCAATGACCTGTATGACTACCGCCCTTCCCAGCATTGATATCGGTAATGATTTCCAAATCCCCAGCATTCTCTCCAACTCTCCAATAATAGGTGAATAATTTAGTTTGTATAAATCACCAATATTGCTTGGGACATTTATGCCTAAATATTTAATGGCTTTGGAATTCAACTTGAAGGGGGCTATGACATGTCTCGGTATTTCTGCTACCTGAGGTCCTGATACCTGCAATATTTCCGATTTATGATAGTTTATCTTATAACCCGCAAAAGATCCAAATCCATTAATACATGTCTTAATGGCCGGTAGGGATTCCGATAACTGGGATACGAATAGCAGCATATCATCTGCGAAGAGACTGACTTTTAATTCTGTGTTTCCTACCGTGATCCCCCTGAAACCCTGATTTGCCCTAAGTGCCACTGCAAGTGGTTCCAGAGCCATTGCGAAAAGAAGTGGGGACAGCGGGCACCCCTGCCTCGTCCCCTTTTGAATAAGGAAAGGGAGCGAGATATATCCATTACATGCAACCTGTGTGTAGGGTGAGGTGTATAGGGAATTTATCAGTTGAATAAAGGTCTGAGGGAATCCAAATCTAGCCAAGGTTTCGTACAGATGGTCCCAGGTGACCAGATCAAATGCCTTTTCGGCGTCCATAGATATTATGACCCGATCACCCGAGCCCCCCTCTTCCCTTAGCCTCTGGACCACCGACAGTAACTTGCGTACATTTACCACCGAATGGCGACCATGTATAAACCCGGTCTGATCCTCAGAAATAACTGTAGGCAAAATGTATTTAATCCTTTCAGAAATAATTTTGGTTAACAACTTATAGTCAGTGTTTAATAACGAGATGGGCCTATAAGACCCCGGTTCCTCTAGGTCCCTTCCCGGCTTCGGGAGCACCTTAATTACTGCCGAGTTGAAATACAGCGGTAGTTGCTGTCCCGTAAGTATGGCATTAAAGACTGCTGTCAGATTTTCACTTATCCTAGGTTTTAGAATCTTATAAAATTCCCCTGAATAACCATCTGGCCCAGGGGCTTTGAGGGGTTTTAATTTGGTTATTGCCTGTGTCACTTCTTCTACTGTTATGGGGGCCATGATTCGTTCCGCCGCAGCTGTAGAAATCTGTGGCATGGAAACCGAGTTCCAAAATTTATTTTTTTCCTCCTGATTTAATTCTCCCTGGGAGTAAAGTTTAGAGTAGAATCCCCTCAATACTTCAAGTATATCCGGCCCTTTGTGTACCCTATTACCCCCTGATGTATGTAGGGTTTTAATGTGTGCGGATGTTCTTGTGCCTCTTATTAAATTGGACAGCAAACGTCCATTTTTGTTGCCGTGCCGGTAGAATTGAAAATTAGTATTATCTATACTTGACAGAGTTTGGGATTCCAGCAACGCATCGAACTGAGTTTTTGCCTGCATATATTCATTTTTGTGTGTCATGGTAGGGGATGCACTATAATTAGCATAAGCAGATGTCAATAGCTCTTGAGCCCTAAACAAATCCACCGTCCTGTCCTTGCGATATTTATTTACGTATGAAATGATTTCTCCTCTGAGAACTGCCTTTGCCGCTTGCCATTTCAATAGTGGATCTGTATTGTGCTCCCCATTATTATGTTGGTACTCCATCCACTTGGCCTCCAGGGCATCCCTGAATGGTTTTGACGATGCTAAGTACGAGGGAAACCGCCATTGGCGGTGTTTCCCGACGTCCAGCCCCGTTTCCAGCAGTATCCATATCATGGAATGGTCCGACAAAACTATCGGTTCCATTCCAGCTTCTAGGAGACGCCCGCAGAGGCCAGTAGACACAAGCATGTAGTCAATTCGTGACAGTGATCCATGAGCTGCGGAAACACAAGAGTATTCTCTATCAGTTGGATGTAGTAGTCTCCAGCTATCTACTACCTGTAGTTGTGATGAAATATCCCCAATGCCTAATGCTGGATTAGTGGGTTTTCGTTTGGGTTTAGAGGATTTATCTATTGATGGTCTGGCTACTATATTAAAATCCCCCCCTAGAATTAATCGTGAATCTGCATACGGGTATAATTTTGTCAATAAAGTAGTAAAAAATTTTTTTTAGTAAGCATTAGGTGCATATATATTACATATTACATACTTTTCCCCCTGAATTGTCATTTCTGCAAGAATATAGCGCCCCTCCGGGTCTATAATAGTTTTGGTAACCTCCGCCCCCAATGCCCTCCTCGACAATATCGCCACCCCCCTTGCCTTTGAATTAAAGGAAGCATAAGCTTCCACCTTGAATCCCATTGCTCCCAGTTTTTCATGCTCACTATCAGTGAGATGTGTTTCCTGTAGCAGGACGATGTCTGCTTTTTGCTTTTTAAGATATAACAGTAGCTTCTTCCTCTTTATCGGGGAGTTGATCCCTCCCACATTCCAAGAACACAATTTCACATTAGACATCATATCTTACTGTAAGAATATTCCCTACTAAAAATGCACTCGGCCCTGAGTCCCACCCCCCCATCCCCCCCCTGAACAAACCACAGAAAAACACACCCGCAACTTTCCCATCCCTCCACCCCCCACCCCCATGACCCCAAAAACTTTCCCCTGCGAATAAAATCGCTCTCATGCTGTGCAATTTAACTTTCACACCTCTAGCAGTGAGGGGTGAGCCTAAACATTTTGGCTCCTCCCTCCCCAACATCCTTCTAACGGCTATTGCCTTACCTCCGTCTATCGCTACGCACCCGGATTGACCAGATCTAACCAATCCCCCCGGTTACGTAGTCGGGTCGGCACCCCTAATATAGATACAGAATTTATAACATGTAATTCACGTTCCCCTTAGTATCCCATGTAAACCATACATAAATCACACTTATTAGCTTTTACATCTTAAGGTACTTAAGTGCATATAAAGGCCTCAAGCTATGAAGGTTCTATTAGGATTAACAACGTGTAAATTACTAATAAATATCAACCCCCAAAGCCTTGTGGCTGATACATTAGCCAGCTGTTCCACTTATATTTCTTACGGCTGAGCAGATTCTGCATTCTCCATCCGGAGATATGCCCTGGCATCTGCTGCTGTAGAAAAATCCTTGAAAGAGTCCCCTTCAAACACCCTAAGACGGGCGGGATATAACAGGGCAAACTTCTTTTTATCTGCAATGAGCTTTGAACAAATGCTGGTAAATTCTTTCCGCGCCCTGGTCACTTCCGCCGAATAGTCTTGAAATAAATGCAGCTTGTGACCTTCCCTCTGCAATGATTTTAGCTTTCGCGAGGCTGTCCATAAAGTTTCCTTGTGTAAATAATTAAGGCATTTAAATATTATGACTCTTGGTCTCACGTTTACTCCCTCCTTTTCTGGCCCTAGCCTATGGGCTCTTTCTATCACCATATCCGTGCAGGGATGGCAGGGTGTTGCGAACAAAATGATGCAGTGCTGGGCCTCTGACCGTCTCTGGGAGTCCCACTAATCTGAGGTTCGATCTCCTTGATCTATTTTCAAGGTCATCGACCTTATTGGTTAAAGCATATACAGATTTTTGCAGTTCAGCATTGTGGGTTTTCAACTCTTGTACATCATGAAATGTTGCCCCAATCTGCACCTCATTCTGTGATACTCTCTGTGTAAGCTGTGACATGTGTCCTTTCAGGTCAGCAAAGCTTAAATTAAATGCCTCTACTTGCTCCTTAAACATAGGTGCTATCGTTGCTTTGATAGCCTTCATCATCCCCTTATATTCCCCAGCATCTGTGTCTTCCTCTTCCCCACTGCCTGTGTCCTGCACTAGGCATTCAGGGGTGCTTTGGTAGTCAGTGATAGGGGAGTGTGGGGTGCCTGGTACCTGTTTCTGCTGTGGCTGGTACTGAAATTGTTGTAACTGCACAGGTGCCCGCTTCCCTTCTGCTAGGGCTTCATTGTTCTTGTGCTGCTGCTGGGCTGCCTGTCCCTGCTCTGTCTGTTTCTCCGCCGGAATTTTATCAGCCAGGGAGGAAGGTGCGGCCGCCATTTTGGAAGCCTGCGTCTGCGGCTTTGCTGAGGTGCGGCGGGTCTGTCGTTTAGGCATGGGAGGTAAAGACCCCTCCATGCACTTCACGCTGTCTTCCGGTGAACGTTGCCGCTAGTATGAGCTGTTGGGGACCGCGATCCAGCGAGTTAGGGGTGCCGCCCTCCTCGCCGTCCACGGAGCTCTCCCCTCACGCGGCCGTCCTGCCTGAAGCCGGAAGCGGAAGTCCGGGGGCCCATCTTTACTGTCTAACGCAGTGGTTCCCAAACTGTGTGCCGTGGCACCCTGGGGTGCCTTGAGGGACTTGCAGGGGTGCCCTGGATTGGTGGTCCATGATCAAATTTAAGTTGTTTATGGCCAAAGTAATAGCCAAATTGTGGACAAACAGAGGTGAATCCTGATAATTACCAAATAACTGACCCTAAGAATCAGATATAAACACAAATGTATTAACTTAATATTTTTTTCTGACTTTCTTAATGAGAAACCTTTGGTCTAGGGGTGCCATGAAAAACGATCTGATACTCTGGGGTGCCGTGATTCCACAAAGTTTGGGAACCCCTGGTCTAACCAATATGTTTTCCATACATATTTCATCATCAGTTGCTAAATAGGGGGCCCTTAAAAACTTTTGCTATGAGGCCTACGAATATCTAGGTACGCCTCTGTATCTGTGTGTGTATTTGGTATTGTGACATCAGATGCTTCATAATGCAAGAATTTCTGTGTAATAAGCTATGCTTTGTTTTCTACATATGTGTATGTTTGCATTGCCTGGATTTTTGTTGGTTGTCCCCAGAAAACATAAAAGAGGTTAAATAGTTCACTCTTAAATTGGATTATATCTATCACCTAATAAAAATGGAGAGCAAATTATAAGCTGCAGCAGTATTCCTGAGAATACAGCTGATATCACTACATATTTTATCCCTGCCCCCATACGAGCCTTTTTTCTTCTTCTCCCACCTAAGAACTCAAAATGGGCAGTGTCGTGTAGCGAAGTGAGCAGGGGCTAATCATGTCAATATGGTAATGCACTGAGAATAGTGTTATTACAGTCCTTCCTATCTTCGAAACAAGGAGGCAGGATGCCGGAGAGTGACCTTTGCACCCTTCAGTCACCTGGAGTCTCTCAACAGCATATACATAATAGTTCAGGGGGGCCCACACCATACACTCTGCACCCATATTTTGCTATATTTGCCTCTCTACCATCTCTGGAGTCCATCGTTGGCAGGTGACACAGCATTTAAAAGCTGGAGAAATCTTGAGGAAAATGTTCCTGTTGCCATTTTTTGTCAGTGATTTGTGCATGAGCAGTAGAGATGTGTCCCCAGGAACAAGGTGCAGTGCCATTTACATGGAGACCTGCAAGTAGACTCTGGCACAATGGGCCTTATTCTAGTTCACTCTTTCTGACAAAATCCTTCTTAGATGTACAAAACCATGGGCACTGCAGGGGGGAAGATGTAAAATGTGCAGAGAGAATTAGATTTGGGTGAGTTATTTTGTTTTTGTGCAGGGTAAATACTGACTGCTTTATTTTTATAAATATAGATATAGATGCAATATAGATCTCACTTTGAAGTAACCCCCCCCCCCCCCAAATCTAATTCTCTCTGCACAAGTTACATCTGCCCCACCTACAGTGCACATGGTTTTGTCCATCTAAGAAGGATTTTGTCAGAAAGAGTGAACTAGTATAAGGCCCAATGCCTGGTTCTCTAGGAAGTGACAGACTGAATACTGGTTAAGCTAAAATGTCCACTTGCTCTTAATGACGGTAACAGATCCACTTTCAATTTTACTTTAGGGTATATAACATATAATGTAGACCATACTGTCCATGTTTTCTTAAATATTTTTACTCCTTATTTTCACACTAGATAAACTACAGTGAATGCTTCGGTACTTGTGAGTTATCCGGGCTGCCGATTTTTTGATTGTATGCCTTAAGTTAAGGCATACAATCAGATGCAATGCGATATCGCATCGCATCGCATCGCATGCGACCATCGGATGCGATGACTCGATTTTTCCATAGGAATCAATGTTAAAATTGACTGAGTCCATTTTAACATGGAATTCAATGGGAAAAAGGGGTCCTTTTCATACCCCTACTATCCAAGTGGGCATGGAGTTGGATATAAACCTGTGGCGAGCGTAGCGAGCCACCGAGCCCGAAGCGTGGCGAGCGAAGCGAGCCCCGCGAGGGGACGGTATTCTGTGTCCCCTCGCGGAGCTCGCTACGCTCGCCACGCTTTGGGCTCGGTGGCTCGCTACGCTCGCCACAGGTTTATATCCAACTCCATGCCCACTTGGATAGTAGGGGTATGAAATGGACCCCTTTTTCCCATTGAATTCCATGTTAAAATGGACTCAGTCCATTTTAACATTGATTCCTATGGAAAAATCGGGTCATCGCATCGCATCGCATCCGATGGTCGCATGCGATGCGATGCGATGTGCCCGATCCGACCCGATTTAGAAATCGGCAGCCCGGATAACTCACAAGTACCAATGCTTCTAGAAAGGTTTATATTTGTTCCATATAAATATGTGGAAAAGGGACATTGTACCTTCTTGTATGAAGTGCTTAAGTACTCCTGATAGCTGTGGATCTTCATTAATGTTTAGGAGATAAGGAAAAGCCTGCATCATGCGTCTCTCCTGGAATAGATACAAGTTTAAGTTGGCTGAAAGGTTAATGGGTAGATATACTGTACTAGATTCTAAAACAGGCAGTGGTGTTGCCCAAATGCATCCAATCAGAACCTCTATATCCAATGATTTCTCTATTACACTCTAGAAAATTCTGCAATGCAAATCAAAAATTGTTCAGTAAGTTCTTTCCAAAACTATAACTCCCCCATAGCAACAAAATAAACTACTGTATGTTGCACTTGTAGATTGCTTTGTTTTCACCTCACTGTCCAAATCTGCTTGATGGGTTTTAAGTCTGAAAACAGTTGGCTATTCCAGGATATGAAGCTTACTGTTCCTACATAGGGCCCACTTCAGACCTGATCATTTCTGGGTGACTTTGCAGGGTCCTGAGATCAGACACAGTGAAACCCCGCCCTGTGCAAGTCTGCTAAAGGCCTGCAAAAATATTGCAGATCAGCGGCAACAGCAAATCCATATGTAACTCACTCGCATCTAATGATGTTCCCAGTCTGTGTACGTGTGAGTAAGTCTGCCCCTTCCACAACTCAGATTCAGGCTAATCGAGGCCGTCAATGATGTCACAGACCCTCCCTGAAAACGCCTGGGTACATCTGTGTTTTTCCGGATACTCCTGGAACATGGCTGGTTACTACCCCCAAACACCGCCTCCTGTCAGTCAAGTTGTAAGGTGATTGTGAATAATCGCTGATATTTGTCGCTCTTTGGCCTTGTGCATGTCTGCTATGATCCATATGCATGCTCAGTTGTTTGAAAATCGACCACCTTGCCAATTCGAACAACAGCGATCAGGTCTGAATAACCCCATAGTATGAAGGTTTGTTTTGGGTTCTTATCTTGCTGTAGGATGAACTCTTTACCAATTAGTCATAAACCACAGTATTACATTAAATCAGGCATGTCCAACGTTGGCCCTCCAGATGTTTTGAAACTACACATCCCAGCATGCTTTGCAATAGTTTTAGAATTCTCTAATAGCAAAACTGTGGCAAAGCATGCTGGGATGTGTAGTTTCACAACATCTGGAGGGCCAACGTTGGACATGCCTGCATTAAATGTTCAAGGAGGCTCTGCATGTGTCTACCCTTGTAAATCAACAAAAATGATGAGTCTTAAATGTTCATACAGTTAACATTTATTACCATTTAGAGCTTCTTACGGCACATGGCGAGGGACACAGGTGGCAGCAGCTACACAGCTAGAGCCAGGGTGCACATTAGACTGCATCCAGATGCCCGTATTGGGAAGCTGCTAATTACCACTCACCAGGGATGACCATCAGTCATCGACCTTTGATGTCTTAGACGTCATCAAAATTCCTTGGCAGAAACCACTGATGGTCACCAGTAGGTATAGGCATAGATGGATTCCCACCATCGATGGTAGCCATGAACTATTTTTTTTTTTAACAATGCTTGTAGACACAGCACTGACTAGGCAGGCTGAGCTCAGCTGTCAGTCAAGGTGGGATGAATGGCTGGCTCTTACTTCTATTTGTTGCCAAGGTGTATGAGCATCTTTAAACAGCCAATGGTTTGTACCGTCGATGGTGTGATATAGTATAGTTTTATAATCTTGATGGCTCATGGCACCATCACTATCAATGACAACCATCGTTGGAGACTATGCAGATAGCCATCCTTATTGCTCATCATATGGGACACCCCAGAATCCTGGACTATTAAAGTAATGTACAGATGGTTTGGTAAAGAGGGTTGTGATTAATCTAGCTTACTGTAAACTCCATTTATGATGCCTGGAGCAAGCATTAATAAATAACACTTTGGAAGCGCAGTTCTGTAGTCACTGCACGCACCCCCTTACCGCCGCACTTTGCATTCATAATTATCGCATATGCGATAATTATGGTAAAGGACAGCTCTTGCGTTAAGAGCTGTCCTTTGCGATAGAGTCAGCGGGTCCCATGGGGACCCAGCGGCTTTCCCCTCCCTCCCTTACCCGGCGCTGCTGCTGCTGCGCTGGGCTCTCCTCCTCCCTGCACCCGGAAGAGGTTCAGTACAGGTAGGAGGAGGTCACAGTTCCGGGCAGCACAACTCTGTGCTGCCCGGACACAGGTGAGAGGGGGGGGCGATGTGGGGCGGCGGTGGGTCCGTGCGGGACGGCGGAGGGTTGCGGTAGAATAGGGGGAGATTCTCTAAGCTAGAAATGCGGTAAAAACCCTGTTATCTGGGTTTTTACCGCATTTTGGGATGCTGTAAGCATTGCCCGCCGGGTTACTGGTGATGCCCCATAGAAGCCAATGGGCTTCTCCCGCATCCCACCGCCGCCCCGCAATGACCCCCCGCCACCCCGCACGGACCCCTGCCACACCACATCGCCCCCTCTCCCCTCACCTGTGTCCGGGCAGCACAGAGCTGTGCTGCCCGGACCTGTGACCTCCTCCCTGCACTGATCCTCTTCCGGGTGCAGGGAGGAGGAGAGTACGGCGCAGCAGCAGCAGCAGCGCCGGGTGTGGGAAGGGTAGCCGCTGGGACCTGCTCGGACCCGGCGACTCTCACCACAAAGGACAGCTCTTAACGCAAGAGCTGTCCTTTGCTATAATTATCGCATATGTTAGAACATATGCGATAATTATAATTGCGAAGAGAGGCGAAGGGGGGCGGAGATTCTTAGAGAATCTCCCCCATAGGTAACCCGGCGGGGGATGCTTACAGCATCCCAAAATGTGGTAACAACCCTGATAGAGGGGTTTTTACCGCATTTTTAGCTTACAGAATCTCCCCCACCGGTCACTGTTATTATTGCCCATTGCAATATAATATTGGGTTCATCATCTCCCCTCATACTTATTTGGACAATAGAACAGGCTCATACATATTACAATCAGTTAGAGAAAATGTTGATCTCTTCTAGCACTGCAACTAAAAACATGTATTTACAAAAGCTTTTTTGGTACTTGTTTCCTAGCACGGCCACCACGATTTCTACCGTGGTGGTCGTGTCGGAAAAAATCGTGTCGGTCGCGTCGGGTGCATACCAAAACGCACACGACGCGACCGACGCGATGTACCCGATTTCTCCATAGGCTTCAATGTTAAAATAATTTAACATTGAAGCCTATGGAGAAATTGGGTACATTGTGTCCATAGGCTTCAATGTTAAATTATTTTAACATTGAAGCCTATGGAGAAATCGGGTCCATCGTGTCCATAGACTTCAATGTTAAAATATTGAACATTGAAGCCTATGCGATGGACCCGATTTGTCCATAGGCTTCAATGTTAAATTATTTTAACATTGAAACTGAGTCCATTTAACATAGTAAAAAATGGTAAAAGGGCCAATATGGGCCATTTCTCATTGGGTATGGCCTTGTTATGTGTGTAACAAATAATGGCCCCCCATTGTGGCCGCCACCCCCACGATTGACGCGAACCCGAAGCGTGGCGAGCGCAGCGAGCCCGCGAGGGGCGGCAGTGCGCGTCCTCCGACCTTTTCATTCCCCTACTATCCACGTCGGCATGGAGTTGAGAATAGATTAGTGTGGCGAGCCAGAAGCATGGCGAGCGGACGCTGATACCTTCACAGATCCCTGCGTCCCCTCGCGAGCTTCAAAGGTATCAGCGTCCGCTCGCCACGCTTCGGGCTCGGTGGCTCGCTGCGCTCGCCACACTATTCTATTCTCAACTCCACGCCGACGTGGATAGTAGGGGAATGAAAAGGTCGGAGGACGCGCACCGCCGCCCCTCGCGGGCTCGCTGTGCTCGCCACGCTTCGGGTTCACGTCAATCGTGGGGGTGGCGGCCACAATGGGGGGCCATTATTTTTTACACACATGACGGGGCCATACCCAATGAGAAATGGCCCTTATTCGGCCTTTTCCCATTTTTTCCTATGTTAAATGGACTCAGTTTCAATGTTAAAATAATTTAACATTGAAGCCTATGGACAAATCGGGTCCATCGCATAGGCTTCAATGTTCAATATTTTAACATTGAAGCCTATGGACAAATCGGGGGCATCGCGTTGGGCGCGCATAGGCTTCAATGTTAAAATATTTTAACATTGAAGCCTATGGGGAAATCGTGGGCATCGCGTCGTTCGCGTCGTGTGCCTTCTTAAGGCACACAACCGACGCGATGTACCCGAGTACTGCTTTTTTCAAAGGAAATCGTGGGCATCGCGGGCATCGTGTGCCTTAAAGTTAAGGCACACGATGGCCGCGATTGTGGCCGTGCTAGTAAACAAGTACCGCTTTTTTTATCACATTGCTATTATCAAGGTGTTATTGTGTGTATTTTAACGTATGTTTTATATATATTTTTATATATATATATATATATATATATATATAATATTGAATGTTTTGTAATAAACTATATGAACATTTGAGCAGCAACATTTTTGTGACAAGGGTAGACACACGTGCAGCCTCCATGGAAATATTTGGGGTTTTGTTGGAATCCTTGCACAAGTTTAACCCTTTAGCCCTTGATTACGTGCCAGTTCTGAACAATGTTATTGCTGGAGTATTACATGGTGTTGTAAAATGATGCAGTAGCCCTTTTGTTTCAGGGTCCCAGTAACACTGTGCAAGTTGCCCACTCTTAATCCGCCAAAATAGGTCCATACATAGATGCAAGTGTCTCGTTGGCAGATCTAGACTTTTCTTCTAGGGGAGGGGTTACTGTTTAATCTTGACCCTCCCCCTCCAGTCCTGACAAATCCCCTTCCCAATCCTGACTCCTCCCCTTCTCAGTCCTGACTCCTCCTCTTCCCAGTCCTGACTCCTCCATCACACAAATAAATATATTGTAAGTTTGTTATTTGCTTTATTTTAGTCAAAACACTAAATACTGTAGCTACATGAGTCTGCACAGTAATAACACTCCTTATATACATGGATAGCATTTTTATTGATCTTTTCTTTCTGTAATTTTACATGCATCTCTCTAAAATTTTAGTATGTCAATGATAAGGATGTAATATCTAATTTTTAATAATTTGGAATGCGGGCAGAGTCAAGTGAAGTGATGCCTGATTCTTTCTCGCACAAGTTCTATGTAATGTAGCAACTGGTGGTGCTTTGTTGGTGCAGCCTGGGCCCTGGCAATTCCCCCTGTTGCACTGTGGCTCTTCCCGTTATGTGATGGCATCAGCACAGTTGCCCAGCTAGGTACAATTACATAGTTACATAGTTACATAGTATTTCAGGCTGAATAAAGACTTATGTCCATCTAGGGTACTTGTGTACTAGCACGGCGCCCATCGCATCGCAGACCAGAAGGCATGCAATGGTATGAGATGCGATGGCAGCCGATGTTATACAATTTTAAATTGTATAGCATCGAATTGTATGGCATTGTATGCCATTCTATCGCATATACAATGGTATGCGATTTAAAATTGTATAAGCACCCTAATGGGGGCTTACAATGTTAAATGCACCCCCACGCCACCCCCACGCCACCCCCACTATGAACGTGAAACCGAGGCGTGGCGACCTTTTCATACCCCCACTATCCACGTCAGCGTGGAGTTGATTTTATATAGTCCCGAAGCGTTAGGGTGCTTATACAATTAAACATCACATCGCAGTGCATCGGGTGTATGGCATGCGATGCGATTATATGTTGTGCGACCAAATATCGTGGGCGCCGTCCTAGTACACAAGTGCCCCATCTAGTTCAAACTTGGTGTTAGTGAGTAGCTTCATCCCTTGTTATACGTAATGTATTCTGATATATTTAAAGACAGATTACGATTATTGCTTGTACCCTGGATGTTTTTAACCAAAAGATGTTTGTCCAACCTTATGTTAAACGTATTTATTGTGTATGCCGACACCACATCACCAGGAAGAGAGTTCCATAGTTTGGCTGCCCTTACTGTGTATACAAATGTTTTCTTCTAAGGGAATTAAATCTTCTTTCCTCGAAATCTAAACTCATGCCCACGTGTCATAGAATCCTTCCTAACAGAAAAAAGGGCAACTGACAGTTCCTTATATTGACCCCTGATATATTTGTACATGTTAAGCATGTCCCCTCTTGAACGTCTCTTCTCTAGCATGATAATGCCCTGGCTGCGCCACCAGCAGTAGCTCGTGGCCAGCCTCCATGTGGGTCGCAGTGCAACTGCTGCTGGGAAACTGCGCACGTTACTGCCAGGGAGGAAGCCAGACCCTGTTGCTATGACGTTATCCCCAAGTGTCTGGCAAAGAGCACAGGAAGTGCCCAGGCTCCCTACACACTGCAGGCTCAAGTAGGGGGAGGGGCAATCGCTGCCCGCATACCCCTGCCATCTGTGCGAGTTCCGCCCCTGCCCGTCTCTTTGCTCACTGCTGCCTTACTTGGTAGCCGCTCCTTCATATCTTATGAGTGGAGACCCACTGTAGTGCATATTGAGTGAGTGGGTCCCCGCCCCACCCATGCATATCCAATGAGCAGTGACCCCCTCATTCAATATACACTGCGCCGGGTCCCTGATCATTAGATATGCATCGGGCGGGGACTAACTCATTTAGTATACACTGTGTTGGGTTCCTGCTCATTAGATATGCATGGTGTGGGGACACACTCATTTAGTATGCACTGCGCTGGGTCCTCGCTCATTAGATATGCATGGGCGGTGACCCACCCACTGCCGCCTGAGCGGGTCATCGCTCATGCATATCTAATGAGTGAGGACCTGGTGCAGCATCCCATTTGTGTTGGGGCCAAGGGCACCCTCCCGGATCAGAAAACAGAACATTGGGAGGCAATGGAAGCAGTGTGCGCACACACACATACACACACACACACATATATCAATGCCATGTATCTTACCTGTGTGATTGCAGCATACTGTTGCTCCCATTCTTTCCTGGCCTCCTGTAACTGGTGCTCCCATGTCATTTCCATGGCCTGAATTCGCAATTCATTTTCTGTAAGCAATCGACGCAATTCTTCTGAAATGTAGTAAAACCATTAACTGATATTACATATTATAGTTGCTTATCCAAGGTTCAGTTAATCAAATTGAAGTTTAAATGAGAATGTAGACTGGTCATTGACTCATAGCAAGTAAGATAATACTGTACATTGAGATCACAAAGATTTAACTTGCTTGTTTCTTGCTCCACCCTTTTTCCTGAGTTCCCCAGTCCTGCCAGCCGGGACAGCAACTTGTTATTTTCTGCTTTCAGCTCTTTAATAAGATGCTCTGTGGGACTTGCATTAATTACAGCTTGGTTCTTAATTTTCTTTGCTCTAGAGGATGAACGCAAAGCAAATTTGTTTATATTGTATAATAGTAATATATTGTGCTATTCACATAAGGCAGGGGTGGGCAACACCGGCCCTCCAGATGTTGATGAACTACACATCCCAGGATGCTTTGCATTAGTTTTGCTATGTGGCCATGCTGAAACTGATGCAAGGCATGCTGGTATGTGTAGTTCATCAACATCTGGAGGGCCGGTGTTGCCCAGCCCTGACATAAGGCCATTTATTAAGTTGCTTGATTTATTCATTTACATTTATTACATGTGAATGTATTGTGAGCTTCACTAAGTTGCCTCCTGATGGGTTTAATCTAGTTAAAAACATCTGTATTCTGTTGCAGGTGAAATGAAATTCCCCTTTAAGACCCATAGGGCCTACACACGTTGCGATTTAGGGGCATTCACTTAGTGATCTCACTAGATCGCTTAGAAAATGCTGATAGACCATGCCGTGTGAAGGGGCCATAGCGACAGCAATGCGCCACCCCATGCATCGCTATCGCCTGGTGGTTAATATCCAGCATGCTGGGTAAATCCACTTAATCACCAGTCAGGGCCAGTGTTCTCACTGGAGTACACTGGTTTTGACAGATTGCTCAGTAAAGAACGCTGACACATCGCTGTGTGCTGAGCAATCTTGCTGAGCGTTCTGAGTGAACTAGCCTCACTCAGGACCGGGACCAGAAATCGTCCCTGGCATTTTGAGCACACAGGCTCACCCGCAGCAGGCGGGACCCTTGCGTGGCGAAGCTGCGCAGTAAAAAGGCGGCGTGGCCTCATGGAAAGGGGGCATGGCATCACAAAAAGGAGGCATAACACATTATGGAACAGACCATAATGCCCATTACACATGATGGAACGCACCGTTATGCCCATTACACAACACATTATGGAACACACCGTTATGCCCATTATACATTGCCACACACTGTATTGCCCATTACATATTAAGCCAGGGCTTCAAGGCACACGTCGTAATGCCTATTTTACATGTCATAATGCTCATTACATGTTATGCCATACACCGTAATGCCCATAACATGTTATACCAAACACTGGCCCTTATTCTGATCGGTGCGGCCGGATCCGATTATGCGGCCAGGACCGTGCGTGTGAAACCCCGCCTTCCATACGGATCGCCAACTCCGTCCGTACGCGGTAAGAAGCTGGCCGAACGGACCGCACGTGTAATTTTCAAGGAATACGCCTCCTCCATCTCAGGGAACCTCCCCCATCATTCGATGGTCGCAGACCATCGAATGCAGGACCAAGTGCTCCACCAGCTCCCGCAACCTCAGACCACACGGACATTTTTCCGTGCAAAAGCAGGGATCTGGGCGGGCAGCTGACATCCGGCGATGTCATATGTCCGCCCCCTACACGTGCGTCACGGCCGCATTACCATACGTACGCCCAGCGTTTGCATGGGAACGCCCATGAAACGCGGGGCGTATGCATATGGTAATGAGCCCAAATAGCCCTTCGCGCCCCTCTCCACCCCCTGTTTGGAGTGTTCACATTTCATGCGGGATTTGGCCGTACGCCCCGCACGCACATGCGCAGACACAAAACATCGGCGGCACGAACGCACGCAGATATTACTGCACCAACCAGAATAAGGGCCACTGTAATGACCATTACACTTTGTGCCTTGCAACGTGATGCCCCTTACACATTATGCCACACATAGTAATGACTGTTACATATTATGCTATTGCTTCCCCCTGTGTCAGCCATGTCCTCCTCCCCGTGTCAGCCCTGTCCACATTCCTGTGTCACCCTGTCCCCCTCCCCCTGTGACAACCATGTCCCCATTCCCCTGTGTCAGCCATGTCCCTTTCCCCTGTGTCAGCCATGTCCCCCTCCCCCCCTGTGTCAGCCATGTCCCCCTCCTCCTGTCAGCCATGTCCCTTTCCCCTGTGTCAGCCATGTCCCCCTCCCCGCCTGTGTCAGCCCTGACTCTAATCACCCCTTCTGCTGTGTGAATGATGACACATACCACACTGCTGTGCTGGCTGCTCTCCACACTCCCTCCTCTGTGTGCGGTGACAGCCATAAACCTCCTTGCCTTCCTGGCCAGCCCAGCGTAGTCAGTAGGTAGAGCACAGCCTGCTTAGAAGAGGGGAGCACCAAGCTGATAGCTCCGCCTCTGCTTGGGGGCACAGCCAGGAACAGATAGCGGCACGGAAGTGCAGTGGCGGGAGGAGAGGGGGCTGGTGGTGCTCTCCTCCTCGGCAATTGGAGGAGGGGGAAGGCCATTTAGCCGTTACACTAAAAGTGTGATTTGGGTGGCAGCAGCGGCGTGGGATGCTCAGCGTCTATGCTCAGCACTACTGCAGAAAGTTCTTCCGAGAACTTTCTGCACAAAATTGACATTTGGCAGAAGTGCCAGATGGCCAGTCAGGCCCTGCTCAGAACATCTCCTTTTACAATACTAAATACAAGTAATTAAGGGCGGGATGTATTAACATACATCGCCGCCCTTCGCACTGCAGCCGCCGCGATGCTGCCGCATATGTACTAACATATGCGGCCAGCATCGGGTTGCGGTGACGGAGACCCCCGCGATACCTGTGATGTGGGCTGCGGGGGTCTCCGTCACCTCCCGGCGGCTGGCAGCGTCCCCCTGCTTCTCCTCCTCCCCCCTGAAGCCGGATGTCCTCCCGGCTGTCACACCAGGGGGGGAGGAGATTTTGGAGGACGGGAGGGGGAGGGGGTGGCGATACCCAGCCTTGTGAAAACGGGGCGGACGGGGATTGATACATAGGAAAATGACGTAAAACGGGGGTTTTACGGCATTTTCCCTTTAGTAAATCTCGCCCTAAGTAGGAAAACCTATCCTTACCTTTCAGCATATCTAAGTGTAGACAAAGTCTCCTCATAGCATATATCTGCAGGACTCACTGCCGCAATCTAAGAAGAGTAGACACACTGTATAATATAGTTGTAATACAATCCAACAGATTTATTAAAAAGCAAACTATTTTTAAAACTCTTTGGAGATAAAGTTTCAGCAAATAAGCTCCAAACTGCCATGTTAAAGGCTGTGTTTGAAAATGACAGAAGCTAATTAGCTTGTACTTTATCTCTCCCCAGTACAGTATGTATTTTGTGGTAGTACACTACAGTATTAGTAAATGATTTTGTTAATGACTCCTCTGCTATGCTGCTATGGTGTGTGTATTTTGGTAACACAATAATTTTTTATGGGATTTTAGCTAATGATTACCTTTTATGTACTACTTTATATAAAACAATTTATTTTAGCTGTGCTAACAGAAAATGTAACATTTTACATATATGTGTCGAAAGAGTTTGAAAGTTACAAGAGAAATGATATCTGCATTATACTGTACCATAACCGTTCTGCTATTTCCTCCCAGAGCAGACTGCAGAAGTTTTGTCAGGACAGAGTCTCTATATGGAATATGTATAACTTTCTTCCCCATGGCAGCATCAGCAAGCGCACTACAAGACAATCAGACATGTGACGTTCCGTATCTGCCGATTCAGTGACGGATGTGCGTGTGATTTCACATTGCCCATTTAAATTAGTGCCTGTGACAAGTACAGGAAGGGCGCACATGCATTGACATAAAGATGCCAGGGACAGATGGCATCCTCCTGACGGACAGGATAGTGGAGGACAGAATATTAGTGCAGGAATCCCAATGGTAGAGCAGTTCCTGCTGCACTAGGCAGGTTTGAAGAGGCCTGGCCAACCAGCAATAGTGTTTATCTTCAGCTAGTTGCCACTGTAAAAATTCCTATTTTTTTTTCTAATAATCAGCTCTACATTAGACAATTTTCTCAATTATAAAAGGCATACAGTATCTCCTTCAAAAAAAAGATTACAATCTTATAACTTTAGTTTATATTTGGCACAACATACAGTACAGTACAGGTTGAGTATCCCTTATCCAAAATGTTCGGGACCAGAAGAATTTGGGATAACGGATTATTCTGTATTTCAGAATATTTTTATATTTCAATGACGTATCCTGGGGTATTTTGCATTTAGGTTGTATAAACACATCAAACACATGAAATACACACAAATATAGAAATGAATAGCTTTTTTTAGCCTGAAGTGAAATATATAACATTTAGCATTACTATACATGCCAACAAGATCAGTCAACAGGTAGAAGGCCAACACTGACAAAAGGTCGATACAAGCAAAGATTCCGCATAAAAATGGTCAACACATGAAAAATGCATTTTTTAAAAAAAAAAATTTTGGTGTTAAATGCAGCAACAAAGCCCCTTGCGTGCACGGTGGCTAGCTACGCTCACCACCTATTCTATTCTCCCTCGTGGGGGTCGTGGACCCCCACGAGGGAGAATAGCCGGTGGTCGTCGGGACCCCGAGTGTTGGAGTTTTGACTGTCAGGATCCCAACGACGAGGTAATGACTGTCGGGATCCCGACTGTCGGGAAACTGTCCGGCACCCGGCAGAGCAGCCAATTTTCAAATAGGAGAGTCACACCTACTGCCAACAACTGTCATCTGAAACTGATTCACTGGCAGTTCATTTGGCTCCCCTATTTGAATTTAGGATTGCACTGCAGCCCCTCCATTTAACTATGTTGGTACTTGTGTATTATCATGACGCCCACGAAATCGGCTGAAAATCGGCCGAAAATCGCATACAAAAATCGGGCGGCGGTACGCGTCCTAAGACCTTTTCATACTCCCACTATCCACGTCGGCGTGGAGTTGAGAATAGAAAGTGTGGCGAGCGCAGCGAGCCACCGAGCCCGAAGCGTGGCGAGCACAGCAAGCCCCGCGAGGGGACGCGCATACCTTCACAGGTATACGCGTCCCCTCACGGGCTTCACAGGTATCCACATCCCCTCGCGGGGCTCGCCACGCTTCGGGCTCGGTGGCTCGCTGCGCTCGCCACACTTTCTATTCTCAACTCCAAGCCGACGTGGGGGTATGAAAAGGTCGTAAGACGCGTACCACTGCTTTCGCCACGCTTTGGGTTCACGTTTATACTTGGGGGGTGGCATGGGGGTGCATTTAAGCATTGTAAGCACCCATTATATCGAAAAGGAGTTAAAATCGCATCGAATGCCATCGGGTGTATGGCATGCGATGCAATGCGATTAAAAAATCGTGCGACTAATTATCGGGGAGCCGTGCTAGTACACAAGTACCCAAGGATGGAATGACATGCAAATCGGCAGGAAATGGCCGAAAATCGGCAACAAAATCGGCCGAAAATCGGACGCAAAATCGCATCGCAGATCAAATTGGCCAAAAAATCGGCCGCAAATCGGCCGATAAATCTGATGCGATATCGTATGCGATTTAGATTAAATCGGGCGCCGTGATAATACACAAGGACCACTATGTCTACATTTTGATCATGTTGACCATACGTCAACCTATCAAACCGATACCTCCATAAATATAATATTACCAGATGCTTTTCACACACACAGCTGTTTCTGTACACACCTGATGACATTGCCCAAGGTGGTTAAACTTAGATTAACACAAACGCCTTCTCTTAGTCGATCCCCTTCAGAACCAGATGATTTCTGTCTCTCACTGCCAGCAAGATCCACCAGATTTATACTGGACTGCTTGGTAATGTCCTCTTCTAGAAATATCTGAGAGAAGTGCAGAAAATTGTCCTTGATAAACATCTAGCTATTAGACCCACTGCGTTTTCATGTTTTTATTTTATTAAATGACGAAATGAAGACATTGTCTCATGTATACCTGCATGCCTTTGCTGTGTCATATAATAAATCAAATAAACTAGAAAGAGAGCTAAATTACTGGTTATTCTACAAATATATTCTAAAATGGCTTGGACAGGAACAGTATGTTGGTACCCATTAGAAAGATTACAAACAATTATTATGCTATTTCATTGTACAGCTTTCTTGAACGAATAGCACACATGACTCCAATATTGTAATCAGTCCTGCAGTGTATTTAAATGGAGAAAAGTAGCAACTCCCCCACTTTTTAAGTTACTACCACTCGGTCCACCTCTCTAGAATTGAAGAGATGGCTAGGCCTGTTCAGTGTAAACAATGGCCCGCCATAGAGGGACATTCAGTGGGGGTATCCCCCCGGGTCGCCCCTTGGCTCCAGAAGACTCCTACAGTCCGACACCCGACCACGTCTCCAACACTCCAATGTTGGACTAAATTCAGACGCCTTCCCTACTTTAACTCAGGTACTTCTCTCCTCACTCCACTATTCAATAACCCTGAATTTCTCCCGGGTTTCGCCCTTCGGTGTAACCAATCTCCAGGCACTCCCATACATATTTGGTGGACATGTCCAGCCATCCAAATATATTAGCGCCAGGTTCACAATATCTCAGAAAAAATAACTAACTCTTCACTTCCTTTCAGTCCTGAATTTTGGTTACTTAACCTCATAGACATGCCTATCTCCAGGTTTAAAAAATCCTTGATTAGACACTTTATGAATGCAGCAAGAGCGGTTATACCGTGCCACTGGAGGTCTTCGGAGCCTCCCCCCCTCTCTCTCCAGGTTGATATCAGTCGAAGAAAAAACAGATAAGCAGCGCTGTACAATTGTGGCTGTTAATAACAAGTGAATCCAATTTTTGCTAGAAACATTGTAACAAATTTAATGGCACATATAAAATAAACATCACTTCAGGTGCTGTGGTGCTGTGTGGAATCATAACCTCAAAAATCTGTCTGTTGGACATCGTTACCTGCTCATTATTCTGGACCTGAGGACCAAAAAGCCTGGGAGAACAAACCAACTGGGACACTTTTCTCTTCCGCATCCATTGTCGAGGTGACTCCAAGTGTGGGTAATCTCTACCCTAATTCCAAAAAGGACTCACAAACCTCCAGCGGCTTCCAAAAGAAACCCCAAATCGGTTCACCCCAGGACTTTATCCCAAAGGACTTACGCCCGTTCCAGTGCAGGTTATATTATACCAATATTGATATTCCACCACACCTTGATTTTAAACATTTTATTGTATATTGTTTCCTCTCATTCCAAACTGGAGTGATGTTTATTTTATATGTGCCATTCAATTTGTTACAATGTTTCTAGCAAAAATTGGATTCACTTGTTATTAACAGCCACAATTGTACAGCGCTGCTTATCTGTTTTTTCTTGTATATTTTCATGAGGGAGCTGACTACTCCCTTTTCAGCAGCTGCTTAGTTATTGGGGAAACAGCTGGTGCCAAGCGCTCCTAATCAACCTCGGTTGAGATTCTTTTGCTGATGTATAAAAGGTCAGCCTGGGAATGTCCCTGCATGATCCTGGGACCATATTCACGGTTAAAACCCTGCATTTTCTGTTGTGAAAGGGGTATTATTTCAAACAGCCGTGACCTGCAGTGCTCTGAATACAGCCGGGCAGCCCCCTGCTCTCTGCCCAGCTGTCAATGACTGTCAACCCTGCAGCTTCCGCTCCAATTCTTCTCCCCGCTTTCACCTCAGCCTGCCACCCCTTCATGTGGTGCCGGCGCCCGGCGTGCTCCCCCGATGTCACGCACAACAACAGCGTGCACTATATTTCAAATGTCCACTTGGCTACAGGGGACACCAGGAGGGGGGTGGGAGCGTGCTCTGCGCTGCGCTCTGCTCCTCTCCACATAGAAGCAGCTGCACCGCTCTCCATCTCTACCTGCAGCATCAGCAAAGGCTCATGTAAAAATTTACAGTAAGTGGCACTTTTGGGGGCATTGCTTAAGGGATGCTACAAGTGGCGGTATGTGGGGGCAATACGCATGTGTGGCTTAATGTGTAAGGGGCATTACGGTGAGCAGCATCATGTGTAAAGGGCATTATGTGTGCAGCATCATGTGTAAGGGACATTATGTGTGCAGCATCATGTGTAATGGGTACTATGGTGCGCGGCATCATGTGTAATGGGTACTATGGTGTGCGGCATCATGTGTAATGGGTACTATGGTGCCATCAAGCAAGAACCCCCTAGCAATGAGCACGTAGGTAAGCAGCACTTATGTGGCAAATATGTAATGGGCTTTAAGGTTTGTTTTATAGTATTTAATGGGCATCATGATGTGTGGCACAATGTGTAATGGGCATTATGGTGTGTGTGTTTAATGGGTATTACGAAGTTTGCTAAAATGTGTAATGGGCATTACTGTGTATGGTCTAAAGTGTAATACCACACCCCATTTTGTGATGCCACGCCTCCTTCACATGAGGCCGCACCCACTTTTTGACGCGCGGCTACGCCGTGCAAAGGTCCCCCTGCTGTTATGTCTAGATCTGGGACCACTCATTACCATAATTCTAGCTTCGCCTATGACCCCAAGGCCAAGAGGCCGATGATGCCTTTATCATGGACTAGACATACAGCTGTGACTATATTTTAGAACAATTAATTACGTTTATACTGTACCTGCTTAAAATGAATGGTGATGACCATGTGGGAACGGCTGCTACTGGAATTCATACTGGTTGAGGCCGTGGTTCTCGTTTTTTTCCCCTGATCCATCAACCTTTCAATTTGTGCATAGCTTTCACATGGCACCAGCTTCAGGCCATCAACATAGAATCCCTGATGCTGGTCCTCCCGCACCTTCAGGCCACCAGTCCTCTTCGTTTTAGACAGCAAATCTGTGACCTATATCAGAAAAGAAAAACCTTTGATTGCCCCTGCGAAATCTTCTGTATCCATACTGGTAGGAGGCAAAGCAGACATTTTTTCACTTCAACTCCGTTTCCACGTGCACCTTCTAAGCAAGCCTATCACTACTCTATAGCTGCCCAATGGAGAAAGACATTTGGCATCCTCTGAGAACACAGTAAAACACTCCTGGGGTCAGATCGGTCTCTCCTGCAACAATACAGTAGTTCAGCCTTAGCAGAGTTGCATTCTCACGTTGTCAGGGGAGAAATTAAATCAGGGATGCCTACCCTCCCGGAATGTCCGGGAGGGTCCCGGGAATCGGGTCCCCCTCCCGGCCCCCCGGAAAGGACGGCAACCCTCCCGCATTGTCCTACCTTTCCGGCAGAGAGGGGTCCATGGGGGGGTTCCGTGGGTTAAATGACGCGATTGCGCCACTTAAACGCCGCTCCCCACAGTGCAATGCATAAAATACCGGCATTGCACAGCGGGGGGCGGGGCTAAAATGAAGTGAACGATCTAGCCACACCCCTAAATGACTCATCACAGCCGTGGCTCCACCCCCTTCCCCTGCCGGCTTTGGGCCGCCCCCCTGCCATACTGAGCTGGCTGCTCTCTCCCGGAGAGAGAAGCCAGAAAGTCGGCAACTATGAATTAAATGATCTTCCAAACAGCAGCCCAAAGTTCCAAGAATGACACATGCCTTTGGGCAGTATTCAATGTGAAATATTCTCCGTGCATGGCGAGAGATTTGTTCTCTCGCCATGCACTCGCCCTGTTCCGGAGGGCTCGCTGCCACTCCTGCTCCCACTATTCAATGTGGTTAAGACTCGCCGCCACTCGCGGCGAGTCTTAACCCCTGCAACGGACGAGCGTCCGCGGCAGGGAGCTGGCAGGGAGCCGGGGGACGGTGGCAGCCAGGGAGATTAAAGTCTCCCTGGCTGCCCCAGAACATATGTGGAGGGGAGGTGGGCTCCCCGGGACCCAGGCAGCACAAGCTGCCCCCCCCTATAGCCAGCGGGGGACCCAGTATTCACTGCACCCGATCGTGCATATGTAATGATCGGATGCAGTGAATATATGAATATCTAATGAGCGGCTCGAGAGCTCCGGACCCCTGCTGGCTGCTCTGTGTAAAAAAAAAAAAAAAAAATTAAAAAAAAATATCTTTTTTTAAATATAATATATATATTCATGTGCTATAAGCACATGAATAAAAATAGCATGCCCCTTCACAGAAAAAAAAATCCTGATTTGTTGACACCAAAATTAAAAAAAAAAAAAAAACCTTTTAGTTTAAAAGTTCACATTCCAGTTCTCCATGAAAAGATGGAGAATTGCTACACGGAGAGACACGGCGAAAATCACTTAAAAAGACGGCGAAAATATCACATTGAATAGGGTGGTTCACTTTTGGAGAGCAAAATGCTCCTTCCAACGCGAAAACAGCACAAACTCGCCATAAAACAAGGCAAATTTCTTATTGAATACTGGCCTTTGTCACAACTAGAAACATTACAGGGTATATTTACTAACGCTTCTAAAATCAAAAAGTGGGGATGTTGCCCATAGAAACCAAACAGATTGTAGCTACCATTTCTCTGTTGCATCCAAAATGATAGACAGGCTCTGATTGGTTGCTATGGGCAACATCTTTACTCTTGTAGAAGCTTTAGCAAATTTCCCCCTACATCATCGATGGCTAACCTTGACACTCCGGCTGTTGTTGAACTACACATCCCAGCATGCCCTGCATCAGTTTTAGCATGGCCAAATAGTAAAACTGTAGCATGGCATGCTGGGATGTGTATTTCAGCAACAGCTGGAGTGTCAAGGTTAGCCATCACTGCCCTACATGTTGTTAATATTTATGTCTAAACTTACATGCCCGGAGTTCTCTCTCCAGGTTAGTTGGCTTTCAATTTAGAAACACGTGAATCTATAATCCAAAGTGAGGCTCTTATAATGTAGTGGAGTAACACTTCAGCAAAGACTCCTTGACGTGGCTACTAGCTTATTACATATATGCAAATGTGTGTCCTCAGCAGAGCCAGATTAACACTGCAGCAGACAGCCCCAGGCCTCCCCATTTAAATAGGCCCCTAATGATGCATGATGATAACCAGCCACCAGCTGGACACATGGCCATCTGTACCCCACACTCATTACAATGTTATTTCTGTTTTCATCACACAATGTTACAACTTTTACACCTTTACATATTTAGGGCGACACTGGGGTTGATAGTGTAGGGGTGGACAATGCCCACACAGCACTGGTCACAAATACTCTGCTTCTTACATAGGCCCGTGATTATTTCCAGACCCATGTCTATGTGGTGCCTTAACCTGGCCCTGGTTATCTGCATGTTATTATTATGTAGGATGCAAGTCTCTGTTGCTGGCCAGTTGCTGGAGGAATTCATGTCTTGGTTTTCTTCCATATGAATTTATTTATTTTATTTATTAGCAGTTTCTTATATAGCGCACACATATTCCACAGCTCTTTACACATAATATTTGAACATTCACATCAGTCCCTGTCCCAGTGGAGCTTACAATCTATATTACCTACCACATGTACATGCACACACAGACATTCTAGGGTTAATTTTGTTGGAAGCCAATTAACCTATCTGTATATTTTTGGATTGTGGGAGGAAACCGAAGTACCCGGAGTAAACCTACGCAAGCACGGGGAGAATATACAAACTCCATACAGTTAGAGCCATGGTGGGGATCGAACCCATGACCTCAGTGCTGTGAGGCAGTAATGCTAACCATTACAATATGAATGTGAAATACCATCCATCATTTCTTATCAGTAACTTGGATCAATAATACTAGCCTGCCTTTCCTACCACAAATGTCTCATTAGCTTACAGTACTTACCTACTCACACATCACAATTAAAGCACAATTGTTTGAGCTAATTTTATGACTCTATACAGCAGCATTTTTCAACCACTGTGCCGTGGCACATGAGCATAAGGAGGAAGAGGGACACTTGTGTACGCTGAAGACCCGGGCGGAAATTTTAGGGGTGTGGCCTAGTGAGAAGTGGGCATAGCCTATACTTGTGAGGCCCAGGTTTAGTTGCTGTGGGGGCATGAATAGATGCTGTGTGCATTGCACAGTGTCTATTCACAGGTGACAGGAGGGACTCCTAACTCCCCCCCCCCCCCCCGCCACGGGACACTGCCGGCCCCATGCAGGATGCGGGAACGTCCCCCCAAAAATGGGGTGTTAGCACGGAACCCGGGACAGTTGGGAGGTACAGATGGAGCGCCTCTTAATGTTGCTGGGAATCGCCAGCATGCCTGCGCTGGAGATAGCCGGCGTAGAGGCACTCCATCTGACTGGGACGTGCGTGCGTCTCACGCGCATGCGCGTCCCTGTTTCAGGACGGTACCGCGGCGGCATCCTGCCCGTCTCCTCTTCAGGGAAGACAGGCAGGGATGGGGGGGGACGGCGGGGCGGCGAGGGACACCGGGGGAGGCGGCAGAGAAAGCTCCGTAGCCACGGGACGCGTACAAGCGTCTCATGCGCGCGGGCCCCTGGCGAGAGCCAGCCGCTGGCGGGGGCTGGCGATAGAATCGCCAGCCCCTGCAAGAAAGAGACTCCATCTGTATGCACGAGTGTGCCTTGAGCTGTTCTCAAGCGTGCCACCAAATCTAGAGATGTCCACACCAATACAGCCACCACCAGTTAAATGTTATTCACTGTTTCATTGTTCTCATGTTTTCATGTAAGGGCCAACGTATTTTGTTATCTGTGGAGCCAATGGGTTTGTTTTTTATTGATTTTGGGGCCAATGTATTTTTCCCTGTGGCAACTTTAAAATTTTGGTGTAACGCAAATTACAAAAGGTCGAAAATCACTGCTATACAGCATCGTATTTGGTATCTGAGTTCCTAATTTCTGAATCAGCAGCACCTGTCTAATGGAACTGATAAGGTTTGGCTGGGAAGCACAGCATGAACTGTACTTTAACAACATGCTTGCCATTCCCAGTGGATAAGTCACTGGTTTCAATTTGTGCTGTAAATTCTGGAACATCACTTACAATAAATTCCTGAACATATTATTAATGGGTATTATAGATACAAAATTATTGTCTGGAATAAAATGACTGTTATGGAAAAAAATAACATCATAGTCATAAAGAAATGCTTCAAGTTGGGTCCTGTCTGGGGGATAGGACCAACCATTCATTCAGAGTCATACCACCAGAAAGTATTATGGTGCCATCCTGTCATTGCTTTTGGATCTACCACTGCCTGATAGTTGTAAACCTCCAATACTGTTGGGGAAAATATGATTGCACCTTAAATATACTAAGTGTAATGTCTGGGGTTTTTTTTAAATGTGTTTATTAAAGATGAGAGCCAGTGGGTGGGCTGAGGGGACATGATCATGGTTAATGGGGGAGTATCCATGGGCACAGGGTGTGGACAGTGATACACAGTGTGCACTAGAGAAGCTTTAGGAGGAAAAAATGAGGCAGGTATATTATACATTTATTACAGGCCAAAACCAGTGTAAGGTGTCTTACCAGGGGCCCGCGCGCATGAGACGCTTGTACGCGTCCCGTGGCTACGGAGCTTTCTCTGCCACCTCCCCCGGTGCTCCTCGCCACCCCGCCGTCCCCCCTATCCCTGCCTGTCTTCCCTGAAGAGGAGACGGGCAGGATGCCGCCAGGGTGCCGTCCTGAAACAGGGACGCGCATGCGTGTGAGACGCACGCACGTCCCAGTTAGATGGAGTGCCTCTGCGCTGGCTATCGCCAGCGCAGGCATGCTGGCGGTCCCCGGCAAGATTAAGAGGCGCTCCATCTGTACCTCCACTTGTTAGATATCGGGAAGCAGCGATGATGTTTCTAAGTGGAGCAGAGCAGAGACTGTGTATGTTTTTTTCTTTTATTTTTAAATAAAGCTTTGTGAATTACATGCTCCATGCATGTTAGGTTACCATGGTTTTATTTTACATATAGATGTGAGTATTATTATTCCAATTGTCTGAGACTGAAAGCATTTACCTGTTCATTATATATTTGCAGCATGCTGAATGTTACCTGCAAAGACAATTACACAAAAATTGTTATATTCATATACATTTTTACATTGTAAATTATATTATACAGCTAGGTCCAGTTCTTGAAGTGGGGCGGTATGCACCAGTATGTTATACTGTACTACAGCGGTGTCCAGACCGCCATCTCAAGCCCAGCAAGGAGGAGCAGTTACATTTCAACCAGCAGACCAGGCTGGGGGAGCTGGAGCTGCTGTGAATACCAGTCTTAAGATGGGCCAGATGTATCAAGCTTTAAAAAGTGATAAAGTGAAGCGTGATAAAAAAAAAAACACAGCTAATTAGGTCCTACTGTACCATACCCTCCAACATGGCCCATTCCATTAGGTATAAAAAGCTCTGTTCCTGGACTTCCCTGCCAGTGGCAGTTGCAGAGGTGAGGCTGCAGCACAGTCCAATATTCAAAAAGGGGAGCCACACCTAATGCCACTCCAAACATCACTGTCCTGGACTCACTGGCAGTTAATGTGACCCCCCTCTTTGAATTTTGGACTGTGCTGGAGTCCAACCTCTGTAACTGCCACTGACAGGGAAGTCCAGGAACAGAGCATTTTGTACCTAATGGAATGTGTCATGTTGGAGGGTATGCTGTACCTGTTTTTTATTTCTATTTTTCTAATAGGAAAACACCTCACATAGAGGAGAGAGACCAAGACATTGACCTCTTTTTCAAGAACAGTACAAAAAGTAATGTATCATGGTAGGTAGGACCTGATTGGCTAGTTGCTTACTCTCCATTTTATCACTTTTTGAAGCTTGATACATCTGGCCCATTGGGAGGTGCATGAAGTAAGTACAGAGGGAGGAAGTAAGAGGATGGGGTAATATGAGACAATAAGTTAAATAAAACAGATATGGGGAAGATGTGGATGGACACAGGGGAATTAGAGAACACAGTTTGAGAAATTATATCATATACTTTTTTATACTGTTTAGTGTTTATTTTTATCTAAAATTAATTTCACATTATGAGAAGCTCTAAAGGTTCTAGGTGTACCTCAGACTCCCAGCCCACCTTCTTTTCAATTTCCCATACCCCCACTTTGAATATGGCTTTAAAATGCAGACTATCCACTTTAATTTGAGGGTATTCAAATTGGAGTAAGGGTTAAGGAACTGCAGTTGTTCAATATGTAGTCCAATTTCTTCATTGATTAAGCATGAAAAAGGTCTAGAGTTGATTCCAAGGGGGGTATTCAAATGTTGGTCTGTTCTTTTTTTCATACCTATTCTCCTTTTTTTCCTCAACATTTACTGTACAGTATATGTGGTGATATTAGTGTGATATTCAATTCTTCCCCGTCTTTTAAGGTGAAAGTTTTTTGAACATCTTTTATTTCACAGACATTTTCAATGGGCTTCCTATTCAAACGTTTGGTGATAAGTTTCTCGCCTTTTAATAGTCTAAATTTCTCATCATTTTATTCACCTGGGTGTCGGGTGGTAATAAAAGTGTTATTTTTTAAATTTTTTTTTTAATTAATGTTTTATTTAATGAGATTTCCTTTTTTCTAAGGGGTTAATGATAAACTTAAAAAATAAAATAAAAATTACAATAGCGTAAAGGCAACCCCCCCCCCCCCCCAATAGAGACATCCCCGCTCCCCCCGTAAAGAGTACATTTCAGATGTCGACCTTCAGTGGCATGTTGACCTTAATAGGGTATATCTACTAACCATATCCCACAGCTTCTTATATCTGCATTTTAACAAGATGCAGATTTTGCAGGAATAAAATGAGTAGGGGATCCCCCTGATTTTCAAAACCAGCATTGGGCGTGGCCTCGTGGAAAGGAGGCATGGCATCACAAAAAGGAGGCATTACACTGCCCATTACACATTATGGAACACACCGTAATGCCCATTACACAAAATGCTGGACACCGTTATGCCCATTACACAAAATGCTGCCTACAGTTATGCCCATTACACAATATGCTGCGCACTGTTATGCATTGTTACATGTAATGACCCCACATTGTTACTTGTAATGACCCCACATTGTTACATGTAATGAGAATGGGAATGGTTTTAGGCCCTTAGATGACTGCATTTGATTGGCTTGCTGTACTCTGCTCTTTGTACACTTAAATGCGGCTCTGTGTCATATCAAAGGGCTAAAAAAGAAAGCACTCTACCAGATAACAAATACCTGAGTAAGTCAGAAAGGAATGCAGCACATACAATAGTGATTGAAGGATAGCAGGTATAGGTTAATAAATATTTATGTTACTTGATGGAGATGAAATGATATAAGAAAAAGGAAAATAAGGACTGGGTGGGAGGAGGGTGAGACATACTGTGTGAGTTATATGTAACGCTAGGCTGACAACACAAGGGGAACATATTTAGCAATAACAACAAAGAGCTGTGAGATAGACCTTCTCTGACCTGCAGCAATCAGCCATCTCTCCCTAAGCCTGGTTCTGGACACGTGGGCTGCTTGTCAGGCTCTGTAGAGGGTAGTCCCATGGTGCCAGCCCTGGTGCCTGCAGCTGTGCGTGAACAGTGTATGACAGCAGCGCATGCAGGGGGGGACTCCCCCAGGAGTCTAAGGGGCCTAGACTGAAAGCTGAGGGTCCCATCTTTCCATAGGTACAAGAATTTTAAAAATCAGCCTTTGGGAACCGGAGATATCTGACTTCAAAGCAGTGGTCCCCATCCATTCCTAAACCTGGGACTCCCCCCCCCCCCCCCCCCCCCCCCCCTTTGATGGACACTAGTAGCTTGTCTCTACTATTCCCAGAACCAGAGATATCAGCCTTCCAGCAGCTGGTTACTGCTCCAGCTCCACACACCTGGTATGTAGTTTTATATACTCGTTGGCAGATTGCTCTGCCTCCTGAAATCTGATCCCCTAGTCTCCAATACCATTTGGTATGTGGGATTCTATAGCTTTTAATTCCATTAAAATCTAAGAAATCTAGTTCTGGGAACTGGAGATATCTGCAGTCAAGCAAGCTGTCCTCCCACCAAAAAATTTGGAATAATAAGCCCACTCCACTATACACCCCTCCTCTGCATATTAAACATCCTTTACCACCCTGGAAGTTATGTATCAGGGCCCTTTCATTCAGCCCAATGCCCTCTTCTCCCACCATCTGTGCAGTAAAGGGGTAATTAGTGGAAATTACTGACCCAGGCCCTACAAGCGTTTGATATAATACCCCCTACCACCCGCGGGACATCAAAGCTTCCGCTCATAGCACCCCCTACCCCTACCACTGGAGGATCGGTAGGGGCCCCAATACATTGCTATGCCCAGGGGTCTACACTGCTGTTAATGCCCCTGTATGTATATACTGTATATATATATATATATTTTATTATTATTTATATACATTTGGTCTATCTATAATACTTTAACTGACCCGGCATATACTGGGTCACCTAAGTGTCCATCTCCGTGCTTTGCTCCGCCCCTCTGGAAACCCCCTTCTAAAAATCCTGCGTTTGCCACTGTATGAGGAAGCCAGGGACCCGACGGCAGCTGTCAGACACGGGGGTTCCATGTGTGCGGCTCCGCTGTCAGCCGCACAGGGACAGTCACAGCCGCAGGAAGCAGAATGTTGCGGCCGGGTCACAGCGCAGCTGCTGTGAAGTGAGGCGGTGAAGTGTTTGTATGCACCGCCCCACTTCCAGTTCCGGCTGGAGTCTCTCTCTTTCGATATACTGGCGCGTTCTGAACTCTGCGCGCCGCAGCCAAACTATTAACTGGCACACATCTGGCTGCACAAAATCGTCCCACAAGGCCATCGGCCCTTCTGGCATTTGCCAGAAGTGCCAGATGGCCAGTCCGTCCCTGCTTCAAAAGACTTTGGGTGCGCGTAAGGTTGGAACATGAATATGACACCCAAAATTGAAAAATTGAACCTCCCCCAAAGTGAGGTTGCCCAGCTGAGGAAGCTGCTGAACATACTAAAGGCGGAGAAACGCGTTCTGGTGCCTGCTCTAGCCAGATTATTGCCAGCCACCACTGCGATTTGGATTACAAATATCCCATTTGGAATTGGGACACTTATGGTAACGGAACCAGTACCTGTAGCTGAACCCCTGTCATCAAGGGAGTGGACATCCATTGTGGAAACATAAAGTAGTCCTTGCTCTGATATAGGACCTGGTATCCATACCCAGCAGAATAAAGAGTGACTATCCGTGTGGACTGGTAAATATTTGCTCAAAAGCTTTATTGTCTCATGAAAAATATACATGCAGCCTAAGCCTCATAGCCAGCTCGTGTTTAAGTCACCTTATATGTTCTGTGTTGTATATCTAGTACAGGGGTCTTCAACCTTTAAGACAGCGTGGGCCACCTAAAAAAATCCAGTGAAGCCCGAGGGCCACTAAAATCGCCTACGGAATTTCGGACAGCCCCATAGAATCACAGCTCCCCTATAACATCAGCACAGTCCTTCATAGATAGTTGGCACAGCCGCCCATACTCAGCACATAACCCCCCCCCCCCCCACACACACACACACACACCCTAATAGTTATCAGCAGCCAATTTGGGTTCCAGTGCAAACAGTAAAATATATGCCCCCCCCCCCCCATATATAATTTGATATTGAATAAATTGCACGCGCCGTAGGCGCGCTCCCAAAAACGGGTGTGACCTAATTATAAGGGGCGTGGTCTAATTATAACGAGTGTGAACTAGCAGGAAAACAATTACCTGACACCTCTTTTGCAACCTGCATGACCAGACATTGGTTACCGCAGGAATGGTCGTTGTCCTCACACGCTTAAGTTGACTGAAGGCTGCACAATGACATATAAACATGAAGGCCCACACAGTGAAATAGTATGCCTCACAGATCAAACCCAAACAATGAAAGGCTACTTAAATCAATATACACTGCTACACTGTTTATCCGTAATGCCCATTACACATTGTGCATCACACCATAGTGTCCATTAGACATTATGCCACACACCGTAATACCTGTTGTACATTATGTCATACACCATAATGCCCATTACACATTATGCCGCACCGTGCTGCCCATTACACATTAATCCACGCAAAATTATGCCCATTGCACATTATGCCCCACACTGATGCCCATTATGCCACAGACCATAATGCCAGCAGTACTCCTGCTTATACATATGATGCCCCAGCAGTGCCCCTTACCTAATGCCCCAGCAGTGCCCCTCACACAATGCCCCAGCAGTGCCCCTCACACAATGCCCCAGCAGTGCCCCTCACACAATGCCCCAGCAGTGCCCCTCACACACAATGCCCCAGCAGTGCCCCTCACACACAATGCCCCAGCAGTGCCCCTCACACACAATGCCCCAGCAGTGCCCCTCACACACAATGCCCCAGCAGTGCCCCTCACACACAATGCCCCAGCAGTGCCCCTCACACACAATGCCCCAGCAGTGCCCCTCACACAAAATTCCCCAGCAGTGCCCCTCACACACAATGCCCCAGCAGTGCCCCTCACACAATGCCCCAGCAGTGCCCCTCACACAATGCCCCAGCAGTGCCCCTCACATACAATGCCCCAGCAGTGCCCCTCACATACAATGCCCCAGCAGTGCCCCTCACATACAATGCCCCAGCAGTGCCCCTCACACACAATGCCCCCAGTAATGCCCCACACACAATGCCCCCAGTAATGCCCCACACACAATGCCCCCAGTAATGCCTGCAGCTTTGCCAGGTCCCTTGCTCCCGGCCAGATGTACCTCCTCATTCTGCAGCTTTGACGGGTCACCTGCTTCCACCATCCATACCTCCTCCTGCAGTTTCGCCGGGTCCCCTCCGCCAGCTGTGCCTCCTCCTCCTGCAGTTTCGCCGGGTCCCCTGCTCCCGCTAGCTGCGTCTCCTCCTCCCGCAGCTTCGCCGGGTCCCAACTCCCCAGCTCATGACCAGATGTGCCTCCTCCTCCCTCAGCCACGCTGGATCGACTCCTCTGCCCTGCCTGCAGCCAATGGAAATCGGGTAGGCGGCACCCAAGGGGACTCCATTACACTGCCTCCCTCGGCAGCATTTTCTTTTACTTAAAAATAAAAATCCTGTGCATGGCGGGCAGGGGGCCACTGAGATCAGCTCCGCGGGCCACTCGTGGCCCGCGGGCCATGGGTTGAAGACCCCTGATCTAGTATGTCCTATTTGAGTGTAATTATTTATATGTAAAAATTCGCATTTATTGATCTTATATACCATGGTTTTTTATTAAACTAAAAGTGTTTAAAAAGCAATTTATATCTCTAACAGAGTTTTATTGTGAAAGTGTGGCAGCGCCATCTAGTGGGGATTCATTGTCTCCACACATTTCTGTTTTGTTTGGCTTCACAGAGAAACACAATCTCTCTGATAAGGTGGCAGCAGCCATACTTTGAATTATAAACTAGATATTGGATGTTATCTTAGATCCCCCGGTACAATCAGCCAGCGCTACTGAGTGATTTACTCACTCCCCCCCCCCCCCCACCTTATCTTGCTCCCCCAAAGTGCATTACATGAGTTTTTCACATATTTTGTACCAAATGTCGACATGAACACCATCAAAGGGAAGCAGGGATATGCTATTGTAACGGAGGTGGGGATATGCTGTTGTCATGGAGGTGGCAATGTGCTGCTGTCATTGAGGTGGGGTTGTGCTGGGGGTGTCCCATGTCCCAGATTTAAACCCTTAGAATGTTAGGGACTAACCTGGGCCTGGGTCTGTTGGAGGGGCCCTGGTCCTGCTCCCCCGTTGCATTTAGCTAGGCAGTGGGGAGATGACAGGAGCAGCACAGCCTCTCTCCCCATCTTAGCTCACGCTGCTCAGTGCCATGTGCTGAGCTGGAGAGAGAAGCAGGGTCAGCGGCAGCTTGTCCTCGCTCTCCATCTTAGTTTTTTCCCCCGGGGGTTTGGCCCTGCTACGGGCCCCTCCATTTTACCAGGGCCCGGCCGTCTTGTTGGCGCCCCTGCCTAGACGTATTGGGTAAGACCATAATCCTGGCTGAGAAAAAAACTATCTATTGCAAAATGTATTACAGTTATAATTAGTAATGTTTAAATAATGCTCTTGCATTTTTCTATTTGTGTGTGTAACTTATTAACTGACCTGGTAACTTCTTTTATCCTCTTTGTTGCTTTCAATAGCTCGGAATAATTCTTCACAGACAACGGGAATGATCCCTCGATTTGCTCCATATCCAATCATAGAATAGCTTTTTCCTGAACCTGTCTGTCCATAGGCAAGCAGGGTAGCATTGTAGCCTTGCCAGGCATTATCTAATACACTCTGTCCAAGATCACAAAACACCATTTTCTAGAGGGAAAGAGGAAAGAAATTTGTGAGACCTACAAAGCTGCATTGGTTCCTGCAGTGTGCAGCGTGTGGATATTACCTCCAGACTGCAGCAGGTTGGAACTGCTAGAGAGTGATGCTGGACTGAGGCAACTCAGCAGGGCTTAAAGTGGTCCAGGAGAAGTGGTGGAACTCATTTCTTTATATATTCAATACTATGTGTATGTATACATGTCGGAAGGCAGAGACTCCTTCAATCTGATAGGCACCTCTCCCACCTGTGCTGATG
Organism: Crinia signifera; assembly: GCF_055691185.1. Taxonomy (NCBI): domain Eukaryota; kingdom Metazoa; phylum Chordata; class Amphibia; order Anura; family Myobatrachidae; genus Crinia; species Crinia signifera. The sequence goes on from NC_139219.1 coordinate 97,752,305, forward strand.
TTTTTAAGGTAGTATTGCATTTCATGACTGAACAGTTGTATAGCAAAGCTACAGGTAATATCCTTATGCGTTTATAATTATATAGCAAGTCATATGTGGGGTGGGGTGCCCCAGATTGCTCTGTCTGGGCCATTTTGCGATACCACCATTTAACATTTATATCACTCTGTGCTTGTTTCCTATTTATGTAACACCATCACACATGTATTTTTTTCACTTTTTTGAACACTGAGCGGCTACATTTAATTACCTGACACTCGGACACTTCACTGCTATCCTTTCATTTGTGTGATGCCTGGCTGGTTTGGATGGGACTTTGGATGGGATGGGTTTGAGTAGGTCCTACACCCCAGAGGTGAACACCTATAATGTTATGGACCTGTCCGATGAGGTAAACTTGATGAATGGTGGGCAGGCATTACATTGCAGTAATCGGATGATGTTCCTATAATCATTTACCCTGTACTTGTCCTGTATTGTCTTCAACTGTAAGTCACTATTTTCCTGTTTTGATTATGTGTACTCTGTAATTGGGCGCTGCAGAACCCTTGTGGCGCCATATAAATAAAGGATTATTATTATTATCGTTTATTTATATGGTGCCACAAGGGTTCTGCAGCATCTAACAATACATATTAATAATAATAATAATAACTAGGCACACATATAGTTCAAAATGAACTAGGGCCCTAATAGATTTCTCCTGGTGAAATGCTGGAGAAAAAATTATTTCCCCCCTAGTTTATTAAATAGAAACTGAAGCTCCTATCCTGTACAGAGATAAAGGAAAAGTACTGTACACTCTGTAATAATAATACAACCATAAAGGAAGAAAAACATGAAATGCACCTTCTGAATAGCAGGCTACTGTGTCTGAAATCAGGCTACTGGTGAAATATAATAGTAAATATAACTTACCTGATCGGCATATCTGCTTTCTGGCCCATTGTGAACTAATGTGCCATCTTTGTTCTTCAGAAACCCATTGTGGGACCAGTATGCTAGATCAAACTGAAATGTTTTTTCATGACCAGGGTTCCTCGGGTCAGATATGGTTGTGCAGTTGTCTCTCATGGAAATAATGCATCTGCTCCTTGCATCCTTCTCTCTCTAAAATAAGATTTTAAAAATACAATTAAATATAAGTTACAACTGAAAAGATATCTTCTTTAATTGGCATACTGTAGTTTGGATTCCATTCCACCATTGTGCCTCACTTAACGTTTTGGGAGGAGTCAGGGAAGAGTAGGATGCAGTCCTGCTTTGCAGCTAGATAGAAAATGCTAAATTAAGTTTTTAAAAATGGCAGATTTGAGCTGGCCATACACTAGTCCAGTTTGTCCACTTTTCATCCGATTGCACTAGATGTCTTCTCAGTCTGACAAAAATGTCTGCAGCGGCTGTCCCCATACGGAGGGTAACTGCGGGGGAACCAGGGGCCATGAAGCATGTCTCTTGCTAGTGATATCCTCTATCCTGCATGTTCAGACAACAGCAGGCATGTCCAACGTCAGGTCCGGGGGCCAATTGCGGCCCGTGCTGTCATTTCAAGCGGCCCGCAGCCTCCAGCTGGAAGGCGGGCAGAGCATCAGATGTGGGAAGCACAGCACAGGACACTAAAGGTGGGGCCCCGGTGAGCGCTCCTTTACCTTGCTGTCTGCTGCAGTGAGAAGGTGCCGGCCACCACAGTCAGATGTGTTTGGCGTCCTACCCCTGCTGCTGCAATCGTATATCACCGTACTCCACAATCACAGTGACAGCAGTGTTTGGGGAGGGGGGCAGCAAGGGGGAAGCTTGCTTCCGTAACATGCAGAGCGGAGGAGGGCAGCAGCGGGAGCCCAAGCATCTCCTGTTCTTGCAGTGCCTGCTTTGCCTCTCCTTCCTCTGGCTCACACAAGAGGCTGGGAAACATACAGAGAAGGGAGGGGTCAGAGTGAGGGACATACAGTGAAGGAGGGTCAGGCTGGGGGACATACAGTGAATGGAGGCAGTGATGGCCATTCAGAGAAGGGGGAGCAGGGGCAGGCTGGGGGACATAAAGTGAATGGGGTACATACAGTGAAGGAGGGGCAGGCTGGGGGACATACAGTGAATGGGGGCAGGCTGGGGGAAATACAGTGAAGGGGCAGGCTGGGGGACATAGCGTGAATGGGGCAGAGTGGGGGACCATTCTGATGTGATTAATGATTCAAAGAATGTCAGGCTGAATGGTCGGCCCCCACACATTTACAAATCTGGCCCTCGTCGCAAAAAGTTTGGACACCCCTGGACTACAGGGAATATTGGTAATGACCCACAGGAGTGCGCATCGTTAATTATATAGGGCAGGGGTTCCCAAACTGTGCGCCGTGGCTCCCTGGGGTGCCTCGGGACACATGCAGGGGTGCCCTGGATTGGTAGTACAGGACCAACTCAAATTATTAATGGTTAATTATTTATAAGCAAAACCAGTGCTGGTGGCTGCCAATCATAAAATGTGTACAAACAGAAGCAATTCCTGCCCTTTTCCCTATAACTGACCCTAAGAATCGCATATAAATCCAATCTAATTAAAATAATTTTGGCCTAGGGGTGCCGCAAAAAAAATTCTTATACTCTAGGGTGCCGTGATTAAAAAAAGATTGGGAACCCCTGATATAGGGGGTTTAATCATTAAGCATCTCAAAAGCAAAATCTGTGACTGTAAAATGTGCAGAGAGAGTTAGATTTGGGTGAGTTATTTTGTTTCTGTACAGGGTATTTTTACACTGCAATTTAGATTTCAGTTTCAACACACAGGGGAGCCGAGAGAGGGGGGGAGCGGGTACTAATTACCCGGGCCCACACTTGCTGAAGGGGCCCCGCAGGGGCCCTGGTCTGACTCCTCCCTTCCCCCTCCATCCCTCCCAGGTAGCAACAGTAGCACACACTTCTACAGCATGTGCTGTGCTGACAGCAGGCTCAGCATGAGTGTCTCACTGACAGCGTGAGAGGTCATGCTGAGCCTGCAGTCAGCACAGCACATGCTGTAGGTGTGTGCTGCTTATGAGATTACAGTTTTTAGAGTTTTCTTTCACCCTCCTCTAAACATTTTGGGGGTGTGGCCTAAGTATGGGAGGTTCCCACAACACACACTTAGGCCACGCCCCCAACATTTTACCGGGGCCCGGCATTCCTCTCGGCTGCCCTGTCAACACACCCCACCCAAATCTAAATCTATCTCTGCACATGGTTTTGCCCATTAGAGAAAGTATGCACTAGACAATATCGTTATCATACATATTGTTAAACAGTAAAGTTGCATACACACACTAGACATTTTTTTTTGCCAGGTACATGGGATGTTTTCAAGATTATGAATAACTTTGAAAGGCAATCTGCAGATAGACTTGCCACAATTGATGTATTGGGAATATATGGCCGGTTAATAAATAAGAAAAGAATAATGGCTTGCTGGTTCATGAATGGAATATGAAGATGAACAGATCAAGATTGTTATAAGTAGTTGCTCTACTGAGTAACTATTCACTGCAGTTACGCATGACAAGACTGCAGAAACAGGGCAGTAATATGATAATGGCACTGCACTCTGTTCCTCTCTGTTAATTTAGGATCTCTTTACAGTATGTCATTATTTATAATGATTAAATAGCGCTCTACTGCACAGACTCCGATCTTCTTGTCCTTTGGGGAAACTTTGTGTCCCACCTCAGGGTTTCCGCTGAGATCTCTACTGAGAAGTGGGCATTTTGAGACAGTGTTAGAGCATCACAATAAACTCACATTACTGATTAAGTAATTGGGTTTAATCATAGTCTGAGTCATCCGCTAGTCTGTGCATATATAATTCCCCTTTGAGACCACACTTATTACCTGGTAATTTGCCATTTTTTCAAAACGGTAATATGTGCCGTGTGAAAGGTCCAAAGTGAATTTACCGGTTCCAGAATACCGCTATTTCTAAACGGTAAAAAAGAAGGGTCCTACCTGTTTCATACCTGTTGTTTTTTTTTTTTGCTGTCTGAACATCAACTGTTTTTTTTATGGGTTAAAATGGGTTCAATTTTGTGAAGGGACAAAAACGGCATTGAAATACCGTTTATGATATGCGGTGTGAAAGGGGTTTTATCTGTCTGACCCATTTTTAGAAACGTTTAAAAATACCGGGTCCATGCATTTTTGCTGTGTGGAAGCAGTATCAAACTCTGCAATATCAACACCTGCAGGCTGCACACAAATCATTTTCACTGTGACCACACAACAACATATAAAATGGGTACTAACAGATTGTATGGAGTTCTTAAATAAAACTGACACTTTTTGAATCCTAAGAAGTTCTGTACACTATCTTGATGTATGAGTACATTGTGGCAGATGTATTAAGATTTGTAAAGTAATAAAGTGGTGATAAAGTAAAGGGTGATAACGCACCAGCTAATCAACTCCTAACTATTATTTTTTGCAAACACAGCTGATTGGCAGGTGTGTTATCACCTTACACTTTATCCCTTAGGCTTAATACATCTGCCCCAATAAGTGCTTACGTCTGTTGTATTCTGATGCAGAAAAAAAAACACAGGTGTGTCCACATACATCTATCCTCCGTACTCTGCAAGTCCCATTACACAATGCGTGAGCCCTGTGTAATTCTGTGTGATTCTGTAGCATTGTACATCTTGTTTTGTGCAACCTTTTCTGGTAAAATGCATCTTATTCACAAAATGATGCATACATGATGCAATCATATTGATTAAAATGGTATGCAGCATGCCTATATTCTGAGCGAGACCACAGCTGTGTGTGCATTACAGTGAAACACTGTAACATAACATTGCTATTTAACGTGCAACGAGGCTAGATGTATGCGGGCACATCTGTATAACACCCACTGACAGTAGCATAGAGCAGGATGATTGTATTGCCTGTAGTCTAGCTACCATATGAATGACCTCTGGTTCTTCTATACCACATTTGGATACAAGTTAACGGTTCAGATAGTTATGAGACATGTTTGCCAATTGAAAGTACCTTGGTATACATTTATATATACTGTACATACTTCATGAAGGTTTATGTGAATAGCTGCATATAAATTACCACCCTAACATAATCTGGAATATTACTTAATAATAAATCTTAAAAAACCAGACCCATACTTTCCAACATATACAGGATATCCGATGACTTACACTTGGTTTAGAATATATCAGGAATCATGTATTGTACATTGTATGTACTGTATATATGTGCTTGTAACTAGTAATGTTCTTATGCAGCTGAGTATATTTTACTTTTATTTGGTTGCTCGGATTTGCAGGGGGGGGATTTAATTAGTCCCTAGTAACTTAATTCTGTACAGTTACAAATGAACCATAACAGATGATGCAACACTAAAGTAAAGCAACCCTATAATTCAGCAGTAAAATAATAACACAGGAAATGTATTATAGGTTAAATAGGAAGGATTTCCCTTACCTTATTGAAAGGCCTCACACGCACAGCTACTTTCACACTATCATAGTTGGGCATACTTCCACAGCTGTTGATAAACTCGCTATTACAGACAAAATGAGCAAAGTAAAATTATTCCACGTACAGTATATACTGAAACCATCTCAGTGAACGTCCTTGTTTCAGTCTTCTAGGTTTTCTACTGAATTATTTAATGCTGTGTTCATTTAGGTGGTATCATGTTAGTGGGTCAGGTTGCTGCAACTTTCCCTAAGTCAGTTTATCCACTGTTGCATGTTTGCTTACATATTGGTTATGTCAGCAATCAATTCCCTAACGTGATGATACAGCGGGGCCGTATGTTCATCACTATTGTATTGGGGGCAATTTACAGGTGATTGTCCCTCCCTGAAAAAGCGTAAAAAAAAAAAGCGTGCTTGTGCTGCTGCTTTAATATGTATTAATATTAATACTATTCCTCAGAAAGCCTGGGATGATGCCTGGTCAGTATGAATGAAAGCTGGTAATAACTTCAGCCTAATAGCAATGAGCTTCACAAACAGTTTTAAGTATACATTTAGGAGGGAAATAGGTATAAATAGGATGAGACGAGGCTTTTAGGCATTGCACAGTGGTGTGAGAGGTTACAATGACACGATTCACGTCATTTGGTCCCATGGCCACATGGATTGTGCAAAAATTCACATAATGCCACACGGATTGAGCCAAAAGTCATATAATGCCACACAGATTGAGCCAAAATTGGAATTAAATTGGGAATTGGATTAAAAATAGGCCCTGGCGTTTAAAGTACACAGGCCCACCTTAGGGTAAAAAAAGAAGGATATAGTTGTGCGCACGCCGAAGGCATGCTCTGGAAAAGAGGGCATGGACACTCAAAAGAGGGCGTGTCCTTGAGTGTAGTGTATCACACCATATACAACTTCTACACATTATGCAACAAAATACTAGACCCCATTATACTTTCCCCTTACACATGATGCCAAATGGAATGAGCCAAAATGCACACAATGCCACATGGATTGTGCAAAAATTCACATAATGCCACACAGATTGAGCCAAAATTCACATAATGACACATGAATTGAGTCAAAATTTACATAATTCTACATGGATAGAGCCAAAATTCACAATATCCTTCATAAACAGGGACATTGTACACCAAAGGCGTGCATTAACAATTTACACCATAATACCCATTACATGTTAAGTCACACACCATAATGTCCATTATGCCAAACACCATAATGCCTATTAAAAATGATGCTACATAAGTGCTGCTTACCTACATACTCGTTGCCAAAGGTTCCATGCTCATTGCCAGGGGTTCCATGCTCATTGCCAAGGGGGAATACATGCTCGCGTAACTGGGGGGACAGCCGCTGCTGGGCAGAAGTGACAGACATTGAAAGCCGGGCAGAGAGCAGGGGGCTGCCCGGCTGTATTCAGAGCACTGCAGGTCCCGGCTATTTGAAATAATACCCCTTTCACACCAGAAAATGCATGGATTTACCTGGGAATATGGTCCCAGGATCATTCCCGGTTTGGGCCCTTTTACACCAGCCTAGTCCCTGCATTTTCTGGTGCGAGAGGGAGAGAAGCAGAAAAGGTGCCTAGGGCAGGGAAAATAACCCAATTAAGGTCACTTCCCCATAACAGGACTCTAGATTTCAGAGCATAGACCTGAGATCCGGGAAGTAAATAGTGAGGAACAAAAAGGTTTTTATTGTAAATGATGCATTTAAAGTTTAAACAGCAATCCTCTATCTTCAGCAAGGACACGAGGTTAAGTGTAGACGTGCAGGTGGTGGTGAAAAATGATCACAATGCCTCGGAGTAAATTTACTAAAGCTTCTAAAAATGAAGAGGTTGTTTCCCACAGTAACCAATTCGATTCTATCTATCATTATCTGGGATGCAATAGAGAAATGGTAGTCAAAATCTGATTGGCTGCTTTGGGCAACATCACCTCTTAATTCTTAAGGTCCCCATACACGCTCCGATAAGCAATGTGCCACGTTATCGGGTGGATCGCATCGCATGCGTTTTGCGTGCGATGCGAACCGCTGGCAATAAAGTATGTGCAGCACATACTTTTTGTACTGTACGATGCGATGCCTCACAGCATGTATGGAGACCTTTAGAAGCTTTTTTTTACAGCAGTTCTCAAACTGTGGGTCCTGACACCAAAGTGGGTCACGACTCCATGTAGCTGACCATCAGACTAATGGGTTTGTTGAGGGGGACAGGGGATAACTCATTAAGTAAACATCCTCGGCTTCCCTCTTCTATCCCCCTTTTCCATTCCCTCTTTACCTAGGCTACTGCCTCCCTGTCACAAAAGCAGTCACTTCACTTCACTGACCACACATGTTGCGGCCATACTGTGGTAACTTGCTGGAGTCCTGTAATAAAATGTATTGTCTGACAGGGTCCCAGAGCAAATAGTTTGAGAACCCCTGCTTTAGTAAATTTATCCCCAAGGTCTTAAACTTACTATTGTTGCTAAAGTAAGCTTGAGGAGACTAGTGATTGTGGACAAAGGGAGCACTGCCGTTCTGAAATTGAGTTGCCTGGCATAGGCGAAAATAGAACTATGCTAATGGGTGATAATAGACTGTAGATAATTGTTATTGGGTGTGACCTAAAAGGGGTGTGGCCTCATTTGAGGGGTGTGGCTTAACTGGGCCTGTAGGGCTCTGAGAAAGATTACAGCGGGTTTTTTTTTTTTTTTTTTATAAAAGCCATTGCTGGGCACTGGGCAGGGCACTGGGAAAGATTAGACTTTTTTTTTTTTTTTTTATAAAAGCCATTGCTGGGAACGGCCCCTGCCCAGTGCCAGGCCAGCCCAGCAATGGCTTTTATAAAAAAAAAAAAAAAAAAGCTGTAATCTTTCCCAGTGCACTGCCCAGGCATTAACCCATCGAGGTCTGGATTTGGAGTCACACTCAAAATTAAAGTGGAAAAACACACTACAGGCTGATCCAATTTTGATGTCCTTAGAACAAGTCAAAATAAGGCTCAGTAGTGTGTGTGTGGCCTCCACGTGCCTGTATGACCTCCCTACAACACCTGGACATGCTCCTGATGAGGTGGCTGATGGTCTCCTGAGGGATCTCCTCCCAGACAGTCTGTGGTGCAATGGAGCGAGACATGATGTCCCAGATGTACTCAACTGGATTCAGGTCTGGGGAATGGGCGGGCCAGTCCATAGCATCAATGCCTTAGTCTTGAATGAACTGCTGACACACTCCAGCCACATCATGAGGTCTAGCATTGTCTTGCATTAGGAGGAACCCAGGGCCAACCGCACCAGCATATGGTCTCACAGGGGGTCTGAGAATCTCATCTCGGTACCTAATGGCAGTCAGCCTACCTCTGGCGAGCACATGGAGGGCTGTGCAGCCCCCCCAAAGAAATGCCACCCCACATTACTGACCCACTGCCAAACCGGTCATGCTCGAGGATGTTGCAGGCAGCAGAACGTTCTCCTTGGCATCTCCAGACTCTGTCACTTGCTCAGTGGTGAATTTGGCAATCTTGGTGTTCTCTGGCAAATGCCAAACGCCCTGCATGGTGTTGGGCTGTCAGCACAACCCCCACCTGTGGATGTCAGGCCCTCATACCACCCTCATGGAGTCCGTTTCTGACAATTTGAGTAGACACATGCACATTTGTGGCCTGCTGGAGGTCATTTTGCAAGGCTCTGGCAGTGCTCATCCTTGCACAAAGGCACAGGTAGCGGTCCTGCTGCTGGGTTGTTGCCCTCCTGCAGTCTCCTCCATGTCTCCTGATGTACTGGCCTGTCTCCTGGTAGCGCCTCTATGCTCTGGACACTACGCTGACAGACACAGCAAACCTTCTTGCCACAGTTTGCATTGATGTGCCATCCTGGATGAACTGCACTACCTGCGCCACTTGTGTGGGTTGTAGACTATGCTACCACTAGAGTAAAAGCACCGCCAGCTTTCAAAAGTGACCAAAACATCAGCCAGAAAGCATAGGAGCTGAGAAGTAGTCTGTGGTCACTAACTACAGAACACCTTTATTGGGTGTGTCTTGCTAATTGCCCATAATTTCCACCTGTTGTCTATTCCATTTGCACAACAGCATGCAAACTTGATTGTCAATCAGTGTTGTTTCCTAAGTGGACAGTTTGATGTCACAGAAGTGTGATTGACTTGGCGTTACATTGTGCTGTTTAAGTGTTCCCTTTATTTTTTTGAGCAGTGTATTTATCTTCTAGAAGCAGAATCATTGATTGCTATTGGCAACATCCCATCTTAGTAAAGGTACCCCTTAGTATCTAATCCAGCTGAAAATGTAACAATGTACAAATTGTCTTATGTAGAGTACATACCAGAAAGACCATGATCATGCGACTATCGTGAAACAATTTTCTTGATATCGTACAATGATTGCAGTAAACAATCTGTATCCAATCCCAATGTAGATGAAAAATCTTTAGTGCAGCAGGTAAAATCTCGAAAGCAACCCATCTGGGAAACGCATCGGAATCGCATTGAAAACATGCACAAATCTGCTCTTTTTACATACAAAGCAGTCGTAACACGTTAAAATTTCAGGAATTGAACCCAAATCGTTCTAGTGTGTATCCAGCATTACACTATGAATAATGCTGTATAAAAACAGTATAAACCGACACCTATATGGAGAAAGATGGGGACTAAGAATATAACATGGTAAGGAAGTGTGTTTGTGTCAGCTTGATTGTTGATGCCAGGGTGACTGGCTAACCACACCAGCCAACCCCCAGAACGCTCCCCTCAACCTCTTCAGCAGGGGCAGCAGTTTGTGGCGAGCGGGAACATATCAGGAAGCCTCGGGATCTGCCCACACCGCACTTCAGCAGGAGCATGGCTTGGATATTAGTGTTCCTGGTCATGATTGCAAAGTGATTTGCATGTGATGGATACATTTGAACATCTGTCCCGCCAAACAAGCAGTCAGTGGGCAAAGTCACTTGGCTGACACTGAGGCTGCTTGCTGTGATGCGACAAAGTCTCAAGCTCCCAATGTGGTGGTGAGTTCAAGTGTTTCTGTCCAAATTGATGCCCCGGCTTATGCTGTAGTAGTTGGCCACAACCAGCAATAGTGCCTGGATCACCCCCTGGCTCTACACTGGCCAGGGTGACTGGCACTACAGAGATAGGTGCAACATTGTGTGTGTGTGTGTGTATACATACACACACACACACACACACACACACAGCAGATTGACGGCGGCACTCGGGACAAATAAAGACATGACACCAAAGTCTGGTTGCCAGGTCACCAAAAGGCTCTTGAATATTATTTTTAAAAGATGCCATTTAAATCTAATTAGTAACCACAGAAAGGTTTAGATAAGCAAATCTAAAACCCAACATATGGTAGAACTGGTCTCCCATGGCCACACCAGCTACTGGAAGAGATAAACGGCTATGTGTGAGAGGATATGTGGGTAGACTGAGTAGGTGAAAGCTGAAATTGAAGTGAGAGAAGAGGGCTGTAGCGGTCTACTACAGTGAAGCACTACATACAAAGTCCTCAAGTTGTCGGACATTCTACTACTGTGTCCAGCAATACTATAATGTGTTTAGTTACCACAGGACATGTCATAGCTGCATTAAACACTGATTCTGGCAATCCTGCTTACCATTCAACTGTTTCCCAAACTGGTTCCAGCCCAGTTGGTGTCAATTTCAGTTTTAGCTCGGCTTAGGACAGACCCAGCCCAGTATCCAGCGTAACAGGTTCCAGACCAGCCTTCAGCATTATGACTAGATCCAGCATGGTTGCTAACCTTCCACTCTCTATCATTAAATAAAACCTCTTACACACAGGGCCATTACAGCCCCATTTCTAAGCTATCTGTCTAGATCAGACATTCCCAACCACGGTCCTCAAGGCACACCAACAGTACAGGTTTTAGTGATATCCAGGCTTGAGGCACAGATGACTTAATTAGTACCTGAGTTATTCTGATTAATCCATTTGTGCTGAAGCCTGGATATCACTAAAACCTGCACTTGGTGTGCCTTGAGGACCGTGGTTGGGAATGCCTCGTCTAGATAGCTTAGAAATGAAGCACTGATTGCCAAATGTGTATGGCCCCTGCAACAGAGATGCACGGCCCTGCATCAAAATATTTTCTAATACTTTGACATTAATAAACATTTCCATAAAAATAAAAAGTGGATTCTACACGTAGGTTTTCAAACTACAGATGGGTCCTTCCTCATCTAGTCTCTGGTATGCAATGAGTGACTGCACAGACTATGCATGAAAGCCAGCAGCTCCAATGTGGATATGCCAGCTGCATCTTTTCCCCAAAAAATGCATGTTACTTGCAAGCTGGCTTTGATTAAAACATGAGGCATGACTATTGTGTGACTGCCGCTGCGAGATCCCCAAAATATCTACTAAAAATGCCAGTATCGCTCAGACAGTGTTCTTTTAGTATATATACAAATACAGCCAAGCACTAATGGATACTAGTGTTGTAAAAGTGATTGTCACAGGATCAGACAATAGATTAAATTGAATGAAAAACTCCCCTCTTTTTAATGAGTTTTCCCTTGAGTATATTAAAACTAGGATTGTCATAGAATCTCTTCTTAGGGGCCATGTTATCTAATTATTAAATGAGGTAATCTAGCACCATCCCTATCCAGCAGTATTTACTAGCAAAGGGATATATTCTTGGGCAAGTTTTTCGCACCATTTGAAGTCCTGCAGTACACAGCACCAATTCCTTCCATTTGAAGTCCTGCAGTACACAGCACAATTCCTTCCATTTGAAGTCCTGCAGTACACAGCACCAATTCCTTCCATTTGAAGTCCTGCAGTACACAGCACCAATTACCCTTTATTTGGTGTTATTGTGAAACCATTTCAGTGCTGTGTCAGGGATATGGAATTACTGTAGGGCAATGTTTACTACAGCTTTGCTGTGGATAACATCTGGGACTTAGAACGCTGCAGCTGGTTAATTTTTTCAAACAAAAGTCACATTCTCCCAAACAATATGTATGACTCACTGGTAGGAAATTGTGGTCAGCAGGGTAGGCAGTTCCAGGAAAAAATGCATTTTGAATGGGGAGGTCTTGTATCTTATTTACTCTGAATCTTCTTTTGCAAAGGAGAGTACACAAAATAGTGTCCCCATGGTCTCTGTACAGTGTGACTACCCATAATTGAACTAAATTCTGTAGCATAAGTGTAAAAGAAGCCCCCACGCTGTTTTTCAATAATTAAGCATAGCCACATTTGAAATCAATGGACAATAATGCTCTGCACAATGGAATACACACACTTTTGTGTCTTTCGAGATCAGTATTTGTCTGAATTCTCCTCCGTAGCCAATCCCTACCTTCTCCCCATACCATTTTTAAGGCCACTTACACAAAAAGTAAGCAACCATGACCAATGTACAGTACAAGCCTTATACTACTTTGGGTCAGGTCAACATGTTTTTTGTCCTAGGTAACACCTAAAGATATGAAAAAAATATGGTCTTTGAAATTCAAAGTAAAATATTGTTAATTATTTTATTCAACATTCCATGAAGGCATAGATAGATATTTATAAACGTATGAAGATTGATACAAAATAGAATAAAACGTCCTTATCTGGAAAGAAATTCCACTCCATGTAATTTTAAATTTTGTATTTAAGAACATTTACATTATATATATAAATTATTCTCCCGACCAGCATGTTTCAATATTAACTACAGTTTGTTTTATGTACAAATACTTGACTCATTAAGATTTTTTAAAAAAAGAGGGAGTGGGAAGGAAAAATCATCTGATCTTCCGGCGTGTTACACGTTTTGTGGTTACTATTCTCCTTGATTTCTTTAATGGATTTTTTTGAGCAGCTGTGGATTCCGTTGATGAGGACTGTACATCGTCTGATTTGACAGTTGGGCTTTCTGGAGGTGAAAGCAGCTGAATTTCTACAGGGGGTGGTGACCAACCCACCTTATCTGAACGCCTGCAGACAAAACAACTCAAATTCAATATGCAAAAAAATATAAAAAATAAAATAAAAAAGCAGTGGATAAAACAGGCAACAATGGAAGTAAAAATAGGTTCATATATTTAAATACAACTCAAATTCCTAAAGTTAAACTACTCCTTAACTTAGTACTGCCCTAATTCTTGCTAGAGTAAGCGCTCATGTACTCTACCTAGTATTTGGTTTCACAGCCACACTTTGCCTACATCAGTGACCCTCAAACTCAGGGGCTGATTTTTAAGACTGGTGAAGTGATAAAGTTACAGGATGTTTGGAGCTGACTGGTTGGTGCATTTTCACTTCACCGGGCTTAATAAGGTACTTGTGAGTTATCCGGACGCCCGATTTCTAAATCGGGTCGGATCGGGACATCGCATCGCATCGCATGCGACCATCGGATGCGATGCGATGACCCGATTTTTCCATAGGAATCAATGTTAAAATGGACTGAGTCCATTTTAACACGGAATTCAATGGGAAAAAGGGGTCCTTTTCATACCCCTACTATCCAAGTGGGCATGGAGTTGGATATAAACCTGTGGCGAGCGTAGCGAGCCACCGAGCCCGAAGCGTGGCGAGCGTAGCGAGCCCCGCGAGGGGACACGGAATACCGTCCCCTCGCGGGGCTCGCTTCGCTCGCCACGCTTCGGGCTTGGTGGCTCGCTACGCTCGCCACAGGTTTATATCCAACTCCATGCCCACTTGGATAGTAGGGGTATGAAAAGGACCCCTTTTTCCCATTGAATTCCATGTTAAAATGGACTCAGTCCATTTTAACATTGATTCCTATGGAAAAATCGGGTCATCGCATCCGATGGTCACATGCGATGCGATGCGATGCTATATCGCATCTGATTGTATGCCTTAACTTAAGGCATACAATCAAAAAATCGGGCGTCCAGATAACTCACAAGTACCCTTAATAAAAAGGGTTCAGTATGATTTAACGGCAGTCATTATAGGACAGTCAAAATACAGACATTTAACACGACAGGTTAACATCCTGACATGTTTCTATGGTTTTTGGTGTCAATGTCAAGTGAACCTCACATGGCGCGCTATGCTCTGCGCACTATTCTATTCTCCCTCCATGTCCCCTGGGATAGTAAAGTACAAAAAAATTCAGGCAAAAGTTACTTGAAAACTCATGTGCACCCATCAGCTTGTTAAATGTCAGTGAACTGAACATGTCGGTATAATGACTGCTGGTCAATGGGTGTATAACGACCAGTCAAAAATCAGTTGGTTAAGTGACTGCATCCCTAATAAAAAACACTCAAGTACCCCTAGCAGTTTGTTTGCAAGGTCACTGGTGGATTTTTAAAATGTGACAGCTTTGAACCATTAGGGGTCCCTGAGTACAGAGTTTGGTTTACATTGTATGTTCTTCTTGTACGCAAGACATTATTTCCCCCACTTCCTGGTGTTAAGAAACACTATGCCATATGAAAAAAAAAAAAAAACAACAATAGTAACACAAATAGTAATAATGTCAATTAAATCTTAAAAAGCCAGGGAAATGTACTTCACTACAGTATATTACACCATGAAAGTATATAGCAGAAAGTGAAGGAGCACCAATTACTGGTTAGTTTTTGGAGGATAGGTGGGGATTTTCACAAATAATGGATTTTTTTCTGCTACACATGTGTTGATTCAAAGATTTTCCATCTAAAAAGAACATCGAGTTTATTTCTAGACCCGAGATTTGCATTTAAAAACTGAACTACTCCGGTAATGGAGGCTTTGAAAAGGAAAAGTGTATTGGATCTGTCTTTATTGTACACAATTTGTGGCCAGAATTTCTCTTTTATGCTGTGTACACACGGTGAGATTTGACATTCGATTTTGACTATATAGTCAAAATCGCATGCTGATCGTAAGCAGATCTCACAGGTTTTTTACCTTTCGATCCAGATGCACACTCCCGTGACAGCACAAATCGAAACCCAGATATACAGGGCAGTAATGACTATATAGTGCAAATTAAATGCAGATTGTATGAATTGTATGTTAAAAGTACAGAGATAGCAAAGATTGCATAGCACTCAAATCTTAAGTCGAATAGCAAGGGAATTTCACCGTGTGTACACACCATTACTGTACTTGTAACTAGGGATACCATTGTCTAACATCTGCTATTGCAAGGTCCTATGCTATGCATTTTCTGGATCAAGGACTTCCTTCAACTAGGTTTAAAACCAGAGCAATGGTCATGCAGAAATGGTTTTGCCCATTAGAGAAAGTACACACTAGACAATATCATTATCATACATATTGTTAAACAGTAAAGTTGCATACACACACTAGACATTTTTTTTGCCAGGTACATGGGATGTTTTCAAGATTATGAATAACTTTGAAAGGCAATCTGCAGATAGACTTGCCACAATTGATGGGAAGCAGTATGAAATCCCGGCGGTCGGGATCCCGGCGTTCAAAATCCCGACGCCGGAATCCCGACCGCCGAAATCCCGACAAGGGGGGGGACACGTGGATCGCCCCCCTTGCGGGCTCGCTGCGCTCGCCACGCAGCGGGCCCGGTGCCTCGCTACGCTCGGCATACTAATTTATTCTCCCTCCAGGGGTGTCGTGGACACCCCAGGAGGGAGAAAGTGTCGGGATTACGGTGGTCGGGATTCCGGCGTCAGGATTCTGAATGCCGGGATCCCGACCGACGGGATTTTAACTGCATCCAAATTGATGTATTGGGAATATATGGCCGGTTAATAAATAAGAAAAGAATAATGGCTTGCTGGTTCATGAATGGAATATGAAGATGAACAGATCAAGATTGTTATAAGTAGTTGCTCTACTGAGTAACTATTCACTGCAGTTACGCATGACAAGACTGCAGAAACAGGGCAGTGATATGATAATGGCACTGCACTCTGTTCCTCTCTGTTAATTTAGGATCTCTTTACAGTATGTCATTATTTATAATGATTAAATAGCGCTCTACTGCACAGACTCCGATCTTCTTGTCCTCTGGGGAAACTGTGTCCCACCCCAGGGTTTCCGCTGAGATCTCTACTGAGAAGTGGGCATTTTGAGACAGTGTTAGAGCATCACAATAAACTCACATTACTGATTAAGTAATTGGGTTTAATCATAGTCTGAGTCATCCGCTAGTCTGTGTATATATAATTCCCCTTTGAGACCACACTTATTACCTGGTAATTTGCCATTTTTTCAAAACGGTAATATGTGCCGTGTGAAAGGTCCAGAGTGAATTTACCGGTTCCAGAATACCGCTATTTCTAAATGGTAAAAAAGAAGGGTCCTACCTGTTTCAGACCTGTTTTTTTTTTTTTTTCTGTCTGAACATCAACTGTTTTTTTTTATGGGTTAAAACGGGTTCAATTTTGTGAAGGGACAAAAACGGCATTGAAATACCGTTTATGATATGCGGTGTGAAAGGGGTTTTATCTGTCTGACGGAAGTGGTACATCTCTCAGAATGAACTTAGGTCTACAGTCATTAGGTCGACCCCACTAGGTCGACTGGCAGGAAGGTCGACCTGACTTAAGGTCGACATGGGCCAAGGTCGACATGGCTTAAGGTCGAATTTGCATAAAGGTCGACATGAGGAAGGTCGACTGGTCATAATGTCGACATGGGTTTTTCACTGTTTTTTGATCCGAATGTCGACACAGTCGACATGGACACAGTTGGCAATGAGAATCGGACCCTCGCATCGCTCGCTTCGCTCGCTATGCTTCGGGCACACTATTTTATTCTCCCACCACGCCCTAGTGGATGGTAGGGCATGAAATACCGCCTGTCGGCACATGTCGGCTCAAAAAACAGTGAAAAACCCATGTCGACCTTATGACCAGTCGACCTTCCTCATGTCGACCTTTATGCAAATTCGACCTTAAGTCATGTCGACCTTGGCCCATGTCGACCTTAAGTCAGGTCGACCTTCCTGCCAGTCGACCTAGTGGGGTCGACCTAATGACTGTAGACCTAAGTTCATTCTATAGATGACCGCTTCCCCTGTCTGACCCATTTTTAGAAACGTTTAAAAATACCGGGTCTATGCATTTTTGCTGTGTGGAAGCAGTATCAAACTCTGCAATATCAACACCTGCAGGCTGCACACAAATCATTTTTACTGTGACCACACAACAGCATATAAAATGGGTATTAACAGATTGTATGGAGTTCTTAAATAAAACTGACACTTTTTAAATCCTAAGAAGTTCTGTACACTATCTTGATGTATGAGTACATTGTGGCAGATGTATTAAGATTTGTAAAGTAATAAAGTGGTGATAAAGTAAAGGGTGATAACGCACCAGCTAATCAACTCCTAACTATCATTTTTTCAAACACAGCTGATTGGCAGGTGTGTTATCACCTTACACTTTATCCCTTAGGCTTAATACATCTGCCCCAATAAGTGCTTATGTCTGTTGTATTCTGATGCAGAAAAAAACCCACAGGTGTGTCCACATACATCTATCCTCCGTACTCTGCAAGTCCCATTACACAACGCGTGAGCCCTGTGTAATTCTGTGTGATTCTGTAGCATTGTACATCTTGTTTTGTGCAACCTTTTCTGTTAAAATGCATCTTATTCACAAAATGATGCATACATGATGCAATCATATTGATTAAAATGGTATGCAGCATGCCTATATTCTGAGCGAGACCACAGCTGTGT
The DNA here is from genome assembly GCF_055691185.1 of Crinia signifera. NCBI lineage: Eukaryota > Metazoa > Chordata > Amphibia > Anura > Myobatrachidae > Crinia > Crinia signifera. Next base: position 97,770,450 of record NC_139219.1, read on the forward strand.
GTGCATTACAGTGAAACACTGTAACATAACATTGCTATTTAACGTGCAACGAGGCTAGATGTATGCGGGCACATCTGTATAACACCCACTGACAGTAGCATAGAGCAGGATGATTGTATTGCCTGTAGTCTAGCTACCATATGAATGACCTCTGGTTCTTCTATACCACATTTGGATACAAGTTAACGGTTCAGATCGTTATGAGACATGTTTGCCAATTGAAAGTACCTTGGTATACATTTATATATACTGTACATACTTCATGAAGGTTTATGTGAATAGCTGCATATAAATTACCACCCTAACATAATCTGGAATATTACTTAATAATAAATCTTAAAAAACCAGACCCATACTTTGCCACATATACAGGATATCTGATGACTTACACTTGGTTTAGAATATATCAGGAATCATGTATTGTACATTGTATGTACTGTATATATGTGCTTGTAACTAGTAATGTTCTTATGCAGCTGAGTATATTTTACTTTTATTTGGTTGCTCGGATTTGCAGGGGGGGGGGGGGGGGATTTAATTAGTCCCTAGTAACTTAATTCTGTACAGTAACAAATGAACCATAACAGATGATGCAACACTAAAGTAAAGCAACCCTATAATTCAGCAGTAAAATAATAACACAGGAAATGTATTATAGGTTAAATAGGAAGGATTTCCCTTACCTTATTGAAAGGCCTCACACGCACAGCTACTTTCACACTATCATAGTTTGGCATACTTCCACAGCTGTTGATAAACTCGCTATTACAGACAAAATGAGCAAAGTAAAATTATTCCACGTACAGTATATACTGAAACCATCTCAGTGAACGTCCTTGTTTCAGTCTTCTAGGTTTTCCACTGAATTATTTAATGCTGTGTTCATTAAGGTGGTATCATGTTAGCGGGTCAGGTTGCTGCAACTTTCCCTAATTCAGTTTATCCACTGTTGCATGTTTGCTTACATATTGGTTATGTCAGCAATCAATTCCCTAACGTGATGATGCAGCGGGGCCATATTTTCATCACTATTGTTTGGGGGCAATTTACAGGTGGTTGTCCCTCCCTCAAAAAGCATAAAAAAAAAGCTGCTGCTTTAATATGTATTAATATTAGCAGCCGCATAATACATGCTCGCGTAACTGGGGGGACAGTCGCTGCTGGGCAGAAGTGACAGACATTGAAAGCCGGGCAGAGAGCAGGGGGCTTCCCGGCTGTATTCAGAGCACTGCAGGTCCCGGCTATTTGAAATAATACCCCTTTCACACCAGAAAATGCATGGATTTACCTGGGAATATGGTCCCAGGATCATTCCCGGTTTGGGCCCTTTTACACCAGCCTAGTCCCTGCATTTTCTGGTGCGAGAGGGAGAGAAGCAGAAGAGGTGTCTAGGGCAGGGAAAATAACCCAATTAAGGTCACTTCCCCATAACAGGACTCTAGATTTCAGAGCATAGACCTGAGATTCGGGAAGTAAATAGTGAGGAACAAAAAGGTTTTTATTGTAAATTATGCATTTAAAGTTTAAACAGCAATCCTCTATCTTCAGCAAGGACACGAGGTTAAGTGTAGACGTGCAGGTGGTGGTGAAAAATGATCACAATGCCTCGGAGTAAATTTACTAAAGCTTCTAAAAATGAAGAGGTTGTTTCCCACAGTAACCAATTCGATTCTATCTATCATTATCTGGGATGCAATAGAGAAATGGTAGTCAAAATCTGATTGGCTGCTTTGGGCAACATCACCTCTTAATTCTTATGGTCCCCATACACGCTCCGATAAGCAATGTGCCACGTTATCGGGTGGATCGCATCGCATGCGTTTTGCGTGCGATGCGAACCGCTGGCAATAAAGTATGTGCAGCACATACTTTTTGTACTGTACGATGCGATGCCTCACAGCATGTATGGAGACCTTTAGAAGCTTTTTTTTACAGCAGTTCTCAAACTGTGGGTCCTGACACCAAAGTGGGTCACGACTCCATGTAGCTGACCATCAGACTAATGTGTTTGTTGAGGGGGGACAGGGGATAACTCATTAAGTAAGCATCCTCGGCTTCCCTCTTCTATCCCCCTTTTCCATTCCCTCTTTACCTGCCTCCCTGTCACAAAAGCAGTCACTTCACTTCACTGACCACACATGTTGCGGCCATACTGTGGTAACTTGCTGGGGTCCTGTAATAAAATTTATTGTCTGTCAGGGTCCCAGAGCAAATAGTTTGAGAACCCCTGCTTTAGTAAATTTATCCCCAAGGTCTTAAACTTACTATTGTTGCTAAAGTAAGCTTGAGGAGACTAGTGATGAGACAAAGGGAGCACTGCCGTCCTGAAATTGAGTTGCCTGGCATAGGCGAATCTAGAACTATGCTAATGGGCGATAATAGACTGTAGATAATTGTTATTGGGTGTGACCTAAAAGGGGTGTGGCCTCATTTGAGGGGTGTGGCTTAACTGGGCCTGTAGGGCACTGAGAAAGATTACAGCAGGTTTTTTTTTTTTTATAAAAGCCATTGCTGGGCACGGCCCATGCCCAGTGCCAGGCCAGCCCAGCAATGGCTTTTATTTAAAAAAAGCTGTAATCTTTCCCAGTGCACTGCCCAGGTATTAACCCATCGAGGTCTGGATTTGGAGTCACACTCAAAATTAAAGTGGAAAAACACACTACAGGTTGATCCAATTTTGATGTAATGTCCTTAGAACAAGTCAAAATAAGGCTCAGTAATGTGTGTGGCCTCCACATGCCTGTATGACCTCCCTACAACACCTGGGCATGCTCCTGATGAGGTGGTTGATGGTCTCCTGAGGGATCTCCTCCCAGACAGTCTGCGGTGCAATGGAGCGAGACATGATGTCCCAGATGTACTCAACTGGATTCAGGTCTGGGGAATGGGCGGGCCAGTCCATAGCATCAATGCCTTAGTCTTGAATGAACTGCTGACACACTCCAGGCACATCATGAGGGACAACCGCACCAGCACATGGTCTCACAGGGAGTCTGAGAATCTCATCTCGGTACCTAATGGCAGTCAGCCTACTGTACCTCTGGCGAGCACATGGAGGGCTGTGCAGCCCCCCCCCCCCCCCCCAAAGAAATGCCACCCCACATTACTGACCCACTGCCAAACCGGTCATGCTCGAGGATGTTGCAGGCAGCAGAACGTTCTCCTTGGCATCTCCAGACTCTGTCACTTGCTCAGTGGTGAATTTGGCAATCTTGGTGTTCTCTGGCAAATGCCAAACGTCCTGCATGGTGTTGGGCTGTCAGCACAACCCCCACCTGTGGATGTCAGGCCCTCATACCACCCTCATGGAGTCTGTTTCTGACAATTTGAGTAGACACATGCACACTTGTGGCCTGCTGGAGGTAATTTTGCAAGGCTCTGGCAGTGCTCATCCTTGCACAAAGGCGCAGGTAGCGGTCCTGCTGCTGGGTTGTTGCCCTCCTGCAGTCTCCTGATGTACTGGCCTGTCTCCTGGTAGCGCCTCTATGCTCTGGACACTATGCTGACAGACACAGCAAACCTTCTTGCCACAGCTTGCATTGATGTGCCATCCTGGATGAACTGCACTACCTGCGCCACTTGTGTGGGTTGTAGACTCCGTCTCATGCTACCACTAGAGTGAAAGCACCGCCAGCTTTCAAAAGTGACCAAAACATCAGCCAGAAAGCATAGGAGCTGAGAAGTGGTCTGTGGTCACTAACTACAGAACACCACCTTTATTGGGTGTGTCTTGCTAATTGCCCATAATTTCCACCTGTTGTCTATTCCATTTGCACAACAGCATGCAAACTTGATTGTCAATCAGTGTTGCTTCCTAAGTGGACAGTTTGATGTCACAGAAGTGTGATTGACTTGGCGTTACATTGTGCTGTTTAAGGGTTCCCTTTATTTTTTTGAGCAGTGTATTTATCTTCTAGAAGCAGAATCATTGATTGCTATTGGCAACATCCCATCTTAGTAAATGTACCCCTTAGTATCTAATCCAGCTGAAAATGTTAACAATGTACAAATTGTCTTATGTAGGGTACATACCAGAAAGACCATGATCATGCGACTATCGTGAAACAATTTTCTTGATATCGTACAATGATTGCACAATGGATTACAGTAAACAATCTGTATCCAATCACAATGTAGATGAAAAATCTTTAGTGCAGCAGGTAAAATCTCGAAAGCAACCCAACGACCATCTGGGAAACGCATCGGAATCGCATTGAAAACATGCACAAATCTGCTCTTTTTACATACAAAGCAGTCGTAATACGTTAAAATTTCAGGAATTTAACCCAAATCGTTCTAGTGTGTATCCAGCATTACACTATGAATAATGCTGTATAAAAACAGTATAAACCGACACCTATATGAAGAAAGATAGGGACTAAGAAAATAACATGGTAAGGAAGTGTGTTTGTGTGAGCTTGATTGTTGATGCCAGGGTGACTGGCTAACCACACCAGCCAACCCCCAGAATGCTCCCCTCAACCTCTTCAGCAGGGGCAGCAGTTTGTGGCGAGCGGGAACATATCAGGAAGCCTCGGGATCTGCCCACACCGCACTTCAGCAGGAGCATGGCTTGGATATTAGTGTTCCTGGTCACGATTGCAAAGTGATTTGCATGTGATGGATACATTTGAACATCTGTCCCGCCAAACAAGCAGTCAGTGGGCAAAGTCACTTGGCTGACACTGAGGCTGCTTGCTGTGATGCGACAAAGTCTCAGGCTCCCAATGTGGCGGTAAGTTCGAGTGTTTCTGTCCAAATTGATGCCCCGGCTTATGCTGTAGTAGTTGGCCACAACCAGCAGTAGTGCCTGGATCACCCCCTGGCTCTACACTGCCCAGGGTGACTGGCACTACGGAGATGGGTGCGACATATATATATATATATATATATATATATACACATACACACATACATACATACATACATACACACACACACACACACACACACACTGACGGCGGCACTCGGGACAAATAAAGACATGACACCTGTTAATGGTGATTAAAATATAACCAGAGTGACGATAAGTGAAAAGCGTTGGTTACGTAATAAGTCCGCAACCAACGTACCCTTTATACCTAACTACGTGCGAACAAAGCGTAGCGCAGCGTAGCGTACCTTTTATTGTATTGTGTATACCAAGAACCAATACCTTATTCAGAGATTCCTTCGCAGTACTTTGTCTCTAATCTGCGAATATACCTTATCGGACTGTGTCCGCAATATACCTTATCGCTATTATGCGAATAAACAGACACGACCACTGAATAGGAATAAGGAGATTAGAACTCCGTAAAAGGTTTGTATTTAAGTCCCTAATGGACAAAAAGGGGGTTACAGAAATAAGAATAAACAGGTATAACAGGTGATACAATATACTAACAATGAATACTAAACAGACTCTGCTAAGGGGAGAGAAAACAGATACAAGACACAATCAGCCAATCAATACAATAAGGATAAATACCGTTAATGCAACCGTTTACCCGTCTCATCAAATATGCGAAGCGCAGTCCGGTCAGAGCTCACTATCGTTCAGGAATGAACTATAGTCCGGTAGGAAGGTCCAGGGAAAGTAGATGTGCCGAAGAGAGTTTGGCTGCTCTGGGTCGCCTATCTTATAGGGTCAGAAGGGGGAGGTCAAAGGCCATTCTCATTGGTCAGAGATCATATGTCCGGTCCACTGTGATTGGAGGTTAGACGCTGTACCTGGTCTGACCAGGTGCAGGGGAGTGAACTTTAAGAGTCCTTTGTTTGGTGGTTTCGGCGTCAGCAAGGATAAGAACCGGTTTGAGCTAGTTTCCTTTGTTAACTACTTACAACAGAAACTGTCTCTGGAATATGGATTATGTCCATATCTCTCGGGCAATGTACATTGCGATATATTCGCAATGACCGGAATACTTCGCATAATGAGCTGAACGGAACGGTACTAAACACGATACAGATAGATGTATGCAGGGCTAACTAAGCTATGTGTGGCGTTCTAAACCTTTAACTATATTTTACTTAGGGTCAGTATGTATTTATGAATTTATGTGTGATAGTATGGCTACTCTTCTGGTCCACTTTGCCACGCATACTCGGGTATGGAAACTTTATTTGCGCAACTCTGCGAACCAAAATGGCGGCCATACTATCCTAAAATGGCGTGTGTGTAACTCGACTTCCATAGTCCACCCTTTAACAGTAATTATAAAACTGTTACAATATAAAAACATTTCACACGACAATACAGAAATTCATAATCCTAACAGAGAAATTGGGATACATGAATTAAACATATAAGGGGAGTAAGCCATCTGCTCTCGGCCGATCCAGGATCATGGATAAACGATGGGCCGCATTTATCGAACAACCTACTCAGGGTCACGAAGGATAATGTACAATTTTGGGATAAAAATAAAAACAGGGGTGGTTACAACATATACACGTTCACAAATATGGTTTCCTTAAAGGGAGGTGGTTTCGATTTTAGGGTCATATACCAAACCCTGGTCTTCCTCTGTATCTCTCGTTCTTACACTCATGATTTCGGTACGTTTTGTCTTTCCCCGGGTCACCACCTTTATACATTTGAACAATAGCACAAAGACTATGATGGCACCACCGATACAGAGAAGGAGTTTTCCTATGCTAGCTATGATCCCTTGCGCCCATTCTCCTAAACCAGAGAACCAGTGCATTGGATTCAACCAGGAGGTCCATTCACTAACTTTGTTACCTATTTCTGCCAGGCTGATATTATGTTCCCTTCTAAATTCCCATTTAAGCTGAAGAATCTCATCCATCCGGTGATCGATGATTTCTTCTGGGTCTTCAGTATTGTTGGTGATGTATGTACAACATTTTACCCCAAACTGTGTAGAAAGGGTGACACAATATCCTCCTGTCATAGCTGTCAGATAGTTCAACACCATCCGATGTTGGACCAGCTCTCTTTTGTATGCTTGCAACTCTTTTCCAGTGTATCTAAAGGTGTCATCATAAATCTCAGTGATGTTATCTATCAAGCTGGCTAATGCTTGTATATATTTAAAATTTATGACTCCTCTGGCGGTATGGGTGATATCTAAAGCAATGAGGAGTTGGATACCGAACGACTCGTGTATCATTTCGGAAGCTAGGGGTTCTTTCCTGATGGTTAAATCCCTTTTATGGATTTGGTCATAATGGGTATGAGTGTAAGGAGGAGAAATACCTCTGTGTATGTTCATCATCTCATCATGTGTGAGGGTCATCACTTCCGGTAACACTCTGCCTAGATAACAAATACCAACGTAGTTCATGGAGAGCCATTTGTACGCCCTCCTACCACAAATATAATAAACATCGTCAGGGAGAAAATAGGGGACAGAGTATTTCATGATCTTGTCACACATTATCCATAAGAACATCCCCGTCCCCTGTTCCCTGACTTGTTCCTCACAGATTTCTGGCTGTAGGGTTACATTACAGTAGCCGGCTGATACTCTGCCGGCCATCATTTTACTTCTCTTCACCGTGTAGACATATTTATAGTGTCTCCCACTGGTTCGGATTTTTAACAACAATTCTTTATCAATAGGCTCTCCATCTGGACGCTGGGAGTAAGTTATTGTCTGGTTATGCCATGTCACTTCCCAAGTACCAATCGCTCTGGAACTCGAGAAGTTCATACATACCAGGGACTTATCCACTTGGTATGGGTGTAATCTAAGACTAGGGGACCTGGTATACAGGTATCTCTTATCCAATGGCCTCCCCTTATTTAATACGCTTATCTCTGAAATATTAAGCGGGTATGGGACTAGGCCTACACTACTCCTTTTATGTAACACTTGTGAACACACCCAGCATTCTGTTTGGTTTAAAACCTTACCCACTAGTGAGTGGTAATCACTCAAGGGATGTCGGCCGGTAGTTGCCTTACTTGTCGACTGACATCGCTGGATGCATTCTTCTTCCATTTTAGGTTGACAATATCTACAGACACAGTACTCACCAGACAATAACTCATCACATAGCCCTTGAACTACGTTTCCCTCATACCTTTTACCTTCTCCTGTCATGGGCAAAGTGTCAAGCTGGTTTAGGGATTCTACCTCACCCATATCTGGGTCCATTATTACACTGTCAGAACTCCGCTCCGATCGCTCTAGGATGTGGCAGCCACCGAGTATCTTTGGGTGAATAAAAGAACACAGAAAGAAAACAAAGACATATATGCATAGCTGTGAACCTTTTGCTTGGAGTCCTTCCATCATCTCTACCAGGGGACTTTTATTTTTGCTCTGCTCTTAGACCTTTGTTCGCTCAGGTTGCTCGACCTTGGCTGCTTCTCAGTGTTCCCGAAACAATGCTTCTAGCGACACTTCTTCTCTCTCGCTCTCTGCACACTGGGACTCTGGGTTACTGGCTTTCTTGCAGTGGGACGAATGTATCCAAGTCTCTCTCTCTGCGACTTTAATTGATGTAGTGCTGGTCAACAAAACTTGGTACGGTCCTTCCCAACGGTCTATCAAACAACCTGAGCGTAAAAAATTTCGGATCATAACAAAGTCTCCTGGTTTAAGATTATGACAATTCTCTGTAGGCATGTCAGGGTTCAGTAATTTCAGCTGCTTTTGTTGCTCCCTTAGCTGTTTGTTTAGCTTTAGGAGATACTGTACAGTTAGCTCATTGTTACATTTGAGATCATCCTGTGGGTCTATCATGATGTGTGGCTGCCGACCAAACAATATCTCGAAGGGGGACAAGTTGAGCGGAGTCCTGGGAGTGGTCCTAATGCTATACAGCACAATAGGCAGTGCCTCTGGCCATAACAACCCTGTTTCAGCCATAACTTTACCCAATTTGTTCTTAATAGTACCATTCATTCTCTCAACTTTGGCGCTCGCCTGGGGACGATATGGAGTATGAAGTTTACTATTAATCCCCAGGAGTTTACACATGATTTGGAAGACCTCTCCTGTGAAATGAGTGCCTCTGTCACTCTCAATGACCTTTGGGATACCATACCTACAGACAAACTCCTGACATATTTTCTTTGCTGTAAAGGTAGCAGTGTTGGAGGCAGCGGGGAAAGCCTCCACCCAGCTAGAAAACATGTCAACATAAACTAATACATATTTCAAATTCCTACAGGGTGGTAACTGTATGAAGTCGATTTGTATTACCTGGAAAGGGCCTTCTGTAGGAGGGATGTGGGATGGCTCTGTTGGGATGGCTTTTCCAACGTTCTTCCTCAAACAGGTGAGGCATGACATTGCCACTCTACCTGCTTGAGAAGCGAACCCTGGTGCACACCAGTAGGCCTTTACCAGCTTGCACATACCTTCCTTCCCAAGATGTGTCAGCCCATGGGCCGCCTCGGCTAGACTAGGAAGGTATGCTCTGGGGGCCACTGGTTTCCCGTGTCCATCTCTCCAAAGTCCGGTAGACTCTTGGCCACATCCCTTCGACTTCCATACTGCTCTTTCCTGTGGGGAACACAAATTCTGCATGTCTATCAGTTTGGATGTGGATACTATGTTCAGTGTACAAAGGTTGGTAGGATGGGTGAAAATATTTACAGGGCATGCGGCCCTTTTCGCTGCCTCATCAGCGCGGCTGTTACCAAGTGACACCGGGTCCTTCTCTGATGTGTGAGCTTTGCACTTGATAACAGCCACTCTGTCTGGAAGCTGAATAGCTCCCAGAAGTCTCCTAATATATGTCGCATGCGCCACTGGTGTGCCAGCCGCCGTCATGAAATTTCGGAGGCGCCATAGGGCTCCAAAATCATGGACTACTCCGAAAGCATATCTGGAGTTGGTATATATGTTGACTGATTTTCCTTGGGCCAGTTCACATGCTCTGGTTAGTGCCACCAGTTCCGCTACTTGTGCTGAGTGAGGTGGTCCCAAGGGTTCAGCTTCCACAATACCTTCTCCATCTACTACTGCGTAACCTGTGCACAGCTCTCCCGTATCCGTCTGTCTATGACAGCTACCATCTGTGAATAAGGTTATGTCTACCTCACTTAATGGGCTGTCGCTTATGTCAGGACGTGCTGTGAAGGTCTGATTCAGGTAGGACATGCAATCATGTTTGTCCTCACTCTCACTAAACTCTGCTTTACCATATTCAGCAACATTCCCATCACCCTCCACCCTTTGTGCCTTGGAAGGCACATGAGGAAGGAATGTGGCTGGGTTTAGTGTGTTGCATCTTTTGATGGTAATATTTACTGGGGCCATCAGCGCCAGTTCCCACTTAGTGAACCGTGCTGAGGACACATGACGTGTTTGGGCAGAATTTAGGAGGGCAGAGACAGCATGGGGAGCATGAACAGTTAAATCGTGTCCCAACACTACGTCCTCACTCTTACTTACTAGTTGTGCTATTGCAGCCACACTTCGTAAGCAAGTTGGGAGTGAGCGTGCTACTGTGTCCAGCTGGCCACTGTAGTACGCTATTGGTCGGTTGGCATCACCATGTTTTTGTACAAGCACTCCTGCCGCACACCCACCTGATTCAGTTCCGTACAGTTCGAAGGGTTTCCCATAATCTGGCATTCCCAGTGCTGGGGCCTTTGTTAGGCTCACCTTTAGTTCCTCGAAAGCCAGCTCAGATTCCTCAGTATGAGAGACCCGATCTGGCTTAGTTGAGGAAACCATCTCTTGTAGTGGTAATGCCAGAATAGAGAAACCTAGGATCCAGTTGCGACAGTATCCACACATGCCTAGGAACGTACGGATCTGATGCTGGGTCTGTGGCAGTACCACATTCTGAATCGCTTGGATTCTGTCGTCGGTGAGGTGTCTCAGCCCTTGGGTAAGGCAGTGGCCCAGATACTTAACCCTGGTCTGGCATAATTGCAGCTTATCCTTTGATACTTTATGTCCTGTCTCTGAGAGATGCATCAGCAGCTGTCTAGTGTCATCCACTGATGACTCCAGTGACTCAGAACACAACAATAAGTCATCAACATATTGTATCAGTATCGAACCACTCATGGGTTGAAAGGATTGTAAACAATCATGCAAGGCCTGGGAGAAGATGCTGGGGCTGTCTATGAATCCTTGGGGGAGTCGTGTCCAGGTATACTGTACTCCTCTGTAAGTAAAGGCGAACAGATACTGGCTGTCAGGATGCAAAGGGACGGAGAAGAATGCTGAACACAAATCAATGACTGTGAAATGAGTACAATGAGGTGGGATTTGCATTAGGATGACAGCTGGGTTTGGCACTACGGGGAATTGGCTCTCAACTACCTTGTTTACCCCTCTTAAATCCTGCACTAGTCTGTAGCCCCTCCCCCCGCTCTTTTTCACAGGAAAGATGGGACTATTGGCCGTGCTGGAAGTTCTAACTAGGATTTCCTGTTGGAGCAATCGTTGGATCACTGGAAATATTCCTAGCTCAACTTCAGGTTTTAAAGGGTATTGCGGTATTTTTGGGGCTATCCTGCCTTCTTTTAAGCGGATTTCTACTGGAGCTACATTTGCCATTAGCCCAGCGTCCTGTCCATCTTTAGTCCAAAGGGAACCCGGTATTTGTGCTGTAATTTCAGCTACCCTAGATGGATTTGATTCTACAACAGTAGAACACAACATTAGCCTCTGAGGACTGTCCAGCATATCTTGCACTTCTTGTGTAAGATTTTTAGGAGTGTCCAGGAATACCCCATCGGGGGTGCAATAGATGACACATCCCATTTTGCATAGTAAATCTCTACCCAGAAGGTTAGTCGGGGCCGCTGCAGCCAACAGAAAAGAGTGTTTGGTATGCAAAGGCCCGATTGTAACCTCTGCTGGTTTCGTCAGTGGGTAATGTTGTATTTTTCCTGTTACCCCAATTGCCGCTACTGATTGGTTAGTGAAACCCAAGTGAAGAGGAGTGTTGAGAACAGATCTGGCCGCCCCTGTATCAACCAAAAAGGTTTGCCTTACTCCAGCTATATCAACCTTCACCTGAGGTTCTTCTCCAAGGTGTTGAGTTAATCTAACTGGCTGTAGGATACAGGTATGACCTGTTTCCTATTGTCTGACCTGCGTTGCCCTTAGCACAGTGTCAGCCATCAGATGGGGAGGAGGCATGTTGCGTGACCTGTCTGTCTCCTCCCATTGTCTAGGGGCTGGGTATCTCCGTGTCTCACCTCTGTGAGATTCCCATTCTCGCTTATGTGTTTGGTAACTCCTGGGGTTTCCTGCCCTACAATGAGCTGAGTAATGACCTTCCCTATTGCAGTTGTAACAGATAATTGGTTTTCTACCTGTGTCCCTGGTGTTTCGTGGTTGTTGGTATGCAGCTTTGTTTGGGGCATTAGTAAGGGCTTGGATGCTAACCATCATCAGTTTGTCAGTTTGCAGTTCCCTGTGCTTCTTGATGTTGCGGTCGTGGTCCACAGCAGATTCCCGTAGGGCATCCACTGTCATTCCACGCCAATTTGGAAAAGAAGTTTGGACTCTGGCTCTCAGGTTTTCCCTAAGTCCTTCCACCAGCACAGAGACAATCATCTCCCTCAGGTGGGGGTCGTCCTTAGGCTCGGAGACACCAGTGTACTTTGATACCTCCAGTAAGGCCTTTGTAAAATAATCAGCAGCAGTTTCGCCATCTTTCTGTTTGATGGTGAAAATCTTGCTATATTCTACTGCCGCAGGAAAATATACTCCCAACTGTAAGTTAATCAGGCGTATATTCTCCTGGTTGATCTCATCATTTATCTCCTTGTCCACTTTCAATCCACTATCCTGAATGAATTTCGGGATGTCAATGTGAGTGGGGAGACAGGCCCTCAACATGATTCTCCAATCCTTGTTGGTGGGCTCATCAGAGTTTCCTAGATCCCTTACAAATTTCTGGCACACTGCCAGATCTTTCCTTGGGTCAGGGAAATCTGTAATGATGGACCGCAGCTCTAACCGTGTCCATGGGTTTAGCATGGTCATCTTTCTGGTAGGTATCACACCCTCTCTGTCTGCCTTACCATAGGGAACCTCCAGTGTGCGTACAGGGTATGTTTGTACCACATTCGCATTACTGGGACCTGCTTGGGAGTCAATTGTGTCTGTGCTGTGTGGTGCATCATTACCTGAGTCCGATACTATGCTGTTGGCATCAGCCGTCTCCTCCTCCTGTGCTGGGGCCTCAACAGCGGGTTGAGCTTTTCCCTCAATCATATTAATTGCATGAGAGACGGCCAGTGCCAACAGCTGCTCGTTTTCCTCTCGGGTTTCCTTGTAAGGGGATAAGACAGGGTACAGGTTAGCAACGGATACATTATTACTTATTCCTTTCTTATGCGTCATTATCCCCTTCGGCACATATGGGGGTGGGGGAGCTGTTCCTATTGTGGCGGCGGTTGCATTTATATTGTGGCTGATTGCGTCAGGTATTGCCAAACCTCTGTTTCCCCATTGTTCCTGTCCTTCCTTCTGCCACAATTTAAGAATATTTATATGCTTCACTCTCTCCTTACGACTGGAGAGTAGGCATATTTCATCTTTTACTGCCGATAAGATTTCCGGATCGAAGCTACCAACACTGGGAAATTCTAACTTGCTGCCTTGTGTCATTTTTCTCCATTTATTTTGGTAAACAACTGCGAGTTCACCGTGCTTCTTGCACATAATAAAAGCAGCCGATCCTTTTGGCCGGCTTGCTTCCTCCCTAACATGCACGTTATCACAGCGTGACCCGTTATTACCCATAGTTACAGGAATAAACGTTCACAGCTTAATAGATATCGGTGGGTTATTACTTATCTGAGAGCTCCCCAAACACTCACTTCTACAGCTTCCTAGAACATCCCACAGTCAAGCAGGTGCGAAGGATACGAGGTATGATACTCAATCACCAAGTCTTTCAACTAGCAGCGAACTTCTAGCCAACTTGCTTGATGCGGCACAATTTTTCCAGGGTATAACAAACTTGTTTTCCTATACCCCCAAAAATCGGATTTCTAAAGTAGCTAATCGGAAACAAGTGCGTTCCGATGTATCTTCTTGTACCCTCCTAGCGGAATCAATTCCACTGAAGGGGCAGTTCCTATGGGCACGTCGTCACGTGAACCCTAACCTTGTCCTACCTGGACTGTCCTACTCTGGACTACACTGCGCTTGAGTCGTGTCGTCACACACCCGTTCGCCTCAGTTATGTTTCACACTGGGCGCTGGTTACACCTTGGTCTTATGCATATATTTGAAATATTTCTGTACAGAAAATCTTCCCAAGTTGGTAGCTTTTCACTGGATACTTATGCAGGTATAAATCCCTTATAACACTCTATAGGAATCTATTAAAATAATGCTTGAGTTGCTTGTTTTAAAAAAAATGAACAAAAAGAAAAAAACTTATTTTCTTTTATTAATCACCGCCTCATTCGCAGTATATTGTTATACTGTTTAAATAAAGCTAGTGGTTAAATACTGTTCACCTTTGAGTTCCTATGTGTGCTGCATGTGCAGTACCAATGAACAGCCACGTGTGTACATGCACTGTTCACAGGCCGCCGATGAATCGGCCACCCACGTGTTCTATAGTGTATTTGCAAGGTTGCACTCGGGTTTCGCTATACGCAGTAATTGCGCTTAAATGTGGAATAAATCCCTTAACTCCGTCCGAAAGTTACGTATCAAGATGCGAAATAAATCCCGCACTTAATCCGTAAATCACGTACAAAGATGCGAAAATTTCCCGATATGGGCACGTGTGCGCGCACCTTGCGTAATACACAATAGACGCTTTACGTTACTGCAAAAAGGCCCAGGACTTGTCGCCACGTGGCTGAGTCCCTGGTTTTGCAGTAACTAACAAAAAGTTATAGCTTTGCACAGAGGGGATCCTCTATGTACTATAATAAACACAGACTCCACGTGTGCGAACCTTATCGCACGTGGTACATATACTATAATAAACAAGCAGCCCAAGACACTATACCCCGTTAAACTACTTGTGGCAGGCAGAAGTACAGTTTACTAAACACTTAGGTATGATATGCTTTTAAAAACACGTGGCTTTCACTTATTGTACTCCGGGTTCAGCGCTAGCACTTCCCGAACCCCGCACCGCCGCGGACTCGGCCTATCCAGCAATGGAAACAAAATAAATACTTCCACCCTTTTGCTGGTATAGGTCGGGTCGCACGCCTGGTACTGAGTTCTGGAATGTGGAGCGGACGGACGATGCCCCCAATTGTTAATGGTGATTAAAATATAACCAGAGTGACGATAAGTGAAAAGCGTTGGTTACGTAATAAGTCCGCAACCAACGTACCCTTTATACCTAACTACGTGCGAACAAAGCGTAGCGCAGCGTAGCGTACCTTTTATTGTATTGTGTATACCAAGAACCAATACCTTATTCAGAGATTCCTTCGCAGTACTTTGTCTCTAATCTGCGAATATACCTTATCGGACTGTGTCCGCAATATACCTTATCGCTATTATGCGAATAAACAGACACGACCACTGAATAGGATTAAGGAGATTAGAACTCCGTAAAAGGTTTGTATTTAAGTCCCTAATGGACAAAAAGGGGGTTACAGAAATAAGAATAAACAGGTATAACAGGTGATACAATATACTAACAATGAATACTAAACAGACTCTGCTAAGGGGAGAGAAAACAGATACAAGACACAATCAGCCAATCAATACAATAAGGATAAATACCGTTAATGCAACCGTTTACCCGTCTCATCAAATATGCGAAGCGCAGTCCGGTCAGAGCTCACTATCGTTCAGGAATGAACTATAGTCCGGTAGGAAGGTCCAGGGAAAGTAGATGTGCCGAAGAGAGTTTGGCTGCTCTGGGTCGCCTATCTTATAGGGTCAGAAGGGGGAGGTCAAAGGCCATTCTCATTGGTCAGAGATCATATGTCCGGTCCACTGTGATTGGAGGTTAGACGCTGTACCTGGTCTGACCAGGTGCAGGGGAGTGAACTTTAAGAGTCCTTTGTTTGGTGGTTTCGGCGTCAGCAAGGATAAGAACCGGTTTGAGCTAGTTTCCTTTGTTAACTACTTACAACAGAAACTGTCTCTGGAATATGGATTATGTCCATATCTCTCGGGCAATGTACATTGCGATATATTCGCAATGACCGGAATACTTCGCATAATGAGCTGAACGGAACGGTACTAAACACGATACAGATAGATGTATGCAGGGCTAACTAAGCTATGTGTGGCGTTCTAAACCTTTAACTATATTTTACTTAGGGTCAGTATGTATTTATGAATTTATGTGTGATAGTATGGCTACTCTTCTGGTCCACTTTGCCACGCATACTCGGGTATGGAAACTTTATTTGCGCAACTCTGCGAACCAAAATGGCGGCCATACTATCCTAAAATGGCGTGTGTGTAACTCGACTTCCATACACCAAAGCCTGGTTGCCAGGTCACCAAAAGGCTCTTGAATATTATTTTTAAAAGGTGCCATTTTAATCTAATTAGTAACCACAGAAAGGTTTAGATAAGCAAATCTAAAACCCAACATATGGTAGAACTGGTCTCCCATGGCCACACCAGCTACTGGAAGAGATAAACGGCTATGTGTGAGAGGATATGTGGGTAGACCGAGTAGGTGAAAGCTGAAATTGAAGTGAGAGAAGAGGGCTGTAGCGGTCTACTACAGTGAAGCACTACATACAAAGTCCTCAAGTTGTCGGAGATTCTACTACTGTGTCCAGCAATACTATAATGTGTTTAGTTACCACAGGACATGTCATAGCTGCATTAACCACTGATTCTGGCAATCCTGCTTACACTTCAACGTTTCCCAAACTGGTTCCAGCCCAGTTAGTGTCAATTTCAGTTTTAGCTCGGCTTAGGACAGACCCAGCCCAGTATTCAGCGTAACAGGTTCCAGACCAGCCTTCAGCATTATGACTAGATCCAGCATGGTTGCTAACCTTCCACTCTCTATCATTAAATAAAACCTCTTACACACAGGGCCATTACAGCCTCATTTCTAAGCTATCTGTCTAGATCAGACATTCCCAATCACGGTCCTCAAGGCACACCAACAGTACAGGTTTTAGTGATATCCAGGCTTGAGCACAGGTGACTTAATTAGTACCTGAGTTATTCTGATTAATCCATTTGTGCTGAAGCCTGGATATCACTAAAACCTGCACTGTTTGCGTGCCTTGAGGACCGTGGTTGGGAATGCCTAGTCCAGATAGCTTAGAAATGAAGCACTGATTGCCAAATGTGTATGGCCCCTGCAACAGAGATGCGCAGCCCTGCATCAAAACATTTTGTAATAGTTTGACATTAATAAACATTTCCATAAAAATAAAAAGTGGATTCTACACGTAGGTTTTCAAAATACAGATGGGTCCTTCCTCAACTAGTCTCTGGTATGCAATGAGTGACTGCACAGACTATGCATGAAAGCCAGCAGCTCCAATGTGGATATGCCAGCTGCATCTTTTCCCCAAAAAATGCATGTTACTTGCAAGCTGTTTTTGATTAAAACATGAGGCATGACTATTATGTGACTGCCGCTGCGAGATCCCCAAAATATCTACTAAAAATGCCAGTATCGCTCACAGACACTGTTCTTTTAGTATATATACAAATACAGCCAAGCACTAATGGATACTAGTGTTGTAAAAGTGATTGTCACAGGATCAGACAATAGATTAAATTGAATGAAAAACTCCCCTCTTTTTAATGAGTTTGCCCTTGAGTATATTAAAACTAGGACTGTCATAGAATCTCTTCTTAGGGGCCATGTGTTCTAATTATTAAATGAGGTAATCTAGCACCATCCCTATCCAGCAGTATTTACTAGCAAAGGGATATATTCTTGGGCAAGTTTTTCGCACCATTTGAAGTCCTGCAGTACACAGCACCAATTCCTTCCATTTGAAGTCCTGCAGTACACAGCACCAATTCCTTCCATTTGAAGTCCTGCAGTACACAGCACCAATTCTTTCCATTTGAAGTACTGCAGTACACAGCACCAATTCCTTCCATTTGAAGTCCTGCAGTACACAGCACCAATTCCTTCCATTTAAAGTCCTGCAGTACACAGCACCAATTCCTTCCATTTGAAGTCCTGCAGTACACAGCACCAATTCCTTCCATTTGAAGTCCTGCAGTACACAGCACCAATTACCCTTTATTTGGTGTTATTGTGAAACCATTTCAGTGCTGTGTCAGGGATATGGAATTACTGTAGGGCAATGTTTACTACAGCTTTGCTGTGGATAACATCTGGGACTTAGAACGCTGCAGCTGGTTAATTTTTTCAAACAAGCGTCACATTCTCCCAAACAATATGTATGACTCACTGGTAGGAAATTGTGGTCAGCAGGGTAGGCAGTTCCAGGAAAAAATGCATTTTGAATGGGGAGGTCTTGTATCTTATTTACTCGGAATCTTCTTTTGCAAAGGAGAGTACACAAAATAGTGTTCCCATGGTCTCTGTATAGTGTGACTACCCATAATTGAACTGATTCTGTAGCACAGGGGTGTCAAACTCAAATTCATCGGGGGCCGCATCAGCAGTTTGGTCACCCTCAAAGGGCCGGTTGTATCTGTAGGACTATGTGTCCACTCTTTATTATCATAAATTATTGTCACTGCATTCAATTATTACTGTTTTTTGTAATAATGTAAGTAATAACTAGCAGGGAGATTGGCTGGGGGCCTGGGACAGGGCACAGTGACGTGACGTCAGATCGCCTAGCAGGTGACCTGGGCCTCTGGGTTCGCAGGACTCTCGCTAGAGTTCTGGACTGGTGGTGACAGTGGGACAGATAATGATAATGACCCTGGACACAGGCAGCCGCACTGCAGATTTGTGGGCTCAGGCTGCGGCTGTGTGCTGCTGGCCTGGCTCTCTGCCTGCCCGGCCACGGACTCTGGACTGGACAGACTGGACAACGAGACAACACAACTGTGCCCACCCCACTGCCGAACTTACAGTAAATATACTGAACCAACTGATGCCACTGCTGCGCAGCGCGGCACCACAGGCAGGAGGCAGCTCACCGCCGAGCCGGCGTCCAAGTCCGACAGGCAGCCGCAGCAGCATGCACGTCACGGTGTCACTGGCACTGCTGTCAGGCGGGCGTATGTCACACATGGCAGCGCCGTAGCAGCTGCCCACAGGAGGAGCCGGGCACGTCACACAGTGACACTAACAAGTCTGTGTCCACTGTCCTGCCTCCCTCCTCCTCCCAGCGAGCGCCGCGGCAGAGTGACGGTGTCACCCGGCTTCCTCACGTTGTTAGGTATGTCTCTCAGTCTCGAGTCGTCATGTGAGTGTCACTGAATGTGATGTGACACTCACACTGTGATGGCTTCCCGCAGTAATGTAATCGGCGCCAGGAGGGGGTGGGTGGCGGCGGCTGCGCAGGCCACATGACTAGGTCTGGCGGGCCGGATTTGGCCCGCGGGCCTTGTGTTTGACACCCGTGCTGTAGCATAAGTGTAAAAGAAGCCCCCACGCCAGTGGTTCCCAAACTGTGTGCCGTGGCACTCTGGGGTGCCTTGAAGGACTTGCAGGGGTGCCCTTGATTGGTAGTCCAGGACCAATTCAAATTAATGACCAATGTCATTTGCAAATTGTAGACAAACAGAAGTGAATCATTACCACATAACTGACAGTAGGTATAATATCTAAACACAATTTGCTTAATTTAATATTTTCTGATTGTATTAATGAGAAACTTGTCCTAGGGGTGCCGTGAAAAATATTCTGTTAATCAGGGGTACCATGATTCAAAAAAGTTTGGGAACCACTGCCCCACGCTGATTTTCAATAATTAAGCATAGCCACATTTGAAATCAATGGAGACAAGACAATAATGCTCTGCACAATGGAATACACACACTTTTGTGCCTTTCGAGATCAGTATTTGTCTGAATTCTCCTCCGTAGCCAATCCCTACCTTCTTTCCATACCATTTTTAAGGCCACTTACACAAAAAGTAAGCAACCATGACCAATGTACAGTACAAGCCTTATACTACTTTGGGTCAGGTCAACATTTTTTTGTCCTAGGTAACACCTAAAGATATGAAAAAAATATGGTCTTTGAAATTCAAAGTAAAATATTGTTAATTATTTTATTCAACATTCCATGAAGGCATAGATAGATATTTATAAACGTATGAAGATTGATACAAAATAGAATAAAACGTCCTTATCTGGAAAGAAATTCCACTCCATGTAATTTTAAATTTTGTATTTAAGAACATTTACATTATATATATAAATTATTCTCCCGACCAGCATGTTTCAATATTAACTACAGTTTGTTTTATGTACAAATACTTGACTCATTAAGATTTTGTTAAAAAAAAGGGGGAGTGGGAAGGAAAAATCATCTGATCTTCCGGCGTGTTACACGTTTTGTGGTTACTATTCTCCTTGATTTCTTTAATGGATTTTTTTGAGCAGCTGTGGATTCCGTTGATGAGGACTGTACATCGTCTGATTTGACAGTTGGGCTTTCTGGAGGTGAAAGCAGCTGAATTTCTACAGGGGGTGGTGACCAACCCACCTTATCTGAACGCCTGCAGACAAAACAACTCAAATTCAATATGCAAAAAAATATAAAAAATAAAATAAAAAAGCAGTGGATAAAACAGGCAACAATGGAAGTAAAAATAGGTTCATATATTTAAATACAACTCAAATTCCTAAAGTTAAACTACTCCTTAACTTAGTACTGCCCTAATTCTTGCTAGAGTAAGCTCTCATGTACTCTACCTAGTATTTGGTTTCACAGCCACACTTTGCC
Organism: Crinia signifera; assembly: GCF_055691185.1. Classification (NCBI taxonomy): domain Eukaryota; kingdom Metazoa; phylum Chordata; class Amphibia; order Anura; family Myobatrachidae; genus Crinia; species Crinia signifera. The sequence goes on from NC_139219.1 coordinate 97,791,180, forward strand.
TACATCAGTGACCCTCAAACTCAGGGGCTGATTTTTTAAGACTGGTGAAGTGATAAAGTTACAGGATGTTTGGAGCAGACTGGTTGGTGCATTTTCACTTCACCGGGCTTAATAAAAAGGGTTCAGTATGATTTAACGGCAGTCATTATAGGACAGTCAAAATACAGACATTTAACACAACAGGTTAACATCCTGACATGTTTCTATGGTTTTTGGTGTCAATGTCAAGTGAACCTCACATGGCACGCTATGCTCTGTGCACTATTCTATTCTCCCTCCATGTCCCCTTGGATAGTGAAGTACAAAAAAAATCAGGCAAAAGTTACTTGAAAACTCATGTGCACCCATCAGCTTGTTAAATGTCAGTCAACTGAACATGTCGGTATAATGACTGATGGTCAATGGGTGTATAACGACCGGTCAAAAATCAGTTGGTTAAGTGACTGCATCCCTAATAAAAAACACTCAAGTACCCCTAGAAGTTTGTTTGCAAGGTCACTGGTGGATTTTTAAAATGTGACAGCTTTGAACCATTAGGGGTTCCTGAGTACAGAGTTTGGTTTACATTGTATGTTCTTCTTGTACGCAAGACATTATTTCCCCCACTTCCTGGTGTTAAGAAACACTATGCCATATGAAAAAAAAAAACAATAGTAACACAAATAGTAATAATGTCAATTAAATCTTAAAAAGCCAGGGAAATGTACTTAACTATATTACACCATGAAAGTATATAGCAGAAAGTGAAGGAGCACCAATTACTGGTTAGTTTTTGGAGGATAGGTGGGGATTTTCACAAATAATGGATTTTTTTCTGCTACACATGTGTTGATTCAAAGATTTTCCATCAAAAAAGAACATTGAGTTTATTTCTAGACCCGAGATTTGCATTTAAAAACTGAACTACTCCGGTAATGGAGGCTTTGAAAAGGAAAAGTGTATTGGATCTGTCTTTATTGTACACAATTTGTGGCCAGAATTTCTCTTTTATGCTGTGTACACATGGTGAGATTTGACATTCGATTTTGAATATATAGTCAAAATCGCATGCAGATCGTAAGCAGATCTCACAGGTTTTTTACCTTTCGATCCCGATGCACACTCCCGTGACAGCACAAATCGAAACCCAGATATACAGGGCAGTAATGACTATATAGTGCAAATTTAATGCAGATTGTATGAATTGTATGTTAAAAGTACAGAGATAGCAAAGATTGCATAGCACTCAAATCTTAAGTCGAATAGCAAGGGAATTTCACCGTGTGTACACACCATTACTGTACTTGTAACTAGGGATACCATTGTCTAACATCTGCTATTGCAAGGTCCTATGCTATGCATTTTCTGGATCAAGGCCTTCCTTCAACTAGGTTTAAAACCAGAGCAATTGTCATGCAGAAATGTCTGAGTGATATCTATAGTGACTACATTTGCAACTTGTTGCATGACTATTCTGAGGTGTTATAGAAAGTATGGTTTGGAGTGTTCTATCTATCTTCTTTGTATGGTCTTTAGTTTACCATTTCTATTCCTTTTCTATATGAGGAATTCCGTGCTTTTATGGTTTACAAATACCATTCTAGTTACATACATTTTGACTGGAACACTTCAGGTCCTTAATCACTTTCCGTGCTACTGCAGTGATTTCCCATTCCCATGTTTGGGTGAACGTGAAGAGTTAAAGAACTGCTCTGTGGGTTTATTTACACCTCTTAGTTAATCATATTTGTTAAGGGGCTAAAAGGATTGGATTGCCACAGGTTCTGTGGCTGATTAAAAACAGGCTTTAGCCAACCACAAAACTTGTGTAAATCATAGTAACATAGTAATTAAGGCTGAAAAAATACGTTAGTCCATCGAGTTCAACCTATCTAACACCGGTCCTATATCTGTACTAAAAGGCGGATATGGTAATCCTACCCAAACAGATTTCTAAACATTCCAAAAGGCACAAAGACTTTAACTAAACAAAGGAAACATGCTGTGAGCACCAGACTAAATATTAGATTAGCAACCAGTAACATGGTGAGCAATCAGAAGTTGGGAAAACCTATAAGCTAGATAGAATGACTGCAGAGCTAGGCACTTTTAGAGCAGGAAGCAGTGGCGTAACCATGGAGGGTGCAGGAGATGCCATGGATATAGGGCCCAGCGGCTGAGGGCAACACTGGCACAGCAAGGCGCAAGCCACCCCCTGAGGAGCCTTTAAAAAACTTTTACAGTCATAAAACCATGGTTGGCGGCTGCGGACAAATAGTGCCTGGCTTATTGATTGGTTGTGTCATTTGGTTTGGCTAGAGGAGCATGGTGACGGTACTCCCGGGCTCTGTGCCACTTCTGATGTCTCATGGGGTAGGCAGAAGCCAGCTTGGAGCACTGACAGAGTGGCAAGTTGGGTGAGATTTGTTTCTCCATATACAAACTCCTTAACAAGCCGCATTTGCCTGCCTTGCACAGGCACAGAGGGGCTGCTGTCTATAGGCTCCCATACACCAGAAAGATATTGTACCCAATCCTACAATCTCAACTGGTTGTATGATGGATTATATGCAGCTTGTGTGCACATCATGTGCACACAATTGTGCAATGCGAGGTCCAGCTGGTTGGTGGACTGGTCCTCTGATCAGATGTGCTGCATCAGTTGGGAGCTGATTGCATGTGCTTTTAAGCACATGTAAATCGGTCGTTTGACTGGTCATACAATCTACATCATTTGAGTGGCAGTTTAGGTGCATACAATCGATTGTGAGATGACTGGTCGTATGCAGCAGCTGGACTGTACAACATATTGTAGGACGGATTGGGTGTACATTGTGTGTCCAAAAAGAACCAAGGACTGCCGGGGAGTTGAACAGACAGGTCTTTAGGCCCCCATACACTATGCAATTTTGGACCGATTCCACGTGATTTCGGCACTTGGGCCGATAAATCGCGTGAAATCAAACCAAAATCGCATGTGTTTGACATTTGATCCGATCCGCGGTCCCGTGCACATCGGACCGGATCAGGAGGTCGGACGTACAGCATGTACGATCACGTCCGACCTCCTTCAGCGGGCGGGCAGGCAGCTCTTCAATGAGTGAAGGGGGTACCCCAAGTACCCGTGAGGAAGCAGTGCAGCCGCGGTGGGGATCATCAGCGTGCTGTCACTGTGTGCAGCGGGCGGGCGGCGGTGATCAGTGTGCCCAGCACCACAGCGGGCGGGCAGCAGCGGCAATTAAAATAAAGTGTCAAATGACTGCTCAGCTATTGATTGGCTGAGTTAGAGCACTCTCAGCCAATCAGCGGCCTCCTTCCGCGGCCACTGATTGGCTGAGAGTGCTCTCTCTCAGCCAATCAAGAGCCGGAGATTCATTTCACTTTTTTTTTTTTAAGTTTGTAATTGCCGCTGTGGTGCTGGACACTGATCACCGCCGCCCGCTGTGGTGCTGTGGACACTGATCACCGCTGCACACTGACAGCCTGCCCCACTGTTTTACCACCGGCACGGATTCTTCACCGTCACCCCCGCCGGCCACTCATTTGAGAGCTGCCGCCGCCCGCACTGCCCCGGTTGATATTTATCACATGTAAAAAATGGCACATCAAGTCCTCAATTGTATGTGAGCCTCCCGTGGAGCTGCCGGGTGGCTCGGAGAAGAATTGGGTCAGACTTGTCCTTAGGACAAGTCGGCCTAATGTATGGGGGCCTTTTATGTTGTAAGACCACCTTATGTGTGCAGCAGTGGGAGCTGTGCTGGCTGCTGCTGCGGAGGGTAGAATCCCTCCTACATTCTTTATTCTGCAGGTGAGTAGGTGCTGACCGCTGATGCTCTGGGACGTCGATCTATGTGGACTGGAGGAAAAAAAAGAGAAGTGCAGGACACCAATGCAGTGTGCTGGAGGGAGGGGACTATTGGCATGCCATGTTCTAGCATGCTGTGTACTGGGTGGGAGTTCCGCTGCTGTGTGCTACCTTATGCTTTGCTGGAATTGAAATGGATGACCAACGCTTGGGATGCCAGCGGTCACAATACAGACACCAGCCTTGAGGAGGATATCCAGACAAAAGTCAGGTAAGTATACTTTATCCCTCCCTGACCCCTAACCCTATCTTCCAGCACCCTTAACTCCAGTCACAGCTGATCCTAACTCTCTCCAGGAAAGTGCCTAACACCTATACCCCACTGCCTTGCCTACCCCCCCCCCCTTCTATAACCCTTACCTTCCCCCTCTCTGTAGATACAACACCTATCACCACCCTTTCCAATTAAACAATTATAAGCAATCATTTTAATTAAATTAGGAATAAAAGACTGTCAATGACCCTACTTGTGAAATTGTAGAGCGAGAAGGTGAATTGTATTATTGTAAGCTTACGTACTTGTCCTGTTTCTTTACTTTGTTTTTAGGAGGTCTGCCCCTTCGTTTTGGTACAGGGGCTTCAGCGTCTGTCTCTTGGGATTTCAGGGCTTCTGCATCCTACATAAAAAAAAAAAAATAAAATAATAATAAAGAATTCAATCATATGCATCCTATAGTTTTCAGTAAAAAAAAACAAAAAAAAAACACTGTGGCACAAGAGCCCATTAGAAAAGCAACAAATTGTAATTTCCAGCATATATTCAGGGATATATCTTGTCAAAACTTCGTTAACACATCTATTATAATCCTTACCCATGATAAATACTCAAATGCAAATGAAGAGTAACAAATTCACCACCAGAATAAAAACAAATGTTAAGACTAACCTGGTCCTCAAGTGTTACTTTAGCAGGTGTTCTAGATGTCCTTGTCCTCAATGCGGGTGGAGAGAAGACAAAATGAGAGGCTACATGTTGCTGTAATTCCAATGAAGAGATTGCAGAAGGAGTTTGTTCTGCTAAAGTGAAATAAAAAGAACATTTACATTTAATATATATACACACACAACTTAAGTCTGAGGTATCTCATTTAGACATGTCTCCTGTTCATCAGCGACCATCAGTGGTCGAGGAGGCCAGCAGCACTTTTAATTGCGCAACAGAATCTCAAACCCATTTGTTTTGTATACGCTGATGAACAGGAGACACTGAGCAATATATTGCCGAGATATATTAAGCCAGTACACGGAGCTATATATTGCTGAGCGATTTTAAGCCAAAATCGCTCAGCGACTTCATTGCACCGTGTGTACACAGCTTAAGATATTAACTTACTCGGTCTGCAATAGGTCTTGAAATATAAAAATGCAAAGAGCTACTAGCAGGAGATATCTATCTATCTATCTATATATCTATCTACACACACACACACACACATACACACACAGTATCTGAATATTGCTGAAGCCTATCAGAACTGAAGATATTTAGAGGATGTTTTAGCACGCAGTTTGGAAGTGCAAAAGTTGGCCATAACAACTAATTCACTTTGAGGTACCCTTTATTAATAGGTAGAAGTGGATTGGTTGTTAGGGGCAATTTCTCCAACCTTTACACAACTTGATAAGTCAACCCCATGGTATGTCTACATTGTTGACTGTCACAAGACTTCTTTGCTTTCAACTATAAAGAAAATTCCACTGGTCTGTATGTGAAATCCAAGTATAATACTTTAATTTCTGCCAAAGTGCATTAAATATTTACATATGACAGGAAACCGTGAAATTACTACAAAAATAATTCATACCCTGATCAATTTGTATGTTTGCTTATGGTTTTTGTAGTCTTCTAAACCAGGAGTGGCCAAACCATTACATGAGACCTATTAAGAGTTTGTGTTTTTTAAACACCAGTGAATCTGTAAAATGTGTCTTAGAAATAAATGTACCACACTTTTGACATTTAGTAATCTTTACACCAGTGCACTAGCTAGGTGGTCCGGAAAACATGAACTTTTTGTAGATCTTCTAGGACCAGTTTGGCTAGCCCTGTCCTAACCTAAAACTATTCTCTTTATAAAAATTTTAACAAATGCAGCCATACAATTTCTCAACAGTTAAGTAGATGCTGGTTAAAAACCAACCTTTTGGCTTTGGGGTTTTTGGGCGTTTTTCATTTTTAAGTGTTAGTGGGTCTAGATAGCGAGCCATTTTATTCTGCTCAGTGGTGTTTTTCAACTGATGTCTGCTTTTATACTGTAATTTGATGGTCTTAGTGACCGCTTGTAAGGCATGTTGTTATATTACATTTTCTTACATACTGCTGGACGCGAAGCCCTGGATGGCGCCTCCGGGTATTTGTGTGTCTGTGCTATGGAGAGTCAACATTTGACTTTATGTATATACAAATATGTCCTATGTTATGTGCACCTTTTCTGTAACAAAACGATCTACAATATATTGTAATGTTTTTGTTTGCTTTCATATGCAAAACCAATAATAAAAAATAAAAAAAATACTAAAAAAAACAAAAACCAACCTTTTGTATTTTTTCTTCGTTTTGGCGTAGGAGAAGAGAACTCAAATGGAACAGCAGCACTACCCAGAAATGAAGATGCATTACTAGATCTAGTCCTTGTAAAACGTGCGCTTCTCTTCTGTTCCTCCATACCAGCATTATGCACGATGTCTTGGCTCTCTGGTAACTGCAACCTTTCTTCAACAATGACCTCTGAGAGTAAAGGAAGTGCATCTTGCCTAGATGGTCTGACTGCAGCATTTTTTTTGTTGTTGAAGCTTCTAATGGCTGTAGACACTTGATCTTGATTTGTTAAAAGACGTTCTTCGGGCACAACTGTGGTTTCCCCAATATCCGCTTTGTTGGCGGTAAATTTTCTCACCCTTTTCCGAGGTGTATCCATCATTTCCTCTTGCGACTTCATATTTTCCATTCCCTCAGAACTTTTTTGATCAGTCTGATTTTGGGATTTAATCCTTGACCATCTCAGCCTCTTAGGAGAAACAGGTGGGCTGGAGTCAGGCTTGTTTGTGGCTTGGGATGCATTAAGTTCAAAATGCTTTACCAACTCATTTACAGCATTTTTCCCCCTTCGGCTTCTAGATGGTGTAGTAAATGGCTGCTCAACTTCAACATTCTTAACAAAAGCTTCTTTTTCACTTTGAGGTACCGTCTTCGATGATCTTGTTATTCTGGTAGGCGTCACAGGTATGGAAACGTTTAGCTCGACAGGATCATTATTTATTTGATCAACTGTTGCTTTCCCTCTACGTGTTCTTGATGGAGAGGATGGCATCTTTGGTGTAATTTCTTCAACTAGTTGTCGTTGCTCTGCCAGAGTCTCGGTTTTCTCAGATACAGAACTCTTTGTCCTTCTAGAAACCCTTATTGTACTAACCGTTAGCTGTTCCTCAGGCACAATTGGTAACGTTGCTAGACTTTCTGTAGTCTCTTTGGCTTTTCTACCACCTTTCCTGGGAGTGGTCGAGAATTGAACTTCTGAATCATTATTACTCGGAGTCAACTTTGTGGAGTTCCTTATACTTCTGCGTGGGGTTGGAGGTTTTAGAGGTGAAGAATTATCTTTACTTGGTGAAGTCTGTAGTTTGTTGGATTCTGTAATTGATTTTTCATCTTTGTTTTTAGGTGGTGTTATTAGTGGCACAGATAGATCGTCAGAGTGTGTTTGCTGCATTTCTTTTCCATGTGATATAGAAGATGTATGAGAATTTTTCTTTGCAGACTCATTTTCATAAACAGTCTCACTGCTAATTTCTGCCGTTATATCCTTACTTATAGTAGCTTTCAAACCAAATAAGGCTTCTGATATGGGCTTTTTAATTGGCTCAGGCACACAAGGCAATATTTCCATATTCTTTGCATCTTGTTCACTGCAAACACTGATGGTATTTCCAGAGGATTCATCATTAATAGGATTCTGTAGATGTATATTTTCGTCAATTAAAGTGCAAGAAACCATAGAAGGTGCTTCCAGTGCTTCATCATGAGGAATAGCTTGTTCAAGTGGTTCTAGGTCTACAGCTTCATCTACTTGATCACCTTCAAGTATCAAAGTAAAATTATTGGCAGCGGCAAAGTGCTCCTCTTCATCATCCTCTTTTTCACCATCTTCAGATTCTTGGCCATCACAAAGTTCAAATTGGTTGCTATGTACAAGAATTTCAGCATTGATGTTCACTGGATACACCTCCTGATAGGTCACTATTGGTTCTGGTATTTCAACAGTCTACAAAACAAACAAACAAAAAAAAACCAAAACATTTAGTTGAAATTAAAAATCACATACATTCTTATATACTCAAGACAGAAGATGAGGATAAAGTTGGGAGGCAATTCACAGCCTAAAAATTTACTTTGAAAACTAAACAATATAGAATACAATTGCATTTTTTTCTTTTTACCTATCCTTTATTTCATTCACAGCATTAAAAACGTAAATGCATTTATGTAACATAGAACGAAGTCCAAGACCTATCAAAATTTAGTAGCTGGTAAATAAGCAAGGAGAAATGTTGAACCATAAAACTTAAGCATGACATCCTCATTTGTGGGAGTGATTATACAAAAAGATTGTTTATGTCAATAAAGACTTCCACCCACTTCAATATCTCCCCTGGGCATATGATTTCTTTAGGGAGCGCTGATGGCAGCTTTGCAAATAGGAAATCTTTACACATGCATTCTCTCTTATGTAATAATTTGCTATGGTTATGTTAATTAGGGCTGATGTGTTGTGAGGCATCTCTAAAAGTTACAATACTCAACCATTGCTAAGCCTGGAGGGGACCAGTCCCTAACGCTGCAGATAGTGAATGCGGACCTAAGCAGGGGCAGAAGAGATTGCAGCCTTACAGCAGAGGATTCAGAATCCCGACGCCGGAATCCCGACAGCCGAAACGCCGACAAGGGGTGGTGGGGGGGACGACGTGGATCACCCCCCCTTGCGGGCTCGCTGCGCTCGCCACGCAGCGGGCCCAGTGCCTCGCTATGCTCGGCACACTAATTTATTCTCCCTCCAGGGGTGTCGTGGACACCCACGGAGGGAGAATGTGTCGGGATTTCGGCGGTCGGGATTCTGAACGCCGGGACCCCGACCGCCGGGATTTTAACTGCATCCCACAGCAGAAACCATGCTCCAGACCTTCAACAGTCATATGTCCCCTTTGCTCCCTACAGGGAGAGGAGATAGAAGTAAACAACTAGCAGTCACACGACCACTGAGTGTTTAGCTAGCCTGAGTGCAGGTATCATTGTTGAGTAAGGGGATGTGTATACAGTCTAAGGCAGGCATGTCCAAACTATGGCCCTCCAGCTGTTGTGAAACTACAGGTCCCATCATTCCTTGCCACAGTTTTGCTATTAGGGAGTACTAAAACTATGGCAAAGCATGCTGGGATGTGTAGTTTCACAACATCTGGGCAGTACGGATGGTGTAATGGTTAGCATTACTGCCTCACAGTGCTAAGGTCATTGGTTCGATTCCCACCATGGCTCTAACTGTGCGGAGTTGGTATATTCTCCCCGTACTTGCGTGGGTTTCCTCCGGGTACTCCGGTTTCCTCCCACAATCCCACAGTATATATATATATATATATATATATATATATATATATATATATATATATATATATATATATATATATATATATATATACACTGGTAGGCTAATTGGCTCCCAACAAAAATTAACCCTAGAATGTCTGTGTGTGTACATGTGGTAGGGAATATAGATTGTAAGCTCCACTGGGGCAGGGACTGATATGAATGTTCAAAAATATTCTCTGTAAAGCGCTGCGGAATCTGTGTGCGCTATATAAGAAACTGCTAATAAATAAATAATAATAAACAAACATCTGGAGGGCCACAGTTTGGACATCATCTCAGGAATTTTAAAATCAAACCATTTGCTCAAAATGGGTGGAAGGGTTTAAACTATTTAACTCTATCTGCTGTCATGAATATTACAAAGTGTTCAAATAATTTGTTTCAAACCTTCTGCAGACAGATTAAAAAAGGGGGGGGGGCATAAGTATGGTACAGGTTTTTCTAAAAACACAGCATATAGATGTTCCACACCAGATGGTAGTTCTGAGCAGAGACCAGCTTTATGGCCGGCACTATGCTTAAGGAAGAAAACCCAAGCCCTCAAGAAGACTGGCTTCAACAACCATCAAATAAGAGTCATCCAAGGAAGGTCCTGGGCTAGATAGGTACCTTGTTGAAATATGTGGGCACAGAGGCAGAAGCTCACAATGATCTAGCATAATTTAAGACAGCTGCATACTGGCACAGCAAAGGTCAATCCAGAGCCACCGGGGTGACAGGCCTACCTTGGGTTCACACTGGCAAGGGTGGGTTTACTCCAGACTAACACATCCCTGGGATAGTCATGGCACCCGCAGTCAAGGCAGGACAATAGGTTGCATCAAAAACTTGGGAACTCTGCAAATTAATGTAGTGGTCATGAGGTACACTTATGGAAGACCACACCTCCAAACCAGTTAGTCAAACTCAGTATTTGCAGTGAACAAGATGCAAAGAATATGGAAATATTGCCTTGTGTGCCTGAGCCAATTAAAAAGCCCATATCAGAAGCCTTATTTGGTTTGAAAGCTACTATAAGTAAGGATATAACGGCAGAAATTAGCAGTGAGACGGTTTATGAAAATGAGTCTGCAAAGAAAAATTCTCATACATCTTCTATATCACATGGAAAAGAAATGCAGCAAACACACTCTGATGATCTATCTGTTCCACTAACACCACCTAAAAACAAAGATGAAAAATCAATTACGGAATCCAACAAACTACAGACTTCACCAAGTAAAGAAAAATCTTCACCTCCAAACCCACGCAGAAGTTTAAGGAAATCAACAAAGCTGACTCCGAGTACTAATGATTCAGAAGTTCAATTCCCAACCACTCCCAGGAAAGGTGGAAGAAAAACCAAAGAAACTACAGAAAGTCTAGCAACGTTACCAATTGTGCCTGAGGAACAGCTAACGGTTAGTACAATAAGGATTTCTAGAAGGACATAGAGTTCTGTATCTGAGAAAACCGAGATCGTGGCAGAGCAACGACCACTAGACGAAGAAATTACACCAAAGATGCCATCCTCTCCATCAAGAACACGTAGAGGGAAAGCAACAGTTGATCAAATAAACAATGATCCTGTCGAGCTAAACGTTTCCATACCTGTGACGCCTACCAGAACAACAAGATCATCGAAGACGGTACCTCAAAGTGAAAAAGAAGCTTTTGTTAAGAATGTTGAAGTTGAGCAGCCATTTACTACACCATCTAGAAGCCGAAGGGGGAAAAATGCTGTAAATTAGTTGGTAAAGCATTTTGAACTTAATGCCTTCCAAGCCACAAACAAGCCTGACTCCAGCCCACCTGTTTCTCCTAAGAGGCTGAGATGGTCACGGATTAAATCCCAAAATCAGACTGATCAAAAAAGTTCTGAGAGAATGGAAAATATGAAGTCGCAAGAGGAAATGATGGATAAACCTCGGAAAAGGGTGAGAAAATTTACCGCCAACAAAGCTGATATTGGGGAAACCACAGTTGTTTCCGAAGAACATCTTGTAACAAATCAAGATCAAGTGTCTACAGCCATTAGAAGCTTCAACAACAAACAAAAATGCTGCAGTCAGACCATCTAGACAAGATGCACTTCCTTTACTCTCAGAGGTCATTGTTGAAGAAAGGTTGCAGTTACCAGAGAGCCAAGACATCGTGCATAATGCAGGTGGAGATAATTATTTCACCTGTGATTCTGTGTGGAGACATGGAAAACATGCACTGTTGGGGGTACATGAGAACCGAGGCTGAGAACCACTAATCTAGACCTTTAGAGCCAATCCCGATGCCTCTCCCCATGAGCCACTCCCTTGTATTGCTTAGCTTAAAATTGTTCAGCAAAGTCACTTAGCACAGATTGCTGCATTTGTATGGGCGATCTAGACGCCGGGAAAATCGCCCACCCCAAATTGCTCAGCACAAAAACAGTTTAGCACACATCTCAAACACATATATGAACAACAACCACCACATTTAAATTGTGAAAACACCCCCATTAGATAAAGTGGGTTTAAAATTTACAATCATAGGAAATTCAGACAGCTACTGGCAGTACAACCATTAATTAAATACATAAATAAAACAGAATGCTTTAAAATGCAATTTATGTGAGCCAAGGTGTGTATGGATGTTTAATCAGGGTTCAGTATTTCCTACTAGGGTTTCCCTAGTTAACATTACTTTGGTCCATAAGTTTTTTTTTTTCCAAATAACGCTTAAGGTAAATATGAGCATACCTGGGATATGTGGCCACAACCTATATATGCAAGGGGAGTGGTCTCTGGTTATGCAGCTTCCTTGACTATATAGGTCAATAACTACCTCTACTACATTCCATACTCTGTATATACGTACATTTTCCCTTTTTTTGGTATGCCCATGTGTGAACAGATATCCCTGTATTTGTTGTCCTTTCTACAGCTCTTCAAACTCATTTTAATGGGTTAGATTTTGTTATGCTATGGGAGATGCTGTGATTTATTCTGCTATTTATTGCAAGTTCCTTACTCTAGTTTGCAAGTATTTTCTTTGTTATATGGTATGATTAAAAAAAAATTAAAATATGATTTGATTTAAATGCAATTTGTTAAAAACTTAAGGCCAAGCAGAAGAGAAAACCCTGGAAGACAGCAGAAAGTCTAACCCTGTTCTCTCAAGGAACAGATCCACACATATAAATCACAAGGCAGAGTCAAGATTAAGTTCCACCCATGAAGTTCACCTTCTGCCGTACAGACCTAAACGTTCCTCTAAGAGGAAATCACTTAATCTTGCTCCAGGCAGCCTGTGGAGCATGCACAACTCCTATCCTAGGGGAAGGTGAGCAGCTCCAGAGACAGACCTGCAATATGGCATCTGCCATCTCCAAAGGGCTAGGGTGATAGCAACAATCACTGGCAGATCTGCTCTTAGCAACATCCTACATGGGAAACAAGAAGCAGGGGAGGATCTCCCTGCCAACTATGCCACAATGCTGGGCATAGGACTTTAAAGTTGCACACTCCAAGTCCAGCCACTAAGTATTAGATGAGCACAAACTTACAAGGAATTAAATAAATTGAATAAAAAAAAAATGACACCAGGGGGGCTAGCTCAACAACTTGATGCACTTCTAGAGGTTGCAGAGGGGAGGAGCTTATTCATAGCCAATGTTAATAGGCAGATCCTTCAGCCATCTCAAAACACACAAATTTGATTAATACTGTTGTAAACGCATTAAAAAATTCTAATAGTCCATCAGGGGACACTGGAGGCCATCCCTTATGCTCTGGAGAAAGATCAGAAAAACAGATGAACAAGAGCTCAATTTTTTCTTTATGTACCCTTGTTTTTGCACCTCTATAGCTCATTGTGTTAGTGTCCCCACAATGGAGTAAGTAATACTAAAGTACCTCAATTTTCCCTTAAACATTATACTGGCCTGAAAAGGCAGGTGCTGTATTGGTCACCATTGCAACTGATTTGTTCAGCACTGGCATTGCCATGTCTATAACCAAATGTTGACATATCTGTAAAACCAAAAGATTACTATAGATAAGACTAAGGTATCCAATTCATTTAAACTGGTTATTACAGTGAACGTGTCAGCCATTCAATAGAATTACCTGAACCTCCACACAGTGAGTCAATGAAGAAGTGGCAACTGGAAGGTCTTCATCCAATAAAACATTTTCTTCCACAAACTGAAATTTAACTGCTTCAGTTACTTCCATTTCTTTAAGGTGTTCAGAATTTACTGCTTCATCAATCACTTCAATTTCTTTAAGGTATTCAAAATGTACTGCTTCAGTTATTTCAATTTCTTTAAGGTGTTCAGAATGTAATGCTTCTTCAGTCACTTCGATTTGTTGAAGGTGTTCAGAATGTACTGCTTCTTCAGTCACTTCCATTTCTTTAAGGTGTTCAGAATGTACTGCTTCTACAGTCACTTCAATTTCTCTAAGGTGTTCAGAATGTACTGCTTCTTCAGTCACTTCCATTTCTTTAAGATGTCCAGAATGTACTTCTTCAGTTACTGCCATTTCTTTAAGGTGTTCAGAATGTACACTCTCAATTTCGTCACTATCATGAATACTGATAACTGCTGCAAATAAAAGATGGAGAACATCGGCTAAAGTCTCAATGAATTAGGTACAATAGACTTTCGAAAAAACAAAAACATCTGAATTTGAGATAATTATATTGTGCAAACATTAATGTGTTCACTTGAATAAATTAATAAAATTGCTATTCCGGATATAGGATTTTTGCTGTGAATTTACTGTGAATTATTCCCAGGAAACCATTTGGAACACTGCAGCACCTTGGTGTACATAAGGTGCTAGTACTTGAGCAGAGAACAACGGATTACAAAATGTATTTACAGTATCCCATAGTCCCTATGCCTTAATTATGGCGTTAAACCTAGCACATGGTGCTTCACCACAGTTTATAGTCAATTTGGACTCCGTGTCAGGTAGCAGCAAATAAGATACTAGCCTGTATAAAAAGGAGCATGGAAGTTAGACATCAATGTAATATTACCATTGTGCAGGGCACTTGTTAGACCAGGGGTGGCCAAATTAATCCTCGAGATCTACCAACGGTCCACGTTTTCCAGATCACCTAGCTGGTGCACAGCTGTAGTCATTACTAACTGTCACATTTTAAAACCTGCTGCATTCATTCCTACTATAGATCCACAGTTTGCCTGGAAAACATGCACCGTTGGTAGATCTTGAGGACAGGTTTGGCCACCCCTGTGTTAGACCTTATCTAGAATTTGGAGTCCAGAGAAGAGCAACCAAACTGATAAAAGGGATGGAGACCTTAGGCTATGTGTAAAGACTAGCCAAATGTTCACGCCCCCCCCCCCCCCCCCCCCCCAAAAAAATAAGGCGACCATATTGCCAGCGATTGGAGTGTGCACCAGCGATAAATCGCCCGGTGCGCGCTCCCGTTTTCAGCCCCCTAATGGTCGCTTGTCGAAGGAGCATGCTCCACCGACCAGCGACTTCCCCTGCCTCTTCTCCCGGCAGTGTGTAATTTACATCAGCGACCATCTCTGGTTGCTGATGAAATGGGACACTGAGCAATATTATGATTGCTGAGCAATATATTGCCAGCGATCATATTGCCCCGTGTATGCACCTTTAGAAGGGCAGTAATATTGTGGACCTCTTCCCTGCGAGGTGGTGTCGGCAGATACAATGACGTCCTTTAAATTAAGGCTAGACAATCATTTATTAATTAGATAAAAACATCCATGGATATAACGTAATCAAAAACTTGATGGACGCAAGTTTTTTCAACCTAAACTACTATGTAACATCAAGGTGTGTATGACCTTTTAAAGGTGTGATGGTGTGTACACATGTGTACAATCACCCTGCGATTCAGACTAAATAGTCAGAATTGCATCGGTATCGCATGCAGATTGCAAGGGTTTTAACCCTTGCGATCCCAATGCGTGCTCCCGTATCGCACGGCAGAAAGTCTTGGCTGCCTTGACTATATAGTGCAAATCTGCTGTATATAGTCAAAATTGCATGCTTGCCGTGCAATGCGATCGCATCGGGGATCGCATCGCATGGCACATCTCACGTGTGTACACACCATAAAGCACTAAACAAAGCACCATATATTGTATTAAATCAGAGACTCAAAATTGGCACTCCATTTAGAACATTCATGGGCAGATGTATTAAGCCTGGTGACGTGATAAAGTAGCTGGTACTTTATCACTGGCCAGTCAGCTCCCAACTCATTTTTCAAACCCAGTCTGTAACTTGACAGTTAGAATTTATTAAGCCTGGTGAAGTGATAAAGTGGCTGGTACCAGCCAATATGCTCCTTATTTACTTACATGCAGAGTCCTTGGCAGACGAAACAGATTCTGGTTCAAATACAACTGGCTGTGCATTGCATTCTATTTCTTCTGAAACTCTGCAACAAAATAAAAATGGATTTGCTTGCATTACCCAAAAGCAATTATGGTGCGCAAAACGAAAATACGTAACTTTTAGCTGACAAAATAGTTTTCTGGACATACCGATGTAGCTGGCAACCTAACCATATGCTATACTTAAAGCAAAAAGCACCGTGCCTCTTAGAATACTTCAGCTGTCTCTATCGGAGGAGGAAGCTGTTGCTTTGGAAGCTCCCTTTACCTCTGTTGAACTTGCCACTGCGATTAAGTCTACGCCAAACTGTACAACTCCAGGCCTCAATTGTTTTAGTATGTTCTATGATCTTTTGTCCCCCTTGATGCTTAACGCCTTTATATCAGGTTTTTGACCAAACACTGTTCCCCCCCCTCCAAATCTCTTCTTGCACACATATCCATTATACCTAAAGAGGGGTAGGACCCGGCCCTGAGCTCCAGACCAATCTCCCTGTTGAATGTCGAAAACTATTTGCAAAGTTGATAGCGAATCTATTAAAGACGCTTTGTACCTGGCCGCGATGCTAGGGACAACAGTACTAATATCCTTGACCGGATTCACCAAGCATCTCAATGTAGATCTCCTATTCTATTGTCTACAGATGCGGAAAAGGCATTCGACAGGATGGATTAGGATTTTTTACTTGGTGTGTTGGAGCACATGGGCCTGGGTACAGTGGGTTTTCAAAGAATCCAAGCTTTATATTGTAGCCTGGCGGGTTTGTGTGTGGGTTAATGGAGTTATCAGATTCAAGAAAAGGATAAGGACATGTAGTTTGCACTAACATGTACTATCAGGAGGCGCAGTAGTGTGCATCACAATAATAAACAATATTTTTTATCAATGTAAAAAATTTATTTAAAACAATAAAAAATGCAACAACAATACATATATGTGCACTTTTAGAAATTTTTCAATTGCAATTGTATAACAGACATACATACAGGACAAACAACATTTAACACATAGAGGCTTTTTTGAGCATATTCAGCTGGTATGAGGCTGGATAGTAGAAAGTCATTCAAGGCAGTGATTACTTTTGTTTAAGCAAGGCTTTTTATAGTTACCAGTCCAGCACAGTTACAAGAGATGGATCTCAGGAGCTGACCATCGAGTACCTGACCCAGCTACCGCAGTTCATTGCTACTCGTATCAGCCTGAGTAGCTGTTATATTGGTTGGTGTTGCAGAGCTGTTCATCACTTCTCCATACTCAGCAGGAGAGCACCTCTAATTATGCAGAGGAAACCGTGCATCCAAACCTATGGACACTAAATCAAGCCGGACACACCACCTCCTGAGATCCATCTCTTGTAACTGTGCGGGACTGGTAACTATAAAAAGCCTTGCTTAAACAAAAGTAATCACTGCCTTGAATGACTTTCTACTATCCAGCCTCATACCAGCTAACAATGCTCAAAAAAGCCTCTGTGTGTTAAATGTTGTTTGTCTTGTATTTATGTCTGTTATACAGTTGCAATTGAAAAATTTCTAAAAGTGCACATATATGTATTGTTATTATTGCATTTTTTATTGTTTTAAATAATTTTTTTACATTGATAAAAAATATTGTTTATTATTGTGATGCACACTACTGCGCCTCCTGATAGTACATGTTAGTGCAAACTACATGTCCTTATCCTTTTCTTGCTCTGCCTTAGTTACACAAACTCTGACAGGGGGCAGCAACAGTGTGCATAAGTGCGATCCTTCAAACACATACAAACCAGCGCTTCTATCTAGCCCTTTGGGCTTCCCCTCCTAGTTATCAGATTCATTTCAGATTGCCAATGGCACTCGCCAGGGCTGTCATCTTACGCCACTGATATTTGTTCTCTGCATGGAGGCTCTGGCGAGCAGCATTTGTCAGAAAGTGAATATACAGGGATTGTGTGGGTGGTAAGAAAACAAGTTGGCCCTATTTGCTGATTTTTTTTCTTGCAGTGATCTCTAATCCATTGAATTCTGTACCAAAACATCTAGGGGAATTTCAGTGTTTTGGGACTCTCGCTCTCTCTCTAATTTTAAGGTTAACCTGGATAAGTCTATAAGCTCTGAAGTTACATTGCAGGCGGCATCCCACCCAATTAAAATACTTGGGGGTTATTTTTGAATAGAGGTCTTAGCCAGATATACCACTCTAATTTCCCCCCTTTACTTGCTCAACTAAGCTCAGACCTTTGTAATCAGGATGGGAAGACTATTTCATGGTTGGGTAGAATAGGAGTCATTAAGATGAATATTTCACCCAGAGTCCTGTATCTCCTTCAGACTCTACCAATTGCCATCCCTCCCACCTGGTTTATGGACCTGAAAAAGATGGTTAAAGGTTTTATTTGGGTGGGATGTAAACTTAGGTTCAAACATGACATTCTCTACAGCAGAAAGCACCTTATGAGATTGTTGACCATAGCCGTGAATTCGATAGAAAACAGTGGGTAGATGTTGTAATGGCCTCACTCCCTCTATTAAATTCTAACTCACCCGGGCTTCTTAACATTCCATCTGTACTACATCCACTTGCACTTCCTACCTTTGCATGTTGGCATAGTCACAACCCCTTATTTAATCTCTAATTTTCCCACTGCTGCTATTTGGTAATCCCTTGTTTCCACTAGGTAATACTCCTTTAGGTCTTGATGAGAACAAACATTCTAAATCAATAGTTTGATTTGTCAGGTATATTGCGCTTTCCTGATATTCAATCCAAGTGGGACTTACCCAATAAAGACATTTGGAGATATCTCCAAGTTAAGCATTTTCTTGGGAACTTGCACTCTCCTGCAAATGGCAGCCAGTCAGCTACTGTACTTGAAAGTTTATGCCTCTCCCAACCTTACCTGCGTCATCTGTCTACAATTTACAAACTCATTGTTGAACATACTGTAGATTCTCCTCTCCAACTAAATTTGTTGTGGATTGGGTATTAGAGTTTGGTGACCAGATTGATGAGGGTGACTGGGAAAAGATCTTTCACGTAGTCTTTTCCTCATCGACCAATGTTTTGATCCAGGAAACCCACTATGTCTTAACTTGATGGTATCGCCGCCCTAGCATACTGGCTAATACATATCCGGGAGTCCCTAATACCTGTTCGAGGTGTGGAACAGCAGTAGGAACACTCCCGCATATCTGGTGGGATTGCCCAACATTGCTCCAACCATTCTGGCAGAAAGTGGTATAAACTGCTAATACCCTAGGTGAGACCATGCCATTAACACCTAGTTTCTGGCTTTTAAACCTTTGACATATTGTTGTGCCTAACTTTGAAGGCAGTTATTTCTGTACACTGGAAGTTGATGGTGGCCCCCAGTATGCGAGAGTGGTGTGCACGCTTAGACCATTATGCGGCTGTGGCGGATCTGACCTCTGCACTGACCACGCAAAAGAATGCTTTCACCATCACATGGTATCCCTGGATGGCTTACAAAGAAACAGACCATCACAATTCTCTGATTAAAAAGTATAGGGTTCTTTTCTCTTTGCATTTTATATTATTGTTCGTGCATAGTTTTATTGACTCCAGGCTAGTGGGGAGTCTGACTTTTTGCTGTCTTTTTTTTCCCTTTTCTCTGTCCGTTCTTTCGGTTTCTTCCCTTTTCTTCAATTTCCTTTCTTTCTACTCTTATTTGATATGTACAATTTACCAAAAAAAAAAAATCATCAAGCTCTATAACCTGAAGATCTATAAATAATTTTGGCTATCACTGAAAGCAAGCGTAAAATTATCCATCGTTACCTATCAACTGGCAAGTCAAGTTCTTGCTGATGCAGTACAGTGGAACCATTTTCAAGTAAGGAAAGACATTCAATGTTCCCTCGTTCAAGGTCTGAGTGAGTGGAGTAGAAGAAAAGTGAAAAACATCTTGAGACAATATTCAAAAATATGTATTCACACATTTATAAAAAAAACCAAAAACAAATGGATATTAAAGCATGCTGGATATTAATCAGTCAGGGCCAGTGTTCTCACACTGGCCCTGATAAATCGCTCAGCACACAGCGCTGAAATATCGCTGTGTGCCGAGTGATCTAGAATCAACCAGAAAATCTCTACATGTGTAGGCCCCTTAAGGGTGACCCACCTAGTGTAACTTACAAAGTGTCCACAACCAACCTACAAAAAAAACGTAAGGGTGGAAAGACAGTCTCTTGCCACAGATTGTGTTCAGATCCTAAACCAACTTTAGGAGAAGTTCCTTTTATAAAGGTGTGACAGATTTCGGATATTGTGGAGAGTGCAAAAAATAAATAAATAAATAAATAAATAAATAAACACACCTCACCAGGGTTTCTAAAATGAATCTGTCGATTGTAAACCACATGTTAAACGTAGAGAACAGTGTTGCTATTACTACAGCAGGTTATCAGTTGAATACTTATCCGGGTTAGAGGAAACCCAAATTACATTTATTTCATATAACTGACCCATAACAAAGAATGCAAAGTAAATGTGCACATTATTTTGTCATACATAATGCGGGGTGCGGTCATTTGGTCTACAGCAGGCATGTCCAACCTGCGGCCCTCCAGCTGTTGTGAAACTACAATTCCCATCATGCCTTGCCACAGTTTTGCTATTAGGGAATGCTAAAACTATGGCAAGGCATGCTGGGATGCGTAGTTTCACAACAGGTGGAGGGCCGCAGGGTGGACATGCCTGGTCTACAGCATGATTGTCGACAGTCATTAGGTCGACATGGGAAAAGGTCAACATGGTTCTAGGTCAAATGGTCATCAATTTGACAGGTCATTAGTTCGACAGTCAAAAGGTTGACATGGGGTGTTTCACTGTTTTGTGAGCCAACATGTGCCGACAGGCGGTATTTCATGCCCTACCATCCACTAGGGCGTGGTGGGAGAATAAAATAATGTGCCGAGCATAGCGAGGCACCGTGCCCGAGGCATCACGAGCGCAGCGAGCGCATCGGGATAGCAAGGTAAAAAAACGGTGCTATCCGAAAACGATTTTGACTATATAGTCAAAACCTAATCTCAAATCTCACCGTGCGTACACAGCATTAGATATGATTTCTATGAAATTTTTGCTTACCCCTGTGCGATTTACATTCAATGCATACCATCTACATTCAATCTGCACTAGTCATTGCTGCACTGTCTATTTTGGCTTTTCGAATTCAGTTGAATGGAAGTGCGCATCAACATTAAATCGGGATGGAAAGCTAAAAAACCATGTTAGATCTCCATTTGATATCTATGCTATACCATAATATTTTGACAATCCCCCCCCACCACAAACCTCTCTCTTCTGGTTCCATGAATTCCAAGTCCTCAGGTGTGGCAGCATCATGATACTCCAAGGTTGTCTGATCAGACTTTGCAGACACATTGCTTGCATCTTTACTGACTTCTGTTTTGCTTGGGCTGTCATCCTGGATAACAGATGAAGACTCTTCCATTTCCTCGCTGTCTTTGGTGGAAGTGTGGTGCATAAAGGTTACCGAGCTCTCTGCCCAGGTATTATCTTGAGAATATTTCCATTTAGGGGACGAGGTTGGCAGATCTCTATCAGGTGATAAAATCTGTTGTGGTAAAAAACCCAGAACAAAAATGCTTCTATTTAGTAAAAGACTTCCCTGTGAGTCTCATGCACAATTATGTCAGTCATTTTCATTTTGCAAGTTAGCCATTAATGTAGTACATTAAAACAGACTTACCCCTTTAGTATATTTGATATTAATCTGATCCATAAAAGAGATTTTGGTTTCCTTGGATTGCAAAGAAGGTGTAACCGATCTCCCAGGAGACACAGAAGGAGAGGCTAGAGGAGTGGACCTTAGTATAGACTGAGGAGTATGTGAAATAAAAGCGGTGCTTGTAACCATGGACTTTGCCTTCTGCAGAGAAAAATGTAAAAAATACACCGTCAAGGTAACCTTTAAATTCAGTAAGAAAAGCGAACACGTAACGCTGTTCAAAAAACAACATTTAAGAACCCATCTTTAATGTCTATGGAGTATTTTTGGTCACTTATAATCGAATCCTTCCCTGAAATCAGGCTGGAGGACACTAGACCATGGGATTGTAGGAGCTGGCACTTTTTGAATCCTGAACGCTCTCCCTCTCAGGCCCAAACATGTAACTATGCTAATACTTGCTATATCCCCATACTGGACTCTTAAACAGTTAGAATAAAACAAACCAATAGAAAAAAAGAAGACATTAAAGACTAAACACCACTTGGCGAGAGTGAGGCAACGCAGTGCCCCCAAGCCTAATTCAGATAAAAATATTTAATGGTAAGTGAGCAAAACCTACTCTTCTTTTATCCTGTCTGTGAGACACTGGATCATGGGACCTTCAACAGTCACACTCAGGGTAGGAAACACCCAGGCTGCCTGACTGCAGAACTGTCCTCCCAAAGTGGGCAAAAGTGACAAAAATAAGCAAACATGCAGATAGAGGACTAGTATGTTGCAAGGCAGACCTGCACCAAAGCCTTGTGTAGAGGAGATAGCCACCATACTAGTTGAATGTGCTGACACCCACTATGGTGCCCAATTACCCTGCACAGGAGATGCAAATTCGACAAAGAATGCTTTGGTGTCAGCCAGCCACATTTCTGTGTGTTGAAAAGAACAAGCAGAGAATGTGCGCTATCCATTTAAATCTGCAAAGCTCAGGCTACTTCTAAAAAAAAAGACAGATCATCCTGGTCTCAGGAAGTCACGAACGGAGGAAAGAGTTTCATGGTTTAGGTGTAAAACCAAAACAACTTTTGTACAGAGAACAGCTCTGTCATAGGTTAGGAGAAAATGCAGCCTGCAAGACAAAGCCCTCAACTCTGAAAAATCACAGAGGCAGAGGCCATGGTCATTAGGCAAACTTCAAAATAAGGAACGGAGGGGGCAGATGTATTAAGCCTGGTGAAGAGATAAAGTGGAGATAACGTAAAAGATGATAACGCACCTCCCAACCAGCTTGGTTTGAAATATGACAGGAGTTAATTGGCTGGTGCATTATCACTATCTACTTTATCTCTTCACCAGGATTAATACATATTTGTCTTTTAAACCAGAGTAGTGTTAAGGCCCATACACACTATAAGATTATCTTTCCAAACTGGCTGGTTGGAATAAAAATCTGGAAATTTGATACAAATGACATAGTAGTTCAGGCTGATTAAAGACTTTCCTCCATCGAGTTCAACCTTGGTTAGCGTGTATGATCTATTAGCTTCATCCTTTAAATCAGAATACACTACATATAATAGACAGATGATTGTTGTGATTTTAAACGTATTCATTGTCTGCTGACACCGCCTCTCCAGGAAGAGTGTTCCACAATTTTACTACCCTGACCGTAAAAAAAGGAACAAAATCTTCTTTCCTCTAATCTAAACTCATGCCTACGTGTCCCAGATACATTCCTTACTGAAAAAAGGGCACCTGACAGTTCCTTATACGGACCCCTGATATATTTTAAATGTTAAGCATTTCTCCTCTTAAACATATCTAGTGTAAACAATCCCAATGTTTACAAGCAACCATTTGCTCCCAAAAGCAGTCATCTGCATAAATGGATTTCATTAATTTGTCTGAATGATTCCCTCTCTCCCTCTCCCACCCCCCCCCCCCCCACTATTCAAGAGGCAAACGGTCAATTGTCATTTGCTCCCAAAAATGTCCAGATGGGCGTTTACTGTTTAGATCAGTGGATCCTAAACATTGCCCTTAAGGACCACCAACAGTTCACGTTTGCCATGTCAACCAGCAGGTAAACCACAGGTCTTCAACCTGTGGCCCTCCAGATGTTGTGGAACTACATTTCCCAGCATGCCCTGACAGTTTTGGCATGTTCTTATAGGAAAAAATGTTGCAATGCATGCTGGAACATGTAGTTTCACAACATCTGGAGGGCCACAGGTTGAAGACCCATGAGGTAAACGATCACCACCTCAAATTTTAAAAATCCACAGACCTGGAGGAAAAATAAAACGATATCAAACTGTTAGGGTTAGATCACCAAAATTGTGCCATGATCAACAAAATGGAGCCGATTATACTTGTGCTGCCTCTTAACTCTGCTCTTTTCCTCATATCATCCCTTATAGCCACTTTTGACCCCTGCAATTAGAATGTCTCCCATGCAAAAGACATGAACTGTTAAAGGACATTTAGAGCAGAGTTTGAGGACTACTGGGTGAGTGGACTGTGTAGCAAACACCAAACCATACAACTTAATGGGCTCCTTGCCAAAACACAAAACATTTTAGGCCTCATCTTAAATCTGAGTCAGACATAGCCTAGTACTGAAGGGTATGGGTCATGAGTCGACCACTGAAGGTCACAAGGGCTTGGGCCGACACCTGAAATAGGTGGTCATGGCAAAGATCGACAAAACATTAGGTTGACAATGGGAATTTAGAGTGAAAATGTCGACATGAGTTTTCACTTTTTTGTCCTGAATGTCGACATAGGGCAGAAAGGAGAAAGCCTATGGGACATTAGAGAAAGCTGTAGGAGCTCAACAACCTTAATCAAATACAGAATAGTCATTGCAGGCTCTGTCAGATCACCCCTTTGAGACTACAAAACACCTTAAATTTTACCCAATGACAAACATAAAATCATTTCTACTAATACATATATTTACTTACCCTGACTACAGGAGGAGTTTCCAACAGGTTAAATTCAGAAGCTCTGGCAAGGTTTTTTAACTGCGCAGTTTTGAGTAGACTTGACCGAAAAGGGCTAGAGGTCAGAGGCATAGAAGACCTATGAGGTGGTTTTTGATGGACACTTTGAAAACCTGCGGTTAGAGGTGAAGGCTCTGCCAAGACTGGATGGACAACAGAATCCAGAAATCTGCCAATCACAGACAAACTTCTTAGTTAATAAAACAATATGAACATTCTACAGTTGAAAAGTTTAATGTACTGTTTTAATCTTAAAAATCCGGTCAGAATACAGTTTGTGAGGAAACATTAAAAACATGTTTTATGATCAGACAGAAAATGTGACTATCTTAGGGTGTTGTTGCAGTTCAATTCATTTTTAGAAGCTGTTGCTATGAATCATACTATCACTAACCTGGACAGTCTCTTGGAATTTGACATTGGCACACCAACAAAAGCGTCCGGAACATCTGAATGCAGCAGTGGAGAACAATGTTGTTCTTCATTGCTGAAGCTACAACATACATGAAAAATTTGTTAGTGCGTGTACTTCCTCATGGTGCAAGAAGAAGTTTGAGGAGAAGTTATTACATTAACAAATACATTTATCCCAAAGTGAAATATGGGGAATATCAGTTGGTTAAATCTGAAGCTTTGCAAAATAAAAACAAATACCGTAATTTGATTTAACAGATTATTCTGTGTATATGTAATGGAGGGATATTGTATGTTCTCCCCAATTTTGGTTATGGAAAAAAATAAAAAATAATTGTAATGCCAGTTCTTTTCCCCCCTATTTCTTTTACTTAGCCTTTATTAGATGTCCAGCTGACTATTCATCTTTGTTTTCTGGTATTACACAGCTTGATTGAGTTATTGATATTTTGAAAAATTAAAACTTTTTTTACATTTCTCTATGCTGGGTTGGGAATTGTATTTATCTCTTTAAACCCTCTTTATATATATATATATATATATATATATATATCATTGTAATAGCCAATACTGTTAAACATTGACCTGCATTTGGATTTCACTTATTCTTACCTTTTATGAGGAGTGAGGGCTCTTTCTACACTTGCAACAGACACTTCCTTTACTTTCAACAACACATTGCTGATAAAACTCGCTCTACTTATTACACTTCCCCTAGGAGCCTGTTTGACAATGGTAGATAAAGGCTTCGGTTTTGGCACTAAAATAAAGAAAGAAAACTTGTCATAAGAAAAGAAAAAGTTTAGTTATGCAACACCTTCATCCAGAAGCGGAACACCAGGAGACAATTGAATCAGGCACGCTCCATGGGTTGATCTGTATTTGCGGTTATACAGACATGCAGACTGAGCAGAGCACCATCAGCAGTGCTCCTTTTCCATGCTCAGGACTTTTGGTGCTCTAGGGACTGGTCGCGGGCATGTCGTTATCTGTCCGAGTATGAATAAAGTGCCAACGATTCAAAAATGGTGGGAGGGCAGCAAAATTGCAGAGTAAAGCACATATAGAGGGGCTTTCTTAGTGCCTAGAAGCCTCCATCTGTCCTGCCGATCTATTGTCACACCTCCCGATTTTTTTTTTTTTGCTCCCCCCAAGCAATTTCCATGGGGCTTCGAGAGCTGGCCAGGTGAAGCACACCTCTGCTCAGATAGCGACAGGTAGGCAGCACCTGTAACGGTGTACTGTGTATGTATTTAAAAAAAAAAAAAAAAAAAAAAGAGCTTTAACAGAAATATAGAATTTAACGGCAGATAAGAACCACTTGGCCCATCTAGTCTGCCCCTTTTTTCAACACGTTACCTCAAACTATATTTGATCCTAATTTTTTTGTAAGGATATCAATATGCCTATCCCAATCATGTTTAAACTGTACTACTGTATTTGCCTCTACCACCTCTGATGGGAGGCTATTCCACTTATCTGCTACTCTTTCTGTGAAGTAATTCTTCCTCAAATTTCCCCTGACTCTTCCTCTCTAGTGTCAGTGCATGTCCCCGTGTTCTGCAGCTCCTCTTCCTGTGAAGAATGTCTCCCACCTGTACCTTGTTAAAACACTTGATATATTTGAAAATTTCTATCATGTCGCCCCTTTCCCTTCTCTGCTCTAAAGTATACATATTAAGATCTTTTAGTCTTTCCTGATACATTTTGTGATGTAGGCCATGCACCATTTTAATTGCCCTTCTTTGTATAGTCTAATGTATTTATATCATTCTGGAGATATGGCCTCCAGAACTGAACACAGTACAACTCTAGATGAGGTCGTACCAATGACCTATACAGTGGCATTATTACTTCTTTCTTTCTACTGCTACCACCGCTCCCTATGCATTCTGACATTTATTGTAGTGATTATATATAAATAATAAAACACACAGTACAACTACCTGTGGCTATTTGAGCAGGGGTGTCATTGGCCGTCCCGGAGCAATGATTTTGATTGTATAATGGGATGAATTGTATACAATACTAACCACTTCCAGCTTATCCTGCTTCAGCTTTCTCAAATTAAGACATTTGTAAACCACTCTGGCAGTTGGTCTTTAAAAGGATATACTATTCTCTACTGTAGAAACACACACAATTTCTACCTTTATTCCAAACAGTTGCTGACGATGGGTAAGGCTTGGTCCTCTCATTCACTAGGGTTCGCTGCACCCTTGGCATTATTTTACTATACTGATCTAGCATAGAATTTCTAGTCATAGCTCTGTCTCGTAGACGACGGTCAGAGTCATTCTGCACACAGGAAAGGGAAAGAGAAAAAAGATTTAGGCAAAAATGCTAAGACATACATCATTATACATTAGGGTGTGCTTAAACATTATATAAAAGAATGTAATTTTTAAAAACTGCAGAAAAAAAAAATCTGAATCCTGTAGGGAAAGCTGTTACTTTTTCTTCACATCTGGTAAAAATTGATAAGGAGAAATAAATATATTAGTGAGAAGTTTCTAAAGTAAAAAAATAAAAAAATACCCCCATGACAGGTAGAAAAAGGAGTTGATGGTGAGAATATGAAGATAGCCAGGCACTGCACTACTGGCCTGAAAACTAACTTGGTTGGATTATCTCCTCTCATTTCTGTAGTTAATTATGCCTTAAGGGGCATACACACTGGGCAATTTTAGAGAATTTTCTAAGCGATCTCCCTAGATCACTTGGAAAATGCCCCTACATTGCTCTGTGTTCAAGGGGCGATAGTGATGCACAAGTGAAAAAAAATCCCAGATAAGGGCATCACACACCAGCTTAGCATCGGGGATAATTGGATAGCTCCGAACAAAGCATCACTCAATGCACAAACTACACAACAATCACCTTCATCTGTTTTTTTTCTGCAGACTGTCCCGCCTCACCTCAATCTCTTCTCCACAACTTCAAACTCTCTGCTATCAAATTCTACTACACTGCCTCATACTTACAGAATGTAAATTCAAATAACGATCAGTTCGTACCCATTTATAAAGTGATGCAAAATATTAAGAGGCCCAATATAAATGTTCATAAACAAAATAAGGGGCCTATTCATGAAGCATTAAAGAATGGAGACAGCGGCTACAGTACGTATACACTTATAGAATGTTCTTGATAAATTTCACTTCAAAGCAGATTGCTTGTCATGGGCAACTTCACGGGGTCACTCCCAAACTCTTTTCAAATAACCATATTTAGGGGGGTTTATTCAATCCCAGCAGCTATTTCCGACAGGGGAAATCGCAGCGGGCACCTAATCAATGCCATCTTCCCTGACAGCACTGAAGAGGCAGATCGACAGAACTGGTTTGCCGAGAACGGCCATGAATTGCTGCAAACATGGCCGGATCTTGACAATCCACGGCCGTTTATGCAGACACGCACCCTTTTTGCGTATCGGCAGGCAGGACACTGAAATCCACCTGCCAATTTGTGGTAGAGCAAAACGAAAACGGGTCACGGCTGTCGGGACGTACCAACAGTCGTGAACCGGGATTGAATACACCCCTTAGAATATTAGTAAGGGGGACATTGTATAAGTGGAGGTTCCTAGTATAGGATTTAATAAATAGCTGCATGCTAAGAGCTCATTTGGGTGCGGAAAATGTTTAGGCCATAGTCCTTAGCAAATTTGAAAGAAGAAAACAGTATCACAGCATAAGCCACAGAAAATATTGGTACTTGTGTACTAGCACGGCACCCATGGCATCGCAGACCATAAGGCATGCGATGCGATGGCAGCCGATGTTATACAATTTTAAATTGTATACCATCGAATTGTATGGCACTGTATGCCATTGTATCGCATATACAATGGTATGTGATTTAAAATTGTATAAGCACCCTAATGGGTGCTTACAATGTTAAATGCACCCCCACTATGAACGTGAACCCGAAGCGTGGCGAGCGCAGTGAGCCCGCGAGGGGCGGCAGTACGCGTCCTACGACCTTTTCATACCTCCATTATCCACGTCGGCGTGGAGTTGATTTTATATAGTGTGGCGAGCACAGCGAGGGGACGCGGAATTCATGTAAAGTAATACGCGTCCCCTCGCCGACGTGGATAGTGGGTGTATAAAAAGGTCGTAGGACGCGTACAGCCGCCCCTCGCGGGCTCGCTACGCTTATGGGGTGCATTTAACATTGTAAGCCCCCATTAGGGTGCTTATACAATTAAACATCGTATAGGGGGCTTATACAATTTTAAATCGCATCGGGTGTATGGCATGCGATGCGATTATATGTAGTGCACGCTGTGCTAGTAAACAAGTACCAAAATATTTGCAAAACCCAGACATCCAAAAGATGGAGCAATACATACATGTAAGACAAGAGAGTGGATGCAATTAGATATTTTATTTACTTACCAGATTATAATTTTTCAATGACTGGTTCAGTTGCAGGGCTAAGACATAATTTGCTCTTTGCAAATGATGTAATAAAAGCAGCTCCTGATTTTTCAAGCCTCCACTTGCATGTAAAAACATATGCAAATAGTGCTGCAAATAAAATAAAGGCATTAAGACTATAGCAACATTGTTGGTATTATGGCTACATATAAACTTGTGTCAACGCTTACTTGTTCAGACTCTGTGAAAGTGAATTTAAGCAAGTCTTCCATAAGCCCCAGTTCTTGACAGGTTCCATACATGTGCATTAATAGTTCTTCTACATTCAGTCTGCTACAGTGAAGTCTTTGCAGATTCCAAGCTTCAAAAATGTATCTAAAAAAATAATACTAAGTTTAAATATAAAACAAATGGATTAAAAAAATAAAAAAAACACAAAAAGAAAACCCACTACAAATAAAAGTATCCTTTCCTTAAGATGGGCAAAGTGATCTCTGAATTTGCAGCAGTTCAGAGTCCGCCCTAAAGCCTGAGCCCATGGCAGACGTGGCACCTACCGATGCCTGTGCGTCCCCCAAGCCCAGTCTGCACACAACACCCTAGAGTCCAACTATCTACATGCTAGTTTATCATTATACTAGGCACGAGCGAAAAACCCTACTATAGTAGTGCCCTTACAGTCTTCATCTTGTCCATCATAGTCCCCACACATTCCAATACATGCGGTAGAAACAAGCAGAACAAAGCCTTGCAAACCGGAAAAATAAAACTCACTAGGGACAAATACAGGTCCTTAAGAAACAGGCTTATAGGCTCTACTCCCTTGCCATCTCCATCCCCCTTATCAAGTATAACCCCACCAGCTAGTGGGGAAAACACTGGAAACGTGAGCTTGCTGGCTGTTACAGGTGCACTTCCCAAAGTGGGTTGCTATTTTGGACAATTGTTGCTGTCCCGTGCCCTATAAAAAGGGGCACACACAGGCCATTTAATAAAATAATATTTAGTTCTAGCAGCTGAAAAAAAAACATAGCCAAGTGCATCAATAGTAGTAAAGGAGATACAAAGTTCAGTGATAGAACCCATTAACCCATGGGTATCCTTTTGAAAGTGGTCATTTATCACATGGCAAAAAATAAAATGGGCTTTTAGCATCATTTTTCCTGTTTTCAGGTAATGCCTTATAAACAAAATTTAAGTGACTGATGCCACAGTACGATCAAAATAATTATACTGTAGTACAAATGAAGCTGACAGACAAGGATGTTATGTTAGGAGGTAAGGTTTCTTACTTGTTGGCCAGGAACACGGTCATGTGGCGTTTGACTTCTGTATTGGTAACAACAGGAGGCGTCATCACTTGGATATAGCGTAAGGCCTGTCTGTGATCCCCTTGGCACATCAAAATTTCAATAATTTGGCTATGCTGCCAGATCATCACTGGACTTGCCGATGGATGAAGAATACAGTCGACTGAATTCTAAGAAAATAAAATATATACACACAAAAAATAAACGCTTTATGGTTTGTTTATAATGAAAACATCAAGTTGTATCTGATAATATTCACTTTTTTTTATTTATATAAAATAATTTGTATTGCCTTGATACTCTGCAACTGAACGCACTCCCATTATGTGCGGCCAAACAATAATAGATTTGGGCGAAAATCAGGTTCTCTTCCCCACGATAAAGTGGTGAAGTGAACCTGCGCCCATAAGGATCATTAAGGGAAAATTAATAAATCTACCCCTGAAGGAGAAATGCAACCCTGAGGTAGGTGCTGAACTGAGCTAATCGCTACAAACCAATAAGCCTGATTACATGTAGAAGTATAGATTAACATGATTTACAGTATGCATGGCAAAATGATCCTATACAGAAAGATGAACAGGCATGTCCCCATTGTTACCTAGCAAAGCAAACGTACCTGGTTATCATTGTTATCATTGTGATCCAGAAGCCAAAACCCCTGCATAAGCTTGATCAGTCCACAGGGGACAGAAAAAACTGTAGGGAACGATTCTAATGAAGATTCAAGCTTGTCTGGAAAGGAATACATAATGTCCAGCAAAAAATAAATGGTCTGTGAAGCAAGTAGTTAAGGTTAATTTGAACACATCACAAAAGCTGAACAATGCAATGTTTGTAGTATTTTCTATTGTACCATTTCCTGCGTCTATAACTTTGTGCCTCTCAACTGCTTTTTAATATTTGGTACCTGATATTTTGTTCACATCTTGAGTAGACTATCTTTAGTAGACTTTCCTTCTATAATTCTATGTACAGTATCCGATTCCAATTTACTTCCAAAGAGCAATGATCCTTCATAGGTTTGTGTTGTCAGTATGTTTTTAGAGTACCATCAGCTCACCAGGAACAATGCCAAAAAGCCGTTAATACAACGGCAGCCGCCATAGATCTTGCAGCAAATATTTTCACATCCAAAAAGGCTTTGCACAGACATTCTACAGCCTATTGCATAATTTCCAAACGTCATAATAAATACGGCTTTGAAATCCAAGATAGGTATGCAAAGTTGCTCTACAAATTCTTAGAGCCATAGAGGCCAAATCCACATCATATTTGAATAAGACAGCTACAGGCACATTTTAAATGAAGTCTCCATTTTATTATCCACAGTATTTCTGAAATAAGCTTCATCCTCTAATAAAATGGTTGCTTTAGACCAGTGGTAGCCAACCCTAGCCCTCGAGAGCTACCAACAGTTCACATTTTCCAGACAACCTAGCTGCTGCACAGCTGCACTAATTAATCACTGACACATTTTAAAAAAGACACACAGATGGAGCTAATTAGCTCACTTGTGATTCTGTGAGGAGACCTGCAAAACATGCACTGTTGGTAGCTCTCGAGGACTAGGGTTGGCTACCCCAGCTTTAGACACTACTTCAGCCACAGGATAATCCAACATTTTAAAAACACAAAGAACTTGTAGGGTACATGAGGTCAATGGCGGAAAGTTTCCATGTCTTATCTAGATTCTGCCAATCCATCATTTACAAAAAAAATAAAAAAAAAGAAACACGCTCAGGTAACAAATTACCTGAACAAAATGTGGATTAAAACAAACATCCTCCCTTTCCCCTGTGTCTATTACAGTCTATAGCTAGAGTAGGGATCTACCTTATAGACCCCAGGTAGAAGTTCCTGGGGGGGGGGGGGTGTAGGAGGGTCCGAAGGAGCCAGGCACCTATGCTAAAGCATCCTCCCTTCTGCATACCAGACTCCTCAGTTCAACTTCCAGAGCATACTAGGATACCTTAACTCAGTACAACGCCTGAACATATTAATATGCACAATCAATTTACATAACCATTATAACATGACAACACATGAAACTATTACTTATTGAGCGTAAGGGAGGGATCGCTGTGTCACCATGATGGAATCAGAGAAAAGGATTCGAATGGTAAGTTCTTACAAAAATCCCCTTTTCGCTTTCATCTATCCTTGAGACACAGCTCAACCATGGGACGTTCAAGAGTTGGTCCTTTGTGAGAGTACGCTCAGGTCTGCAATTCTCACACTGCTCGCCCGAATTATGCGTCCTCCGACGCAAACTCATGGAACCTATAAAATTTGTTCAAAGTGTGAACAGATGACCAATGGCAGCCTTGCATACTTGTTCTGTTGTAGCCCTGTGATGCACCGCCAAGAAGCAGCAACCGACCTGGTGGTATGAGCATTGATTCTGGAAGGCACTGGTCTGCCAACTCTGGTACAAGCAAAGGCAATTACCGACTGTAACCACCGAGCAATGGTCTGCTTTGAAGCTGGCCAGCCCCTTTTGTGAATATCATACAAGACCAATGGCCAATCATTTTTACGGAGTTCATTCACCCTGTCCACATAAACGTGCAAAGCGCGAACATCCACATTTTTTTAGTTTGTCCCTTTTTTTGGTGTCCTCCGGAGGACTGAACACCGAAATAAAGGCTATTGCCATTGTTAAACTGAAAAGGATACAATTGCATGTTTGCTTGGTTCCTCTACATTTTCCAGTAGGTACAAATCAAGAAGTGCCTGCAACATAAAAAATAGAAGTTTTATCCCAAGTAAATAAAGAGGAAAGAAAACAAAAAATAAAAAAGGGAAACCACTTACATGTAAGTTAGGTGGTGGATATTTGCCAGTGCCTCCATCTCTACTCCATAAATGCTCAATTCTTTCTCCAAATTGGCAAACCATACTATCAATCATTAATGAACTGCTCCATTTTCCACTGCATTAATCACACAAAACAATTAGTTCTTTCAAGAATGATTCATATTATAGAAAGGAACAACGAATGCAATAAATATATAATGCAATTATGATCTTCAAAGAGCAGCTAAACTCTAATAAGGGGATAAAAAAAAAAAAAATCAGAGGCTATCCACTACAGGCATGCAGAGAATCTGCTCGAAGATTTCATGCCCCCACAGTCTCTCATGCTATTATGATTATGAACAATTAAATAACTGGGTATATGGCAATTGTGAAATTGATTCTAGACTAGTTTTTCTTCAAAGCGTGACCCAGGATTTATAGAAGCCAGAGATGAAGAAAATGTTCCCCATTCCTGTACATTATTATTCACGTGTCATCATTACTCCACTGCATAATTGGAGATTAAGTTTTATAGGATTACATGCCACAGAGCACAAGAATCAGAATGGGAGAAATAGAGCACTTTTACACTGCTGCCTATATTCCAAAGCTGTTAAAATACCTGCTGTATTATAACTGGATGAGGTGGTGCTAAATCAGTTATCTAGACACTTTTTTAAATAAAGGAAGCAAATCTAAAATAGGAACTTTAAAGACAAAGGGGGTTATGCAATCCATTGTTCCTTCCCGACAGCCGTGATCGTGGCCCGTTCACAGTTTGCCCGACAGCAAATCGGCAGGATTCAATGTCCTGCCTGCCGATTGGTGAAAAAGGGCGTAGGGCATATCTGCGTAAACGGACGTGAATTGTTGAGACAATCGTCTCATTCTGCCGTGATGCCTTTTCAATGCAGTCGGTAATGACCACATTGAATAGGCATCTGCCGCTATTTCACCAGTCGGTAATAGCGGCGGAGCCGGATGCAACTGCTTAACACGTTGCTATCTTACAAAAAGTTTCAGAAGGTCACAATTTCTGGAGGAGGGGGCTAACTTGAGGCTAATTTTTCTGCAGGAGGAGAGTCTAGAGGTCAGGTTTTTAGCCATGTTAGAATAGACTGGTATGTTCTACAGTCCTAGTGATATGCCCATTTATTCCATCCTCCCCTCAAATTGCCAGATCACGCATCTTCTTGTCTGGCCAATGTGCCATGCTGTCTCAATGTGCAGCTTTCTGACGACCTCACCCCCCTGGCTTCACTGCTCAGCCAAACACTGTGTTCCAGCACAACCCAGGTCACATTCAGGAATAACACAGGTAGTAAGCCTGGTAATTTTTACCCAGGAAGACCCATTCACACTAACAATATCCGAGTTCCCCAAGCAGTATCCAGAGCTTTAAGCTCAGTGTGAAAGGGGTATTGGTGGATTTGGCATATATAACAAACATAAATAGCTATCATTTCTTTATAAGCAAGTGCATACATGTGTACTGTGCTTTATAATAGCCAAACCTTTGATTCCCAGCTGTGATTAACATCTCCAAGTTATTGGAAAGCAACTAATATTCAGCAATAAAATAGGAGATTACTAAAGCAAACATAGCAGCTCTAGAAAAACAAATAGCAACATTTATATCTACCTAGATAAATGTTCCATCTTTTTCCGCCTTTCTGTGTAGTAGTGCTGCATTAGTTGGTAATTGTAGTATGGTCTGGTCAATTGAAGAGCTTCATCTAACAAAACAGTGTGCAGGGAAAACGTTCAATTGTATTTATTTGGACATTTTTAGATTAGTAAAAATTTTGCTTTTAAGCAAAAACTTATTAACAAGCAGATGTATGGTCCATATTAGCACAACTGGTCTAGCATTAGAGAATACATACAAAAGTAGCCAGTAGTTTTTTTTAGAAGGCCTTACCCAAATGTTCTGGTAGAAGACCACAACGACAAAACCAGAGGACAACGGAAGTGTACTGAGCCAAAAGCTTGGTCACAGATGTTTTGTTGGTTAGATCTGTTAAACCTGCAGACAAATAATAAGAATGAAAAAAAAAAATCTAAATTCTAGACTTTCAGAAAACAAAAAAATTAAAAAAACAGACAAATAACTTTATGGTCAAGAGGAAACTGCTGAAAATCAAATCATTTAATACAAAAGGCAGTGAAAGTACAATATTGACATTTGAGGGACTAGTGTATATTTAATTTCATTTATATTAAACAGGTTCAGCTTTAAGTTACAGGATTTGAGTCAACATTACTGGGAAAAAGATAGCAAGCTTTTAAGTAGTTAAAGCCAATTTATACAGTTCATGCATCGTTTAGGCAATGGAAATTCAGTGAAATTGCCTAAGTAGTATAAAAATGTATTTATTTGAAACTGTCCTCTCCTGATGCAAGTTATCCCAATGATGCGGTGTCTTAGATTGGCATAAGGAAAAGATCAGATACAGAGACTAGCTTTTGTACCTTGTTCAGTAAGTTCTTGAGCCTCTGTTAAAAAACAGTTGAAAACAGTGTTCAGGTTAGTGAGACACAGCTCACGGTGCTGTAGAGACTGCAGTGTTTGAGGGTCAATAAAGTTACAAGATCCATCAAACAGAGGAACACCTGCAGAATATAGAAGAGTTGGTAAATAATTTTTTTTTTTTTTTTTTTAAACGGTGCAGCTGTATAAAATACAAACAATCCTAAATACATCAAACTAATTAATACTTACACAGTTTGTCAAAATCTTGTTTTGTACGAACCACTTTATTCCATGTCCATTCAAGAACAAAGCGAAGGTTTGAAGCAGATCTTGGTTGCTCTTTAATAAAAAATAAATAAAAAAAACTTTATATAGGCATGAAATATGCACACATTGGTTACTTTATTAGTTACACCTGCGTATCTAGTTAAGGAGGCATTTGCATTGATATGCGGCAGCAAAAGCTTCCTTACATGGTCAAAAAGGTTTGGTTGTTC
The DNA here is from genome assembly GCF_055691185.1 of Crinia signifera. NCBI lineage: Eukaryota > Metazoa > Chordata > Amphibia > Anura > Myobatrachidae > Crinia > Crinia signifera. The sequence continues at coordinate 97,827,605 of NC_139219.1, forward strand.
TGCAGACCAAACAATGCAAATAAAGGTGATCAAAGTGACCAAATAAAGATTGCTCCAGAGAAGATGGTTTTAGGAGTTCAGAAACAGCTAAATCTCCTGTGATTTTCATTCATGTTCTTACAGGGATTCATGTGCAACACAAAAGATCCAAAGAACTGCCATTTTAACAAGAGCATAGGACAATCTGCATAAGACCAACTCTGAACCTTAAAGCAGTTAAGGTGCCCACACACTAGAACGATTTTTGGGCCGATTGGACGATTTCTGATTTCTGATAAATCAGCCGATATATACCAATAATCGGTCGGGAAAAAAAAAAAAAACGCAGATTTTTGTCCGATGCGCGCTCCCGTGGATCTTTAGCTGAATCTTCTGATCTTACGTGCTGCACAAAAGATCAGAAGATTTAACAAAAGATCCATAGGAACGCACACGGGATCTTAAAAAAAATCTTTGGTAAAGATGTGCGCTTGCCTGAAATCTTTTGTCCAGGACGGAAAAGATATTTCAAGGCTAATTTAAGCGCACATCTTACGATCGCAGATCTTTCTAGTGTGTGGGCACCTTAACAGACCATTCCAGTTTCCATTGCCTTCAGCAAACCATAAAGCTAAAGCTGTGTACACATTAGATGACACTGCACACAATGCAATGTCGTAAATTATTTCCCTGGAACAACCTGCCAAAACCCATAGTGTATACACACTAAACGATTTTACAAACTATATAGTTAGTAGCCACATTTCAGTAGTACAGTACATGGTCACTGACCATATCCTTAGATTGAGCTGCATTTACAGACAACATTGCTAACTAATCACGGGAGCACACAGTTAATGATATAGCATACACATCTTTTAAAACAATACACTGTGTACACACCAGAAGTCTACATTGGGAACCAGCTCACTAAATTTCAACAGTTTAAAAAAAAAAAAAGGGTTCTAATCAGAGTCCACATGGTTGGTAAAATATGAAAAAGTTCAGGTGGGAAAAAAAGGCACATGTTTCAGGCATAGGCATGTAGACCTATTGACCATAGAGATCAACTTGTGTCTGCCTATTGACTGTCAACCTAGACATTGCCTATCAGCCATCCGGATACATTAGCACACAATGATCCCCTTAATACTTATTTAGCATCTTTTAAATGCCACAGAATAAACTAGCATTGTTGCTAACTACTTGCATTGCTTTATGCCCCCAATCTATACACCTCTTCTAAAGGCTACACCAGGCCTGCAGTGTGGCGAGCCAGCAAGGGGCTTCTTTGCTCTCGCCCCCGTCGGAGCACCGGCAGTCGGGATCCCAACTGTCGGAGCCCCATACCACACCCTTCCAGTGATCACGCATCAGCTCTCAATCCAATAACACCTTTGTGGGATGTGGTGGTTTTGCAGCATGATTATGCAGGCACAAAACCTGCAAATACTGTTTGATGCATCATTTTGCCAAAGACCAGATTCTCCAAACAGTGTTTCAAGAACCTTAATGTATCCATGCTACAAAATTCAAGTTGAGCTGCGGGCGAAGGGGGTTCTCAGACAGAAATTACTAGAAAGGTGTGCCTAACAAAAGAAGCCACTGTGTGTACACACACTATTTACAATAGGGAGGGAAGAAAAAAAACAAAATAGAGCACGTACCTTCAGCAGTCCACTGCTTTATACAACGGGTTAAAAGACTAATGGAACTGGTTTCCACAGCAGCTGACAACACAGCTTTTAATTGTTCTTCCTAGACATTAAAATAGGTTTTTCAATTTAAGCAAAAAAGGTCATGAAGCGATTTAATTTTAAGTTTGGAGAGTGCTGGGGAGGGTAACTCTTACTTGACTCAAACTGGATGGCTGAATATCAGCAAGTCTTGGGGAGAGCAGGCCTGCTACTAAGCATCTGTTATAGCCATCGTGAACAGTTTCATTTATGGAAGATCCAGAATTCTTTAAAAAGTACAGGGTCTTTATAAGAAAAAACAAAAACAGGTTTTACAAACATTATTGAAGCAGGTTACATGGTTACTCATATTAAAGCTCATCATGTCTCTTTGTGATTGGATTTATTCATACAATACATTTTTAATAGGCATGGGGAGAATTATTCCTTTGGCGGGAAGGGAGGAGGAGCCTACAACCCAAAATCTGAAGATAGTGCCAAGTGCAAGATCCAGCTCATGAAAAAAAAGGTACCAACATTAATAAGCAGTTTAAATTAATATTAAATAAATTAAACTACAGGCATAAAAATTCACAGTTCCAAACTCACTCTGTGCACTAATGATATTTAAACACCAGCTTTCTCATCAATAATATCGATTTGACTACCATCATTGCTTGAAAGCCACCCAGTGTGTACAGGGCAACGGTCAGTGCTGCAACGTGCTCCTGCATCACCGCTGGCAGCTGCCACTAAACCGCTGGTATTACCAGCGGATGAGCGAGTAAGTGGATGGCTTTCCATATTGTCCTGCTATGGGAAGCCGTCCATCCCAGAAAATAAAAATCAGAGTGCTGGTGTCACAAAACACTTGCCGGTGTTTCGGGATATGCCTCCAAACAACCACTGTTGAGGCAGCACGTGTCCAACATAACTTTTTCTCTGGACAAAGACTCTTGTCCACCTCAACAATCCAGCATTGGGGCTGCGAAATTAAATCCATGGTGCAGGCCTTTCGCATAAGGTTACTATACAGCACGGTGGTTTTGTTCAACAACTTTAGTTGTCGCTCACAAAAAGATATTCTGTGAGCTCCTCTGTCCATGAAAATATAAAATGAACGAGAGTAAGAAATGGGATAGGACAGCCCTGAAACCAATGTGCCGCACAGAGACTGACCTTCTTTCGGCATATTTTAATTGGGTGGCCATTAACCCCTTGAGTGGTGGGTTTTGTTGGGGCAGGACAAATCTACCAGGGCAGGTTTGTCCTGCCCCAGCAAAACCCACCACAGACACAGATCCTAGGAAGCCGCTGTCCCCATCCCCCCCCCTCCGGCGTTAGTATGCCGGAGATCCCCTGCCACCTGTCAGTCATCACAGTGGCATTCTTGGAGATGTTTTGTGGCGGCTCAGGAGGACTCAGGCGCCTGAATTCTCCCAAGTCCCCCTAAGCCTGCCACCTAATTCACTTATGAGGCTGGCGGCAGGTGAGCTCCGGCGTACGTTCGCCAGACCGGTTGAGTGGGTATAACAGGTGAGGGGGCCCAAAGGTAGTGCGCCAGTGGTGCTCCTCTGGAGGCACCACTGGCGCGCACCAAATACAAAGTGGTATGCCCAGAAATTTTCCGAGAAAGCCCACTGTAGCAGCGCAGCTGAGCTCGGAAAATTTTCGGGCATACCACCCAAGGGGTTAAGACAGGTCAGTGGCAGCAAATGGTGCGGTTGAAAAAATGCCACCGACAACTCCTCTGTCTGCGGCAGGTTAAACATCGTAGAAAAAATGTCACCGACAACTCCTCTGTCTGCGGCACGTTAAACATCGTAGAGAGGTTCTGCAGCCATTCCAAATTAACAAATAGCTTATCGAGCGTCAGAATAATACAGCAGCAGTCACTTCACCTTTCACCTCTGACTACAGTAACTGCGTAACGCTGACCGCGGGAACACTACGCTGTATCTGACAGGGATGTGGACTATGCTAAGCAGCCGCGGGAACACTACGCTACTTCTGAGTGACTACGCTAACTACGCTGGCCGCACGAACACTACGCTAACTACATAACGGGCGCCATGCTATTATACAAGTACCAAAAAGTGTCTATACACTGAGGGTTTTTCAGCCCAGAGATTTTCCCCATCAGTTATCCATGTGCGCTGAGCATAATTGCCCAGTGTGTATGGACCTTACTAGACTTGGACTGCTAAGCATGATAAATATGTATTACACAGAACTTACCTCTTTTTGAAAGCCAGTACAGGAGATATGAATCACTCCAGAACTTAGCAAACAAACAGCATCTTGAAATTAAGATGGAAAGAAAAACCATTATGAAAAAAGGACCACTAATTCTTTACAAAAATACATGACAATATTCAAACAGAAAATAAAAGCATTAAGACAAAAAAAAAAAAAGGGGGATTTTGTACTTACCGTTAAATCCTTTTCTCAGACTCCATAGGTGACACTGGAGAGTTACAGTGGGGAATAGAAGGCGACCACAGGGAGCTTGGGCACTTTAGAATAAATTAACAGTGACTAACTCCTCCCCTTCTACTTCCTCTCCTAGGCAGTCTAGGTATGTGCCCGGAGGGAGCTGGAAGAAAGGAAAAACACACTTCCGAGAGGAGGTCAAACATAACATACGAAGTCACACACACACACACTCACATAGAGTGAACATATAGTTTTAAGAATAGCATTCATAACAGAATGAACCCATCCATAAAAAAAAACTTGGCAAAAACTTAGAATTCAGACTAAGTATAACAGTCTCATAACGTCAGGTAATTGAAACAACCTGAAACAAAACAGTAAAAGGAGAGACAGCGTCGGGTGGGCGTCCAGTGTCACCTATGGAGTCTGAGAAAAGGATTTAACGGTAAGTACAAAATCCCCTTTTCTCTTTCCTCCACTAGGTGACACTGGAGAGTTACAGTGGGGACGTCCCAGAGCTCCCAACACGGGTGGGATGACGCTGAGAGCCCCTTAACACAGAACGGCCAAACCGCGAAGCAGCTGCCGCAAAAGTGTCAAACTTGTAAAAGCGGACAAAGGTCCTCTGACCAGACCACGTAGCCGCTCTACATAGATCCTGTATAGAAACTCCACGGGCAGCCGCCCAGGAGGTACCCACCGACCTTGTAGAATGGGCGGAAATCGAAGAAGGTGGCACCCTAGAGGAAGCCACATAAGCTTGACGAATTGTCCATCTGATCCACCTGGCCAGGGCCTGCTTGAAAGCGGGCCAACCAGGACGCAAGGAGTCATAGAGGACAAATAAAGCATCAGACTTACGTACAGACTCTGTTCTGGCCACGTAAATGCGCAAGGCCCGGACCACGTCCAGCGCTCTAGACTCCTGTGAGTCCTCCCGAAAGGCCGGCACCACAATAGGTTGGTTAATGTGGAATGCCGAGACCACCTTTGGGAGAAACACACTAGAGGTGCGCAGCTCCGCTCTATCCTCGTGGAAACGCAAGAAGGGTGGCTTACAAGAGAGAGCACTCAGCTCAGACACCCTTCTAGCCGAAGCCAAGGCCAACAGTAGGACAGTCTTCCAAGTGACGTATTTTAGTTCCACCTCCTCCATAGGCTCAAATACAGAGGACTGGAGAAACGCCAGTACCACATCCAGGTCCCATGGAGCAGCCGCAACACCCCCTGGAAGAAAGTCTGTACCTGAGGAAGAAGAGCCAGCCTCCTCTGGAAAAAAATGGAGAGTGCGGATACTTGAACCTTCAAGGACCCCAGCCGGAGTCCTGAGGACAAGCCCTTCTGCAAGAACAGCAGCAATCTGGCCAATTTGAAGTTCACAGGAGAGACCCTCCTGGATTCGCACCAGGCCACATAGGCCCTCCAGATGCGGTGGTAATGCACCGAGGTAACCTGCTTTCTAGCTCATATCATGGTTGGAATCACCGCCTGCGGGATCCCTGCTTTCCTCAGGATGGACCTCTCAACAGCCATGCCGTCAAATGTAGATGCTGTAAGTTGGGACAGGTGAACGGACCCTGTGTTAGCAGGTCGTCGCAGAGAGGCAGGGGCCATGGTTCGTCTACTAACAGGCCTGTTAGAACCGTGTACCACGACCGGCGAGGCCAGTCTGGAGCGATGAACAGCACTGTCACCGAGAACCCGAGGGATGAGAGGCACTGGAGGGAAGATGTAAAGGAACTTATCCGTCCAGGGTGCCGTGAGAGCGTCCACTGCCACTGCCTGTGGATCTCTTGTCCGAGCGCAGTATCGGGGCAACTGGTGGTTGTGTCTGGAGGCCATCATGTCTATCTGCGGACAACCCCACCGACGAGTCAAGGTCTGGAAGACCTGAGGGTTCAGACACCACTCTCCGTGGTGGATGTCTCGGCGGCTGAGGTAGTCTGCCTCCCAGTTTTCCACGCCTGGTATGAAAATGGCAGACACGGCCCCTGCGTGCTCCTGCACCCAGCAAAGAATCCTCTTCACCTCTCTCATTGCTGCACGGCTGCGGGTGCCTCCCTGCTTGTTTATGTAAGCCACAGCCGTGGCATTGTCCGACTGCACCCTGATGTCCTTGTTCCGGAGGACCACTTCCGCCTGGAGCAGGGCATAATACACTGCTCGCAGTTCCAGCACATTGATGGGCATCTGTGCTTCCTCCGGGGTCCACAGTCCCTGGAAGTGGAGGCCCAGCGTGACCGCTCCCCAACCCCTGAGGCTGGCGTCCGTGGTGAGGAGTGTCCAATTGTGTATGGCGAACCTCCGCCCCTCCTGCAGGTTGCTGGAGTTGAGCCACCACGCCAGTGATGCTCGAGCCTGATGGGAGAGAGAGATTCGCTGCTGTAGAAACAGGTGTGAACCTGTCCACTGGACCTGTCCACTGGCGGAGCAGACACAGATGGAAGGGGCGAGATCGAAACCGCCCATACTGCACCGCCTCGAACGTGGCCACCATCCTTCCCAGCAGCCTTGTGCAAAGGAGAACTGTGACCGTTCGATGCTGCAGCACCAGTCGAACCGCTTCCTGCAGGGACAAGATCTTGTCCATGGGAAGGAATACCCTTCTCTGGACCGTGTCCAGAGTCAGCCCTAGGAACAGAATCCTCTGCGATGGGGTCAGCTGTGACTTCTGGATGTTGAGCATCCAGCCATGGGACTCCAGAGTCTGACGTGTCAGGTGGATGTTGTGCAGAAGGACCTCCCTAGTAAGTAAGGGACAATTGTAACTCCCTGAGCCCTGAGTATCTCCATCATGACAGCCATCACTTTGGTAAACACCCGGGGCGCAGAGGAGAGGCCGAATGGGAGGGCTCGGAACTGCAGGTGACAGTTCTGGACAGCAAACCGCAGGTATGCCTGGTGAGGGGGCCAGATGGGGATATGCAGGTATGCATCTTTGATATCGATGGATACAAGAAACTCCCCTGGTTCCAGGCCTGCAATGACAGACTGCAGTGACTCCATCTTGAAGCGAGTGAACCGCAGGAAGGGATTGAGCTGCTTTAAGTTCAAGATGGGTCTTACTGAGCCGTCCGGTTTGGGAACCAGAAAAAGGCTGGAATAAAATCCCTTTGCCTTTTCCGGTTCCGGGATAACCACCCCTAAATCCCTGAGCTTCTGAATGGCGGCCTGCAAGGCCCTGCCTTTCTCCTGTGAAGCTGGCAAACCTGTGGGAAAAAACAGTTGAGGAGGAGGCAACAAGAAATCTATCTTGTAGCCTACTGCTACCAGGTCCTTTACCCATGCGTCCTGGCATGAACCGGCCCAAACCTGATGGTAAAACAGCAGCCGGCCCCCCACCCTGTGTTCTGGACAGGAGCTGGGAGAGTCATGCCGAGGGCTTGGAGGTAACCTTTGCATCCAGGATTGGAGGGCTGGCTGAACCTCTGCCTCTTCCTCGGAAGCCTCTGGAGCTAGTAGCCGCTCCCCTAGACCTACCCCTGAATCTGGGGGTGGGCCGAAATGACTGCCCTCCAGTAGTAGGAAATGACCTACGTGGGGGAGGGGCTGCAGTAGGCAGGAACTGAGACTTACCCCCTGTAGCCTGTGAGATCATTTTGTCCAGCTCTGGACCAAAGAGCGCCTCACCAGCAAAGGGTAATGCTTCCACCGCCTTCTTGGAGTCGGCGTCTGCATTCCACTGTCTCAACCAAAGAGTACGGCGAGCAGAAACTGAGAGGGCAGAGATACGAGCCGCAAGCATACAAACATCTGAAGAGGCTTCTACCAAGTAACCTGCAGCCTCACGTATGTGTTCCACTAAGAGCAACATATCACTTGCCCCTGGGTCTAAAGAGGAGGCCACCTGGGATGCCCATACCTCCATGGCCCTATTGACCCAACAGCCCACTTGTGCTGGACGTTGTAAAAGACCAGCGGCTGAATAAATATTCTTCAGAGCACTCTCTAACCGCCTATCAGACACATCCTTAAGGGTAGAGGCTCCTGGAATGGGCAACACTGTCTTTTTGGACAAGCGTGATACCGAAGAATCAACAGCAGGTGGCGTTACATGACTTCCTAGCATCTTTAGGAAAAGGGTAGGCAGTGAAAAATCTCTGAGACACCTGAAACTTTTTGTCTGGGTGTAACCAAGCTTTTTGCAAGTGTTCATCCAGCTCCTCTGAGGCTGGGAAGTATGCAGACTGTTTCTGCTTTTTAGCAAACACTGAGGGACGCGCAGCAGGTCTCACCTCCTCTGTGACATTGAGGATTAACCTGACTGCTTGTATTAAGTCCTCTAAACCCTGAGAGGGGACATCAGTGTCCTGTATAAGCGGAGCATCAGGCTCAGCATCAGGCTGAGCATCAGGGTCATGAAATTCACCCTCCTCTAGAGCTGGCATGTCATCATCTGTATCATCTAACAGAGGGACCTGAGGAAACATCCTATTAGCAGAAGCCAGTCTAGGGGGAGGGGGTGTAGAGGAGTCTGCATGCAATGCTCTAGACAGACTCTCCACAGCAGAAGTTAACTCTGCCTGCTGATCCCTGGCTGCATCCCTATCTTGTCTGGCCGAAGATAACTCAGAAGCTAGCTGAGAAATCACTGTAGACAACTGGGAAGCCCATACAGGTACATCCTGCCCCGATGTTGAAGGGGTGGGGGCTGGGGATGCAGCACATGAGGGACATAAAATGGCGCCCTCCGCGTGTGGCGCGAATTTATTGCTGCACTTCTTGCAAGCAATCTTTTTACCAGCCATCATACACTCAGCAATCTTAACAGAAAGGAGAGAAAGATGGAAAAACTGGACAGGAGAGGAGGTATAGAAAAAAAAAAAAGGCAGAGTCTGCCACAAGCCCGATACGCGCACTGTATATAAATATAACTTGCGCCGGCTAAGGGACCTTTTTGGACACAGTCCAAGCCGCCCTGACCTCCTATGTCCCGCTGTGACTCACTGAACCAGGGTCACCGGCACTTCCAGACACCTCGAGGGAGCCGCGGATCACGCTGCTGCTTCAATGGCTGCCGCTCCTACAAAGAAGGAGGAAGCGGAAGTCCCCAGCATGCCGCGCTCTCGCTCCTCAGTAATGGCGCTGTATTTAAAAGTGCGCTGCCGCGGCATTTTACACTGAATCCCCCACCTGCGGGGGGGGGGATCAGCGCTATACTTACCCCTGCCTTAGCTGTCGGGTGCAGCATGCTAACAGGTCCTCGAGGCGCGCTGCAAGCAGCGGCGACGGGACCTCAGGATCTGTGGATCCTGTAGCCAGGTACCGGAGGCAAGCTGCATGCAGCTGCGACCGGACCTGCCGACAGCGCCCGCGTCGCAGGCAGGTAGGGACAGGGAGCTACCTGCCTGTCCTCTTGCTGATTGTAGCATCAATTTACATTAAAAAATATATAAAGCTCAGGAGTGAGCCTTGAACGCACCCAGCTCCCGCAGGGCACATGCTAAGACTGCCTAGGAGAGGAAGTAGAAGGGGAGGAGTTAGTCACTGTTAATTTATTCTAAAGTGCCCAAGCTCCCTGTGGTCGCCTTCTATTCCCCACTGTAACTCTCCAGTGTCACCTAGTGGAGGATAGAGAAATAAAATTTAACATTCGGTATGCCCGGAAATTAAGGACAAATTTGTGGATGCAGACTTGCTAAAATTCGAGTGTGATTATCCAGTGAGGACACCCCTAGATTTGGATGACTACAGCTAGGTACACACACACACACACACGGGGAGATTTGACTTTCTATTAGACCACTATTTGATCTGGGTTATAGTTAGTGTTCACATTTGATTTGACTATATTTGACATGGGAGCTCGCATTGGGATAGAATCTGCATCGAATGTAGAAAAACCATTTGATGCCCATTCGATTTCTATTCAATTTTGCTTCTATAAGCAAGATGGAATAGAAAAAGTGCATATCTCAGTGTGTACCCTCTATTAACCCAGATCTAATAGTGGTCTAGTAGAAAGTGAAATCTCACCATGTGTATGCATCTTTAGATTTCTGTCCAATCTGTCTTGTGCAGACAGAAATCTGGAAAGGTGTTGGAGAAAATGACAGTCAATTGCTCTCAAAAACTGGAAAATGTATAAAAATGATTGCTAAGGCCCATACACACTGGGCAACATTGAGCGGGAACCACTAAGTTTACTCATCTGAGCTGCTTTCGGCTTGAAAGCTACCAAGTGTGTACTGGGCAGCAATGAGTGCTGATGCGCACTCCATCACGTTGGCCCAGCCACTAATCTGGAAAAAGTCAACCACCCTTTGCGGAAAAAAAACCCCCGCTAAGCAAGGCGAAAAATGCTCAGCTTGTATGCTTTTTCAGGCCAGCGATTTTCCCCCATCTTTATCCATACACAGGGCAAAAACGCCCAGTGTGTATGGATCTAAAGGTTTCATATGACAAATCAAATGACTAAACAATTTATCTGAATAACTATAGTTTTTTCCAGCATTTAAGCGCACATGGTTGAGTCTCCTATGATCCCATACATTGCTAGATTGGACAGAAATGTGTGCAAAAAGGCGTGTACCCAGCATTAAAGCGTATTTGGTCATTTGGCATGTCAGTGCAATAGTGTAATAAATACTGTTCTTAATTTTAGACTATATTGCCAGATTGGTCTTTTTGAGTTTTACCATAGAGGAACCCGGTTATACCACTTTCAGACCGCACTCTGGACCCGGGTTATTGCAGTGTCCATGTGTCTCCAACTCGGGAGTGCAGTGTGAAAGCACCATTGTGAAAATTCCCAGGTTGAGTAACACTGCATTTCAACCCTGGTCTTGACCAGGGTTGAACATGGCTCTAACCCAGGTTAGTGTGCAGTCTGAAAGCTCCCTACCCAGGTTATTCAACACTGCTTTCATCAAACACAGCTATTGGGAGATTTCTGTCTCCTTTGATGAAGTCAGCGGCCAGAGCCTGGAAAAACAAGCAGCACACTGCAGAGCACACGTCTGAGGCAGCATTCCAGCAGTAGCACAGGCATGCCCTCAATTTGGTCAGATGAGGGGGTGAGGGAATTGCTGAATATAAGGGGAGAGGAAGAAATCTATACACAAATGACAAACCGTAAAATATGCTGTGGTTTACAAAAACATAGATAAAAGAGGCTCTCCCCCTGCGCAAATATAGGAGTCACTCAGTATTCCTCTCAGCCCCTCACTTGTTTCCTTTGTGACATGTTTGTAAGCCTGAAAATAAGTCCACTTTTAATGACACCCATAGGCTTTGCTGTGCTGACCCGGGTCCAATGTGAAAGCGGCCAACCTGGGAATAACCGGATTGAAGTTCAGTTTGAAAGGTGTCAAAAAGGTGTCTGACCCAGGTCATAGCAGGGATGGACCAGTGTTCAAAATACAGGGTTGGACTCGGGTTTGTGGTCTGAAAGCAGTATTATTTACCTGTGCATAATATTCTTGTTATGCCATTTTGAAAAAAAATGGTAATGTGAGTGCAATTCAATTAAGGCTATTTGGTTACAGACAAGTCTGCACCGTGGTTGCATTTAAACAGGAAGATAAAAATATTTCTTCATTGCAAACAAAATGTGGTGTGATTAATTTGTGGTATCACCATTGTGTCACACTTATTTGGTGTTTTATGTATTTTACTGGCGTTTGGGGACGGCTCTATATTGTGTAAACAAGGAGAAACCAGAAAGCAGGTAGAAAAAAATATATATACTGTAAATAAAAAAATTGCAGTGTCTGCTTTAGGTTTATGAAACAGATGTGTTCATGGCAGCTTGCATTGTAGCATGCAACCTGTTTATTGTGGCATACGTATGCACAACAAATAAAATCAACAGTTCAAAATTTGCAACTGGTAGGAATCTACATGTAGGTTTTTGAAGAATTCTGTACTTTATAATGCTACATCCTCCCCCATGATGTGAATGCTAACCAACCATGTGCAGGAAAAATATGGCAACCTCACAAAACATACGGATGATGTAATGGTTAGCATTACTGCCTCACAGTGCCGAGGTCATGGGTTCGATTCCCACCATGGTTTTAACTGTGCATAGTTTGTATATTCTCCCCGTACTTCCGTGGATTTCCTCCGGGTACTCCGGTTTCCACCCACAATCCAAAAATACACTGGTAGGCTAACTGGCTCCCAACAAAATTAACCCTAGAATGTCTGTGTGGGTGAATATGTGTAAGGGAATATAGATTGTAAGCTCCACTGGGGCAGGGACTGATGTGAATGTTCAACTACACTGTGTAAAGCGCTGTGGAATATGTATGCACTATATTAAGAAACTTAATAAAATAAATTTAAGAAACAGTACTTCACATGAATTTAACACTGTCATTACAGTGATTGCTTTTACTTATGCAGTATATACAGAGTTTTCCTTACATCATCATACAGCATTTGGATTATGTTTTGACTGTAAAGACAGTCATTTAGAAAAGCATGCCAAAATATGCGTAGATAAACTGAATAAATACCAAAATTGTAGGTGCTTGGGTAGTAGAACTGCTCAGGCGGTGGATACGAAGGTGGAACTCCTCTGCTGAGACTACGTTCATGTACAAGGATGTCAAAAATACTGTCCTCAGTCACATCCACCAAAGCATCAAGCGTCCAGAATGCAAAATAAGAGCAATTTCGAAGAAACTGACCAGGCCTGGAATAATTAAGATTTAATGAGTGGGATGGGGGTACTGAACACCCACAAGCCCTCTAAGACAGACCCTTTGTATTTTTACCTTAAAGAATCTGGCATCTGGGCTTGATACCAACGGTTTATATCGAACACTCCCATATAAATAGAAGGTTTAGCTTCGCCATAAGTATTGACTTGCCAGCTAAAAATTGACACACTAGTATCTGGTGATGTAACTAAAAAGAAAAAAAAGTGATAATTTAAATAAACATGCAACTGAAAAGAATCAAACATTCATTAACAAATCAGATGTAATTACTTAGTCACACAAAGGTTCAGTTAATGTCCTAATCTGCAGTTTGGTAAGCACCGTCTGGGCTACTGGTAAACCCCATTTTATTAATTTGGACTCCTGCTTCATTAGTTCCTCCAACTCCATTTACAGCTGGATTCTGCTCTTTAAAAGTAGTCCTGCAAATTGCTAGTATCGCCTTTTACACCTCTGCAATAGGCTATGGCTAGGACGCAGCTCCGTGTAAATGGGTTCCCAAAAAATAAAATGGTTCCACTGGTCCAGGTAGTGGGCACAATTAAAACTGGGAAGGATCCCTGTAACTGTGCAGTAAATATGGGTGACCCGGTCCCATTACAAGAATATGAAGAGCAGCTTCACCGGTGCTTGGAGATCACGTCATCCCCAAGCGTCGGCAGTGGGAAGGCCTAACACTAAACTGGGTCCAGCTGGCAGAATGTACGGGTTTCTAGCTGGTGTGATGCAGCTAGAATCATGTAGAGCAGGGGTGGCCAAACCAGTCCTTGAGATCTACCAACGGTCCATGTTTTCTAATTCACCTAGCTGGTGCACAGGTTGCCTGAAATACATGAACTGGTGGTAGATCTTGGACAGGTTTGGCCACCTCTGATGTAGTCACACAGGCTGTGTGGTGTTTGCAAGTGTAAAAAAGGGGATTTCGTACTTGTCACTAGGTGGACGATATGGGCATCAACCGGAGGAAATACTACCACTTGGCCTGTTCCTTAGTCGGTGGCATATAAAAAGCTATGCACATGGATAGCTGAAAACGCAAAGTAGGCTGAGGCCACTCCACCTCAAGGAAATCCTGTAGCTGCTCAAAAGCCGCAAATTAAGCTGTTTTCACTTGAAGACAAGGGATTTGTACTCGATAGTCTGGTCTGAATCAATTAAGAGGAGAATGGACTTTAACCCCTCAATGACATTTTAAAGGAAACATGAAAGTTAGAATGTGACGGACCCAACAGCTTCCTGGTATGAGCCAGCATCCAATGACAAGTCTGCATATAAGGAGGAATCCCGTTGGGCAGGCCTCTCTGTCTAGCAGCTTGGCCAAACCCTGCACTGAATGTACAAATGTAACCCTACACACAAAGCAGATATCAGCAGAGTTTACTACAAGGGAGGTGCAAAGAGTGACAAGCACAGCCAGATAAATATGGATCAGCTATAGATGTTCTATATAAGATAATATAGAATACTAAACAAGATTCGTGTGGTGCATTTAGCGTGATCAACATAGACCCACCCACACAAAGGACACCTCATGCACAGAAACTGTGGGCAAATCTACAATAAAAGCAGAAAGCAGGTCTGTATAAAATTAACCAGGATGCCAAGAGCAAGGTATTGAGGAGACAGGAGCCCAGCATGGTATCTGTGCTCAAAGTGACTGCTACAAGTATCACCGATTGTGTCCATACCAGTAGTGATAAACTGCAAGAATGAAACCCACTGCTAGCAGGGAGACACCATTTACTCACTTGTTTCTGGCTACAGATGTCCCAGAAGTGGAGTGTGCAGGCTTCCTTGTGCGGCATTTGGCAGAAGTCACTGATTTGCTCACAGTGCTGCAACATACAGCTCTTGGTGTTGGAGTAGAAGTGAGGGTATATCGCACAACACAAAAGTATGTGCAGACCATACTTTTTGTACTAGATTACATCGCACTTAGTACAAAAAGGACACTGCTTTAGCACATCGTATGCTTTTTGTACCAGATGCGATGCAATCTAGTACGGAGAACATCGGTCCATATATGGGCACAAAACAAGTACATAGGACATTGCAAAGATGTAACCCAAGCTAATCTTCAACTGTTCCTAATGTTGGTTTAATATTAATTCACAGATTATAACTGGACCACAAGCATACTGTAGTGCCAAAAAGGAACGAACCTTCAAGTAGCCCATCGTCTCTCTCATTATGAGCATGACACTTCTCTACTGTCTGCCAGCTAAGCAGTTTGGTACTGGTTGCTTGCCCTCTCAAAGTCAGGATATTAGCTGAAAGATCCAAGCTGTACCTTTCCTCACAATACTCCAAATTCTGTAAAACAATGACAAATATATAGAAATAAATAAAAAAACCATCACAAAACACAGTATTTTCTTGAGCTACAATCAAAGAAATGATTTGAATGTGAAAACCGGTTCTGAAACATCTACTGGTGGTAAATGAATACATTAAAAAAAGAAAAAAGAAAAAAGAAAAGACTACTAAATAAAGTGCCCACAAGTAATGCACTAGAGGGAAATGTTGCAGATTCAGGTGATGTACATACACCTTACCTCATAGATTTGTCCTGATGGGGAGCATTTTTTATCGCCAAAAGCCAATTGCAGCAAATGCAGGCTTATATCTTGTCCACTACAAGAAAATAAATGGAGAACATGAGCACTCTGGACTTCTACCAAAAACTTTAGGGAATGCCACAATGTAGAAATTAAAATCTACAACCAAGACAAAAATATCAAAATAAAACAGCCAAACAGCTCTAGAGCCACAGGTTGGCCCCCCTTGATCTAGTGCTTAATGCTCTGACGAATGTCAGATAGATAACAATGGTGACAACTTTCTTAACAAAAGGGAAAGGTTACCCATGCAATGGCTGCCATGGAGCATTTAGAAAGAAAGGCAGGATCAGTAATCACAACATTCTGCTTTAGCAATACACTACATTATATCATTTCAGACACACTGAACAAGAAATACCTTTGACTAGTCTGAGCTGCCCAAAGGTAACAGCAATTCCGTGGGTCATTTTCAGGTTCTTGAAAAGTAACAGCAAACACGGGAACTCTACCTCCTTCACACTGAACATGGTATCTAGCAACAAGAAAAACAAACATTGCCAAAATGTGTATAACTAAACTGGGATGCTGAGAGTAGGAAGCTAAAAATACACATTTTATATTTTGTGTAGTTTGCAAGATGTGTAATGTTTGCTCTTAGGGTGTGTACACACGTACAGATTTGTCTGTCCAATCTGGTGGGAACAAAAACCTGGAAATGTATGGGAGCATATGACAATCAAAAATTTCCACTCAAATGTAGGAAAAAAAACCAGAAAAAAAATATATGCTTTGATAAATTTGTTATTTCAGAATGATTTAAACAATTTGACTGACTGATCACTGTCTGTTTTCTAGTGTATGGGAACAATTTTTTGATTGTCATTTGTTCCCATTAATTTCCAGGTTTTTGTTCCCACCAGGTAGATTGGACAGAAAAATCTGTACGTGTGTACGCAGCTTTAGTTACCTCTTGAAATGTCAATAGAAAACTTATTTGGGGTGTGGATAGATATAGAGTATATCTATCTATAGTATGGGACCGGCATTCCCAGTATCCAACGAGACAACTGCCAGGGTGCACACTTGGAAGGATATGTAGATAGACGAAGTAGTGGCACTCCCTCGGACTTGCCCAGACAGTAATGAAGACAGAAACACAATCTTGTGCAAGACTAACGTTTCGGGATGCAACGCCCTACGTGCAATAACAGAGGAGGGTAAAAACATTCTTACCGAAATAGTGAAGTGCCGGAGGAGGTCCGCCCTTGCTGGGAGACGATGCGTGCTAGCAGCATCCTGCAGCCGCGCCAGTCCTGCCCCTCTGTGCACACGGCAACTGATGCAGTGAGCGCCCACTGCATCAGCCGGCTTGTACACAGACGGGTGGAACTTATGTGATGTCAGTGTGCCAAACTTTCGGGTGAGGATGGCGCAGCTGCAGGATGCCGCTAGCACGCATCGTCTCCCAGCAAGGGCGGACCTCCCCTGGCACTTCACTATTTCGTTAAGAATGTTTTTACCCTCCTCTGTTATTGCACGTTTGGACTTTGATAAAGGGAGTTGCATCCTGAAACGTTAGTCTAGCACAAGATTGTGTTTGTCTTTATTACCATCAGGGCAAATGCGAGGGATTGCCACTACTTCATATATTATACACACATTCATACAAACTTTCACTGAAAATAAAGTCGACTAAAAAAAAAAAAAAAAATTCATGTACAATATATGTGGGTACCCCATAATTGATTTCTGCTTAACAGTAATTATCTTACGGTTATCACAAAAGCCTAACCTAGAGAACATTTCGTATTTAAGATTGGATGTTGCAAATCTCAAGTCGATTCTATTACCTGCTACAGATGCGGCTAAATAAATAAGTAGAATCTGATTGGTTGCTTATGGGCAACATCCCAACTTCAATAGAAATCCCATCTTTGTAAAATTACTCCTCACAGTTCCATATAAAAAAAAAAAGATTACTCACTCTCGCCTTAAAGTTTTCATGTTCCATAAGGAGAGATATCCATCAGAAAAGCCAACTGCCAGCTGGTTCGTTTTGGTTATATAGCTGAGTGTAGATACTGGGGTTCCAGATGGGGCCAATAACTGAAGACACAAGTGTCGCCTCTCTCTATTTGCAGCATCCCTCAGTTTGGGGATATCAGCTGGTATACCACTCATCACTTCAAGATCTAGAAATAAAGTAACAGGTTATAAAAGTATGTTACACCGATGTGTTCTTATACATCTTTGCTGGAGTCATGTCATTTCACGTGAAAATCTAGCATCCGCTGCAATACAGCTAGGATGCACGAGGAGAATGGGAATCACTGGATATAGGACACTTGCATGTATGCCAGAGTCTCTGAATCTGTACCTCAAGATCTGTCCCGTATACAGAATCAGACACACACAATATGCACAGGTCATATCAAATCAATCAGCAGTCTCCTTAACTGTCCTAGTCGGGACAGCGAAGGAGACAGGCATCTTGTGCTGAATGGCATAACGGTATAGTTATAATCTTGTTACCTTGGATTTATACACCTTTTAGAAATTGCCGATTCCCTGCTTTCGATCAAGGTTTTTACCCAGATAAACAACTTTTGATCAAGTCTGATGAGTGCAACCAGAAAAATCACTCCTGGTTGACACCTAGAAGCAGGATTGGCTTTTGGTGCGGTGTCCTACTGCAGTGCATGTTGCAGTGTGTAGCAGAAGCAGCAGGAACAGCCCACTGTGGTGATGTCTGGTGTATGATATCTATGTATGCGATATGGAGATTTTCTCTAACATCCATGTGATGCAATATTTTAAAAGGTCTTGTTGAATAATTAAAGGACATATTTCATGTAGTAAATATTAGTACGTTATAGCTTTTATGCAGACACCTCTCCAATTATATAAGTTTTGTCTCTCTCCTAGGGTTTAATATTTTTATACAGCAGCCTGGGGACAGGATCTAGCCCAGGGCTGGGCAACACCGGCCCTCCAGATGTTGATGAACTACACATCCCAGCATGCCTTGCATCAGTTTCAGCATGGCCACATAGCAAAACTAATGCAAAGCATCCTGGGATGTGTAGTTCACTAACATTTGGAGGGCCGGTGTTGCCCAGCCCTGATCTAGCCCAATCCAGAAATGTTGCTTTTTGAGGTTTTTTATTTTATTTAGAAATTCATGCATGTACTGGATTTAATTCTGGAACTACATACTATAGTGCGTCATGAGAGCAGCCTGGGAGTCCACAACAGGCGTATGTCTGATGGGTCAATCCAAGAACTTCCCAGGTCTCAGGTGTAGTGTCACAATAGTGTTCACTCTAAGCCAGTGGTTCCCAAACTTTTTTGAATCATGGTGCCCTAGAGCTGGGGTAGCCAACCCTAGTCCTCAAGAGCTACCAACAGTGCAAAAAACAAGAACATTTATATAAAACTAAATTTATACATCATCCTAATAGAAGTTACACACGGTGAGATATGCACAATTTTTCTATTCGATTTTGCTTATAAAAGCAAAATCGAATAGAATTTTTTTTTTTTTGAATGGGCATTAAATGGTTTTTCGGTACTTGTTTCCTAGCACGGCCACAACGATCATGATCGTGGGCATCGTGAGTAAAAATCGGGGGCATCGCGGCCATCGCATGCACTAAAAAAATCAGGTGCGAAGGTATGCCTGCGATTTCCCATAGGGAACAATGTTAAATGCCTCAATTTACCCGCGATGCCCCCGATTTCCCATAGGAAACAATGTTAAATGGCTCAATTTACCCAAATCATCATAGGGAAGAATGGTAAATGGGCCAGAAACCCCCAAAAACACCCCTGAACAGTGAAATGTCCCCCCAAAAGTAGTTTATGCCACCCCACGATCAACGCGAACCCGAAGCATGGCGAGCGCAGCAAGCCCGCGAGGGGCGGCGGTACGCGTCCTCCGACCTTTTCATACCCCCACTATCCACGTCGGCGTGGAGTTGAGAATAGAATAGTGTGGCGAGCGCAGCGAGCCACCGAGCCCGAAGCGTGGCGAGCGCAGCGAGCCCCACGAGGGGACGCGGATACCTGTGAAGCCCGCGAAGGGACGCGTTTACCTGTGAAGGTATCCGCGTCCGCTCGCCACGCTTCGGGCTCGGTGGTTCGCCACACTATTCTATTCTCAACTCCGACGTGGATAGTGGGGGTATGAAAAGGTCGGAGGACGCGTACTGCCGCCGCTCGCCACGCTTCGGGTTCGCGTTGATCGTGGGGTGGCGTAAACTACTTTTGTGGGGACATTTCACTGTTCAGGGGTGTTTTGGGGGGTTTCTGGCCCATTTGCCATTGTTCCCTATGATGATTTGGTGAAATTGAGGCATTTAACATTGTTTCCTATGGGAAATCGGGGGCATCGTGTCTGGACCATTTAAGCCTTTTTTAGCCGCATACGACGCGATTTTGACTTTTTTCAATGGGAAAAATCGGGGGCATCGCGTCGCAGACCACTAAAAATTACACCCGATGCCCACGATTGTGGCCGTGCTAGGAAACAAGTACCGGTTTTTCTACATTCGATGCAGATTTGATCCCAATGCGCACTCCCGTGTACTGTAAATCAAATAGAAAACTAGTCTGGTCAGGCAAACTTTCTAGTACAGAGCTGTACCATATAGTCAAATCTAATGCATTTTGCGTACCATTCAATCACAAACGAATTGCAAGCTAAATTACTCGGTCGGTGCTGGGCACAGACCCAAGGAGAGGAGTAGACAGGCAGGCCCACATTTGTGACATCAGTGGGCCCTGGCCTTCGCATTTAAAGTGCCAGCTTTCCCCCTGCAATGCTGTGATCTGGAAGGATCACTATTACAGGGGTCTTGAGCAAAGGCAGGCAGCATAGGAAAGGATTGTTCAAATCTGGGCCCGGGCAGGAAAAATCCTGGGTTGTATGTTAGCAATTACCATTTCTTATGGTTAATATCCTTGTATAAGAAACTTCTATTTTTTTAACCATTTTAATTCTTTAAATGACAATTTGTATTAAGCTGTTAACATTTTCTTTACAGAAGGTGAAAAAATAAATACCTGATGCATCCAGTTCATCCTGATTGCTTGATACATCATCTAAACACAAATCAATAAGAAGAACATGGCCTACATCCGTAACCACTGCTGCAACACCAAAAAACCACCTCAAGCTCTGATGCAGGTGTTGAGTACTGGCACTGGCACCACCATGATTTACTATAGGCTCAACAGCAGTTACCTGAAAAAAATGTAACGGAAAAAAAAAAATGACATGCCATTAAGAACATGAGGGGGGAAAAAAAAACAATTTGTGTACAGTGAATTTTCTTTTTGAATCATTTCAGGCTGTGCCAATAATGCCCCTTTCTGGTTCCTAAACAAGCTTACATGTTGTATGGTATAGTATGGTACAATTAAAAAGATAGCGGGAAAAAGAAGGTAGTCTCATCAAGAAGTAAGGCAACTTGTACGAGTCAGTAAATCACAGCTACTAAGAAAATTGTTATACCACTTCAGTGGAC
Organism: Crinia signifera; assembly: GCF_055691185.1. Classification (NCBI taxonomy): domain Eukaryota; kingdom Metazoa; phylum Chordata; class Amphibia; order Anura; family Myobatrachidae; genus Crinia; species Crinia signifera. Next base: position 97,848,454 of record NC_139219.1, read on the forward strand.
TGTACGAAAAAACCCCAGCAGGCCCTGTGCCTTTGTGTTGGTAAGTAAAAAAAAAAAAAATACTCAAAGCCTGCTAACCTGAAGTGCATCAAGAGAACCTGTAAAGTAATGATTGCTGGCATGCTTATTTGGGTTTGACCCCAGCAAGCCACAGACTACTTTGAGGCATGTCCAGCCCGCCAGGGAATGTTTTAAAGGACCATGAGACTATCAGTATCAGGAGGATGAAAAGGTAGTAAAGATTTTCAGAGTCAAGTGGACATAACTTTGATGTGGAAGACTGTACCAGCTGGAAAGTGAAAAATTACAGAGTAGCAGGCTCCGGTATGCTGAGCAGTATTGAAGCCATGGCTGCTGCACTGCAATATAGCTAGTAAAGGGGGGTTCCCAACATGTAGACATATGGCCTCAGAAATCCTAGTGTCCGCTGTCAGACACCAGCAATGACATCACTCCTGCATCCAAAAAATGATTGACCCCACAAGACTAGGAAAGAGCATATTGAATACCCCTTTAAGTGTTTAGAATTATTTCTCAGCCTACCCTCTAAAACCAGTTTGAAATGTCACCCAAACTGAAAGAGGAAAGAAGCCTTTTACAAACTAAAAAACACAATGGCAGAAATAACGAATTGTCCCTTTACAAAATGCAACACATTTCTCAGTATAAAAGTATTTATTGAATTTAACATACCGAACCGGGAAGCATAACTGCTTTAACAACTTTTGATATCCCCACATCATACAGGCAGAGAACACTATCTTCTGCTTCCACAAGACCCACTAGTAATCCAGTCTTCTTCTGCCAGGAAAACTCTCGAACAGCTACAACAGTGGGAGGTCTTTCGGTCACACCGCTAAACTGATAAGCAGATAGCCTTTCCCCTGTTACAGAGTTGGTTACTTCCAACTGGGGTCCACAAGCCAACCAGGCAAGTCCAGATTTCCCTTAATATATAAGAAAAATCAAATAAAAATGAACAGCAGGTATTTAAGCATTTTACAGCACTTTTCAAACATAAGAACATTCATAACAAACACCATAAGAGCAGTATTTCCCAAACCCTATACTCAGGAACCCTAAAGCCTCATACACAGGAGGCGATGGGGGAGCCACTGCTGAGTGACTGGCTAAAGCACTATCACTCAGCATACCACGATGTGTGCTGAGCGAACTGTGCAGAGTGGGGCTTTTCCTATTGTTTATCTAGCTGGAAAGAGTGTGAGTACTGTATTTCCCTGTGTGAGATGGTGACGCATGGGACTAAACCAGGTATTCCCAACTACGGTCCTCAAGGCACACCAACAGTGCAGGTTTTAGTGATAACCAGGCTTCAGCACAGATGGTTTAATCAGAATCACTCAGATACTAATTACTGTAAGTCACCTGTGCTCAAGCCTGGATATCTACAAAACCTGCACTGTTGGTGTGCCTTGAGGACCGTGGTTGGGAATGCCTGGACTAAACACAGAGTGATCAGCGCTTAATTTCGAAGTGTTCTTGTCAGATCGCTTAGAAATGGGGTGAAAATCACCCCATGTGTATGTCCCTTAACAGCACATATTTTCAGATCATTTAGCTGGACCATTGGTGTGGTGAACAATTAACACAGGTAGTCCCACAAGCCAAAACAAAATGGTAAACAAAAAAAATCCACCCAACAAGTTGGAAATATAAAATCTATAAAGTTTGATTCCCGATAACTGCCCTATAATCGTTTTAGTGCATGGGGAAAATTTCTAACTTTTCCCCAAATGAACAATGCACAGGGGACACTGGCTGCCATTGTTGGTCTGCTTGTTCACTGTTCTCACATCCATCACTGTCAGAGCTACAACGTTCAGCCTAGGATCCCTGGCGAAGACTCAATGCAGCTGGCACCGATTTAGCCCAGCTGTTGCTTGCACATAAATGAGAGTCTCTCTAGGGGTGTCTGCTTCACTCCTGATCTGCTCCATATTTCTTGTCTGGTGCTATGAATATCTCTTTAAAAAGAGAAATAGGAGTGCTTTGCAGTCAGTATTGTGAGGAGCCACGGCAGTTCTGCCATGGTTTCCTTCCATGGTACATACCAGGGATGTTTAATATTTGCAGATATCCTATTAAAACCTAAAATAAAAGCTTGCTCTGATAACACACCATATTTACAATCATTATTTTCCAAATAAATGAAGGGGAAAAAATAAAACTGAAACCCATAAACGTTTACTTTAATCTTTTCATTATTACAGACTTCCAGCACCTGGTGCCACCATCCACAAGCAGTACTGAACTACAGGTACCAGAGCAGGCTTACCTTGCGGTTCTCCAAGTGCTAGCTAGTGTAGTTCAGTATAATAAAAACAAATGAAGTTGACAAAATGTATGTATTATTCTTATTATATAACCTATATAGAAGTTGTCAGACATTCCGTGACTTCCATCACATAACTAGATGGAGGGAAGTTGGCAAGCCTGTTGAAAAAGATGGTTTGGTGTGTGGAGCAGTTTTAATTGGACAGGCAAAGTGGAAGTTTGGGGGAAAGTTGGTCTTATGTATGGGTAGCTTTTGTTTTACATGAGGCTGGAGTGTAAAGCTGTGTACACACGGGGGCAATAGGGGCTGAAATAGCTGTAAATATGGTCCCTGGCGACCATATTGCCAGTGATGGGAGTGTGCCCCAGCGATAAATTGCAGGGTGTGTGCTCCCGTTTTCAGCCCAGCCCCGTTCTAATCGCTGGTAAACCAGCTGATTACCTCTGTGGCACCCTTTCATCAGCAACCATCTCTGGTTGCTGAAGAAAAGGAGAAACTGTGCAATATATCTCCCCCGTGTGTACGGGGCTTTAGGCTGTGTACACAGGTGGGCGATTTTGTGTAATATCGCGGGCAACATGATCGCTGAGCGACTATATTGCCCGTGATGGGAGTGTGCACCGGCGATATATATCACCGGGTGCGCGCTCCCGTTTTCTCCCCCGTAGTGATTGCTGGTCACAGGAACATGTCCCATTTGCATCAGTGACCAGAGTGCATCTCTGGTCACTGATGCAAATGGGACACTGAGCGATATATCGCTCATCGCGAGCGATATATATCCCCCCGTGTGTATGGGGCTTAAGACACATTGCCATAGACAATTTGAGCAAAAGGGTAGCCCACCACTCTTAAGCAACAAATATTTGCTGCTTAGAAATAACACCCCCCCCCCCCCCTTTAACCACAATTATCAGGGATTATGCTTTGCCTGCCTCAATCCCCAAAAACCAGCCATTGGGACAGTGATAACACATGGGACTGAGGACTTCTCCTGATGCCATGTGTTTAAACCTGATCACTGGAACATTCTGGGCCGCTAATTAGTATTGCGGTAATGATCAACCAATATTCAGTCGTTTTTATCTGTCAAATCGGCTTTGGGGAGAATATTAAAACCCCCATTGTCGGGTTACTAGTAATGGCTTTGGTGTCTCACTCAGAAAAGTTGCACACAATGCCCCTTTGAGCCACCCAGAAGCTTCCCATGCGGCAGGATCGCATGCAATATGCGATCCCAGACAAGCCTGCCTGGCTCAATAGCTATTCTGCTTCTCCAGACCGTGCATCGCATTGGACCTCCAGTCAGTCACCTGCAATTTGGGCTCCTTTCCTGTGATTGATCACTGCAATCGAAGGAAAAGAGCATGGTGAAATGCATAGTGTTATGGGGGCCTTTACAATAAGATTGCGAGGTGCTCTGACCAGAGTTCTGAGAAATACTGCTGTCCTATACAAGTTTGTTTCCTTTACCTGGTGACAGTGGACTTACCAGTAGCAAACTTAGCACGTAAAACAGAATCTAAGCTTATTTCATCCTCCTGAAGTGCTTTTACTGTTGCGTCAGGAAACCGCAGCAAGCTACTGGTGACTTCAGCTGCTAAGTTCTGCATATTTGAGCCTAAACAAACAAAAAAACAAAATATCAATTTGTGCAGATGGCACACAGATTTCATTTCTTTAACTGATCAGATCACTATGAAGCCATCAAAACTAAATAAAAGTCTCCAAACACTTTACTATGTCTACCATTGGTGTATTGAGAATAGGGGGTTGTGTTATGAGCAGAAGGGTCAATAGGGGACCCTAGAACTAGTCCCAGCATCTAGTACGCATGCGCAGGACTGCAGCAAAATGACACGGCGGACAATTTCCTACTTCACATGTGAGATGCCAGGAAAATGGTCACTTTTTTTATCGGTGCCTCAAGAAAAGGTTACAGAGTCTGCAGATTAACTTTATTATCATTGTGTGAATGAAAATTAATAATGCAAGCTCCTTTGAGTCATTATCGACCCGCTCCTTCGTCTGTACATGCAGTCAAATTTTGCCTATGTTGTTTATGACTTTCAGAGCACTTGTCCTTGCAGTTGTGGATAACCCATCCAGCCGATACAATCACATATTGCAATCACATATTGCAATGCAATGCTATCCTGGGAAGTTAGTTCCCACTCAGATAGCATTCAATTTAAAATCCATCTCTCTCTCCCCATGACACACTTACTCCAGCTCATTCACTCCCTCTGTTTTCATAAAAAACGTCTAACTATCTCTCCCTCTTTCTACTGCTCCCCTAATGGGCATTGTATGTGGCCCAATAAGTTCGAATGACTCCTACGGTACATGTCAACACCCATTTTATACCAATACAGTTCCAATCCGGGTCAGACCTGGGAAATAACCCCATTTACACTGCATGCTGATCTAGGTTTGGCACCGTTCACCAGGTACATTGTCTTTAAGAGGTGGGCATACACAAGTACTATTTGGCCCGATTCTGACAGATCTGGTCTAGAACTCGAGTGAAATCAGGCAAATTGCATGTGTTTTAGTTACAATCTGATGCACAGTCCCGCGTGCACTAGAGCCCCTAGATCTCAAGTGCTGCAAGTAGGACCTGTCAGATCAGACAGCCTCCAGCAGTTCTTGATAGAGTTTATGAGCAGCTGTATGATGCACTTACACTAGCACCAATTTTTTAAGTTTGCAGCCCCGTAGGACTGCAATTAAAAACATGAGTCTAGCACTAGAAAGGGTGCAAAGTGCGCAAGACCTGGTGCCCCTGACAGCATTTACACAGCGCTGCAGCGACAACTTGCTTATTCTGCCCTAATATTTCTTGAACAGTGCCCCTGATTGGCATCAAAGGCATGGTGAGAGCAACTCATAAAATAACTTCTTGTTGCCTAGTTATCTAGCTCAGGTTCTACATGAGCAGAGCCGCGGCGGGCCGGCACACATGGGGAGCTGCGTGACGCAGGATGCAATGACAGTACACATTCGGGGTCGCGCCATGCCATTACCTGAGATGCCCACCCCGGGCACTTCCCAGCAGCAGCAGGACAGCTCTCACTTAGAGCGGGGCATGCCCACACGGCGCAGGGTACACGTAGGGAAATGTGGTCAGCTGCTGCAGAACTACACCCGGTGAGACAGCGCAGTGGGTGCTGAAGTCGGGTCGGTGTGCTCGGCTGTAGCTGCTGAAGGCGCACACGTAATCGTCAGCGACACTCTCTCCTCTCAGGCCTGTCCCATACACGGAAACATCACAGCCACCATCTCTGACCCGTAGCACCGCCTCTTCCAGTTCCTACGTTATGAGACGTGACATCATCAAATTGCGGACACTAGAGGGGGTACGTCCTTAACGTGTTACTGATTGGCTGGTTTGTGCCTAGAGGCGGGATGAGTTATGGAACTAGAGGCAGCACGCGGGTACTACCCTTTGCGCCGTTCAAATCAGAGTAACGGCGGGAAACCCCGCACATGCCGCTCATTCAGGCTGGCCGGCCCCGGCCCGGTGTCACGTACACTCCCCGTAATTCATGATTGTCCTCCCTTGACGTCAGCCGGAGACCGGGGCCTACTCCTCATCATTCTTCTAATGAATCATCTTCGATCTAATAACGGGAGGTTTCCATAGTTACCAATCAGCATCTTATTGTTCTATAGAATGTACTGAAAAATGCACGGTAAAAGCTGGTTAGTTACAATGGGCACCTTCACTATTGAGAAACTTTAGGTGGCAATACCATACCTCCCAACATGACCCTCTCCAGGAGGGACACAATGCTCTGCTCCTGCACTTTCTTAATGTAGGATTACCATCATCTGTGTTGAACAGGTTAATTGAGAAGAAAGGTGCTTCAACACAGGTGATGGCAATCATACATTAGGAGGGAAGTGCAGGAGCATAGCAATGTGTCCCTCCTGGAGAGGGCAATGTTGGGAGGTATGCAATACACGACTGTGATTTGGGCCTCTTCCCTGTTAATTCAGATAGGACAGAGAAATTGCTTGATAAGTGTTGCATCGTATGGGTTTTTACCTCATCTGATCGAAGTCAGAGATCACCATGGCTGCCCAAAGATTTGTCAGATGATCCTAGGCCAGTCAATGGCATTGAATTTGATACATCGTATGCAAAATTATGTATTCTATGCAATCCAGTTGGCAGAGTATCTACCTCGCACAATTTATTTATTTATTTACAGTTTCTTATATAGCGCAGCAGATTCCGTTGCGCTTAACAATAGTAGACAGTGATAAGACAAACTGGGCAACAACAGACAGACTTGGAGGTAGGAGGGCCCTGCTGCAAGCTTACAATCTATAGGGATATAGGGGAAACACAAGGATAGGCACCAGTAATAGCATAGCAGTTACAAGTCCAGAAGGGAATCTATATAATACATAAGTGCCTCTGAGGGTTATGCATGTAGAACTTAAATATGATAGGCTTGCATGAAGAGGTGAGTTTTCAGGGAACACTTGAAAGTTTGGAGACTGGTGGAGAGTCTTAATTTGCGTGGAAGGGCATTCCATAGGATGGGATCAGCCCGATGAAAGTCCTGTAATAGTGAATGGGAGCTAGTGATCCGTGCAGAAGAGAGACGCAGATCTTGTGTAGAACGTAGTGGTCGATATGGGAGATATTTGGTGATAAGTGCAGAGATATATGCTGGTGCAGTATGGTTAATAGCTTTATGTGCAAGTAGAAGTGTTTTATATTGAATACGGTAATATACAGGCAACCAATGGAGGGACTGGCAGAGCGGATCAGCAGACGATGAGCGTCTTGCAAGGAAGATCAGCCTAGCAGCAGCATTTAAAATTTATTGCAGTGGTGAGAGTCTGTTCTTGGGAAGACCAGTTAGGAGACTATTGCAATAATCAATGCGGGATATAATGAGTGCATGGATAAGAGATTTGGTAGTGTCTTGCATGAGAGAGGGTCGTATTTTGGATATGTTTTTTAGATGCATGTAACATGATTTGGAGACAGATTGAATGTGGGGAAGAAAGGACAGTTCAGAGTCAAGGATGACCCCTAGGCAACGAGCTTGTGAGGTAGGGTGGATTATCGAGTTGTCAACAGCGATGGAGATGTCAGGATGGTAACTGTTCTTAGTTGGCGGAAATATAAGTAATTCCGTTTTGGAAATATTGAGTTGGCAACAAGTCATCCAAGATGAGATGGCAGAGAAACAATCAGAGACTCGACCCAAAACCACTGGTGACAACTCTGGGGTTGATAGATAGATTTGAGTATCATCCGCATATAAGTGATACTGAAATCCAAAAAAAGCTGATTAGTTTGCCAAGAGAGGAGGTATAGATTGAGAAAAGCAGAGGACCTAAGACTGAACCTTGCGGAACTTCGACTGACAGAGGTAATGAAGAGGAAGTAGAGTTAGAGAAGCGAACACTGAAAGAGCGATCAGATAGGTAAGATGTGAACCAGGAAAGGGCTTGTATCATTAAGACCTAGGGAGTGTAGTGTTTGTAAGAGAAGAGAGTGATCAACGGTGTCAAATGCAGCAGAAAGATCAAGAAGAATAAGTAGTGAGTAATGGCCTTTAGACTAGCCATTACCAGATCATTCACCACTTTAGTCAGTGCTGTCTCAGTGGAGTGTTGAGAGCGAAAGCCTGACTGAAGTGGGTCTAATAGGGTGTTAGAGTTAAGAAAGTTTGTGACGCGAGAGTAGACAAGTCTCTCCAGTAGCTTGGAGAGGCATGGGAGCTGAGATATAGGACGATAGTTAGAGAGTTAGGGTCAGAATTCTGTTTTTTTTAGAATATCCTAGCCTCCAACTGTACCTATTTAGCCGGTACATTACCAAAGCCTTTAGGGACCCACACACACAGCAACACTGTTGAGTTCTGAGTGATGCTAGAATGCTCAGCACGCTGCGATGTGCCAGCGCTGTGTTCTTCGCTAAGAACACTGTCCCCAACACCGGTGATTAACTAGATTTATCCAGCATTGCTATGCCCCCATGATCGGGGTTTGCACATGTGCTAACCCTGACAACGAACGGCCGTAGCGCATTACACACCTGTGGGGAGGGGTGGTGGTCGCTATTTCTACAATCTACGTCATTATGCATAGAGGAACCCGGCAAGGGTGCCCCCTCTCCCCTTTTATTTAATTGATGTACCAATCATTTGTTTCATATTCTGCAGTCTTGGACAGATTTCAGTGGCATTATGATAGGTAGGACTTAGTAAAAAGTTTTCAGCATTTGCAGATGGTGTTCGGCTTTATATTGACCATCCAGAAATGGCTCTTGGGAAACTTCTAGATAATTTTAAGGAATATGGTGAAATCTCAGGATACACAGTACACACATTGTATCTAAATATATGGGTTTATATTTACACCCTCAAGTCACTACTCCTCACTGGCGTCAACACCACACAGTTCAATGGGCTACATCTGCAATTTAATATTTGGGCATCTAACTCCCCCCAAAATTATCAGAGATGTATAGATTAAATTTTCTAAAGCAATAGATGACAGGTCTAAGGAATTAGAGGGTTGGAAGCATTTAAAGGTCTCTTATATGGGTAGGGATAATCTGATGAAGCTGGTGACCTTTCCAAGGCTGTTATATTTATTACAGCCACTTCCCCTTCTTCTGGCACAAAAAGATTTACGTTTATTAAATGCACATTTCAATTCATCTGGAGATCCAAGCATCCGAGTATTAGCTTTATTAAATTGCAGCACCCTCATTACAATGGGGGTATTCATTTTCTGAACTTATTACACTAAAATCATGCCTCCATAGTAAGGTTCCTCAGGGACTGGATTTATGGTGGTGATTTATACTCCAATGTGTTAATGGAGGGGCAATTCATGGAAAACTAGCTTGATTGGATTTTTACAAATGTCGGACAACAAAATAATAGATACCATTCGTTCAGGGCCGGTGCCACCATTAGGCAGCTGCCTATCGCGCCAGCCACTGGAGGGCACTGCTACTGTACATCTGTTATAGTAAAACATGAAGGATGTGTTTGAAAGAGAGAGAGTCATCCTTCTACAGTATATTGTGGCGCGCCAGCCATGGCCACCACTAATCCACCACCACTCTAGTCATAGTCACATGCTGCAGGTACTGTGCAGCGCTTGCTGTTAAACTTGAATGGTGGCTGAGCAGTGAGCACTGCATGCTGATGATTCTTGGATCTATCATCCTTTCAACACTTGATGAGATATCAGTCAGCCCCGCCCCCACCCCAGCACTCTCCAGACCCCAGCGGCATCAGGCAGAACTTAATGACAGCAGGCTCAGCACAGTCCCTGCAGCATGGTCTGGTGACACAGACAGAAGAGTCTTTCCGGTTACATTGTAGGTGAGTGCAGCATAGCTAGGGGGTGAAAGGGAGCACAGAGTGGGATTGAGAATAGGATAAAATATAGTGTGTGGGGTAGTACAGTGTGGGGGATTGGTGCGTATGCACGGCGTGGGGGATGGGAGTTAGGGTGTACAGTGTGAAGGATCGGGAGTGGTATACACAGTGTGGGGGATGGGAGTTAGGGTGTACAGTGTGGGGGTGGTAATTATGCACAGTGTCTGGGATGGGGTTGGTATATACCGTGTGGGGGATGGGAGTCATGATGTATAGTGTGGGTGGTATGCACAGTGTGGGGGATCAGGGTGGTATGTACAGTGTGGGGAATGGGAGTAAGGATGTACAGTGTGTGGGATGGCGGTTCTATGCACAGTGTGGGGGATGGGGTGATATGTACAGTTTGGGGGATGGGAGTTAGGATGCACAGTGTGGGGGATGGGGGTGGTATGTACAGTGTTGGGGATGGGGGTGGTATGTACAGTGTGGGGGATAGGCATGGTATGTACAAGTATTGGGGTGGTATGTACAGTGTCTGGGATCAGTAGCAAACGCAGGATTTTCAGAAGGGGGTTTCCAGAGGGGTGGAGCAAAGCACAAAGATGGACACTTAGGTGACCCAGTATATGCCGGGTCAGTTAAAGTATTATAGATAGACCAAATGTTTATAAATAATAATAATAATAATACAAAAAATATATATATATATATATATATACATACATATACATACATACAGGGGTGTCAACAGCAGTGTAGACCCCTGGGCATAGCAATGTATTGGGGCACCTACCGATCCTCCAGAAGTAGGGGTGGGGGAAGCTTTGATGTCCCCGGTTGGTAGGGGGTATTATATCAACCGCTCAGCATGTAGGGCCTGGATCAGTAATTTCCACTAATTACCCCCTTACTGCACAGATGATGGGAAATGGAGTGGGAGAAGGGGGCATGGGCTGAATGAAGGGGCCCTGATACATAACTTCCAGGGTGGTAGAGGATGTTTAATATGCAGAGGAGGAGTGTATAGTGGAGTGGGCTCATTATTCATAATTTTCTGGTGGGAGGACAGCTTGCTTGACTGCAGATATCTCCAGTTTCCGGAAATAGATTTCTTAGATTATAATGGAATTAAAAACTAGAGAATCCCACCTACCAAATGGTATTGGGGACTAGGGGATCAGAGTTCAGGAGGCAGAGCGTGCGGTACTGGATGGGGGTGGTACTGTATGTACTGTATGTACAGTGTCTGGGATGGGTGTGGTATGTACAGTGTGGGGGATGGGAGTTAGGTTGTACAGTGTGGGGGATGGGGGTGGTATGCACAGTGTCTGGGATGGGGGTAGTACTGTATGTACAGTGTCTGGGATGGGTGTGGTATGTACAGTGTGGGTGATGGGAGTTAGGTTGTACGGTGTTGGGGATTGGGGTGGTATGCACAGTGTGGGGGATGGGAGCCACACCAAGAGAAATAAGTGTGCCATACCCTATAGTATATCCGTGCTGATGCTGGATTTCTAGCCCGAATCAAAGTGTTTGCCACTTTCTCTGAAAAACCATTTTTCTTAGGATGGCTGTCTCAAGAGCCATGCCCTCAATGCCAACCGATCCAGACCCATGTGTACACAAGGGCCCTGACTGGGAAGATCCTGCCATAGAGGTAGTTGTATCAGTTTGCTGAGAACTCGAGGAAGCAATGACACTGGAGGAAAGGTATATGGAAGACGAAATCTCCATAGAATGGAAAGAGCATCTGTGAACATTGCTTAAGGATCCCTGGACCCGAACAGGGGAACTTTGTGGTTGTGACGAGTCGTCATGAGACCCATGTCTGGCTCGCCCCATCTTTTGACAATCAATTGGAATACTTCTTCTTTGCGACTTAGAAAGTCTGCCTCCCAATTTAGGGAAGGAATACCGCTGAGATGGCTGGTACATGGCACTCAGCCCACTGAAGGATCTTTGTTACCTCCTTCATGGCTCCTACACTTCTGGTACCGCCCTGGCGATTTATGTACACCCCTGTGGTTGTTTTGTCCGATTGGACTTGGACTGGTCTGCCTTGTAGCAGATTCTGCAACAACTGTAGTGTGTTGAAGACCACTCTCAGCTCCAGAATGTTTATGGACAGGCAGGTTTTTGCTGGGGTCCATCTTCCTTGCAAGGATTCTACTACGGCCCCCCACCATCTCAGACTGGCATCTGTGGTGAGGAGAACCCATTGTGGAATCCAGAAAGGTCAAATCACCATGAGGTGAGCTTTGTTGAGCTACCAGGTAGGGTAGGATGGTAACAATGGTGTGAGACACATGTTGCAATTTTAAGGAGGAAAAAGTGTGGTTTTTAATAACGAAAATGTGTGATTTTTAGACATGCACAATTTTTAGTAATGATAATGTGCACTTTTTTAGATTTTTTTGAAAAGTGCAGAAATGAAAAAAAAAAATGCCGTGGGGTCCTCCTCCTGAGCATAACCAGCCCACGGGCTCATTGAGCCAGACCTGATTTCAAAAATACGGGGGACAAAAAGCATAGAGGGTCCCCCATATTTCTGAAACCAGCACCAGACACTTGGACCGGTCCTAGTTCCAAAAATATGGGAGACGAAATAACTGGGGGTCCCTTGTATTTTGCAGCCAGCTGGCTCTCCCCTGCTGGAGAGTCACCGCTGGAGCCTAGAATGGTAATGTATGCTGGTAAAATTAGTATATGTATTAAAGATATACTTTTCTCTGTGTGTGGGTTATTATTTGAACATTGTTTTACAGGTGAACTACAAGTCCAAGGGGGCCCATTAATGCCTCTCATGCTGGGACTTGTGGTTCACCAAGTCACCATGAGGGGCCCATGGTACTATGTTGAGGTTGATAGGGTCCATTGTATGCATTATTATACATCAATTGGCTTTCTGCTTTATGGATTTTGTATTTGATCCCCAACCTGCCAGTTTATTTTTTCTATAGCCATGAATTTGAGGCCTGTCAATTTGCAGCCATGCTTCACTCAAAATTGGTCTGATACACAGTGCTGAATACCCTCCTGGTGTTCCTAATGTTTCTAATGTGCTGTTCTGGGGGAAACTCCATATTACCTTAACGGCTGCTTATTGGAGAGATAGGAGCAGCAATTACCCCGGAATCCTGCCTGCAACGTGCAAGGCCACCCCACGTGAAACGCCGGAGGCGCCATCGCGGAGATATCTCTGTGCACCCAGCCTTCCCTGTAAGAACGGAGAGGTGGTGAGTCGGGGTTCGGCGGCTTCCCGTGCGCTCGGGTGACCCTGCTAGGACGCGCGGGCTGTGACACTGCTGAGACTGAAGACGGGGCTACTCGGCCACGAGTGACTGGAGGTTGATCCTTGGCGGCTGGCTGAAAAAGCTGCGATAACGGCATACTAGTGTGACCCCCTGCACCCACTATCCCTGGAGGCTGTGTGAAGGAGGGCTTCTGCTGAAACACTATTGCCCTACAGGAAGCCAAGGGAGACTCTGATTATCTCAGAAGCCTGCCTGGTAAATCCTTGGTTTCAAATTTGCCCTGTAGCAGTTACCTATTGCCCCTCACCATTTAACTTGCCCACTACAACCCTCAATATATAGAAAGCTCTGCTAACTTAGACAGACCCGCCCCATTTTGAGACCCAATTTATTGCTGGTGAATACTAGACAAGTTCGGCGAATACCCGAGTCTGCTTGCCTAATCTGACCAACAGAACTGTGACAGTAACAGGCATAATCTGCGACAGATCCAGTTGATGGCCTTTGTAAGATAAAACAAATTATCCCTGCTATTAATAGTGTAATTGGTATATCGAACCTTAGTGTTTCTATTGCCTGTAATCCTTATTTTTCCCTATTCCCTTTCAATACGGGTGTGGTATAATTACCCGACAGTCTGGATTCCGACAGTCATTAGTCAGACGTCAGAATCCCGACTGCACAGCGTGGGGAGTGCAATGAAGCCCCTTGCGGGCTCTCTGCTCTCGCACCTAGCAGTCGGGATTCCGACGTCGGAGTAATGACTGTTGGAATCCTGACTGTCGGGGAGCCGTCCGGCACCCTTCAATACATATTACACTGTCATTGTAAAGATTTATTTTACCATTGTATGCTCAAACCCTTGGAAGATATAACTAGATATAATTGATACTCCACTGCCATCTAGAGGACAAACTGTTAATTTACATCCAGATAATTATCCTGGAATACATACAGTATGACCCTTTTCATGATGTATATTCACAAAGGGCAGTATTCAATGAGGCTGATTCGCCATGTTTTATGGTGATTTTGTGCTATTTTCGTGCTGTACAGCGATTTTTTTGACTAAAACGGTGAATCACCCTATTCAATGACCAGATGGCGAGTACATTTCAAGGTTTTTATCGCCATGATTCACCGAGTAGCAATCGCTATCTTTTTATGGTGAAGTGGAATGTGAACTTTTAAAATAAAGTGTTTTGTTTTTTACATTTGGTGTCAAAAAATCAGGAATTTTATTCTGAGGAGGGGCATGCTATTTTTATTAAAGTGCTGTAAGCACATGAATATATATTTAATAAAAATAAAAAAATAAAAATAAATATATATATATATATATATATATATATAAATTTATTTATTTATTTTACACAGCAGCCAGCAGGGGGCCGGGAGCTGAGCCGCTCATTAGATATTCATATATTCACTGCACCTGATCATTACATATGCACGATCGGGTGTAGTGAATACCCGGTCCCCTGTTGGCTATCCCGGGGGGCTGCCTGGCTCCCGGGGAGCCCACCTCCCCCCCACAAACGTTCTGGGGCTTCCATCTCCCTGCCTGTCGCCGTCCTCAGGCTCCCTGCGGCATCGCCGCAGGAGTTAAAATTCGCTGGTCAGGGGCAGTGAGCCCCTGACTCGTTGAATACTGGAGCCGGCGAGGCTCCGGAACGCGGCGGGCAGTGGTGAATGTGCAGCGAATCCTAAACAGGATTCGCTGCACATCGTCAAAATTCTCATTGAATACTGCCCAAAGAGTTACCAGTGTACTAGGATAGCTTTTAGCCAGAGATGTGAGGACTTCAGACCTACCTACAGTCATTTTTAACTTGCATTTATTGGTATATTAAGAAGTGCTGACATTTGTCACAAATTTCTTGTCCACTCATAGACCCTTTACAGGGCATGAAAAAATTCGGTACTGCTTTCCTAGCACGGCGCCCACGATCTAGATTGTATGTGTGGGGCTGATATCTCAAGCATCTCATGCATCTTATGTGTTTGTGCAACAAGAGGTAGATTGTTCCCTCCGCTGGCGCTCTGATAGGATGGTACCTCCCTTGAAATTGAGGTACGATCCTCTTCTCCCAAAATTATACGACAGCTACCGTATATATATAAATACCATACATCCCTTTGAATACAGCAACGTCCCTCTTCTCCGCCTCTGAAATAGTATACTTCTGTATCGCCAATTTGGGTACCCCTTAATCGGTGGGTGGTCAAAGAGTGATATGGACTCCCCCAAAAAGGAATGCAAAGAAATGGCAAAAATAGTGTGATACCATTTAATAAAATACAGAAGTGAAACAAATAACATATAACAATCAGATAGGTGAATGGGAGAATGGCCTGTTACCCATTGATGTGGAGAACATGGATGGCAATCCAGTCCTCAAAGATGGCAAAAGAGGATAACGGTGAACCCGGGATAATCACCGTCAGACGTCCACAACAGCAGGCACAGAGTCCAATAGGTCCAAACATACTATCCACATAAAGAAAGGAATCCCAGCTCCAAGTGCTTTCGACCTCCACTGAGGTCTTTTTCACTCTTCTTGAAAAAGACCTCAGTGGAGGTCGAAAGCGCTTGGAGCTGGGATATAGTGTGGCAAGCGCAGCGAGCCACCAAGCCCGAAACGTGGCGTGCACAGCGAGCCCCACGAGGGGACGCGTAATACATGTGAAGTAGTCCACGTCCCCTCGTGGGGCTCGCTGCGCTCGCCGCGCTTCGGGCTCGGTGGCTCGCTGCACTCGCCACACTATATAGAATCAACTCCACGCCGACGTGGATAGTGGGGGTATGAAAAGGTCGGAGGACGCGTACCGCCGCCACTCGCGGGCTTGCTGCGCTCGCCACGCTTCAGGTCGGCGTTGATAGTGCTGGTGGCGTTAACAATGGTTATTGGGGGATCATGATTTTTGATCTCATGGATCTCATGCATCTTATGGATGCATAAGATCCATGAGATGCATAAGATGAGATCCATACGATTAAAAAATCGTTTCAATTGTATTGATTGTATGCCTTAAGTAAGACATACAATCAGTGAGATGGGCGCCGTGCTAGGAAAGCAGTACTAAAAATTCTTAAACAAAACAACCCCATTACCTCAAAGAATGACAAAACACAATAAAAATACTCAAAAATCACAACAATTGAAAAATCCACTTGCACAAAATATATCCACTTCTGACACGGCTCACTCTCCTCAGGGGTCAATAGGTCCAGATTCCCCAGTATCCGCATCCTCTCTACAGATTCTATACAACTATCTATAGACAAAAAAATTGAATTAATTAAATCTTCTATTAACACCATCTTGGCTAAAGTAGAGGGGAATGCTAAACGTGTCAATAAGCTCGAGCTGCGCACAAGTGATGCTGAAGATGCCATTGTAACTCTACAAAACTCTACTGACTCCATTGCAAAAGCAGTGGAAGAAATGGCAACTAAAATTGATGAGCTTGAAAACAGAAAG
The DNA here is from genome assembly GCF_055691185.1 of Crinia signifera. Classification (NCBI taxonomy): domain Eukaryota; kingdom Metazoa; phylum Chordata; class Amphibia; order Anura; family Myobatrachidae; genus Crinia; species Crinia signifera. The sequence continues at coordinate 97,864,853 of NC_139219.1, forward strand.
AGAAGAAACAATTTAAGATTTGTGGGCATACCCGAATCTATTAAAGAGACAGATCTTGTGGATCTCTTAAGTGTAGACCTCATTAACGCTCTTCAAGTTCCCACAACTTCAGGCACAGTCCAGATTGAACGCTTCCATAGAATTGGTCCATAGCGCAGTTCGGGTTCTGCAACACCAAGAAAACATACGAAGAGCTTACGGCAAAACTAGCACTCTGAAAATTAGAGACTTTACTATACTAATTTTTCAAGATTTTTCCATGGCGGTATCTCTCAAATGTAAGGAATTTAGCCCAATCTGTAAACTTTTATATGACAAGAGACTTACATTTGCCCTCTTATATCCAGCAAAATTGAAAGTTTTCTTGAATGGAAAACAGGTGATCTTTAACACTCCTCAAGAGGCCAAGTCTCACCCTGCTCTGTCATTTTCCTCTGCTGAAAACCAAACGCAATCTCCTAATGGCTGAAATTACACATATCTCATTGTTAATTGATGTATAGTTACTAGGTGATATGACAAGAATCCATGGATTCACTGGTTGTCCCATAATAAGTTGTATTTCTTTTTTGGGTTATTTCTGTATATTACTAAGATATAGAAAAATACAAGTCTATTATGACACCTACTGTTTAGGTGTCCTCAATTTCCGGCGTTTATAATTGTTATTTAAATGGTGCAACACAATGTGCGATTTTTGGTTAAAAATGGCGAACCCCTTCTTTGGGGGGTCCACACTCCCCCAGGACCCCTGCCCATGCTGACCGGTCAAGGGGTGAATGCTTTGGCCGGGGGGACTTGTATAAAAAGTCTCCCCCCTGCTGTGCGGGGACTTGTATAAAAAGTCTCCCCCCTGCTGGCTGGTTGGGCCCAGTGCTGGTTCTTGAAATACGGGGGAATCCTTGTCATTTTGTCCACCATATTTTGGGAACCAGGACCGGCCCTTGAGCCTGGTGCTGATTTTATAAAATCCAGGGAACCCCAACTTGTTTGTCCCTGTGATTTTATGAAACCAGGACCGGCTCTTTCAGCCCAGGGCTGGTTATGTTCAGGAGGGGGGACCCCACACTGTTTTTTTTCCTTTTTTAACCCTTCAAATTCGCCAGCCAGAACCTGGTCTAATTTTTTGTTGTTGCGATTTTTGGTAACCTTTACCAAAAATTGCACCCTATTACATGTGCGAGTTAGATGCTTTCCAATGGGAAAACATCTGGATGCGAATTGAAGTATGACTAAAAATCGCCACTTCAAAATGTGCGAATGATTCTATTGGCCGCCTAGCGGCCAATCAGGAGCCGAGAAAGTCGGCTCCTGATTGGCCGCTAGGCGGCCAATAGAATCATTCGGAGGAGAGGCGCAGAAGATGAAACATCTGCGTCTCTCCTCAGTCCATCCCGGGGTACCGGCAAGAACAGTCCGGTTTTTGTTATTTTCTGAAGACCAGAACTACATCGGACAGAAGAGGACGTGATATTCACCGGAGGACCTTGGTAAGTTGGATTTCCTTCCACAGGTACCCCTATGGATTTCTTCGGATCCTGGACCCCAGACTCTGCAGCCCTGGAGACCCAGGAACCAAGGCCCTGGACTCTGCAGCCCTGGACCATGGAGGCCTGGACCCAGGAGCTCTGGACCCAGGGACCTACCGACGGGATCAAGATAGGTAAGTATCAGTATGTGTGGGCTTTGGATGTATTACATAGAAACATAGAATTTATTAAAGTTTTATTTTTTCATGTGTCAGTGTGTGTTTATTTTACTATTTTTAATACTGTGGAACTACAAGTGCCCTGCATGCTGGGACTTGTGGTTCTCCAAGTCCCAGCTTGCGGGGGAGGCTTGCTGGGACTCATAGTTCCACATTATTAAACAATAGTTTATTCTTTTTTTTACACTGAATCAGGGCCCCTGACCAGGCTGACTGGTCAGTAGGGTGATGTTTTGGCCACGGGAACTTATATAATATGTGTCCTCCGGCTGTGACATTACCCTGCTGGCTGGTTTGGCCTGAGGCTGGTTCCTAAAATACGGGGGACCCCTAGTCACTTTCTCCCCCGTATTTTGGGAACCGGACCTGGAGCCTGGGGCTGGTTGTAAAAATCGGGGAACCCTTATTTGACGGGTTTCCTGATTTTTTATTACCAGCCCCGGCTCTTTTAGCCTGGTGCTGGTTACGGCTGTGGGAGGGACCCCACGCCGTTTTTTTTAATTATTATTTATTTATCTATTTTTTACACACTGAAGCCTGCACGGATCTGATTGATCCGTGCAGGCTAAAGCCAAATACGACAGGAAAATAAAGTGTATTTTCCTGCCGTATTTGGCTGTTTTACGCCAATTAGCGGCCGTATTGAAAATCAGGACGAGATGTTTGGGGGGGTGATAGCCGGAAGTGGCGCATGAGATATTCTGGCCGCGGTGAGATATTCCCTGATGGCTCCACACAACTGGATGCAGCAGAGCACGTACCTGGGTACCTGAAAAGTTTTTAAATCTGAGTACCGTTTCTGCAGGATAACTTCTGATAATGTTGTCTTTCCATTACTGCATTTATGTGTTACAATGTAAGACATACTAAAAAGAAAAATGCATGTATGTCATGAACATACAGATGGAGCGCCTCTCTTCGTTGGCCGGGGATCACCAGAATGTCCTCGCTGGCGATCGCCAGCACAGAGGTGCTCCAATTGACTGGGACACGCGTGTGTCTCACACATACGTGCGTCCCAGTTTCAGGCTGGTGGGCGCTGCGGGTCCTGGCCCATCTCTGCTTCAGGGAGATGGGCATGGATAGAGGGGCACCGGGGGAGGTGGCGGGGATCCGGTGGGAGCTCCGTAGTCACGGGGCATGCAAGCTTCTGGCAGGAGTCAGCCACTGGCGGGGGCTGGCTATACTATCGCCAGCCCCTGCAAGAATGAGGCCGTCTCCATCTGTATTATCGTGCCTCTTTTTTTCAGGTAGGCCTTCTCCACAAATTAATTGTGATGTCAACATCTTAGCCAGCTACATCTCTGCACTACTGTAAGATCATCTTTGCTACAGCATATACGAAAGGTGGATGGCAGGAGCAGCTACCCACAACAGGTAAGGAGGCGCAATAATATTTTCCTGGCATACATGCATATATATGAAATATGTATGTTTGCTATAGACCCTCTTCCTTATGTTATGTTTATATCTTGATGAATTTAGGTTCTCATTATTTTATGTGGACAACGAGCCAAATCAGGACTGATATCTGTGCAGTTGATATCAGTGATATCTCATGCATTGCTTTTTTATTGAATGGCAACAATGCTTATTTTCTACAAAAGTAGGTAAAAAATAATAATTTTCAGCTACTTTTGAAGAAATTAAGTGATAATACATAGGCCTCAATATACCACTTTCACTGGCGCATGAGATGTTCTGGCCGCGCTGAGGTGCTTGTGGGGTTAAAGCTGGAACCTACGAATGTGATGTTCTGGCCACTGCGAGGTGCATGGGGGTGAAAGCCAGAACCAGAAAATGAGATGTTTCCTATGCGGCGAGCTGCATGGGGGTGAACTTCTCTGACAGTTCCTCATAACTAGATGCAGCATATTGCATCCCTGGGGACCTGCAAAGTTTTGTAAAACTGGGTTCCGGGTCTGCATTTTAGCAATCACGGGGCAGGGGCTGATAAGGATAACTTGTGTTATTTTTACATTACTGCATTTATGTGTGTTACGATATACTAACATCTCCGATGCCTTGACACTAAGTTATGGGACCAATTGTACATTTACAAATGCGTAGCATGCCTATTACTAATTTGGAATGCACCCGAAACTTCAGCGTTCCACGCGGAACCAACAGATTAAATTTGCATCCTCCAATTACGTTCCGGGGACTCCGGACTTCCAATCACAGTGATCATCACATCCGGAAGCTCCGCTTTCCACACAAGACCAATGGAGGTAGGTTACTTCCGCTGTTTCACTACTTAATTTATGCGTGTCTGCCAGTGCTGATTGTGTGTTTCCTTTTGGAAACAGATATCACCAGGGGATCCCTGTGATGAAAATTTCTATCTATACATACACCTCCGGACCAGAAGTTGGGCTTGTTGCAATGAAAACGGTGGTTCTAAAATTTTACATTTTTATTATTTTGACTACTTCTGTCGGCTGTGTTGTGTTATGGCATGTACTTTTTTTTAACTTTGTTGTTTATTTTATTCATTGTGCATACGCAGGGTGAGTGCACCCACTGTGAATAGTTGTATAGCTGGGTGCACACACCCAGGACAGTACGTGGGGAGGCGAGGGGCGTGCGGTGGCTGGCGGCTCCATTAACATATGGGAACGCCCAGCGTTTTATGGGCACTTCCATATGAACGCTGGGTGCCCTCATGCTAATGAGGCCATGACGCGGGTACAGGGAACAGGCAGCTGACATCACCGGATGTCAGCTGTCCGCCCACTTCCTTCAGAACGTGAACGCATATGTAAGGGTGCCTCAGAGCGACCTTACATATGCATGCACATTCCACATTATTCGATGGTCGGCGACCATCGAAAGATGTGGCTGTTCCCCCTGGCCTGCGAATGGATGTTACTGTGTAACATCCACTCGCATGTCATGCGAGTGAGTCACGCTTGTGAATGAGTTGCGGCAGCCAACCATCACAAGGATGCAAATTCGCTTCCCAGCGAATCAACCAGAATAACCTCATAAGTGTGTTTTTCCTCATGACACGGAGGAAGCTGCGCCCATCCACAGGTAAGCGGGTCCCCCTGAGGACGGCTAGCCGTTCGCGGTGCACACCGCTAGCAGCATATGTCACCAGGGCGTGGTGCAGCCCGGTGACCCTGGCAGTGGTACCCAGTCGTTTCTGCGTGGCCACTAGACCACCAGGGTGCCGCGCTGTGGAGCGCCATTTTGGCGCAGGACACTGTTGGTTTCAGGGGAGGCGGGCCTGATCCACAGCTCCCCGCCTCCACTCTCAGAGCGGGCACAGTCACTGTTTCCCGCCTGAGCTCAGCTTCTCCACGCCCACGCAGCGTACAGTAAGCGCCATTACGGGACTTCACTGTGGGAGAAGCGCACCAGGTTTTCCTGCTCCTCTACACGCTACAGGACCAGTTTTTCAGCAGCCCTCTGTACCACACTATATTAGCGCTGGTCAGAGAGTATTGTGTCTTGTTCTCTCTCCCATCTGAATACTTCTTTCTGTGGCAGAGGGTGATAGTATACACTGTGTTTTCATTGCATTAGTGTGTTTAAAGATTCTGTGAGGTATGTCACAGAAACCTCCCAAAGCTAAGCCTGTCAGGGAAGCTCCTAAGCTGCATGCGTACACATGTACAAAATGTAAGGAAAATTATTCCTCTGTGCAGGACCAGGCTGGTTTGTGTGAGCGCTGCTCTGCACAAGACTCTCCTGGGGGCCCTTCAGGTCCACAGGCAGTGGAGCCCAGTTGGGCTTCCACTCTTTCATCTGCTAAGAAGGAGTTAGCTTCACAGTTAGCTGCATCCAGGGAGTCCGCTCAGCAACCCCCACAGGCACAACCCGCTGTTATTCCTGAACCTGCCTGGGTGCAGGGTTTCTCCTCCACCATTCAGGATTTGGTTCAGGTGTCGGCATCCTTACAGTCAGGTTTGAGGGCCCCACCTAAGCGCAGAGCTCAGGCTCCAGTGGTAGCCCATCACTCAGACTCTGGGGACGACACAGGTGACCAGGACATGGTCGACACAGATGATGATGTCGACATAGAGGAACCTGATAAAGAGGAAAGAATGACCCAGACCAGGGTGGATTCTTTAGTCAAAGCTGTTAGATTGTCCCTTAACATAGAGGACTCACACGCCTCAGCTCCTGACGCCCTTCACTTCAAAAAGAAGAAGAAGGAATTAGCCATCTTCCCTTCAAATTCAGATTTAGAGGAAGTTTTGTCAGAGGCATGGCAACACCCAAACAAAAAGTTTCTGGTGTCCAAACGTCTAATTTCTTTCTTCCCATTTGCGCAGGCAGACCGTCAGAAGTGGGAGACTCCCCCACAGGTAGATGCCCATGTGGCTCGCCTGGTAAAGGCAACCACTCTTCCCATACCTACAGTGGCTTCTCTTAAAGATCCCACTGATAGGAAGATTGAACACTGCCTCAAGGCAGTATTCACCAATGCAGGAGTCTCAGCCAGACCGGCCATGGCCTCGGCATGGGTTGCAAAGGCAATAGGCGCATGGGCAGACAGCCTGCAGGATCAAATTACCTCAGGTACCCGTCGCTCTGAACTTTTGTCCACAGTGGACCTAATCAGAGAGAGCGCCACATATTTAGAAGAGGCAGCAGTGGATGCAGCGGCGTTATCATCTAAGATTTCAGCCTCATCAGTAGCAGCTCGGCGAGCTCTCTGGCTGCGTACATGGAATGCAGATTCCGAGTCAAAAAGGGCCCTAGAGGCATTGCCATTCACAGGCGAGGTCCTTTTTGGCCCCGAGCTGGACAAAATTGTAACCACAATAGCCACTTCCAAAACGGCTTTTTTGCCTTCTGCACCAACAAAGCCTAGATCCCAGTCCTTTCGGTCCTTCCGACCTCAGGGGAGGCCTAGGGGACAGCCCTCATCAAGAACTCAGCCCTCCGCAAAGCGCTCATCGGCCTCCAAACCAAAACAGTCATGGGCAGGACGCCGTCAGGCCCCTAAGCAGGCAGACAAGCCAGCAGCATGAGGGGGGGGGGCGGCTCACCAGGTCATACCGGTGGGCGGTCGCCTGTTGTCATTTGCCGAGATTTGGCAGGCCACAACCAGGTGGGTGAACACCATAATAGCTCAGGGATACTGAGGTGGGTGAACACCATAATAGCTCAGGGATACTCCCTCTCCTTTCAGGGTCGCCCTCCAACTCGGTTCTTCACAACAGGCACCCCTCTAGAACCGGAGAAAGCAAGGGCATTATCCGGCTCTGTAAGCTCCCTGCTAACAGCAGGGGTGATCATCCAGGTCCCGCCTTCTCAGCGAGGGACAGGTTTCTACTCAAGCCTGTTCCTGGTAGGGAAGCCGGACGGATCTTACAGACCCATCCTCAATCTAAAGGGGCTAAACGAACATCTCAAAGTACCCAGGTTCAGGATGGAGTCTCTCAGGTCCATCCTTCAGGCCCTGGAGCCAGGGGACTTCCTAGCATCCCTGGACATCCAGGATGCTTACCTGCATGTGCCGATAAGGGCAGACAGCCAATGCTTCCTCCGTTTCGCAATCAAGAACTGCCACTACCAGTTCGTAGCACTGCCTTTCGGATTATCAACAGCTCCGAGGATCTTTACAAAGATCATGGCTGTAATGGCAGCAGCACTCAGGACCCAGGGAGTACGTCTGTTGCCATATCTGGACGACCTCCTGATCTTAGCCCAGTCGCAAGAAACACTCCAGAGGCATCTCAAGCTCACAGTGTCCCTCCTTCAGAGGCACGGGTGGCTCATAAACTGGAGGAAGTCCACCACCACCCCATCTCAAAGGATGGTGCACCTGGGAGCCTTGATAGACACCAGGGCCCAAAAGGTCTTCCTACCGGAGGACAAAAGAGTGGCTCTAAGAGATCTTCTACAGCTCTTTCTGAAGCAGCGCAGGGTTTCAGTGCATCAATGCATGAAGGTCCTAGGAAAACTGGTGTCATGTTTCGACATGGCAGAATTTGCCCAGTTCCACTCCCGTCAGCTCCAGAGGGAAATGCTAGGCCACTGGAACCGCTCCAGAACAAACCTGAAAGCACAGACCTTTGTTCTGTCCAGGCAGACCCGCCTATCTCTGAGTTGGTGGATTATTCCTCACAACCTGCAAAAAGGGCGCCAGTTTGTCATCCCCCAGTGGATGATCTTGACAACGGACGCCAGCCTCAGAGGTTGGGGGGCGGTATTGGCAGAGCACTCCTTCCAGGGACGATGGTCAGGGGAAGAAGCAAAACTCCCTATAAACATCCTAGAACTAAGGGCGATCCTCAGGGCTCTACAGAGTGCAGGACCACTGGTTCACTCCAGACCAGTGAAGATTCAATCAGACAATGCCACAGTGGTGGCATATGTCAACCACCAGGGAGGGACCAGGAGTTCAGCCGCAATGAGGGAGGTATCCTCGATTCTCAGTTGGGCAGAGCGCCACCTGATGGCCTTATCAGCGGTCCACATTCCCGGGGTCCAGAACTGGGAGGCCGACTTTTTAAGTCGGCAGGACATCCAGTCAGGAGAATGGGCTCTCCACGAAGAAGTCTTCCAGGAACTGGTCGCCAGGTGGGGGCTCCCACAAATAGATCTCATGGCCTCAAGATCAAACAAAAAGCTCCAGTGTTACGGGACTCGCACCAGAGATCCACAAGCTTACCTAGTGGATGCGCTCTCAGCCCCATGGCCATTCTCCCTAGTCTACATATTCCCTCCAGTAGCCCTTCTTCCGAGAGTCATCAGGCGCCTCAAGCAGGAACAAGCCACAGCAATCCTTCTGGCTCCGAATTGGCCTCAAAGGGCTTGGTACACAGACCTTCAGGAGATGTCCATTCAACCTCCTTGGCTTCTACCAGCTCGTCCAGACTTGCTGTCACAGGGACCATGCCTTCACCCCAACCTGCACAGCCTCTCCTTGACGGCGTGGCTCTTGAGACGGAGATTCTAAGAGCAAAAGGGTTTTCCTTACCGGTCATTAAAACTATGATCGCTGCAAGAAAGCCAGCCTCCTCCAGAGGGTTTGGAGTGCTTTTTTCGGCTGGTGTGCAGAAAGAAAGCTCCCTCCGCGGGAATTTAGCTTAGCCAGAATCCTGGGCTTTTTGCAAACAGGCCTCGATTTAGGCCTCAAGCTATCTTCTCTAAAGGTTCAGGTGTCGGCCCTTTCGATTTCTGTTCCAGAGGAAACTGGCCACACGGATGGCGGTCCGTACATTCCTGCAGGGGGTCCTCCACATTCAGCCCCCCTTTACACCTCCAATCCAACCTTGGGACCTAACCGTGGTTTTATCGGCTCTCCAACACCCTCCGTTTGAACCTCTTGAATCAATAGATCTCAGATGGTTGACATGGAAGGTTGTCTTTTTGTTAGCAATAGCCTCGGCTAGGCGAGTTTCAGACCTGTCAGCCTTGTCCCACGCTTCACCATATTTAGTGTTCCATCCGGACAGGGCAGTTTTGCGAACTCGTAAGGAGTTCCTACCAAAAGTTGTGTCCAAGTTCCATATTAATCAGGACATTGTTGTACCTGCGTTTTCCACGTTGGAAGACGCTTTGGAGCCAATTTCTCTAGATGTTGTGAGATCTCTGAAAGTTTATGTTTCCAGAACACAAAGCATTCGTAAGACTGAGACGTTGTTTGTCTTATATGATGCTAACAAGCGAGGTTGGCCTGCAACAAAGCAGACGTTGGCTCGCTGGCTGCGGTTAACAATTAAGCAGGCTTATTTATCTTCAAATAAGCCAGTCCCTTCTTCCATCAGGGCCCACTCCACCCGTTCGGTTGGGGCTAGTTGGGCAGCTCACCAGGGAGCCTCTGCAGAACAGTTGTGTCGCGCGGCCACTTGGTCTTCACCGCATACTTTTATCAAATTTTACCAATTTGACACGTTCGCCTCGGCAGATTCTGCCTTTGGGCGCCGTGTCCTCAGTGCAGCTCAGGTGCGTCCCCTCCCGTAAAGGGACAGCTTTGGGACGTCCCACTGTCCCAGTGACCACCATTGGTATGATAGAAAAAAGGGGATTTTGGTCCTACCTGTAAAATCCTTTTTTCTGAATCCATGGTGGACACTGGGCGCCCACCCTTACGCACTAACCTGCAATGAGTGGGTATATACTTCACTCTCTGGAACCTTCCACTTCCATCTGGCAGCTAGGTTTCCTTTTCTCTTCCTCTTCCTGTTCCTTGCGGATAAGCTGTTGAACAAACTGAAGCCTGTAGGGGGCGTGGAGGAGGAGGAGCCTGGGCTGCACGAAAAGATTGTCAATCTTCTTGGTGCCTGTAGCTGAAGCTCCACCCACACCCACTGTCCCAGTGTCCACCATGGATTCAGAAAAAAGGATTTTACAGGTAGGACCAAAATCCCCTTATATACTGTATGCTTTGATATTGATTGTCAGTTTTTATCTTGGCTTTATTTACCTGCTTAGAATATCTGCCACATATTTCAACATTGTAAAGGACATTTGGATGATTTTTTATTGTAATAAATGTGGATCTTATCTGGAAGCTTGAAAAAGTTTTTTGTACACAAGGTGGGTTATTCTGATTCACTCCTTCTGGCAAATTCCTTTTTAGATAGACAAAACCATATGCACTGCAGGGGGGCCAGGGGCGGAACTACTGGCGGTGCAGATGGTGCAGTGCACCGGGGCCCAAGCCAGTTTATGGGGCCTGCTGCAGCGCTGCCGTCTGCACCGTCCGATTTTTTAACTAAAATTCAGTGCCCCCTAAGCCCCAAGCCCACCTGCCACAGACTTTGGGGATGCTGCGCGCTGATCAGATCTCTGTTGTAGATCCGCGGCAGTGTGGGCTGTGACGGCTGACTTCTGAACTCTCTGTGATTGTGCAGCCTGTGCCAGGACTGCGCAGGCTTCAGGACGGAGAACAGAGCCAGAAACCAGCCAACCGCTCACCGCAGCTAACCTCCTCGTGCCTGGCTCCCACGATGTGAGAACTAAGGTCCAAGACCAGCAAATATAAAGGAGGTAATGTGGTATATGAAAAAAGGGGGCAAGGATGGTGTTATGGGATGTGTGCAGGAATGTCAGGGACTGTCAGTGGCTACCAGATGGTCATAGTGGGGTTGTTGTGACATGTGTATGGGGACAGTCAGTGGAAGTAGTGTGTAATGAAAGTAGAGGATTGTGGAGCATACAGTATGTGGGACGAACAGGGGAACTAGTGTGTTTTGAGAGTAAAGGATTCTAGGGTGTCTGTGGCCAGGATAGAGGGTTATTATGGGGTGTATTTTTGGGGACAGGAACTGAAGTGCAGGATGTGTTGGGGGTAGCGGTATATAGAGTGTTTGTAGGAGATGGGGGAATGTGGTATGTTGGGGGTATGGGGTGCATGTGGGAAGACATGGGTAGTAGTAGTAGTGTGTGGGTGGACAGGGGGAGTAGTGTAAGGGTATAGGGGAATGGTGATAGCTTTTAGGGGGTGTATGTGGGCTGTGCAGCAGTGACAAAGGGGGCAGGGAAGTGCAGGGGTAATGGGCGTAGAGGTGCAGTGGGACGGAGAGGTTCAATGGTGACAGAGAGGTAATGGGGATGGAGAGGTGGAAGGAGTGAGAGATTCAGGGGAGGAGAGGTGGAGGGAGTCAGAGATTCAGGGGTGATGGGGGTGGACAGGTGGAGGGAGAAAGATGCATGGGTGATGGTTATGGACTGATGGCCACTCACTGCCCACCGCCATGGCTCTCTGTGGTGTGCGTTAAGCTCCTTGGCTGCTTAGTGGCTTAAACCAGCACTGATGGACATTTGAAATATGGTTCCTGTCTATCAGACCTCACGGACTGGCAGCCAGAGTTATCGATTGGCTGACGGACCGCAAGCTCTAATTGGCTCACTATCCTGCGCCATATTTAAAATGTCTGTCAGTGATTGTATGAGCCACTCAGCAGCATAGGAGCTGAGCGCACACCACACAGGGACGTGGTGATGAGGTCTCTCCTCCCCTCTTATATGGCACTAATATGGGAAGTTTTTAAGGGGCACTACTGAGGGAATTATGGGGTAGATTTATGAAGCAGTGATAAGGGAGGAGAAGTGATACAGTGCCTGGTAATGTATCACCGGCCAATCAGCTCCTATTTAAACTCAGCCTGTAACTTAACAGTCAGAAGCTGATTGACCAGTGATAAAGTACCATGCACATTATCACTTCTCCTCCCTTATCACTGCTTCATAAATCTACCCCTCTGTGTAACATACTGGCGGGCATAAAATGTAATGGACTTTATGTGTGTGGCATAATGTGTAATGGGCATTATGGTGTGTGTATCTTAATTTGTAATGGGCAATATGGTGTGCGGCAATGTGTAATGGGCAATACGGTGTCCGGTAATGTATAAGGGGCACTGCGGTGTGTGGCAATGTGTAATGGCCATTACAGTGTGCGGTAATGCCCATTATAATGTGAAACAATATGTAATAGGCATTATGGTGATTATGGTGTGCGGCATTATGTGTAATGGGCACTACAGTGTGACAATGTGTAATTGGCATTTACAGTGTATGACAATGTGTAATGGGCATTAGGGTGTACTTAATCCTGGCGCAGTGTGTCTAAGGGGATATTTCAGATTGCTATCCCCGGTCAGACCCGTATTTTGATCCTGGGTCCAACCCTTTCACACTAAACCCATGTCGCCCATTATACACAGTTGGTCCTTTTACATCGCACATCGACCCGGCAATAACTCGGGCTCTACCTGGCGCAAAGAGTTCAAGTGGCACTATTATGTGGTGTAATGTGAGTGTAATTGGGGGGGCCCGAAGCATATTTTTGCACCTGGGCCCACAGCTTCCTAGTTCCGCCTCTGAGGGGGGCAGATGTAAAATATGCAGAGAGAGAGTTAGATTTGGGTGTGGTTTTACTCAAAATGAGATCTATATTGCAGTGTAAAAATAAAGCAGTCAGTATTTCCCCTGCACAGAAACAAAATAACTGACCCAAATCTAATTCTCTCTGCACATTTTACATCTGCCCCCCCTGCAGTGCACGTGGTTTTGGCCATCTAAGAAGGAATGAACCAGAATAACCCCAAGGAGTGAAAAGGTCTTTTTGCAACTACATTGGGATATTTAAAGAAATCGCTACAGTACATGTGGAGAACCTCATTATGCAGTGATTATTTACTGAGTAACACCTTTTCTGAATGGAGATATATCGGGGTTACTAAAAGAAACTGCTCCTGTCTTGTCCTACTATTTATGTGGTGAGTGAGGTACACTACTAGTTCCCCAACTGTGAATGGAGAAATATAGGAGTTACTAAAAGAAACTGCTACAAGTGTTGTCCCACTATATGTGTGGTGAGTGAGGTACATAACTAGTTCCTGAACTGTGAATCTGGCTTGCAAAAAGAAACCTTTATACACAGTGGCCCTTATTCTGGTCTATGTGCACCCCTGCAAATTCACATGGGTGCGTGATATTTTTGAACTGCGCATAACCATTTCTGCTCATGTACATGCGCTGTGTGCGAGCGGCCATGGCGAACAGATTTTTTGCCGGGTGCTCGCACACAAGACTCCAAGTGGGGGGCACGGGGAGGCGGGCTATGGGATGTGGCCATGGGTACACCCAGTGACACGGGTACCGGGGGCAGGCAGCTGACATCAGTGGATGTCAGCTGCCCAATATGTTCCCCACAAGAACACACGCAAAGCTAAGTCATCTGAGTGTCTTAGTTTTGCGTGTACATACCACATCATTCGATGGTCGGCGTGCGGGGATCACAGCGTGCGTGCAGGGGGGCTGCACTGCAGGCAGAGGTCGCAGTGCTGCGTGTCAACCAGAATAACCCCCAGTGTTTACAATTTAAGTAAATTAGTCACATACAGCGTTTTCCCTTATGTTACAGAAATCATTTAATCTATATAAATTGATCCTTGTTTGATATGTTAGAACACATTGGAGGCCTCTCTGCTTTTTTGTTCTATACTTCTTGCTGCTGAGCTGCTCTTTGATGGATATCTATAAGTATTAGACCAGTGGTTCCCAAACTGTGTGCCTAGGCACCCTGGGGTGCCTCAGGACACTTGCATGGGTGCCTTGAGTTGATGGACCAGGATCAATTCTTATATTATTTATGGTCAATGTACCAGGCAAAACCAGTGCTTGTGGCTGCCAATCATAATCTATGTGGACTAACAGAAGCAAATCCTGTCCCTCACCACATAACTGAGGCATATAAACACAATGCACTTAATTTAATATTTTTTTTTCTGATAAGAAGCATTTGGCCTAGGGGTGCCTTGAAAATATTTTGATGCTCTAGGGCAGGCATGTCCAACGTTGGCCCTCCAGATGTTGTGAAACTACAAATCCCAGCATGCTTTGCCACAGTTTTGCTATTAGAGAATGCTAAAACTATTGTAAAGCATGCTGGGATGTGTAGTTTCACAACATCTGGAGGGCCAACGTTGGACATGCCTGCTCTAGGGCGCCGTGATTCAAAAAAGTTTGGGAACCCCTGTATTAGACATTTCAGATCGACCATAAAGAAACCGTTACATGAGTTGTGGTATTCTCATCATTCAGTTATTCTGAAGTCTAGATACTGGTATCCACTATATTTCATAAAATATTCAGGGGTCCTAAAAGAAACCATTATAGGAATATACATCTATTTTGTGAGTTGGGGTACTCCTACTGCTTGAACCTTTCTTTGGTTAAAAAGATACCTCGATATATGCAAAAAAACAGAGGTTGTAAATTGGAATTGATACCAAAATGGCATCGACCAATTCACATTCCTGGCGCTCCAATAATGAGAAAAAAATATATATAGGGTTAAGGTGTTCTGTGGTCTACACCAATTGAATATCTAACCAGCTGCTGCACATGTTGGATGAGCTAGCCCAGCTCATAAAGGGTGGACAACAGGTGGGGGGGTTTCAACACAATTGCGCTGCTGGGTATAATGTAAAGAAAACTCTGAGTTCAGTTCAGGTTCGACCAGAAAGAAATGATACTGGACACGCTTGTAAATTGTATTATTTTATAAATGTAAAAAGGATAAACACATATACATATACAATAAAACTAAAACATGAATATATAAAAACATATAAGGTCATAGAGGGTTAGATCCCCTGAGAAAAACACCATTGAATATCATTGCCTCCACCAGCTCCCGCCATGCTGCCCCCTGGCCACTGCTGGTCCCGGGCTCCGGATGGAGGCGGATACCGGGGAGGCTGCTGCCCGGGGCGGGAGCACCGGACTGTGAGGCCGCGGCTTCAAGATGGTTCTGGTCGAACCTGAACTGAACTCAGAGTTTTCTTTACATTATACCTCGATATATGTCTCACTATACCACCTTTGGTGGGTGAGGTACATTGTGGATAATATAATTAAATACACATCGCGTTATTTTTATTTTGAAACAAAGCTACACATTGGTGTTTTATTGATTCTTTTTTCACATATTTTGGCGCATCACTCAATCGCTGTATGAAATTTTCGATCCACTGAGAGAGCACCATTGGCCGACGAAAGAATCCACTATGTGCTTGAAACTCTCCTAACTTACCGTGAGTTGGGTACGCCCTTCATCATCACTTAACCTTGTCTTTCCCACATATAATAATAATTTGAAGACATCCTTTATAATCTATTACTTTTTGTGTTTTATGTTTCATACACAAATTGACGGGGTGGAACCATGCTTGAGAAACTCAGTTTGGAGTTGGACCCAGCATTTTGGTGGAAAAGGGGTATAACTGATACAAGTAAAGCAAGTTTTCTTTATATAGCGCAAGTTCTCCAACAGGACTCGAGGCGCTTTACAGTAATCAAAACAGTGCACTTGGATTTGGGTAGTACAGCAATAGATAAGTCACACAGACATAAAAGAAAGCCTTAAGAGCACAGTAGGTACTATGTAGTGTTGGTGTAGGCATTTTGGATGATAATCTCCATGAGTTGTATATTTCACCCTAACAAGGTAGCAGGTGAGGTAGCCATTCTAGGCGCACTGAATAGGATTACCCTGGGTTGAATAGCTGGGTCCCAAAAAGACTGTAAGGTCCATGTATTTCTCATCCCATCCACAAGTGTACCAGATGAGGCAGCCATGTTGGGTGCACTATGAATATTACACTGTAGGAGGTGAGCCATATATGGACTCAATGCAGATATGGGAAAGCGGATGCATGTATAGTAGTATTATATACAGTGTATGTAAACATCCATGTGAAGCATATCCCACCAGCAGAGGAGCTATCCGAGGCAAACTTCTGGGGTGCACTGCATAGGTCACTGCTGGCAGGGTGTACAACCTGTGGAGGTATACATTACAGGAAAAGCACACTGTGAGGTGGAAGTACACTGTTGGAGGGGGGGGGGCATTATAAAAACAGCTTTACAGGGGACCATGAAAGGGGAATAATTTGGCAATCATTCTTTTGTCATGAATGTCCTGGTCTCATGGGACCAGTACAGGGGGGTGTTAGAAAGTTGGGTAGGCATGTCCAAACTGTGGCCCTCCAGCTGTTGTGAAACTACACCTCCCAGCATGCCTTGCCATAGTTTTAGCATTCCCTAATAGCAAAAGTATGGCAAGGCATGATGGGACCTGTAGTTTCACAAAAGCTGGAGGGCCATTGTTTGGACATGCCTGAAGTAGGGAGCAAATTCAAGTACACTGAAAGTGATGCTACATAGGCTGGCCCTGGTGCTTACCTCCCACGGCCCCAACTCACCATGAGGGGTAGGCCTGACAAAAGTCCTGGTGTTCTCAACCGAAGGGGTGCTGGGCCTGGTCCAGGTATTCGGATGGCATAGGTAAAGAGAGGCCACGTAATAATTAGAGTTTTGTGGTTGTACAGTAATTCAGTCCTTCTGTAGTAATGTTGGTTTGTTGTTTGCCTTCTGTTATCCTTCGATTTTACACCGGTATAATGCTGCTATTGATTTTAAGCTGACCCTTTATACCTAGACCCTTCATAAACAAACCGCTTGCATTCTTTTGACCTCAGTTTTGGCCTCTTCTCACCCTTCTGCATAAAACCTGACCATCCTAACCTGTTTATGCTCACTTCTTTCCCTTCTCTGTCACCCCTGTCTGTCTAACCCTCCTCTTTACAATGTAAGCACTCACGAGCAGGGCCCTCTCTCCTCATGTGCCTTTCTTAGAATATATAGGGCGAAATGTACTAAAGGGAAAATGCGGTAAAACCCCCGTTTTACCGCATTTTCCTATGTACTATTACCCGGCCGCACCGTTATCGCAGGGCAGGGTATCGCCACCTTTGGGTGGCGATACCCTATAGAAGCCTATGGGCTTCTTTTTGCCGCCTGCCGCGTCGCCGCAATCCCACCGGACGTCCTTCTGGCTGCAGGGGGAGGAGGCGGCGCCGGGGACAGCCTGCTTAGCTGTCCCCGGCGTGTAGGCAGCAGAAGCAGGCTGGGAGGTGACGGAGACCCCCCGCAGACCAGAGTACAGGTATCGCGGGGGGGGGGCTCCGTTAGCGCACCGCGATGCCAGCCGCATATGTTAGTACATATGCGCTGGCATCGCGGCGGGGGGCGCGAAGGGCGGCAATGTATTTTAATACATCTCGCCCATAGACCTCTGCCACCCTGATGATTGCTTCAGTGTCCTGTCCCCTGATGCAACTATCCATATTTACCACATATTTACCTCGTAAACTGTCTTGTGCTGTAATTTGTTATGTGTTTTTGCTCATAACTATTCTCTGTAAAGCGCTGCGGAATATGTGTCCGCTATATAAGAACCTGTTAACAAAGAAATAATAATTCTAAAAGAATAGCGTCCAGACCAATACTGATTAAATAAGGTTACAAAAACATGTGTCCATCCTGAATACTACCCCACCCAGTAATCCACCCCGTCCAGAAAAAGGTGTTAATCAAATCTAAGGCCAGTAACACAATCCCTGTAGTTTAAAGTTCTTAACATAGCACAGATATAAAACCCCAATAACAGTTTTTTACAGTTTGGACCATGCAATGGAATTACTACTATGCTATAAAAACAGAGGTGAAGAGGGGTTCTTCATTATGAGAGGGTTACTACATTACTTTATTTTACATTTCTGAGAACTATTAGCAACTCTACAGGATAAAAGTGAAATTTAGGGGGGTATTCAATGTGAGGGTCACGGCAGTCGAGCTTGCTCGACCGCCGTGACCCAGTCCCGTTCTCGTTCAGCTCGACCAAGAACATGCAGACGGGATTCAATGTCCGGCCTTCCGGGGAGTGAGAAGGGGGCGTGGCCGTGAGTTGCGGCCGGGAAGAGGCGAGCTGCAGCCGGCAGCTTGTCACTTCCCAGCCGTTCTGGGCAGAACGAGCCCGACAGCTAAATAAACTTACTACTACTACTACTAGTGATGTCGGGCTCGTTCTACCAAGATACCCTGCTCAATGCTGTCGGGGAAGACATCATTGAATAGGGCCCGGCGGACATCTCTCCGACGGGAGATGCTCGCCGGTGATTGAATATCCCCCTTACTGTGTCAAAAGTAAGTGAATGAAAGTGCAGTGTGTTGTAAAAACAGCTTGAACGAAAGTGGTAGCAATTATTTCCAATGAAATATGACCCAAGGAAAGGTTTTTAAACAAACGATACAGTACTATAGCCATTTTACATCGAATAAAGGACACACTTTGAGACAAGAACTCGAATACAAAAAAGAGTTGAGTAATTTTATATGTAGGTGAGTTTTGTATGTTTAAGACAGGGTTGCCTACTTTTGAAAAATTATTTCAGGGAGAAATGTAAAAGTGAAGGGGGCGGGCCTTGCATCACCAGGGGGGCGGGCCTAATATGGTCCGCAACCAATCAGAAAAATATCTCTGTGGATCGCCTGCACTGTAGTCCTCAAAGGGTTATATGGTTTTGCAATGTGCCCTGAATGTATGAAGTTTAAGACATGCAACTACTTTCCGGAGGAGGGGGGAGGAAAACAGACTCAAGGAGGACAGGATTTTATTGCGGCAACTCTGCTGCTTGCCGGGCACTGTTTACTTTTAGCCAAGTGATTAAGGGGATATCTGCTGTCCTGGCTAGTGAAGTGTGACACAGACGCCAGAGCAGGGAACTCACACTTAGCTCAGATGAGTATCCAACTACCTTAGTTATGAAGCGTGGAAACCAGTCTCCGTGTCTGAAAGCTGGAGCCGGCTGTCACTGTGTGCTGCTGCTGCTGGAAAGTCGGAAGCTGCTGCTATCATCTGTTGCTGCTAGGGATGATGATAGCTTCACTTCCTGTACTGTGTAGCCGGCCGTACGCAGAGAACGGGGTCAGGAGGTCTCCTAGCTACTGCAGGTACTATTGCCGCGATGTGTACTGCGCGGCTTCATCATGTCAGCGGCGTCAGCGGCACTCATTGGGCAAGCAAAGCAGCAGCTGCGGGAGAAAGGGGTCCTCTTCCGGGAGTCCGTGAGATGTCCCATGATTCCGGGAGTCTCACGGACATTCCGGGAGAGTCGGCAACCCTGGTTTAAGATAAAATACTTCTATTTATATTTGAAGCTAGTAGACAGCTATTCTGGTGGACCATGATTCCAAAAGTCATACAGAAACTTTATTATAAAGAACTTTATGAGAAAGTTATCTTTGTTTACATTTCTCCCACTTATGCCTTCTTATGAATGAACACCAGAGGGCCTAGAACACAAATGCAATACATTACTTGAATTATCTGCTAAATAATAAAAAAAGACAAATACATTTGCATGAGAATTCAAAGAATTCAGTCATAAAATCAAACATTTTTGAAGTCACATTTGGTATAAAAAAATTAAATCAAGTACAACAAACAGTATGTACAGTTAAGTGATTTGTTTTGGTGCACACTAACTTAGAAAATGAAAGGAATCAAAGCTCTCCGTTCTTTGGGATAGTCTTTAAACTCTTGAAGATAAAACCTGGTGAGACATAAAATTCTAAAACTTAATTTCTGTACATACATTTATATTTAAAACTAAAAAGTATTATGTCTTGTATTGCATCAGCTTTATAAGATTTTGATACAGGCAAGGGCAAATTTAGGGGGGTCAGGTCACCCCTAGGTGTAATGATAAAAGCAAATAAAATACCCTTGAGATGTGCAGTAATACAGTGTCCGGGTCAAGATAGGTCAACCATGTCAAATGTTAAATGAATAAAGGTAGAACTGAGTTACGGTATAATACACATTGCCACAGGAAGTGATCATTTTTTATCCTGAATCACTGGGCATATTTATTACAACGCACATTTTGAATGCAGTTTGATAACTCTTTTGGATGCAGCTGCTGTGCTATTGCTACAGGAGGTAATTTGTGCATAGTTCTGTGACCTGCTGCTCCATTCGAAGACCAGCATTGCATAAATATGCATGAACACCTGGATAGCTGGTGTTTTCACACTGCTGTGGCCAGATGCAGATGCTGACATTGGCCCTGATTCTGGTCCATTTGGTCCCCCTGGTGTTCCCATGGGGGAACCTTTGGTTGCGCATGTAAATAATTAGTTCTGCGGATGTGCAGGGGTTCTGTGCGAGCGATCTCCTCGACCTGCACTGTCGACATGGCGCTCTGACTTGGGAATGCCCAGCGTTTCATGGGCATGGTTGCGAGGGGAAACGTAATCGCCGGGGTGGCATTACAAGGACTCGGTAAACTGCGAGCTTTGCATCTTACCGAGTCAATTAGAATTAGAGCCATTGTCCTCATTTTTGATGCTATCAAGCTGCGACATAAGGGTTTCTATGTCCTATGACACAGGAACTGAATGGGTCCTGCGCATGTGCAATTCAGTACAGATCAGAGATGCATGTAAGTGAACCATTGATTTAGTACATCACTGAATTAGCCCCTTGGTTGGAATAATGTATTATTAAATGCGTTTTAATTATAAACTACACATTTGTACAGAGGCGTCACTGGGTGTGGTGGCACCCAGTGCGCACTCTGCCTTAACTAACTACTCTGCTGGAGGTGTGGCTGCACAAAAAGGGGTGTGGCATAATTGAGAGTGCGTGGACTCACAGACACCCCACTTTCCTCACTCCAGGGTTCTGTCAGGCATCCCTAGAGATGCTGGCTGCATCCGGAGACAGGACATTCTTTATCTGGTACAGGAGCCGAGTGCTGCAGGCAAGTATCACACTGCAACAGCCAGCTCGTGTCACTGCAGAAGAGCTGGCACTTGGGCATCACCCCTTTTGAGGATGAAACACTTGGTACAGGCTGCACCCCCACACCTGGCTAGTGATGCCACTGCTTTCATTCATTAGCTCTGAAGCACTAAGCAGGTGCAGCGATGGCAAATAGATTAGTTACTTATCAGAGACAGACTTTACCAGTAGTGTGATTGTTATATTAACAAGAGAAAGATAACCCAACCTAATTGCTGGTAAGAGTTTGTACACACTAGTAGTAATAGCGGAGAAACCAGAAAATAGGCAGTTATGTCATACCTGTGATGATAATAAGCCCTAGGACCAATAGAACACAAGGTAAATAAAGCGAAGGCCAATCCTGGTAGAGACCATGTTGCTACAGCATAACCAAACCATTCCACGATTTCTCCCAGGAAATTTGCCCCAGATACGTACTTAAACATTCCTCCTATAATAAAAAATATATATGATTTTTCTCATTTGTACTGTTACATTCATTTTACAGGTAAACAGCTAATACAACCACATCACAATGTAATGTTTTTTGCAATTGAATGACAAGACCAACAAGAATAGTCACTGAAAGAGTTGTTCACATTTTGACAACCCCCAAAGAAAATGGCTGGAATTCTATAATCTAAAAGGCACAGGGAAAATCTCATTCAACATCTACCTGAGCAGTAAACCCTGAGTTGACTGCTGAAAAAGGGAGGTGTGTGCAAGATGTGGGGAACGGAATCGCCACAAATTGCACTGTGCCTCTGGCGCTGTTGTGAAAATAATAAATAAAAAATATATATAAAATATAAAGAATCAATTAAGTGGTTACTGCTGCTGCATGTGGTTTATGTGAATAAGCAACAATTCACAAAGAGGAGGAAAAAAAAACTGTAGTGTTTTAAACCACCTTGCGCTGCTAGTACACCATATAAGAGCTAATAATACCACTGGATAGAATGACACTGGACACACTGCTGGAAATATACAAAAATCTTTTTATGTAAGAAAAACAAGATAAAACAATTCATACATGTAAGTTAATAACATAAATGCATACAATACAATAAAATACCTAAATGGCCATTAGGTTTACGTTAGCAAACTGTGGAGTACTCCGTGATGGGTTAATAGTAACAGTCACTGGGGGTAGCCAGAATGATGAGGGGATGAAAGGGGGAAAAACCCATTCGCATCATTTTTCCCCCTTTCATCCCCTCATCATTCTGGCAACCCCCAGTGACTGTTACTATTAACCCATCACGGAGTACTCCACAGTTTGCTAACGTAAACCTAATGGCCATTTAGGTATTTTATTGTATTGTATGCATTTATGTTATTAATGCCCCTTTCAGACCGCACTTTTAAAACGGTAAATTGCCGTTTTTTTACCGTTTTAAAACGGTAATGTGTGCGGTCTGAAAGGTCCAGTCCCACTTAACCGGTTAGAAAATGCCGTTTTTTCTAACCGGTTAAAATGCAGGGTCCTACCCGTTTCTGAACCGGTATTTTAGCGCAAAAATCGGCTCAGAAACGGTATTTAGGACCCAGCCAATGAGCTGGGTCCTAAATTCAGCACAGTGAATACTTAATGAGCGCTCATTAAGTATTCACAGCACTGGAGCCCCCCCCCGCGCGTGTCGACACCCCCCGCGCGCGTGTCGACGCCCCCCCGCGCGTGTCGACGGCCCCCCCCGCGTGTCGACCCCCCCGCGCGTGTCGGCGCCCCCCCCGTGTCGACTTACCCCGTGCCGGTATCTCCGTTGTGGTTCCCGGCACTGCAGCTCAGTATGCTCGGAAAGCACTTATGAAAAAAGTGTCTTTCAGAAAATGGCTGCCCCCCATACGGAAGACAGTTTTTTTAAACAGGGTTTCCTATGGGGCAGCCATTTTCTGGAAGACACTTTTTTCATAAGTGCTTTCCGAGCATACTGAGCTGCAGTCCACAACGGAGGTACCGGCACGGGGTAAGTCGACACGGGGGGGGCGCCGACACGCGGGGTGGGGTGGGGGGGGGCGTCGACACGCGCGGGGGGCGTCGACATGCGCGGGGGGGCGTCGACATGCTCTCGGTCGACACGCGAGGGGGGGGGGGAGCTGCACGGAGGGGAGGGCTGAAGGCTGCACTGGCTTTGACCCTGTATTTGGAAAGTTTCCAAAAACGGGTCTGCCAGTGTCAAAAAATCGGCACTTAAACGGTAATATACCGTTTAAGTGCTGCGGTGTGAAAGGGGTTTTATCTGGCAGACCCGTTTTTGGAAACGTTTCCAAATACAGGGTCAAAGCCAGTTATGCGGTCTGAAAGCAGCATTACTTACATGTATGAATTGTTTTATCTTGTTTTTCTTACATAAAAAGATTTTTGTATATTTCCAGCAGTGTGTCCAGTGTCATTCTATCCAGTGGTATTATTAGCTCTTATATGGTGTACTAGCAGCGCAAGGTGGTTTAAAACACTACAGTTTTTTTTTCCTGAGTTGACTGCTGCTCTAACCAATAGATTCTGCGCAAAGAGCTGAGATGTTTCAGTTTATATTATATTCAGAGTAAGTTTCCTCCAGACTGCACAGAAATCTTAAGTTAACTGTATAGAGGAAATGTGGGTACTTGTGAGTTATCTGGACGCCCGATTTTTTGATTGTATGCCTTAAGTTAAGGCATACAATCAGATGCGATGCGATATCGCATCGCATCGCATCGCATGCAACCATCGGATGCGATGACCCGATTTTTCCATAGGAATCAATGTTAAAATGGACTGAGTCCATTTTAACATGGAATTCAATGGGAAAAAGGGGTCCTTTTCATACCCCTACTATCCAAGTGGGCATGGAGTTGGATATAAACCTGTGGCGAGCGTAGCGAGCCACCGAGCCCGAAGCGTGGTGAGCGAAGCGAGCCCCGCGAGGGGACGGTATTCCGTGTCCCCTCGCGGGGCTCGCTACGCTCGCCACGCTTCGGGCTCGGTGGCTCGCTACGCTCGCCACAGGTTTATATCCAACTCCATGCCCACTTGGATAGTAGGGGTATGAAAAGAACCCCTTTTTCCCATTGAATTCCATGTTAAAATGGACTCAGTCCATTTTAACATTGATTCCTATGGAAAAATCGGGTCATCGCATCGCATCGCATCCGATGGTCGCATGCGATGCGATGCGATGTCCCGATCCGACCCGATTTAGAAATCGGGCGTCCGGATAACTCACAAGTACCGAAATGTGTGCAAACATGTGCTCTCTTTTGCACACAGCTCCACCTGGCTTGAAAACAAATGAAGGAGAATCATGTTATCAAGCCGCCTGTACTGCCCATTTCACCCAGGAAGTGGGTGGCAGTGGACACCCACAAGCAGAATGCTTGAGACTTGCCTACTCTATTGGTAACCTATTGGGAAGATTTGGAAGTCTCCCTGATGTTTCAGGAGAGTAGGTAAGTATGAGGTGAGTTGATGTAGTTTAATGAACTGGTACATTTTTAGGGGTATCTTTGAAACATAGAAAGACAGTAGAATGAAAGACAGTTTGAAAGGGCAGTAAAAGTGAGTTCTGCGTAGAGGTGAGGTAACAGAGGAAGGGCAGAGAGGACAAGAGGAAGTGCTATGTGTCCACAAATACATTGCAATATCATACCTTGTGGGATCTTGTATGTGACTTCATTTGGTTTTCTTAACTTGCGCAGAATATAGTCACTATGTACATTAATACCCATTCCAAGGAAGAAAACACAAGCCCCTGAAATTGGGAATTATTAAATGACAGCCAGTTAGATCACTTTAGTGCACTGGTTGGTTATCTTCTATATCACAGGTTTTCAAAGTCAGTCCTCATGACCCCACACAGTGCATGTTTTGCAGGTTTCCTTACAGAATCAAGTGAAATAATTAGCTCCACCTGTGGCTCTTTTAAAATGTGTCAGTCAGTAATGAGTGCACCTGGAAAATGTGAACTGTGTGGGGCTCAGGACTGAGTTTGAGAACCACTGTTCTAGAGTGTATGCTTTATTTATAAATACTGTAAATAACATAATACAATAATGAGAAAAAAAATCTTATATTAACATATAATCAATGTGTTCATTTTTAAATTGTGCTATTTGTTCAGAATATCCAGGTTCAGTTTTTCCACGTATAGGTTTTTTTTAATTTAAATAACAATTCTACATAAGTAACTAAAGTTGAAGTCCAAGAAATCAGGGCTGCAGATCATATAATTTATTTTTAAAGGCATAATTATGTAAATTATATCAATAACTTTCATAATAAGCAAAATAGTAATTGTATTACAGGTTGAGTATCCCTTATCTAAAATGCACGGGACCAGAAGAATTTTGGATGACGGATTATTCCTTATTTTGGAATATATTTCGATTTGAATGATGTATCTTGAGGTCTCTTATGTTGTATAAGCACACCAAGCACATGAAATACACACAAATATATTTTATTTGTGCATGATCTTAAGGTCTTAAAACATGAAACAAAGTTTGTGTACTATCTCAGACACTGGATTTGAATTCCAAGCAATCATGTCCTTGCACATATTTAGTGCCAGTTACATGTTATTTCCTCAGTAGTGTAATTTACAGGAGCCAGTAGGTTGTCAGCAAAAAAATAAAAAAGAAAAGTGCAGAATTCAGAATAATTTGGATAAGGGATACTCCACCTGCATTGCCCTATGTTTCTAAAGTGTCACCATATTAATCAGAAGTGTACATGGATACAGCCATTATATAAACACGTTATGCACAATGCACAATGACATGAAAGGTAGCTTTGCTCAAATGAATTAACAATTTAAGAATACTAAGAAAACAATAGTCCTTTTCCCCCATAACAGCATGAAACACATTCTGTTGGTACAGCCATTACCAACTTAAATTAAATATAAAACTGATTGTTTATGAAGCAGCATATATGAGATTTACTGTAATCAGGGCAATTTGCATCATGGTGACACTACTTATACATTTTGTATGGCTGGCTACCATGTATGTACTGTCCAGCCTATCAAACTGTAGGGCAGATGTATTAAGCCTGGTAAAGAGATAAAGTGGAAGGAGATAACATACCAGTCAATTAACTCCCAACTATCATTTTCAAACACAATTGATTGGCTGGTGGGTTAACACCTTCCGCTTTATCTCTTTACCAGACTTAAGGCCCCCATACATTAGTCCGACTTGTCCTAAGGACAAGTCGGACCTGATTTCCCCCTGCAGCTCCCCGGGAGGGGGACACACGATTTGGCACTTGATGTGCCAAGTTTTGCAAATGATACATCGCATGCGATGTATCATTTGCAACTCCCGGGGAGCTGCAATGTGGAGCGAGCAGGGGGGCCGGGGACATTGAGGTGGCGGGCGGGGGATGCTGCAAGGCGGCTGGGGACACGGACGCACGCTGCTAGTAGTGCGGACGCTGCAGGGGACACAGTGACATAGAGCCGGGCGGGGGGAGCCGGGAGCTGTCAGTACTGAAAAAAAAAAGCCCATACAATGAATGGGCAGCCTGTGATTGGCTGAGCGCTCTCTCAGCCAATTGCTGACATGCTGAGAGAGCGCTCAGCCAATCACAGGCTGCCCATTCATTGTATGGGCTTTTTTTTTTCCAGTGCTGACAGCTCCCGGCTCCCCCAGCCCGGCTTTATGTCACTGCCGCCTGTGTCCCCCGCAGCGTCCGCACTACTAGCGGCGTGTGTCCCCCCCCTACCCGGACGGAGCATGACAGCTCCCCGCTCCGGCTCCCCCTGCCGCCCCCCTCCCTCGCCGGGGGCGTCCTCAGAGTCCCCACGGCTGCACATAAGATTTATCTTATGTGCAGCCGTTCCGACGTCCCGACTCTGACCCGATGCGCATCGGGTTGGACCGGGTGTCAAAACCTGCGATTTGGTCCGATTTCACTGCCCGATCCATCGGGTGAAATCTGAGCCAAATCGCATAGTGTATGGCGGCCTTTACAGATGGAGCTCCAGCCATCGGAAGGCTGCGCACGCACACAATGCCCCATTCTGACGGAGCTGACCACCGCCTCCCTGGACCCCATCACCGGTGACCACCGCTGCCCTGAACATCCCCCCTAACCATGCCCCTGAAGTGGAGACTGGCAGGGTCACGCAGCCGAGTGACTGGGAATCACCTGCATGTGAGACGCACACGCATCCCAGTCTGATGGAGTCCCTCTCTGCCAGTGCTCGCCAGCGGGGACATTCTGGCGAGTGCTATCAATGAAAGAGTTATCATAGTAACCAATCAGCTTCAAGGTAGCAGGTATTGCTAAGGGGCAATCTCTCTACTCTTTTACATGCTTGAAACACCTCCAGCACTTGTGGTGGTAAAAAACATTTTAAAATATTGCTACATATGATCACTGAGGGGATCTTCTGACAGTATTATGGAGTTTCTAAATGGTTCAAATGAAATGTATTTCAAATAAGTTACAACTACTTACCTGATGTAAATCTGATGTCCTTGTACCAATGTTGGGGGTATGCAGCAACATAAATCATGCAGTGGCTTTGTAAGAAACCATTGTAGGTACAAAATACCACAGCCAAAAGCACTATGCGCAAGGGCAGAGGTCCTCCTCTTGTGAGAGAAGAATAGATAAATGTCCTAGAGAGAATTGATGGTTGGCAAGAAAAACAGTATATGAAATAGTAAGTAAATGTATTTTATTGCATTCTGCAACTGTCAACAGATAGATCGTGAGTAGCTTATATCAAAAGTGCTTTCAAATTAATCACGTTTATAGTCTCATATGGGCCTATTTATCAATAATATTGTTAGGCCTTCCCCCATTTCCCCTATATTAGCTCTGCCTTACCTGCCTGCCATTCTGGTACAGACCTGACCATTCCAGACTTGGCCCCATGTGACTTCTTTGTGTTCCCACAAGTCAAGAAAGGGATTTTTTTTTTAAATCACTGGAAGCTGCAGTGGAGTGGTGCTGAGTAGGGCTCTGCTGCTACAAGGTCACTGTAGCAAGAGAGCCCCTGCAGCTGTCACCGCTGGCTGGGTCCTAGCACCTGCATAATGAAGCTGACAGGCTCGTATGTATTACTCAAGGCATCTTGTATGGTGAGATCATAAATGGTATTCAGACCAAATGGCAGACATCAATTGTCACAATACAATAAACTTAAAATAAGGATGCTTCACTTCTATAGCGGCTTCTTTGGGGGAACACACCAGTACCCTTATGTGTCACCTCTCTGTAATGGCCAGAAAGTTTTCCAACTGGTGGTGACTGTAGCCAATCCACCTTTTTTGTAAGCCACGTCCAGTGTGAGGTAACATGTTTGGAATCTGGCTGTGTTAAAGAATCTTTAAACCATAAAATCATAGATGCAGTAAATACGGTTTGTATTATCACGTGTGGTAAAGCAAATTTATCGATAAAGAAAGCTTGGTACTTGTTTCCTAGCATGGCGCCCACGATATTAAGTTGTATGACATCGCATCGCATTGCATCACATGCCATATGCCCGCATGTGATGCGATTTTAAATTGTATAAGCCCCTAATGGGTGCTTACAATGTTATATACACCCCCTTGCCACCCCCACTATCAACGCCAACCTGAAGCGTGGCGAGCGCAGAGAGCCCGCGAGGGGCGGCGGTACGCGTCCTCCGACCTTTTCATACCCCCACTATCCACGTCGGCGTGGAGTTGATTTTATATAGTGTGGCGAGTGCAGCGAGCCTGAAGCAGATTACATGAAAAAATTACATGAAAAAATCGCATCGCATCGCATGCCGTTATAATGGCCCATGTGATGCGATGCGATTTCCCTACGGTGCCGTACATAGCAAATCTGGGTGCCGTGCTAGGAAACGAGTACCATGGTATTTAAGGTCGACATTTAATAGGTTGACCCCAAATGGTTTGCATGCACAAGGTCAACATAGACAAAAGGTTGACACAGACAAAATGTCAACATGAAAAAGGTTGACACTTGAAAAAGGTCAACATGAGCTTTTCATGTTTTTTGTAGATCTGTAGATTTCATCACATGTATTTCAAATTAGTGTGCCGTGTCCTCTTGCATGGCTTGATGCCCTCCCCATGCTTCAATGTGCCTCTCTCTGCTACGGCTCTGGCTGGCACACTTTATAGTACCCTATAAGAGTCCACGTGGATGGTAAGTAAGAAATTTAAATAATTTCCCAAAACGCATGTTGACCTTTTGCTTGTGTCAACTTTTTGTCTATGTGAACCTTGTTGCCTTTTATTTACTGACAACCTATCGACTTGGATACCGCAAAGGTGCTGGCTAATAAACTATTAAAACATACTCTGATAAAACTCTGGAGTATACTGGAGAATGACAAGTGTGGCTCAGCCGCCCCTGCCTGCACATCACTGGTGTCAGCACATCTTGTAAAAGTAGTGTGTAAATACGCATTCTATGCACGGCGCCACAGATGTATTAACTTTTAGCTCAGCATCACCTGCAATGTATTGTCTGTATTTAAGCTGTCTGTATCTAAATATAACCCTTAAACAATGCAAAACAAGGTTGTCACCCAATAGTTGAGACACATATAATTGTGCCGGTAGCCTGTTTGACTCAAACTTTCCTTTTGATCTATGCTGAAATATTTTTTTAAGTAGCACTTCATTAGCTGCGACATGTTTGCAGTAATGTATACATGGTCTCAAAAATTATCAAACTGCACTTCAGAAAGATTCCACCTATAAGAAATTCGCAGATCGGAAAAGGAGAGCTACTCCTGCACTAAAGGTGGGAGATTGAGTGTGGCTATCTATCCGGAATCTTTGCCTTCGTGTTCCGTACTATGACAATAGCTCCTTGTTTTATTACTACCCATTTCCGGTAATGGAAGTAATTAATCCTCTAGCTTCATCACTACCGATTCCTAATGCCTTCCACATCTCCTTTCTTAAGCAATTAATCTTGAACCGATTCCAGACAGTTTCCAAACTCCCCGAGATTCAACCCAAGCGTGAAGTTAAACTTGAGATTAAAAAGATTTTGGACTCTTTCATCGGGGTCATCTCCAGTATCTTATAATTGGAAGGGATATGGTCTTGAAGAGAGAACTTGGATCAAAGCAGCTGACGTCCATGCTCCTGCTCTCATTTGAAAATTTCATAGAGAAAACCCATGTAAGTGTCCAGAGACCACTCCTAAAGGGGGGGATGGACTGTCAAGTCCATGCAGAATGCTCAGCAGAAGCCTTGATTCTTACCCGTCCAAGCAGGCCAGTTCGCTCCTTTGACCGGCCCCTAGCTGGTGTCCCGTGGATGGAGTTTGGAAGTGTGCGTCCATCCCTCGGTGGTTCTGGCAGGGTCCTCTCCATCGGCTGCTGGAGATGGGTGCTGCCATCTTGTTTCTGTCATCTGATCGATGTATCCCATATAATGATGGTTATAACGGATGTTGTAAAGAAGGAGGAAAATATACAGTATGTTGTCAACTTATCATAAAATGTTACAACTTTGGCCCATGGTCTGTATACTGTATGTACTGTATTTGAGGTAATTGCTCTGTGCACCAAGCTACATTACTAAAAACTTAAATCTGTTTGTGGTCTGTCAGACAGTTACTTTATGTATTCTTCAGCGTAACCAGTGCTATGATCAAAACAAGTGCATAAAGATCATTCTATTAAAATAAGGACAAACATTTATTTTTATTCCTTGGCAAGAGATAAAATTGTGAAAGATAAAATACTAACCAACTTCTAATTTATATTTCACAAGCTGTGTGCCACGGTCTGCCGCCAAAGGCAGACCTGTTTGGCATCTTCCGTCTCTGCTGCTCCTACGTGTGGCCAGGGATCTCCAGCAGGTGTCAGGCAGTGGCAGCTGTCCTCCGGTGGGTCCAGTAAGCGCTCGGCACCGGCTCCTGGCATGGCCGCCACCATCTTGCCGTCTGGATGACTTCGGGGTCATTTTCTGACCTCTGCTGTGAAATGGACCAATGACAGCAGCCAAGGGGGGTTACATTCCACTGACAGGGATTTTCTAGCACTGGTGCAACTTTCTGGAAATCTGTGGAGTGTTGCTACAGTTTGCTCCCAGTTCCGGCTGCTTAGGTGTCTGCCATCCTCCAGCTGTTTAGTCTGAATTCTCCATATAGTTCACCCTCCGGTTAACCCATCTTGCTGGCATAAAACTTCGGGCCTTCAGTCGTCATCTAGTTATTTTGCCAGAGTGCGTAATCTCAAGTTGTCGGTTAGGCTATCCTTGGTTTCTCCTTTAGAGCTTCAGTTGTTTAGTTCCTGCCAGAGTGCATATCTTCAGTTGCCGGACAGACCTTCCTTGGTTTCTCCTTCAGAGCTTCAGTTTTTTTATTCCCCCTAGAGAGCATATATTCAGTTCCTTTGGTTATACTTTAGAGCTTCAGTTGTGTAGTTCCCACCAGAGAGCATATCTTCAGTTGCCGGTTAGGCATCCTTGGTTTTCCTTAAGCTCTTCAGTTGTTTAGTTTGAATTCAGTGCCCTCACTAAGTTTGCTACCTTCAGGCATACCTTGCTCCTTCGGAACTCCTTCCGGACCTCGGTTCCACCATTGGTCAGCAATCCTCCTTTATATTACCAAAACCACAGAAGTATTCTCTTTGGAGGGTCTCGACTTGCTCAGTAGACGCAGTGGAGTCCAAACCTCCTTACGGGGGTCCCTGGTGAAAACTGCTACTTAGTTAAACCTAGTTAAACTCTGTGCCTTGTGGTTCGTCTATGCTAAGACAATATATCTTCCCTGCTACATTGATCCCTACAACCACCTGGAGTGGGTCCACAAAACCCATCCGTGACGCTGTGTTTGAAAAATAGGAGCTGATTGGTTTGTACTTTATCTATACCTCCCAGATTTTAAAAGTATAGTATCGATACTCCTGCATACAGAATGTGCATAGCATCTAATCACCAAGCAGCGAGTGACAGGGGTCTCCCAATTTCCCACCCATCTCCCCCACACACACCACCACCACATGACACTGCTGTCCACAGGTGAGACAGAGGGACTGTCTCAAAAAGGACAGTTGGGAGTTGCTTCATTTCTCACATTTTATCTAAAGCTTTCAAAATATATTAGCCACAAAATAATAAATTACTTTATGACGAAAAATGTATTTCAGTCAGAGGTTGCTCAGGAATAGGTTGAGTGATAGCATCTGCTCACGGGTAGAATTCATTCCAATTGTTTGTTTTTTTATTGTTGCATGTAATACAAATCTCTGGTTCAAACAATTCAGCCATAAAACAAAACCTCTTTCTAGCTGTTCCAAGTTTGTCATTGACATGCTGCATAAATGTTTGACATGCAAATAAAGATAATAGAATCCCTATGTACACTATAAAACATTGTAATGGACAATGTGAATAACTGCAATGCTATACGTCTTAGGACCACAGAAACCTCTTGAAAAGGCACTAGTCACAGGGACCAAGTTAATACCTGGTCCAACTGGCAGGCAGCCAAGAGCGATAAATGGGAGATGGCTGCGTTCCGTGTACTGCTGACTTTTATGATTGCTACCTTTATCACACAATGGGGCAGATGTATTAAGCTTTAACAAGAGATAAATCCAAGGGTGATAAATGTCCAGCCAATCACCTGCTAACTGCCATGTTATAGGCTGTGTTTGAAAAAAGTCAGTAAGGAGCTGATTGGCTGGACGTTTATCTCTCCTTATCACCCCTGCATTTATGTCTTGTTAAGGCTTAATACATCTGCCCCAATGGACAGGAGAGATGGGTCGCGCTGTTGCGTTGTGCTGCTGGCACCGGACAGTCAAAAACCTATCCGGTACACTGCTCACACCACCAGATACTCAGTGGAGACTGTCAGTGTTGGGAGCCACAGGGGAAGAAAGAAAGAGCCACAACTTGGCCACTGCTGATCTATTGCATTGGAAGCAAAATTCTCCTATCACTGCTCTAATCATTTAGATAGATAGATAGAAACGCAAACAAAAATGATTCAAATCTAGGGTAAAATAAACAGTTACATTTGTTTTATATGATCCTATTCATATATATGAAATACTGTCTTCTGTTGATTCTACCCCTCCCCCAAGATATTGTTAAGGAAAGAATGTGAATTAATTCATACTTGCTGTCCTTGAAAACCTGTTATAGTACAGTACAATTGTGGAAACATTGTTTAGTCAAAGAAGGGGGAACCAAATTATGGAGGGCAGTTGCATTTTCTGAAAACTCATGTTCCGTTAATTTTCTGAATATATAGCATAAAGTAAAAAAATATATAATGCAAATAATCTGGTCAAATCTATCTGTTATTACCCAATCTTGTGTTGTTACTGTTTTATTCCCAGTTGTAAAGTGCAAAGCAATATGCTGGCACTACATACATAAATGTTAATAGATAACTCAAATAATAAAAACAGTAAAGTGTTACACAATAAGACTAGTAGAAATGAATGTGTGATGTGTAAAGTGTCACGCAGCTTCACCGCACACTGTCCTAGTGGATATTTGTATGTTCAGTGCATTTCATTCACAAACCTTACGTGAGCTCTATTTGAGTCTCATTGTGATGGTGTGTGGAGCAAATCAAAATGAAATTTTGTGAGAAAACTGTTCATTTCGTAAAATCAAGTCTGTTAAATTAGTGAGTTTTTTTCTTACCTTTGAAAATAGTGTCCACAAAACATGAAGAAGAGCATCTGACATCCCACAGTATCACAACCTTGATTGTATAGTGTCACCATTAAAGGCACTAGAAATGATGGTAACTCCTGAATAAACCAACCATACTTTGCTGGGACAAGAACAGTAGCTTTTCTCTGTACATGTTTCCCATAACCAGCAGGCTCAGTCAGTTGTTTTAAAAGAAACAATAGACCAACCAGAATCAGTAGAATACTGAAGAAGAAGTCCGGGTTCTGGGTGCATTGCATTATTCAGTCGGATGACGACTCACAAGCAGTGTTTGACTTCTTAGGAATTCAGAAGTGTTCTCACATCCACCTCTCCATTCACTTTAAATACTACACTACGAAACAGAAACCCCTGCTACTGATCTGCTATCAACAATGTACTGCAAACTTATATTCTCAATAACTCTCCAAATATATAAATAAATGAAGAGCACATTTAAAGTACAAGCAACCTAACTAAATGAAGAGAAGAGTTAGGGAGGGAGATCTTAAAACTAAGCTTCCAACTGACAGTATGCCAAGCCCATGCAAACATAGAATTATGAGCTTGTATGTTCTCCTGTTTTTATGTGTTTCCTATAAGAATTCCTGTTCCCTCACACAATACAAAACCATACTGGTACATTTATTATCTTGATACAGATTATAAACATCACAGGGGCAGGGACACAAAACTAGTAATCCTTCTCGCTGAGCATGGGCGGATTGGCACACATATTTCATAAAAATACATGATTATTATTAATGATGATCATGATGAATAATAAAAATAATGAAATGGCCAGCCTCCAGCCTTATCCTCTTGGTTGGTTGAATGGGGGCTTAATTCGCATACCCCTAGTTACAGCCCTGTGTAAGCAACATTGGAATTTACCAAACAAACCAGGGCAGGGGTTCCAGAACAAAATGATGGGGGGGGGGGTACTATGACAGGGAAAGGGGTGGCCATTATCTGCGTGTGGTCCTGGAACAGTGGGCGTGGCCTCACAACAAGGGTATGGCCTCAAAGGGAATGACGAGGAGAGGCGGTAGGTGCCAGTGAAAAGGTGATAGGGAGAAACAGACAGTGATCTTTTGCAGAAGCAGAGAGTGGCAGGATTGAGAGTGATTCGGAGATAGTTACACAGTGGAGAGATAGATGGTGATGTAGTGAGTGACGGGGATTGATAGGGGGAGATAGAGACGCAGTCGGTGACAGAGAAAGACAAATCGTGACAGTGAGAAACAGTGGCTGACACCAGTGAATGGGTGATGGGGAGGAAGTGGATTATGTTGGGGGAGTTGATGGATGACCGAATGATTAGGAGAGTCATTGGATGACAGGAGAGAGAGGAGACAGGGAGACATTGTCAGAGTAAGAGAGTCAAGTGACAGAAACGGGTGATGGTGGAATGGCAGTGGCTACAGTTAGAGGTAGAGGGTATGTGAAATCTCCGTTGGAGGGAGTCAAGGTGGTAAGGGGGTAAATTGGGTTGAAAGGTTTCAGTAGGGAAGGGGTTTAACATGACAGCTGATGAAAGACAATGCTAATGGAAGGATTAGGGAGCAGCTCTGAGTAAAAGATATGTGTGTTTGTGTGTGTGACATCAGAGAGAGTCGGGAGAGAGGAGGAGAAGGTGGAGGAAGAGAATTGGAGAGTGGAGAGAGAAGGAAGAGATGGGGAGAAATGGAAGGAAGAGAAAATGAAGGCGAGAGGAGTGAAAGAGAAAACAGTGGGAGGGAGAATATTACTATATATGGGATCAATTGCCTTCTTTTGTGTACATGACCTTACTCAGTGATTGACCACTAAGACCTAAAAGCGAACTGAAAGGCCCTAATTGATGAATCTGGGAACATCCTGGTAGTTCTATGATGTCATCACTGCCTAGAGGGATGTTCCATAAAGTCATTTATTAATGAGAACTCTTTTCTTTCGTTATGTAAGCATGTTACCTATCTCCTCTTATTGGATATTCAAATTACTACACTAGAGAGTGCGGTTTCTTGCTTCTTTCTAGTAATTATATTTTGAGACAACACAACAACAGCTTCCCAGGAGAAGTTGCCACCTGTTACACAGGGAGTGTATTCAAAGGACAATCTGAGAGAACCACCTGATAAAGACATCCACGTAGACCTTTTGGGGTTTGCAGCACCTTTGTTTATAGTCTGACAGTCAGCATTCCCTCACATGAAAGCAATGTGGAGGATCCAGACCAGGATTTTGAGCAGTAACAAACCCAGGTGTCTAATCAGCAGCACCTGGGGTTTCCTGATGTAAGTTTCCAGGGCAGTCACCTTGCTCTTGATCGTGGATTAGCCCCCCAAGCGATATGCCGGGGTGTGGGGGCTATTGTAGGGACCATTGGAGCCTTTGTAGAAGTTTGTTATGCTGATATTGCCTGTATACTACTGCCTGTAATAATGATTGCATATGGAATTCACTTGGTGTGCTGTGACCTGCTGTTGAAAATAAACATCAAAGTCTTCATCTGTGTCCCAGTGTTTGTGATCCTTGTCACAATTGGTGGAGAATGCGAGCAAAGGACACTATACCTACCATAAACCAGGGTTGCCTACCTGACCCTCTCCTTCAGGGAGAACATGCTCTGTTTCTGGACTTCCCTGGTAATGTATGCATACCCTCCAACTGTACTGATTCTGCCGGTACAGTACAGCTTTTTAACGGTACCGATTTTTGATAGCCGGCTCCTGACTCTGGGAGTTGTAGTTCCTACCTAGTTGTAGCCGCTGGCTGGCTGCTCTTCCGGCAGCGTGAACCGTGAGGGGGAAGTGGCTGACGAGACTAGGTGAAAGGGCATAGGCTCCGGGGCATCTTTTGGTGCTTGCTGCTGCTGGCATTATTGTCAACAGTTTGCTGTTGTGTGTTAAATAACCAGAAAAGCAGGTGGGTGTTGGCTTGGGCTGTTTGATAAGTCTGGCTCATTATATAAATCCTCCTAGGTTGGTCCTTAAAGGGGAAACACAGGGCACAATGGAGGAATTACTCAAATAGTTTGCTGAACTGGCCGCTGGGCAGCAGGATATAGCTGCTGCACAACAAACCCAGCAGGCTCAGCTTCAGATGATGTATGAGGGGCAGCAACATATGGCTGTCAGTCAGCTGCAACTGGCTGAAAGACAGCAGACCCAAATTCAAATGTGTGATGAGTTTAAAGCGCTAAAAAAAAAGTTAGCCAGAGTGGGAAAGGCTACTGAAGCTCACAACCTGTTACGTTGCCCTGGCCTGGGCACCAGGGACAATACGGGTTCCAGACGGTGAGATGATAAGGCGTGAGCCCACAGCCGGGACCGCCGGTTAGGACGGCCACAGCGGGTCCTACACTCTCTCTGTTGAGTCCCCGAGGCAGATGGCAAACCCCTGCGGAGCTAGGCTTCACCTGTAGCCGCCGCGTTCGAAGGAGCGAGTTAAGCCCGCTCCGACCCCGATGCAGCCAGGTCTTATGTGGTGACAAGGGGTAAGCGATCGCCACGGGGAACACTCAAGAGGACAAGCTGACTACTGGAAACTGGCCCCTAACTGCCGGTACCAGGCCAAGACAGGGAGTGCGACCTAGTCGCAGACACCAGTGGATAGAAGGGAGTCCCCAAGAATACTCCAAAGGGACCGTGACTCCCAAAGCAGGGATCAGGAACAAAGGTGACACTCCTGCCTAAACAGAAACTCCTCCTGGTGAAATAGACCAATGGTCAACTGTATGGGTGGAGTCTGAAAAGTAACGGCCCCATTGGACAGAACCCCACCATCTAAGCCCCGTAAGGTAATGGGGATAGGTAGCTGGAGTTGCGGAATCCCCAAGCTCTGGGCGAGGGAAGAGTCCAAGAAATTACCAGCCGCTCCGCTGTCAATAAATACTGACCCCGAAAAATTACCCCCTTTAAAGGAAATATGCCCCGGGATAAGTAATGAATCTAGAGAGGAAAAGAGCTGGAGGCCAAAGTGAACCCTCTCTTCGTTCACTTGGCCCGGCCTTTTACTGGCCTATTGGGGCAATTTCTCAAGATGTGACCTTTACAGCCACAGTATAAGCACAGACCTGAACTTAATCGACGAGCCCTTTCTTCCGGGGAAATGCGAGCTGCCCCAAGTTGCATGGGCTCCTCACTTTCCTCAGGGGTCATCGGATCATAGGGCACCACCCGAGTGAGCGAGCCCCGCTCCGACCTCCGCTCACGGAGGCGACGGTCAATTTTAATGGCTAATTCCATTAACTTGTCCAATGTTTTAGGTGCCGGGTATTGGATGAGGCAATCCTTGATCTCATCGGAAAGACCACAACAAAACTGACTGCGTAATGCAGGGTCGTTCCACCCGCAATCATTCGCCCATCGGCGGAACTCGGTACAATAAACCTCGGCTGGGTCTTTCCCTTGCCTAAGGGCTCTAAGATGGGTCTCTGCTGAGGCTTCGCGGTCAGGATCATCATACAACAACCCTAGGGAACTAAAGAAGCTGTCTACGGAAGCCAGGGCTGGGCTGTCCGAAGGCAATCCAAAGGCCTAGGTCTGGGGGTCACCCTGGAGCAACGAGATAACTAGTCCAATACACTGGGCCTCGGATGAGAAGGAGCGTGTTTTGAGCCGAAAATACAACTTGCAACTCTCACGAAAATTAAAGAAGGTTTTGCGGTCTCCAGAGAACCGATCAGGCAAGTTCATTTTGGGATCTGAACCCCCTGAGTCTGGAGGTCGCGACCTCTGTTCTTGGGACGCTACCTTCAAGGACAATTCCCGGACCATCTGAGTAAGCCCTTGAAGCTGATCAGAAAACGTCTGAGAAGGGGTACTCATAATATCAAATGACACAAATAACTACCCCTCCAAGTATTTGACAGGGGAGACCTGTCTTTATTCTGGCCGGTTATAATGTTACGTTGCCCTGGCCTGGGCACCAGGGACAATACGGGTTCCAGACGGTGAGATGATAAGGCGTGAGCCCACAGCCGGGACCGCCGGTTAGGACGGCCACAGCGGGTCCTACACTCTCTCTGTTGAGTCCCCGAGGCAGATGGCAAACCCCTGCGGAGCTAGGCTTCACCTGTGGCCGCCGCGTTCGAAGGAGCGAGTTAAGCCCGCTCCGACCCCGATGCAGCCAGGTATTACGTGGTGACAAGGGGTAAGCGATCGCCACAGGGAACACTCAAGAGGACAAGCTGACTACTGGACCTAACTGGAAACTGGCCCCTAACTGCCGGCACCAGGCCAAGACAGGGAGTGCGACCTAGTCGCAGACACCAGTGGATAGAAGGGAGTCCCCAAGAATACTCCAAAGGGACCGTGACTCCCAAAGCAGGGATCAGGAACAAAGGTGACACTCCTGCCTAAACAGAACACTAATGACAGACGGGGGCCAGGGAACACATACAAGAAGACGGGGACAAGAATACAAAAGAAGATAACCAAGGACAGTCCCACGGAGGGGCTTAGCCACGGACGACCAGAGAACCAAAGGCGATAAATACCAGAGCTCCACTGGAGCACTTACGTGACCCACGGAAGATGGAGATAGTGGGTCCGCTGCAGGCTCACAGGCTGATGATGAAATACAGCAGAGGAGTCTGGTGAAGTACTGGAATCA
This sequence comes from Crinia signifera, assembly GCF_055691185.1. Classification (NCBI taxonomy): domain Eukaryota; kingdom Metazoa; phylum Chordata; class Amphibia; order Anura; family Myobatrachidae; genus Crinia; species Crinia signifera. The sequence continues at coordinate 97,903,897 of NC_139219.1, forward strand.
AGGGATCCACAGGCAAACACAGCTGACAGGCTAGGAGACCAGGCAGGCTGTGATGGAGATCTGCAGCCAGGAAAACTGGGACCAAGGACCCAGGGGACCGGAAAGAGACAGCAATTAGCACAGAGTGCATAAAGCTATAACCGGCGTCTGTGCCCAGCAGACGCCGGCTATTTATTCAAATCTCGCGCCGCCTGACTGACGTCAGGCGCGCGCGTTGCTGGCTGCCGGGCGGAAGCTCGGGGACGTTGCCTAGCAACGCCCCGACGCTTAGCCTCCGAGCGAGGCTTGGGACGCTGCTCGGCAGCGTCCCCCGCCGCGTCAGATGACGCTGCGTCTGCAGCGTCAGATGACACTGTGCTCGCCGCCCGTCCGGGTGCAGGGACACCCGGACGGCGTGCAACACAACCAGTGGATGATATAGAGGTATTCCTTTGTGCCTTGAGTCCTGTTGGAGAAAGTGCGCTATATAAATTAAACTTACTTATTTACACATTTGAGCGCACATGGTTGGGATGGCCTGCGGACGATGGTCTGACAGGCTTGCTCCCTATTTAACAGGGGAGGCAAAGCAAACGTATGTGGATATGACTGTGGCTGAGGCACGCTCCTATCCTGGCCTGAAACATTTTATACTGGAAAGGATTGGAGTGAAGGGGTGCAGGAGATCCATGGCTGGCAGCTGGAGGGCTCTCAGCCTCCTAGGATTCAGCTGACCAAACTAGCACAGCTGGCAGGAGCCTGGTTGCAGCAGGATAAAGTGAGGCCCTGGTACAAGTGATGCCCTGGTAGAAAGGTTCAAATCAAACCCTTAAACAAAAGATAAAGAGGGCAGTGTCATAAGAAAAATGAGATTGGGATCTGCTTCTACCTTACTTGATGTTTTCCATCAGAGAAGTACCCCTATCCTCTACCGGGTTTAGTCCCTTTGAGCTCCTCTATGGGAGACAGTCCAGAGGGATCCTGGATCTCTTGGAAGAAGGGTGGGAAGAACAACCTTGCCAGGACCATTCAGTTTGTGGCCCATTTATACGTCCGTCTAAGGCAGATTGCGCCACTCCTGAACGAACACATGGAAAGGGCCTAATAGAACAACTGGTCCATTAACCCAAGAGAAATAGTGTTGATACCCACCACAGAAAGCAAGACATATGCACAATGGCAGGGCCCTTATGAGATCATAGAGGCAGTGGGAACGGACAATTACAAGGTCTGACAGGAGGGTAGAAGGAGAGAGGTACAAATATACCATGTAAATCTGTTAAAACCTTGGAAGAAAAGTGCCAGTCAGTCCTCTTTGGTAGCTAAAAAGGTTCCAGAATGCCAAGTACCAATTGAGATCATGCTTTTTAAACTCTGTAGCAAAAGCATCTCTTCCATTGCCATTTGAAGGATATCGCTGCTATGCAATCCAATTCAGATTAATTCCTCCAATGGACACCCACTGTGGTAAATATATATCTACTCTAGAGAGACTATTCTCCAGATATCTTAGGTTATCCAGACAACCTCTGGTGGTACAAATAGGAACGGATCCTTATCACCATACCTATAATTAGCAAAGTGCTATTAGGTGCCTGTGCTTTTTATATATTGTATGTGATTTATTCAGTGCATGCAGTGATACTGCTTATTAATGTCAATTTTATTAAATTATATGTCTTTTTAATTTTATATAGTGTCTAGTGCTACTATTTTTTTTTTTCTTGTACGGGTTAAACCTCAGCCTAATAAGGTACAAGCAGTCCTCACCTGGTCTAAATGTAAGTCGCAATTTGGGACATTTCTCAGTCTGGTGGGATACTATCGAAGGTTTATTCGAGATTTCACTGCTAGATCGGCTCTACTGTCCAGACAAGATAACGTGGTCTAGACCAGTGGAAACTGCTTCGCAGGATTTGAGATGAGCTTTGTGTACATAGTCTGTCTTGCAAAATCCTGACTTAAAAAAAAAACAATTTGTGTTACAGACGGATGCCTCTGGGACAGGATTAGGAGCAGTCCTTTCTCAAGAGGTAGATAGAGAGGAGAATCCCATCCACTACCTTAGCTGTAAATTGAGTGGGCAGTGGAGGCATTAAGGTATTATTTGTTGGGATAAGTTTTTGTCACACTGGGAGCAAGCCCAGCACTCTGGAAAGCTTCTGCTGGGATGATACCTGCCTCCGGCTACACACAAACATCCATTCACCTTCTCCCTGGCACCACTGTTGTCTGCCCTGCCCTCTCCCAACCTCCGGACTGACCGCTGGGAGCTACGGTCTCGAGGAATGGGCTCTCCCATTGATGTAAATAGGTCCTGGGTAACCTATTTATACTGCCCCTGAATATGGGTATTACCGGTGTTCAACCCGCAACTTTTCCCTGGATGCATTTCTGGATCTTTGAACTCTGGATATTTTTAAGGGGGCCAATTACACTGAGGCCTGACCTGGGACTACAATGGTGGCAAAATTAGGTGCAAACCTTCTGTAATACCACGTGATTCCTAAGAACACTCTAACCTGTTTCTTATTTAGGGAATGTGGACAATTATGTATTGCCTCAATTTTATTAAGTTGGGGTTTTATTAAACCTATGCCAATGGTGTACCCAAGATACTTTATTTCTTCCATCCCAGCACAACATATTTTTCGGGTTGACTGTCAATCCTGCCACATGGATAGAGTTCAACATTACTTGTACTCTGGGTAAGTGAGACTGCTAGTCAGAACTATAGAAGATTATATCATCAGGATAAGCAGCAGCATACTATCTATGGGGCCTTAGAATTCTATCCATCATACTTGGTGGCAGGTGTCCCGTGTAAACCAAATGGCAACATCTTGTATTGGAACAACCCTTTTAGTGCAGAAAAAGCTGCTTTTCCTTAGGCTTTCTTGGTTAAAGCACTCATCAATACCCTTTCATTAAGTCTACAATAGTCCAATATGGTGCTGTTCCTAATCTTTCAATAAATTCATCCACCCAAGGCATTAGGTAGGCATCAGACTTTGACACATTATTCAACTCATGGAAATCATTACAGAAGTGCAAACTCCATCTGGCATCAGAACAAACACAATGGAACTTGACCACTCACTATCTTACTCAAAGTCAACATTTTGTTTACTGTTCTTTAGACACTGATTCCCTGCTGGCTTTGGTATTCTATAGAGCTTAGGTTTAACCTTAACCCTGGGGTCAGTAATTTTCTCATGTGTAATAACTGCTGTCTTATCCAGTATGTCTGAAAACAAAACATAACTTACAAGAAATTATTTTGTCTCCTGCAGTTAAACGGTTAAGAGGGTTTTAATAATTGTTACTTTAGGAGCCAAAGGCACTGAATTTTCTGGAGGGACTGGAATGGCAGACATATCTGCTCTATACTTCCAAAGTTTTATAAGATTTACATGGTAGATTTGTCCACAGGATCAAAGACTCATAACTGGGCATTGCCATTGTACACATGTTCCTGTGCCTGTTGGGCCGGTACCAAGTGCTCTTTTACTATCAGCACCACTGCAGGAATACTGTCACATAAGGCCATGCACATTTGATCTGCTACTCACCTGTCCGTGCCCGATGCCAGCTCTTCATTCGGCCTGTGTGTTGCACTGTGCGGCAGGGATCGGGCAGAGTGTCCACATTTTGAGACAGGTCCTGGGGCAGTGAGTGAAGTAGTCCTGGGAGAGTGGTGCCACCATCTTGGTCATGGGCAAAAGTGTAATTGGCCAGTCTGAGCTCCTGCCTATCGTCCTACACTGACAGCCATTGGCAGCCGCCTTCTAGCTATTTAAGGTATCGTCCTAGGCTGCTCAGTGTCTGTATAAATAGTCTCTTAAGCTGCATACTCCTAGCGACTCGTGGTGTAATCTGGCCTGTTGCTTTCACTCTGCTCAGCCTGCCTTTGGTTGCTCTTTACTAAGATCCAGTTGCATAACTCAATCTGACTCCTGACCTTCCAGGTTCATCACCAATTCTCGATCAGCTCTGTTTAGCCGCAGCGTCTGCTGAACTTCATTTCAGTACCCACCTCTTCTTTGGCTCTCATCAGAGTACAGAATCTTCCAGTTCTTCATTCTGGATCCAAACTTGTACAAATTTACCAGCCTCCTCGTCTTCAAACTCTTCGTTTATCCAAGCCTGCCAGAGACTAAAATGCAAAGACGTATTTGCGTTCCCTTCTGAAAATTAATTTTCATAATTTTCAAAGATGTTATTTGGGACTTGTCTTATTGTTTCTCCCTTTATGAATAAGACCATAATTAAACCTGTTTGATTTAACCCCTTGATATCTAGTTCTTGTGTGATTGCTGTAAGACAAACAACCCCATCAAAACCATCACCTGTGACAAATCCTTTCTCATTATCCGAGAAACACGCTCAATCACAGTTTTGTAGACTGTATTGTCCCTCTCATGTCTCTTTGGAATTGTCCAGTAATCCCCTTGGGTGTATGCAGTACAACAAATCAAAAGGTTAAAACCATCAGGAGGATTTGGGAACCTCTGGTATAGCCAGCAATAAACAAGGTAGTAAATAATCATAAACCTCTCCAGTGACCTATCAGTTTGGGGGTTATACAAAGAGGTTCTGCGTAATTTAAAAAAAACATGGCATAATTCTTTCATGATTTTTTTACATAAATGAGTTACCTTGGTCAGTCAGGGTTTCCTTAGGTGTTTTTTTGTTGATGTATTGAGCAATGTTATTGCTTCTAGGTATCTGGTAGCATAACCCATTATCACCAAAACATATTGATAGGCCCAGGTGTATTTTATTAGAGGACCAACCAAACCCATTACTATTCTTTAAAACATAATTTCAATAATAGGTAATGGGACAAGCAGACTTTTAGAATGCTCAATGCTGAGTTATTATATAGAGTTGTAGGTAAAGGCCATAGGTATTGATCCACAACTACCCTTTACACCAGGGGTGGCCAACCAATCAGAGGCAATGAGCCAAAAAATATGTTATGGTAAGACAAAGAGACAATACCATGCAGAAAATGGGCATGTCCTAGCTCCCACAAGGCCACACCCTATTTGTAAATGAGTTGTGGCCTAGCTGGCACAAGGCCATGCCCCATTTTTGCATCTTTGGAGTGACGTTTGTAGGAGCATGACCTCGTGTCAACCCCCCCCCCCCCCGTCTGCCCAGTAGATCACCTTGAAAAAGCTCCCTAGAGGAGTGAAACATGTTGGTGGTCCACTTGTAGGTGACTGATCTTTTCCATCTCTGCCACACCATCTTCTCAAATGAGTGACCGAACCAGCCTCTGAAGATCAAAATGCTTTTTCCACCTTGCCTAAAGAACAGCAGGAGGTTTGCATCCTCCATCAAGCCTCCAATTTGGGGAAATACCATATCAGCACCACAGCAACAAACCAGTAAGGCCTAATAGGAACGGACACAACTCCACAAACCAAACCCAGCTGGGACTTTTTTCCATCCTACAAATACGGTACCATATGGACTCAAATCATCAGTCACCACTTTTTTATTAATATTATTATATTCATTCCAATTGGTCATACTTATTTTTGCTTTCTCTCTCTCTCTCTCTCTCTCTCTCTCTCTCTCTATATATATATATATATGAGTGGTAAAACTATGTTTATTAAACATCGACTCACATGTACATCTAAATACGTTGTCTACCAAATTTTATGTCCCTGCGGTATGTCATATATTGGCAAAACTGATTGCCAATTTAAGGATGGTATGACAGCACATAGGTCGGCTATCAGGACTGCGATAGTCAAAGGACATAGCGAACAGCCGGTTGCCCGGCATTTTTGCAATCATCCACACCCCCTTGCTTCATTAAGGTACCGAATGATTGATCACCAACCAGCCTCTATTAGGGGAGGTGACAGATCCAAAAAATTGATCCAACTAGAAACTAAATGGATCTATCGTTTAGGTACACTGTCCCCTAAAGGACTGAATGAACACCTAGGCTTAGGTGCGTTCCTCTAAATCTTAACAAATTGTAACATATGTAATTATGCGCTCATGTTATTACTATTGTATTATGCTTTCTTCCCGTTTTCCATTTTTTCATCCTGTGCATGATAAATTACATCTGATATAGTAGATGCAGTATGCTTTGCTTTGTATTAATCATTTCTGTTCTCCGTTTCCTGCAGTGTTATTGTTGACATGTAACCTTGGTGATGGGCTTCACATACTACCTCCTCTCTTGTGAGGTCATCTTATTGCGTCCTGATCCTGAACAGCGCTTCCCGCTCTAAGGAGATGGCGCGCTCACTGGGTGCTTTATAAGGTAAGACGTTTTGTATTATGCATTCATACCTGACGAAAATGCCAGAATAAAGGCATTGAAACGTTGTAAGTTCAACAAGACTGCTTGTATTTATTTGAACAAGACGCCGTGAGTGCAGCACTTCCCCTGCTACCTTGTCTTTACACTCGCTCCGACGAGTGTTATGTGCTGACACCCGGCGCACCAGCTGACTTTAGACGGAGAGCCGGTACACAGGATTATGTACTAAAGGATCCACGTTTGTGCATCACATCTACAAGGCTCCCTCTACCACTCTAACAACATCAGTGAGTGTGTTATTCCGTGACCTGCGCATCTAGATTATACTGGATGCTTCTTGCTGTGACACTGTACTCGCTACCATCTGTTGCATGGAACTTTAAACTACAGAGCTTCATACAGACTGGGTGATTTCAACATGGATACTGCGTTACCATCTGAGCCAGAAACCAGTGGATATATCCATAATACCCAGTCACTGGGAATACTTCACAGCTATTCAGAAGCTGAAGCCAGTGACATTCTCTACACTGAGATTATTGAGGAGCAAGCTGAGGCTAAATCCAATGAGGATGCCTATCGCAAACTACTATATTTGAAGCGGAAAGAAATTGATTACTATTATCATTGTATAACCTTAAGTGACTATTACCGTTCTAAAAAAATACCCCGTGGGTTACGGGTAAAAAACTCGCCTACCATCGGCCGTAATGATCCTGCATTTTGTAAAAAATGGATAGGAATCATGAACAAATGCTCACTTGATCTTATACTCCTTATAATTGAGCAATCCACAAAAGAAATGAATATAATAAAAACCAAAATCACCGAACTCGAACAGACAGTCAGACCACTATTGGAGGAAGATACTGCTACAGATTGGTACACCAAACTGGACAATCAAATCCAGACTTATAAGCGGGAGCTTATAAAATTTAAAGCAGATAAAAAGGCCAAGGTGGAAAGTGATTATGCCAATTATACGGTATACAGATGGACAGATACGACTTATAAAGGCAATTCCAGGGTGCCATTTTTCAGACGCCGACAGCGCAATCCCCGGCAGCTTGATTCATCTAATGAGAATACCTCCACGGCAAGCGATTCAGAACCAGCACCAGCACCATCTTCAACACAGATGGGCCCTTTATCCGTGGCCATCAGAAACAGGGACAGAAAAAAAGTAGACACCGCTGGTTTACCCGCCGTGGCGGACAATGTAAAAGGCAGAGGGCGACTAGGGAGACCACCGAAAAATTACAGGACCTAGTAATAAATCTGTCCGACTATGAACTCAATTCTACTGAACAAAGAGTTCTCACAAAGGGCTTGTCATTTATCCCCACATATAAACAGGACCCCTTGCAATGGCAAGTAGAGAAATATCGTTTACATCGCCAATTGAAAATCAAAGAATTCTTTGCAAAAACTCCAGTAATTGAGGATCATACCGACCCTATTCCGCCTAAATTAATCAAAATTATGCCAAGATCAACGTTTGATCCGTTATCATCTAATGCATCAGTCCGAACCTTTACAAGAATGCTGGATAAACATACTACAGAAATTACAAAAAAGACTCCTGTGGTTCGCAACAATCTATCTAAGGATGAAGCTATGGCTTTAAAACATCTGGCATCCAATAAAGGCCTTATTTTTCGTCCGGCTGATAAAGGAGGTGCCCTGGTCATCCAGAACCTCCAAGACTATAAAGAGGAGATCAGCAGACAACTGGAGGATCCTGTTACATACAGACTTTTACCTGGAGACCCTACACCAACTTTCCAAAAAGAGGTAGCACTCCTACTTAAATATGGCTTTGATAATGGTCATCTGTCAGAGAAACTACATAAAGCTCTTTTGCCCGCTTATCCAGTGACTCCGGTGCTTTACACAACTCCAAAGATTCATAAATCTTTAATAAAGCCACCGGGGAGACCCATAATTGCTGCTGTAAAATCACTATTCCAACCGATTGCTCTTTATTTGGATTCTATATTACAGCCCTTGATCCAAATTCATCCCCACTTTCTTCTGGACACTAATACGCTACTTAAGCGATTAGCTGAGCTGCCTACCTTCAATTGTGATGTGCTTTTGTGTAGTATCGATGTCCAGAGTCTCTATACCGCAATCCCCCATGAGGGAGGGTTGGCTGCGGTTAGAAGACTGCTGGAAATTTCAGGTACTTTCAGTGGTGATTGCTTGGACTTTCATGTAAAATTACTTGAGTTTGCACTAACTAAAAATTACTTTTTATATGATAATCGCTTTTTCCTGCAATGCCATGGGTGTGCCATGGGATCTGCCATGGCACCAGCATACTCTAATGTATACATGTTTGAGGTCGAGGATATGATTTTTTTCAATGATATCGATATATCGGCAGACATCTTGTATTACTGCCGATACATCGATGACCTGTTGGTGTTTTGGAAAGGGTCAGCCGAGCAATTTGATGCTATCATACAGTCCCATAACAGTAGGGATCATCCTATCAAATTAACGTATACTATCAGTCCTGAATTCATCCATTATTTGGATGTGAAAATCTCACTTCAGGAGGGTAAAGTACATACTTCTCTGCATACCAAACCCACTGATAGGAACAACTTGTTAATGTTTGATAGTTTTCATCCTAAACCACTTAAACAGGGATTACCCTACTCCCAGCTGATACGCATCAGACGTATAACATCTGACCCCGTACTGGCTGATAAAGAAATGGATGCTATGATTGCAAAATTCAAACAGAGAGGGTACCCACTTGAATTATTGCTGGCAGCTAAAAGTAGAGCTTTATCCCTGGATAGGGATACGCTGATCAAAACTCCACGTAAAGCCAAAAATAACATGAAAATACTCCCCTGGGTATGCCAATATAACCCAGCTAGTGAGGGTATTAATAAAATCTCCAAAAACCTCTGGCTCATCATTAAAACTGACCTTGACCTCGGCTTAGAGGAAACTAGATTATTATCTTGCTATACTAGAGGACGCAACCTTAGAGATATATTGGTAAAATCAGATATCTCTAGCCTAGACAATACCTATGATCCTTATGCCAACACGCGTAAGGGATGTATAAGATGTACATGTACAACATGCCAATTTATGCTGCCTGGAGATACATTCCAACACCCTTTGAGTGGTAAAACTATGTTTATTAAACATCGACTCACATGTACATCTAAATACGTTGTCTACCAAATTTTATGTCCCTGCGGTATGTCATACATTGGCAAAACTGATTGCCAATTTAAGGATCGTATGACAGCACATAGGTCGGCTATCAGGACTGCGATAGTCAAAGGACATAGCGAACAGCCAGTTGCCCGGCATTTTTGCAATCATCCACACCCCCTTGCTTCATTAAGGTACCGAATGATTGATCACCAACCAGCCTCTATTAGGGGAGGTGACAGATCCAAAAAATTGATCCAACTAGAAACTAAATGGATCTATCGTTTAGGTACACTGTCCCCTAAAGGACTGAATGAACACCTAGGCTTAGGTGCGTTCCTCTAAATCTTAACAAATTGTAACATATGTAATTATGCGCTCATGTTATTACTATTGTATTATGCTTTCTTCCCGTTTTCCATTTTTTCATCCTGTGCATGATAAATTACATCTGATATAGTAGATGCAGTATGCTTTGCTTTGTATTAATCATTTCTGTTCTCCGTTTCCTGCAGTGTTATTGTTGACATGTAACCTTGGTGATGGGCTTCACACACTACCTCCTCTCTTGTGAGGTCATCTTATTGCGTCCTGATCCTGAACAGCGCTTCCCGCTCTAAGGAGATGGCGCGCTCACTGGGTGCTTTATAAGGTAAGACGTTTTGTATTATGCATTCATACCTGACGAAAATGCCAGAATAAAGGCATTGAAACGTTGTAAGTTCAACAAGACTGCTTGTATTTATTTGAACAAGACGCCGTGAGTGCAGCACTTCCCCTGCTACCTTGTCTTTACACTCGCTCCGACGAGTGTTATGTGCTGACACCCGGCGCACCAGCTGACTTTAGACGGAGAGCCGGTACACAGGATTATATATATATATATATATATATATATATATATATATATATATATATATATATATATATATATATATATATATATATATATTACCACAATAGTGTTATAGCGCCCAAATAAAACAATTGTTCTTATTGTCTTTCACACCTAAAAGGGAACTCCTATCCTTAGAGTAGTAGATAAAATACTTGATTTGGATTGGCCAACGGTATATCGTACAGAGTGGATACTCCTAATCCACAGTGTTTGCTCTCCTAAGTGTCCAGACTGCAAGTGCTCTCTGTACGATATACTCTAAGGATCGAAATTCCATTTTCATAGGTAACCTGTTGGTCTCACCTGACGTTATAAAATCAATCTAATATTTATCTTTTCCTGTCATGAAGAGACTATATTGATTTTTGTCCGGAGAGGACATGGATAGAGTTTAGGAAGGATCTAATAAAAGTAGTAATACCGGCCAAAGAATTATCGCCATCAATATTCCTTCAAGAATTATTTAATGAAAGTCTCCCCTGGTTCAAATGAACAAAACACCTATGAGATTTGTTTAAAAATTATACCCCTGATGAAGTCTTGTTGAGACGAAACGTGTCGGTTTTATATCTGTAACAAGTAGAGATGTGCTGCGGCCACTTTTTCGGGTTTTGGTTTTGGATCTGGATCTCCCTTCGTGTTTTGGATCTGGATTGGTTTTGGCAAAACCACCCTTGTGGGTTTTGGATCTGGATTTTTATGAAAAAATGCTAAAAATGGCTAAAACAACAGAATTTGGGCCTGTTTTTGCCCCTAAAGTATTATTGACCTCAATAACATTAGTTTCCACTCATTTCTAGTCAATTTTGATCACTTCACAGCTTACAAAATGGTTTTCATTTACTGTAGTTGGGCCAAAAGGGTATACCGAGGTAGCTGGGTGACTAAGCTAAGCGACAGCAGTGGGCATCACATACATGTGGACCTTACACTTCCAACCTGGCACATCTTGGAAGCAGAGCGGCACTGCAGGGGCAGACAGGGTGGCAGTTAAATAAACTATCCCAAAAAAAGAGAAATGCTCCAAAGAGCAAAAAATACAAAGAGGTATCGGCCTTGTCATGACTTGTGGTAGCAGCTTCAGCACTTCTATCAGGTTGCTGATCTCCCACTATTTCCTCCTCCATCATCCTCCAAAAATGTGTTTTTATTTTATTTATTACGTTTATTTATTTTTCTTACTTTACACTGGACACAGCCTGTCACACTGGACATAGCCCCTTGGACACTGGACACTGCCCCTGGACACTGGACACAGCCCGTCACCCTGGACACAGCCCCTGGATAATGGACACAGCCTCTGGACACAGCTCCTGTACACTGGACACAGCCGTCACACTGGACACAGCCCCTGGACAATGGACACAGCCTCTGGACACAGCTCCTGTACACTGGACACAGCCGTCACACTGGACACAGCCTCTGGACACTGGACACAGCCCGTTACCCTGGACACAGCCCCTGGACAATGGACACAGCCCGTTACCCTGGACACAGCCTCTGGACACAGCCTCTGGACAATGGACACAGCCTCTGGACACCCCCCTGGACACAGCTCCTGTACACTGGACACAGCCGTCACACTGGACACTGCCCCTGGACCTTGCCCCTGGACACCGGACACAGCCCGTCACCCTGGACACAGCCCCTGGACAATGGACACAGCCCGTTACCCTGGACACAGCCCCTGGACACAGCCCCTGGACAATGGACACAGCCTCTGGACACCACCCCGGGACACAGCTCCTGTACACTGGACACTGCCCCTGGACACAGCCCCTGTACACTGGACACAGCTCCTGTACACAGCTCCTGTACACTGGACACAACCCCTGTACACTGGACACAACCCCTGTACACAGCCCCTGTACACTGGACACAAACCCGGTACACAGCCCCTGTACACTGGACACAGCCCCTGTCACACTGAACACAACCCCTGTACACAGCCCCTGTACACTAGACACTGCCCCTGGACACAGCCCCTGGACACTGGACACAGCTCCTGTACACAGCACCTATACACTGGACACAACCCCTGTACACTGGACACAGCCCCTGTACACATCCCCTGTACACTGGACACAACCCCTGTACACTGGACACAGACCCTGTCACACTGTACACAGGCCCTGTCACACTGGACACAAGCCCTGTCACACTGAACACAGCCCCTTGTACACTGGCCACTGCAGCCCCTGTACACTGGACTTGTGTACAGCAGCTCCTGCAGACCCTAATCGAGTGAGCAGCAGAAAAATAATATATTATTATTATAGCACAGCACACAGCACAGGGCACAACCACCCTCTTCCCTCTCCTATGCTGGAGTAAAGATGGCGGGGCGCGCGTGCGTCTTATATAGAATCCAGATCCCGCGAGAATCCGACAGCGTGATGATGACGTTTTGCCTCGTTTTCGGTCCGGAATTTAGGCGGGAACTCCCAAGCCGGCTCGGCTCCAGACTCGGATCACGATTTTCGGATCTACCGGATCCCGGAGATCCGGACCCGCTCATCTCTAGTAACAAGTTTTAAGAAAACTCCAGAAATCAAGAATAAATGTGAAAGTCTTTTTTTATGAATTTTAATAAATGTTTTATACATGGTACAAAATTTCTTTTGATACTTATGTAAGGTGTGAAAGACAATAAGAACAATTGTTTTATTTGGGTGCTATAACACTATTGTGGTAGTATTCAAATTGGGGGATCCCGCTAGTAGGGGATAGAGTGTTGTTTAGCGACCACCAAATATCATATAGCGTAGTCTTAAGAGATTTTGGGTTTGTATATATATATATATATATATATATATATATATATATATATATATATATATATATATATATATATATATATATATATATAAACAGAGAGATCCGGCACTCCGATATGGGTAATGAATGGCCCCGGTGCCTTCCGAAGGAAGAAGGAGATACAGCGTGGAAGATGGTGCTGGCGGCACTCAATGGGGACTTGGTACGAATGAAAATGAGCTGACACCACACACAGCTAAGGTGCTTACTAGTGCTTATAGAGAACTCTGACGAAGGATTATTAAATCCGAAACTAGTAAGCACCTTAGCTGTGTGTGGTGTCAGCTCATTTTCATTCGTACCAAGTCCCCATTGAGTGCCGCCAGCACCATCTTCCACGCTATATATATATATATATATATATATATATATATATATATATATATATATATATATATATATATATATATATATATATATATATGTGTGTGTGTGTGTGTGTGTGTTTACAGTTATTTTTATTTGATTATTCTATTAAATTATGCAAAATTGGTACTAGCATCATGTACAAATTGTTTATCTACAGTATAGCGCAGTCATCCATTTCTTCTTTTGTACCTTTGCTGGGGAGTGACACCCCCCTACATTGTACTGCAGCTTGATAAACCAGCTGTACACTCTGCGCCTCTACCAGATAACTACCATCCTCTCTCTGCACATGTTACATCTGCCCCACCTGCAGTGCACATGGTTTTGTCCATTAAAGAAGGAGTTTGCTTTTGCAAACAAACCAGAATAAGGCCCAGAGTTTGGAAGGAAATAATTTGTAATAAGTATTGTATTTACCTTGCTTGATGTTGTTCAATTGTTCTTTATGAGTAATTCCCACTTTCTAATTTCTACTTCGTATATTTTTAATATATAGAACTGCCCTCTATGTGAACAGATATACCAGGCAATGGGCTCATATGAGTTTATGTAGAGCAGACAGCTGGGACTTGTAGTGCTGTCCAATTTAAATCACATACATGGGAGGAATGCTGGATGTGGACGTACGTTGAAAGAGTTGCACTTATGTTGATTGTAATTTCCTTCAGTTTCTGTCCAGTATAAGTCCAGGCTAAGTCTAGGCTGACAGTATGCAGTTGTATCATCTTACTTAGAAACTTCGGTACTTATGAGTTATCCGGGCGCCCGATTTTTTGATTGTATGCCTTAAGTTAAGGCATACAATCAGATGCGATGCGATGCGATATCGCATCGCATCGCATGCGACCATCGGATGCGATGACCCGATTTTTCCATAGGAATCAATGTTAAAATGGACTGAGTCCATTTTAACATGGAATTCAATGGGAAAAAGGGGTCCTTTTCATACCCCTACTATCCAAGTGGGCATGGAGTTGGATATAAACCTGTGGCGAGCGTAGCGAGCCACCGAGCCCGAAGCGTGGCGAGCGGACGGTATTCTATGTCCCCTCGCGGGGCTCGCTGCGCTCGCCACGCTTCGGGCTCGGTGGCTCGCTACGCTCGCCACAGGTTTATATCCAACTCCATGCCCACTTGGATAGTAGGGGTATGAAAAGGACCCCTTTTTCCCATTGAATTCCGTGTTAAAAAGGTCTCAGTCCATTTTAACATTGATTCCTATGGAAAAATCGGGTCATCGCATCGCATCGCATCGCATCCGATGGTCGCATGCGATGCGATGCGATGTGCCCGATCCGACCCGATTTAGAAATCGGGCGCCCGGATAACTCATATGTACCGAAACTTCTTACTTTGAATTCTGACTAAATTTCTAAAGCCAGATTTATATAGCCAGCCAAGGCTTAGTCAGCCTCCTTTACTCTAATAAGTAGGTCTGAAAAAAAAGCTGTTTCTAACTTCAATAATTAAGACCCCACCCTAATGCCCCTCTCCCACTAGAGAAAGTGAGCAATAAAAGCAGATAAGCAAATGATGAGATGTTACAGACCATGTCCCTACTAGTCAATTTTAAATCACTATCTAATTTTAAAAATAAATTTGTACATTTACCTAAGACAATGCAGTATACAAATCACAGTGATTCTACTTCAAATATGACTGTTGCATGTAATGGTATTTTACCTAAGACTCACTGTGATTTGTATATTGGCTTTAGAAATTTAGTCCGAATTCAAAGTAGGAAGATTCTAAGTAGAATGATACAACTGAATACGGTCAGCCTAGACTTAGCCTGGACTTAAACTGGACAGAAACTGAAGGAAACTACAATCAACATAAGTGCAACTCTTTCAACGTACGTCCACATCCAGCATTCCTCCCATGTATGTGATTTAAATTGGACAGCACTACAAGTCCCAGCTGTCTGCTATACATAAACTCATATGAGCCCATTGCCTGGTATATCTGTTCACATAGAGGGCAGTTCTATAAATAAAAAATATGTGTATTCTCATATAGGTGTAGGATTTGTGAGTTATACTAGGCAAGGTCTCTATATATATTTTTTATAGAATCTCGTCACTCCCATTTCTACGTCAGGCACCGTGGCCTGTCTTTCCATATATATAGAGTATTGAGTATGATGTTACAATTGGTTGTAAAATATTTTTCCTGCCTTGCCAATCCCACTCTCCCTTTACAATTAGTAAACATACCGTGGGGTTCTTAGCCACCTTTAATTTAAAAATGGTATTTATAAAGGCGATAAGTTTATTCCAGTACGTTGCTATCCTGCCACACTGCCAAAGATTGTGAAAGAAAGTGGCTCTCCTCTGGCCGCATTTGACACGTGTCAGATTCCCCAGGGATCATGTGAGCCCTCTGTACAGGAGCCACATACACTCTGTGCAGCACCTTCCAGTGTTCCTCCTCAAGGGAGGCTGAGTGGAGATATTTTAGTGTTTGTTGACAGTATTTCAAGACCACAGAACATTCCGGAAGTGAGGGCACCTCAGCCTTCCAGGCCGCCATCACTTTACCCCACTTTTTCTCTACAGAGGTGACCATTGCCTCCATATAATAGTAACACAATCTATATATGCCAGTATGAGCCAATGTCATAATAGTATTAATTGTGTCAGTCTCCGTGCCCTCCGGACCAGCCGGTGGAAGTGTGTCTGATTTGCAAAAACATATAATAATGAGTGTGCAATAACTTATGTTTTTCTTTCAGATCTGCAAAAGATTGGAGGTGACCTCCCGGGTCATATACATCTCTGATCGCCGACAAGCCCATTTCCTTACAAAGCAAAAATTGGGGGTTATCTAATAACGAGGCAAACCAGGGATTACCATAGAATGTGATGAAGCGAGAGATTTTTTATTGGTGTATATCAGGCCTTTTATGTATCTCTGAATAAAATATTATTAATAATGTCTGCTTTAATCATTCCCTATGTATTAAGGCCGCCAATGAATAGGAAGCACACAATGCTTCTTCTATAGCACAATTCATGAATATAGAGTGTCTCCAAAACCAATCTGTTATGTACCGAACGCTAACTGCTCTGCTAAATATTGAAGCGTCAGGGATGCTGAGTCCTCCCTCGGATCTAGGGAGTTGTAACTTTACATATGCTACCTTCGCCCATAGAAATTTTGAGAAGATAGTGTTGACTACGGAGCAGTCATGCCTGGAAAGGGATAATGGGATCATTTGCAGTAGATATGATTATTTAGGGAACGCAATGCTTTTAATAACTGCTGCCCGACCCAACGTTGAAAGGGGAAGAGTGGTCCATCTATGGAGGAGGGCGGAAATCTCAGCTATCACCGGGCGAAAATTTGCCGAATAGATTTCCGCTATAGATGGAGGTATGCAAATGCCTAAATATTTCATTGAATGTTTCACTTTAGGAAACTGAGATAGGGGGGAGTCTATGGGGAGTGCTCTATTGCACCCTGTGAGAAACATTAACTCAAATTTGATATGGTTGACTCTAAAACCGGAAAAAGAGCCAAATTGCTCTATCAGAGATATTATTTCAGGGATAGCAACAGTTGGCAAGAGCATCATATCGTCGGCGAAGAGTGCCAATTTGGCCTCCTCTACACCAATCTTAATGCCAGTATATATTGTGGATGCCCTCAGGGCTATGGCCAGAGGCTCCAGGGCTAGAGCAAAAAGTAATGGGGACAGTGGGCAACCTAGTGCCCACTGTCCCAGTGGGCATGTCTAGTGCTCCATTGTGTGTAGAACGGTTGGGAGAGGAACCCGTTATTAAGTACATGATAGTATCATCTGAGGTGCGATTGCATCTAGATGTAGGGGTATTTCTATACAATATATTAGATGCCACTACATTGAAGTCCCCACCCATGATCAATGTTTGATTCCCCAAGGGGTCAAGCTTAGCAGTCAGAGATGTATAAAACTCCCTAGGGTTGGCATTGGGGGCATAGATATTGCACAAAACATATGGAACACCATGAATAGTTGCATTTACAATAACATATCTGCCCTTCTCGTCAGCCTCCACTGATATCATTTTGCAAACAATAGCGTTCCTGATAAGGATCACCCCCCCCCCCCCCCCCCCCCCGAGATTTAGAGTTATATGAAGCCGAGGCCATTACTGATCATCGTAACATATTTAGCTTCAGCACTTCTCGTGGAACAAGGTGGGTCTCCTGGAGGAAGGCTATGTCCAATGACATTTTGTTAAGATACGTTAAGATTTTTCTGCGTTTTGCAGGAGTATTGAATCCGCCCACATTCAGTGTACCTAATTTAAGAGTCGACATTCCGGAATTCTATGAGGCCAAGCTTAGCAACATCTCGCACCATAAAAGTAAATGGGGAAAACACAAAGGGGAGAGAAAAGACAGACCAGGGGAAACAAAGGACAAACATGTAACATATAATTTAGACAACCACTGCAAGGCGCAAGCCAGCATAGTAGCCAGAGAAATCCAAATGAGAAACTTCCAGACAATAAACTTTGCCTACGGCCCACCTAGCAATCCCCTGACCCCACCAACCCCAACGATCCCATATAGACATCCAAAATATAGTAAGAATATCAAAAATAAACCTTGATTCTAAATTCTGTCAAATATAGACATGAACCTGATAGGGCTGTGAAGAATATACAGCTGGGGCCAACCACTAGCTCCGCGAACATCATATAAATCAAAAAGCTTGGGTGTCAGCTATCAATCTTCCCTCCCAAACTGCAGTAAACCAAACTCTACATATGTCCGTAGACTATCAATTAAAGTCATACTTCAAATGGTCAATGGTCAATAAAGGTCAAGAAGTGAGACAGTGTCTTTCAAGAACTGCAGACACCTTCATTCCATTTTAATATGTAGAAATACCCACAATGATCAGTTATCAGCCTCAGGTATGTCCAAGCGATCCGGGTCAGCACCGACCCTGCCAGCTTGTTCCGTAAGATATCTGTCAGTGGCAGATATGAAATCTTTAGTGGTGTCCCTTCAAACACTCTCAGTCGAGCAGGGTATAGCAACGCAAATGTTGTTTTAGAATGAAACAGCTTCGTACATATAGGAGCAAACTCCTTACGGGCTCTGGTAACTTCGGCTGAGTAATCCTGAAAAATGTATATTTTGGCAATGTCCCAAGTTAGGTCACGATGTCTCCTGGACTGACCATATAGCTTCTTTATGTAAAAAGTTAAGGCATCTAAATATTACAACTCGAGGTCTGTTCCCGTGTGTAGCTCGTGCTGGGCCCAGGCGATGAGCCCTCACCACCACCATATCTCTGCACTGGTCTGAGATCTCAAGCATGTCAGGCAAAGAAATTTGGAGGAATTTATATAAATCAGGGCCCCTAATGGATTCACCCAAGCCAACAATTTTCGGGTTGTTCCTTCATGATTGCAGCTCATAACATGTATTCTGGAGACTAGTAGAATAAACATTAAGTGTAGAAACATCATGAAAGAGCTCCCCCACTCTGCACTCAGTAGTGTGTTGCATGTGAGCTACCTGCTTCAGCTGTGTCGTAATGTCCTGTATAGCTATGTTAAACTTAGCTGCCGAGGGGGGGGGGGGGGGTACTAATTACCCGGGCCCAGGCTTCCTGGTCTGACCCCTCCATTTCCTCTCCGTCCCTCCCGGGTAGCGACAGCAAAACACACTTCTACAGCATGTGCTGTGCTGACAGCAGGCTCAGCATGAGTGTCTCACTGACAGCGTGAGAGGTCATGCTCAGCATGCTGTCAGCACAGCACATGCTGTAGGTTTGTGCTGCTGCTGAGATTACAGTTTTTAGAGTTTTCTTTCACCCTCCTCTAAACATTTTGGGGGTGTGGTCTAAGTGTGGGAGGTGCCCACACCCACACTTAGGCCACGCCCCCAACATTTTACCGGGGCCCGGTATTCCTCTCGGCTGCCCAGCCTGCGCCTTCATATGGGGTCCCATGGGGTCTCCTGTATAGCCTTGACTACCTCTGAGTATGTTACAGGGGGCCCCTCAATGCTGTCAGAGGATTGGGAGAACAGTGCCTGGGTGCCATGTTGTGTCTCTCTGGGTCTCAGGGTCAGTGGCCATCTTGGAGCGGGTCTGTGACTTGTGGGAGCGGTTTTTCTGGGACCCCTTCGGCATCTGCGGTGAGAGGTATCTCTCCATCCGCCACCGGAGCTGTCTAGAGGGGTCTGTGAGCTGAGCCGTCGGGTCCCGGTGACTATGTCTGGTGCCTGCGGGCAGGGCTGAAGGGAAGCCTGGCGTCTGGTGATAGAACGAGGCGCGGCTCTCAGATGCCGCGGTCGCGTGATGCAGCTGCCTCCGGGCCAGCGCCGGGATGTCAGGGGACCGAGTCACTGGTCTCTGGGGCCACCTGGGGGTTCAGGAGGGCGGCTGGAACCGGGGATGCAGCGGAGGACTCGCACGCCGCGGCCGCTCACATCGGGACCGGAACCGGAAGTCACTGCACCCATTTTTTTAAATACATACCCTCTGGAAGCTTGCAATGGAGACAGCAGCAATGCCCAAATCGCCGAAAAATGGCTGTACCATTGTTCCGACGATTTGCGCATGCTCAGTGGAGTCTGCACGCTCTAGTGCTCAGACTCTTCACTGCTGCTGGTGTTGAAATCCCCTGAAAAATGGTTGCTACACCATTTTTCTGGAGATCTGAGCACTAGAGCATGCATACTCTGCTACTCCCAGAGAGGAGGGGACTCGGACGTAGGAGGCTGCACAAGGGCCTCCTCTCATAAAACACCACTGGGCAGGGGCGGGCTGGGCCGGGGGGCAGGGTGCCATCTGCCCCCCAGGCCGCTCTGGCAGGTGTGCTGCGGGCCGCGCCGCCGCGGCCGTGTCCGATGCCGCATTGCTGTTTTTTTTTGTTTTACTGCCGGCGCCCATGTTCCTGTGTTTTTTTTAAATGATGTCTGCGGCCACAGGAACATGGCCGCCGGCCTCCACGGCTACGTGGAGGAGGGCTCCGGCCGGCAGCCTGTTCCCTTATCCCCAGCGGCAGTGGCAGTCGGCAGACGCTGGGTGCGGTGGGGACGTCATGACGTTGACGCCTCCCACCCACACGTCTGCACTCAGAGACTGGAGGAAGGCTGGGGCCGCCCGCAGAACAACTCGTGGGGGACGCTTCAGGAGGCCGCAGAGAGGGGAACTGAAATTTGTGGAGCCGCAGCAGGACAGGAGAAGCCTGGTCGAGGATAAAACACAGTAGTAAGTTAACATCTAAAATGACATATCTGCTGTGCTGTTTCATGTATATTAATAATAATGCAATGACACCACAGGCTGCTCCACCTGTATAATAATTTGTGTCATGGCATTGCTATTAATAATAGTAATGCCATGACACAAATTATTATACAGGGGGAGCAGCCTGTGGTGTCATGGCATTACTTTTATATTATACAGGGGGAGCAGCCTGTGGTGTCATTATTATTGTACAGGGGGAGCAGCCTGTGGTGTCATGGCATTATGCCATGACACCACAGGCTGCTCCCCCTGTATAATATAAAAGTAATGCCATGACACCACAGGCTGCTCCCTCTGTATAATAATAATGCAATGACGCCACAGGCTGCTCCCCCTGTATAATAATTTGTGTCATGGCATTACTATTATTATATTATACAGCGGGAGCAGCCTGTGGTGTCATTGCATTATTATTATACAGCAGGAGCAGCCTGTGGTGTCATTGCATTATTATCATACAGCGGGAGCAACATGTGGTGTCATTGCATTATTATTATACAGAGGGAGCAGCCAGTGGTGTCATGTCATTACTTTTATATTACACAGGGGGAGCAACCTGTGGTGTCATAATTATTATTGTACAGGGGGAGCAGCCTGTGGTGTCATGGCATTATGCCATGACACCACAGGCTGCTCCCTCTGCATAATAATGCCATGACACCACAGGCTGCTCCCCCTGTATAATATAAAAGTAATGCCATGACACCACAGGCTGCTCCCTCTGTATAATAATAATGCAATGACGCCACAGGCTGCTCCCCCTGTATAATAATTTGTGTCATGGCATTACAATTGTTATATTATACAGCGGGAGCAGCCTGTGGTGTCTTTGCATTATTATTATACAGCGGGAGCAGCCTGTGGTGTCATTGCATTATTATTATACAGCGGGAGCAGCCTGTGGTGTCATTGCATTATTATTATACAGAGGGAGCAGCCAGTGGTGTCATTGCATTATTATTATACAGCGGGAGCAGCCTCTGGTGTCATTGCATTATGCCATGACACCACAGGCTGCTCCCTCTGTATAATAATAATGCCATGACACCACAGGCTGCTCCCCCTGTATAATATAAAAGTAATGCCATGACACCACAGGCTGCTCCCTCTGTATAATAATAATGCAATGACGCCACAGGCTGCTCCCCCTGTATAATAATAATGCAATGACACCACAGGCTGCTCCCCCTGTATAATATAAAAGTAATGCAATGACGCCACAGGCTGCTCCCCCTGTATAATAATTTGTGTCATGGCATTACAATTGTTATATTATACAGCAGGAGCAGCCTGTGGTGTCTTTGCATTATTATTATTATACAGCGGGAGCAGCCTGTGGTGTCATTGCATTATTATTATACAGCGGGAGCAGCATGTGGTGTCATTGCATTATTATTATACAGAGGGAGCAGCCTGTGGTGTCATTGCATTATTATTATACAGCGGGAGGAACCTGTGGTGTCATAATTATTATTGTACAGGGGGGGCAGCCTGTGGTGTCATGGGATTATGCCATGACACCACAGGCTGCTCCCTCTGTATAATAATAATGGCATGACACCACAGGCTGCTCCCTCTGTATAATAATAATGCCATGACACCACAGGCTGCTCCCTCTGTATAATATAATAATAGTAATGCCATGACACAAATTATTATACAGGGGGAGCAGCCTGTGGCATCATGGCATTATTATTATACAGGGGGAGCAGCCTGTGGTGTCCTGTCTTTTACGCAGGGGTGCAGCCTGTGGTGTCCTGTCTTTTACGCAGGGGTGCAGCCTGTGGTGTCCTGTTCTTTATTTATGCAGGAGAGCAGCCTGTGGTGTCCTGTTCTTTATATATGCAGGAGAGCAGCCTGTGGTGTCCTATTATTTATTTATGCAGGAGAGCAGACTGTGGTGTCCTGTTCTTTTCTTTTCATATGCAGGAGAGCAGCCTGTGGTGTCCTGTTATTTATTTATGCAGGAGAGCTGCCTGTGATGTCATTGCATTATTATTATACAGCGGGAGCAGCATGTGGTGTCATTGCATTATTATTATACAGAGGGAGCAGCCTGTGGTGTCATTGCATTATTATTATACAGCGGGAGGAACCTGTGGTGTCATAATTATTATTGTACAGGGGGAGCAGCCTGTGGTGTCATGGCATTATGCCATGACACCACAGGCTGCTCCCTCTGTATAATAATAATGGCATGACACCACAGGCTGCTCCCTCTGTATAATAATAATAATAATAATAATAATGCCATGACAGCACAGGCTGCTCCCCCTGTACAATAATAATAATGCCATGACACCACAGGCTGCTCCCTCTGTATAATATAATAATAGTATATAATAATAGTAATGCCATGACACAAATTATTATACAGGGGGAGCAGCCTGTGGCATCATGGCATTATTATTATACAGGGGGAGCAGCCTGTGGTGTCCTGTCTTTTACGCAGGGGTGCAGCCTGTGGTTTCCTGTTCTTTATTTATGCAGGAGAGCAGACTGTGGTGTCCTGTTCTTTATATATGCAGGAGAGCAGCCTGTGGTGTCCTGTTCTTTATATATGCAGGAGAGCAGCCTGCGGTGTCCTGTTATTTATTTATGCAGGAGAGCAGACTGTGGTGTCCTGTTCTTTTCATATGCAGGAGAGCATATTTTGTTAAAAGAAAAATCTTTACACATTTTTTTGCATTATTTATGTTTTATTATTTTGCTATGAAAAAGTTATAATAAAGTATTTATAATATAATCAACTTCAGACCTAATCTCTTTTTAATTAATACATTTTTTTTTTAATTAAAAACCTGCATTTAACAATGCGCTACTTATGGGCCACTTATGCGCTACTTATGGGCCAGTGCTCTTGACTTGCCCCCCAGGCTAAAAGTTGCCAGCCAGCCCCTGCCACTGGGTGAGAGTCCAGTTAGTAATATTGATAAATGCAGCGATGGATGTAAAAAACATGTGGGATAGAGGCACGGATCTTCAGCATATATGAATCTGAAATGGAGGCACCCCCAACTGGCAGCTTGCCTAAGACCCCATGGGGTGACGATCCAGCTATGTGACTCACATTACATGGCAAGTGCCTGTCCGTACTTCATTATTATCTGCTGTAAGTAAGGTGAAATAGTTTGCTCACAAACATAAAAATAGGACAGCAAATAATTGGAGAGGGGTGATGTGGTGTGAATAATCATGTTATCATTGACACCGTGCAGATGATTGGTAAGCATATATAGAGAACAGTATGAAAGCAGGGGTCCTTGTTGCTTCATCACAACTCTTGACAAATCTGACTGGTGAAAGCAAAGTTATAGATGCAGTTCATAACATTGGGCTAATATCCATCAATCATGCAGGCAGTAGAAATGACACCATATAAAGGGCTAAAGCTGGCCCAACAATGTATAACACCTATGAACATTATCATTTAATTTGGCCACTCAGTGTATAACCCATATAATAAGCTTATAATGACCATTTCCACTACAGTGTCTCTATGGCGCAGATTTATTAAGCTCGGTGAAGTGATAAAGTGTCTGGTTTTTATCACCGGCCAATCAGCTCCTACCTGTCAATTTTCAAATCAACTGTAACTTCACAGTTAGGAGCTGATTGGCCGGTGATAAAAGCCAGACACTTTATCACTTCACTGAGCTTAATAAATCTGCCCCTATGTTACATTGCTATGGTATTAAGGGGTGTGGGTTGTAAGGTCTACACCAACTAGGTCGACAAGCATTGGGTGGACACCACTAGGTCAACAGGCAGCAAGGCCGACATGGGTCAAGACATGGGCAGCAAGATCGACATGGGCAGCAAGGTCGACATGGGTATAGGTCGACACGAGCATTAGGTCGACATGGGAGGGTCGACAGTCAAAAGGTCGACATGTTTTTTTTTACCGTTTTTTACCTTAATGTTGACACCGTCGACATGGACACAGGGTGAAGTGTACCGCATCCCCTCGCAATGCTTGGGGCACGGTGCCTCGCTACGCTCAGCACACTATTTTATTCTCCCACCACACCCTAGTGGATGGTAGGGCATGAAATACCGCCTGTCGGCACAAAACACAGTGAAAAACCCATGTCAACCAAGCCCATGTCCACCTAATGATTGTCGACCTTGACCCATGTCAACCTTGCTGCCTGTCGACCTAGTAGGGTCGACTCAATGCTTGTCGACCTAGTTGGTGTAGACCTAATGACTGTATCCCGTATTAAGTATAAGTAAAATGATTTGCCTTCCTGATAGATTTATTTTCAAATACTTTACTTCCTGTGAACAGGGACTCAAATGAAACAATGTTTCTCTTACAAAAATGTTCGCTTTGCAAACATTTGGCAGAGAGCACAAAGAGAACCTTTGTTTTTGTTTTAGCTCCAGGAATATCCAGCAGGCTCATTATCTCATAGGGAAAATGTATATAGTGAACAAGGCAAATGAAGGAAATGCACAGTATTTGTAGATGAGCTCTATACCTACTGTAATATATATTCATGCATGCGATAAATGAAATAGTTTGCGGACATTTGTACTGCGCAGTTGTCGATTTTTCTCAACTTTATACATTTTTTTTTAAATGGTGCAGTGTGATACAGATTTCATTCTGAATGACAGGATGATCACTTTCTATAACATGGGCAGACATAAGTACTTTAAATAAATGTAACATTTTGCAAATCACTTGCGTTTGCTTCATTTAAAATTTGCACAAATAGGACCTTATTCAGGTCCATTCGCAGTGGTCCGTTCGTTCAAACAGGTCCGATGTTTTCTCAATGCGCATTCATATTTTTGTGCATGCGCTGGGTGCGTGCGGCCACGGAGAATAGATTGTTTACCAGGTGCACGCACCAAATATTGCGGTCGGTGAAGGTGAGGGCGGGGGGCAGCCGGCAGCTACCCGGCCACTTCCCTCAGAATGTACAAGTGAACACTTTACACATCATTCAATGGTCAGTGACCAATGAATGATGTGGGTGTTCCCTCGCAGGCTGTGAATGGATGTTTATGTAAAACATCCATTCACAGCTAGTGTGTGCGAACACACGCTGCGAATGGGTGGCGGTCGGCCACCATTCGCAAGGTGGGGTTTGGTGTACTCCGAGTGTCCCAACAGCATACAAACTGAGGAGCTGCAAGTGTGTTTACACTTGCAGCCCCTCCCCCAAAATGAGGTATTTCCCATTGATGTCATTAACCGGGTCCTCCCTCAGCCAATCAGCAGTGGCCTCCGGGGGGAGCTCTGTGCCTGATTGTCTGTTTGCGGCTCCATAGACGCCCATGTTAAAGATGTAAACACACTTGCAGATCCTCAGTTCGTATGGTGCCCGGACACCCATTTTTTTTTTATCTTACTGGATGCCTACTTTGGAATGAAGAGGCCGAGATCTCCGCTGGAAGACATGGTGAGTATAACTTATTTTCATAGGCACCCTAAGGATATCTCCTGGAGAAGATGACAGGCCTACAGTGGGTAATTGTAGTGTTTATTAAAGTTGTATTTTCTAGGTGTTTGTGTGATTTATTTGGATATTGGTTTTGTTATAGAACTATAAGACCCAGCGGGCCCATTAATGCCCGCATGCTGTGACTTGTGGTTCTCCAAGTCACTGCATGCAGGGGAGGGTTGCTGGGACTTGTGGGGAATGTGTAATATTAAGATTAAACATTGGAATTTGTAGTTCCACAACAAATTCCAATGTTTGATCTTAATATTACACATTTATTCCATCAGCCCAGGGCCCAGACGTCCCGGGCTTCAGCCTGGGTTGGGGGTGCCCTGGAGGGGGGACCCCTTTATTGTGGGCGCCCCCCCCCCCTTTATTGTGGGCGCCCCCCCCCCCCCACCCAGGGTCCCAAGCTGACCAACCACTGAGTAATGCTTTGGACGGGGGAGTTTGTATATAAAGTGTTGTTTTGTTCTTTGTATCTTGGGAACCAAGACCGGGCCATGAGCCTGGTGCTGGTTATGGAAACACCCCCCTCCCCCCTTGTAATTCTGCAAACAGGACCAGGTGGGGGGACCTCAAGTCATTTTTTTTCCTTATATTTTACACAGGGCAGCATTGCACGGATCTGTCAAAATGATGCTGGCAGCTCGTACATATTTGGCTGCTGGTAATATGGCACACAAATACAAACAGCTATGATATCGGCAAATACAAATCCCAATAATAATGCAGGTTTGTAAATTTGCCATCTTCTCCATTCATATTGTTGGGCCGTTCATGGCTGTTCCTGTTCATACACGTTCATATCGGGATTGGGTGTTTACGTCCGACCTTCGTACCTACCCCACAGAGTCACAGTTGTAATTTCAGCCATAAGAAGGTAGAAATTCAGTGAAAATATAGAGGGTGTTCCTGGGAGGTGACAAGATATTCCGTCTTTTGGCATGTTAGTGGCTGCATATTCAACTGCTCACATGGATGGTGAGACTGCATCTGCCATAGGGCTGGTGCAAGCTTTAATGGGGTGAAGATTCACAGGTACTTGCTTCCCAGCACGGCGCCCGTCGTGGTAGATCGCATACCTTAAGTTAAGGTAACTTAAGATATGCGATGGACACGATTTTCTGTCAATTAAGTGTTTTAATTGCCGGCAAGGAGAAAATTGCATCCATCGCATGCCATTATAATGGCATGCGATGCGACCGACGCGATCAACGTGATTTTACATAGGGCTCAATGTTAAATTAGCTTTCAATGATAAAATCGCATTGATCGCGACCATCGCATGCCATTATAATGGCATGCGATCGACGCGATCTTACATAGGTAACAATGGGAAATGGGCAAATGGGCCCAATTTTTGATTGTATATGCACCGTCATGGGTTTTAAGTATGTGAAGTGTCCCCCCATTGTTAACGCCACCCCACTATTGACGCCAACCCAAAGCGAGCCCGAGAATGGTGGCGGCACGCGTCCTCCGACCTTTTCATACCCCCACTATCCACGTCGGCGCAGAGTTGATTTTATAATGTGTGGTGAGCGCAGCGAGCCACCGAGCCCGAAGTATGGCGAGGAGATGCGTATACCTGCAAAGTTATGCGCGTCCCTTCGCGGGGCGCACTGTGCTCGCCACACTTTATAAGATCAACTCCACGCCGACGTGGATAGTGGGGGTATGAAAAGGTCGGAGGACGCGTACCGCCGCCGCTCGCCACGCTTCGGGTTGGCGTTCATCGTGGGGTGGCATTAACAATGGGCGGCCATTTCACACATGAGGGGGGGTATGCAATTAAAATTGGGGTTTCGGGGGCTTTTTACATTGGGCCCAATGTAAAATAGGGTCTCAGGGACCATTTTACATTGATTCCAATGTAAAAATCGCGTCGATCACATTGCATGTGATTTGGTTGCATGCGATGCGATTGACACGATTTTTTTAGGTCCCGATGCTTGAGATAAAAATCGCTGGCGCCGTGCTAGGAAACAAGAACCAATTCACAAAATTACAAGTGATCCGTTCCACATAGGGCAAGGCCGCCCTGCATCCCGGGTCCCGACCAACAATGCAATCACAACATTTCAGATACTTGTATCTATTAATAATCTGTGTGTCTGCACATGGAAGCCTGTTCTGGTTTTCTGTCTGCAACAAAACCGTCATTAGTATGTGGACTTGAACCTGGAAAATGAGGAGGTGCATGTGATATGATGTTTTCTCAAACCATATGATCCTTAAGCAGCCCATACACGCTGCGATGCCGGGTTGTGCGTTCCTTGCTTTGAGGTGCGCGCTCCCGCGGCACCTCACCGCACAGTACAAAAAGTATGTGCTTGCACATACTTTTTGTACTTAGTTCTAATCACATTGCATTGCATGCACATGCAAGGCAATGTGATCCGTGCTATTTAAGCCCACAACGCACGCCCGTATTGGGGCGTGTATGGGCAGCTTAACCCCTTCCCGACATTTGACGTACATTTACGTCATGGCCGGGATGTACTTCCCGACACATGGCGTAAATGTACGTCATGGCTTTAAACTGTCACCGCGTCTATAGACGCGGTGACAGTTTAAACATGTCTGCTGTCCCTGACAGCAGACATGTCCCTGCATGCCCAGGGGGGGCTGCGATGCCGCCCCCCCGTCGGCGATCGCTGTGATTGGCTGTTGGCTGTTCAGTGTGAACAGCCAATTACAGCGTTTTCTGTGTCACCGGCGAATAACGTTCGCCGGTGACACAGGGATCGGTGGTGATTGGTGCTGTAAAGTACAGCACCAATCACCACGGGGTGTAAGGGTGACACTGGTGTCACCCCACCCGCCCCCAAAGGCCGTGATTGGTTCGTCGGACCGACGAACCAATCACAGCCATGGAGGGTGATTTAAACTAACGGTGACTGCACTGCAGACGCCATTCCGGTCTGGAATTGCGTGCAGTGCGGTCACTGTGCCTATCTGCCGCGATATACTGACCTGATCCTTGCAAACACTTACCTGATCACTGCTTGTAGCGTTCCTGGATCTTGTTACTTCTTGTGACTTCCTGTGTTGTGCTGTGCTGTGTTGTGCTGCTGCAGTGTGTTCATGTTATAGATAGAGAGATAGAGAGAGAGAGATAGAGAGAGATAGAGAGGGCTAGTGACAGAGAGTGCTATATTTTGTGCTGCTGCAGTGTGATAGAGTTATAGATAGAGAGATAGATAGAGAGATAGATAGAGAGATAGATAGAGAGATAGAGAGAGATAGAGAGAGATAGAGAGAGATAGAGAGAGATTGTGCTATATATTTTTTATATATATACAGCTGTACTGTGCAACTGACTGCTGCCCCCCCCCCCCCTTTTGTGCTGATCAGTATAAATTAACTGATCAGCAACTTTTTTGGGGCGCAGGTTTTTTTTTTATATATATACCTGTCAGTGCTGCTGCTGCAGTGTCATAGAGTGATAGATAATGAGAGATAGAGAGATAGAGAGAGATAGTGATAGAAAGTGCTATATTTTGTGTCTGCTGCCCCCCTTTTGTGCACCCCCAGCAACTTTTTGGGGGTGCAGGGGTTATTTTTTATATATATAACTGTCAGTGCTGCTGCTGCAGTGTCATAGAGTGATAGATAGAGAGAGATAGAGAGAGATAGAGAGAGATAGTGACAGAGAGTGATAGAGAGTGCTATATTTTGTGTCTGCTGCCCCCCTTTTGTGCACCCCCAGCAACTTTTTGGGGGTGCAGGGGTTATTTTTTTATATATATAACTGTCAGTGCTGCTGCTGCAGTGTCATAGAGTGATAGATAGTGATAGATAGTGAGAGATAGAGAGAGATAGTGACAGAGAGTGATAGAGAGTGCTATATTTTGTGTCTGCTGCCCCCCCCCTTTTGTGCTGATCACTATAATCTGAGGTGATCAGCAACTTTTTGGGGGTGCAAAAGTTTTTTTTTTTATATATATACTTGCCAGTTGCACTGTCAGTTGCACCAAAGGTTGTGCACCTGCTGCCCCTCACTGGTAATCAGTGTCGCATCACTGATCACCTTTTTTTTTTTTTTTGAGGGTGCTGTGGGGTCTTTTTTTAATTTTTTTTTATCACATTTTTTTGATCAAATTCCTGTTGCCTTTGAGCGCTGTTCAGTGACGGACTGTGCTCAATTTTTGGCGCAGGACCTTTTTTTTTTTTTTTCTGCACTACATACACACTACATACTACATTGAAATAAAGTTTGCACCCCCCCTACACTATACACGTGTTGAAACATTTCACTACCAGAAACACAAAAATAAAAATGGCATCCCAAATGTCATCCCAAATGTCATCCCAGTCATCCAGAAGAATGTATTCAGCGGAGGAGGCATATGCCAGTGAGGCAAGCGGGGAATTTGAAGGATTCATCTTAAGCTCCTCTTCCTCCTCTAGTGATGAGGGACCCCCTCAAAGACGCCCCCGTAGAGCAGCTGAGACCCCCCCCCAATAATTGATCTCGTATGGACCCCACCACCAGACAATTTTGAGCCCCAGGTTCCTGAGTTTTTGGCCATCCCAGGAATCCAATTTGATTCCACAGGTCTCAGAGAAATTGACTTTCAAATTATTTTTCTCTGATGATTTTATAAATTTAATGGTGGACCAAACTAATTTATATGCCCAGCAGTTTATTGCTCAAAACCCCACGTCATCATTTGCTAGGTGGACCCCTGTAGATGCAGTAGAGATGATGACGTTTTGGGGTCTGGTGTTTCATATGGGCATAGTAAAAAAGCCAGAAATTAGGCAATATTGGAGTACAGATGTTCTGTACAGCACCCCACTTTACCGTATGGCCATGACCCGGACTCGTTTTGAGTTAATCCTTAAATTTTTGCATTACAACGATAATGCACAGTGCCCACCCAGAGATGATCCCACCTTTGACCGGCTATTCAAAGTCAGGCCGGTCATTGATCACTTCAGTGCCAAATTTGAAGAGATGTACATCCCAGATAAATTCATTTGCATAGACGAGTCCCTTATACATTTTAAAGGAAGGGTTAAATTCCGCCAGTACCTTCCCAGTAAGAGGGCAAGGTATGGCATAAAAATGTATAAGCTGTGTGAAAGCACCTCAAGGTACACTCACAGGTTTAGGGTATATGAAGGGAAGGATTCAAGAATTGAACCGCCAGAATGCCCCCCCTCCCTCGTAGGTGTTAGTGGAAAAATTGTCTGGGATTTAGTGCACCCCTTCCTGGATAAAGGTTATCACCTCTATGTGGATAACTTTTACACCAGCATCCCCCTGTTTAAGGCCCT
The DNA here is from genome assembly GCF_055691185.1 of Crinia signifera. Classification (NCBI taxonomy): domain Eukaryota; kingdom Metazoa; phylum Chordata; class Amphibia; order Anura; family Myobatrachidae; genus Crinia; species Crinia signifera. The sequence goes on from NC_139219.1 coordinate 97,935,441, forward strand.
TGGTTCAAGAGGTACAGCAGCTTGCGGTACTGTGCGCAAGAACCAAAGAGGCCTCCCAAAAACGCACATTGCCCAAATAATGAGAAGGGGTGAAAGCAGGGGAATATGCACCGAAAATATGTTGTTGGTCAAATATAAGGACAAGAGGGATGTCCTTATACTGACAACAATTCACGGAGACAGTACCACCTCCGTCCCTGTACGAGGTACCAGTACCCACACCTCAAAACCTAATTGTATCCTGGATTACAATAGGTACATGGGCGGAGTGGATCTTTCAGATCAGGTACTGAAGCCGTACAGTCCCCTGCGGAAAACAAAAATCTGGTACAAGAAGCTGGCCGTGTATATCATCCAGATGGCACTGTATAACGCTTACGTGCTATTCCGTTCTACCAGCCAGAGGGGGACATTTATGCACTTTCAAGAGGAAGTCATAAAGAGCCTAATATTTAGGAACCAGCAGGCAGAGGGCCCCAGTACTTCTAGTACTGGCCCCCGTATTGTACCAGGGCAGCATTTTCCTGATGAAATCCCCTCCACTGGAAAAAAGGGCAGGACACAAAAAAGGTGCAAAGTTTGCTATAAAAAGGGAATAAGAAAGCAAACTATTTTCCAGTGTGACACTTGCCCCGACAAACCCGGCCTATGTATAAAGGAGTGTTTTAAAATATACCACACATCTATGGATTATTAGGTTTATAATTTCACCGTGCTTCGGGGGTCTTGCTAATGCCACATAGCACCCACCATTCATTCCACCAGAATCTGAGCCGCAAAATCCAAAAATCACTCCTTCCCTTCTGAGTCCTGCCATGCACCCAACTGGTATTTTTTGGTCACATGTGAGGCATTGCCGTACTCGGGAGAAATTGGGGCACCGATTTTGGGGTGCTTTTTCTCCTTCATACCTTCTGAAAATGAAAAATTTTGAGCCAGAACTGCATTTTTGTGTAAAAAAATGTAATTTTTCATTTTCACTGCCTAGTTGTATCAAAATTGGTGAAACCCCTGGGGGTTTGAAATGTACACTATACCCCTAGATGAATTTCCTGAGGGGTGTAGTTTGCAAAATGGGGTCACTTGTGGGGGGGTTCCACTGTATTGGTGCTTTGGGGGTCTTGCTAATGCGACATAGCACTCACCAACATTCCACCAGAATCTGTGCTGCAAAATCCAAATATCACTCCTTCCCTTCTGAGTCCTGCCATTTTTTGGTCACACATGAGGCATTGCCGTACTCGGGAGAAATTGGGGCACAGATTTTGGGGTGCTTTGTCTCCTTCATTCCTTGTGAAAATGAAAAATTTTGAGCCAGAACTGCATTTTTGTGTAAAAAATTTAATTTTTCATTTTCACTGCCCAGTTGTACCACAATTGGTGAAACCCCTGGGGGTTTGAAATGTACATTATACCCCTAGATGAATTCCCAGAGGGGTGTAGTTTGCAAAATGGGGTCACTTGTGGGGGGCTTCCACTGTATTGGTGCTTCGGGGGTCTTGCTAATGCGACATAGCACCCACCAAAATTCCACCAGAATCTGAGCTGCAAAATCCAAATATCACTCCTTCCCTTCTGAGTCCTGCCATGCACCCAACTGGTATTTTTTGGTCACATGTGAGGCATTGCCATACTCGGGAGAAATTGGGGCACAGATTTTGGGGTGCTTTGTCTCCTTCATTCCTTGTGAAAATGAAAAATTTTGAGCCAGAACTGCATTTTTGTGTAAAAAAATGTAATTTTTCATTTTCACTGCCCAGTTGTACCACAATTGGTGAAACCCCTGGGGGTTTGAAATGTACACTATACCCCTAGTTGAATTCCCTGAGGGGTGTAGTTTGCAAAATGGGGTCACTTGTGGGGGGGTTCCACTGTATTGGTGCTTCGGGGGTCTTGCTAATGCGACATAGCACCCACCAAAATTCCACCAGAATCTGAGCTGCAAAATCCAAAAATCACTCCTTCCCTTCTGAGTCCTGCCATGCACCCAACTGGTATTTTTTGGTCACATGTGAGGCATTGCCGTACTCGGGAGAAATTGGGGCACAGATTTTGGGGTGCTTTTTCTCCTTCATACCTTATGAAAATGAAAAATTTTGAGCCAGAACTGCATTTTTGTGTAAAAAAATGTAATTTTTCATTTGCACAGCCCAGTTGTATCAAAATTGGTGAAACCCCTGGGGGTTTGAAATGTACACTATACCCCTAGATGAATTCCCTGAGGGGTGTAGTTTGCAAAATGGGGTCACTTGTGGGGGGGTTCCACTGTATTGGTGCTTTGGGGGTCTTGCTAATGCGACATAGCACCCACCAAAATTCCACCAGAATCTGTGCTAGAAAATCCAAATATCACTCCTTCCCTTCTGAGTCCTGCCATGCACCCAAATGGTATTTTTTGGTCACATGTGAGGCATTGCCATACTCGGGAGAAATTGGGGCACAGATTTTGGGGTGCTTTGTCTCCTTCATTCCTTGTGAAAATGAAAAATTTTGAGCCAGAACTGCATTTTTGTGTAAAAAATGTAATTTTTCATTTGCACAGCCCAGTTGTATCAAAATTGGTGAAACCCCTGGGGGTTTGAAATGTACACTATACCCCTAGATGAATTCCCTGAGGGGTGTAGTTTGCAAAATGGGGTCACTTGTGGGGGGGTTCCTAACTTTTAGCATCTTATGGTGCCTAGAAACCTACATGGTGCCTAAAAAATAATCTCATAAAAAGGAGGCTCCAAAATCAAGTAGGTGCTCCTTCTATTATGAAGCCTGTGGTTTGGTCAACGTACACACTAGGGCCACATATAGGATATTTATGAAAACAAAAGAATTGGGGGAATCAATTTTTAGTCACATTTCTCTAGTAAAATCTACTGTGTTCCTTAGAAAAATGTATTAAAATTGCAAATCTGCAAAAAAAATGAAATTTTGAAATTTCACCTACACTTTGTTTTAATTCCTGTGAAACACCTAAAGGGTTAACAAACTTCCAAAATGCTGTTTTGAATACTGTGAGGGGTGCAGTTTTTGAAATGGCATCATTTATGGGGGTGTCTCACATACAAGTCCCTCAAAGTCACATCAGAACTGAACTGGTCCCTAAAAAAATCAGTGTTTGAAATTTTCTTGAAAATTTGCTATTCATATTGTAAGCCTCCTAGTGTCCAAAAAAATTAAAAGGAAGTTGAAATAATGATGGAAACATAAAGTAGACATATGGTCTATGTTAGTTATTAACTATTTTGAGTGGTATGATTATTTGTCTCACAAGCAGAAAATTTAACATTTTGCAAATTGCTAAATTTTCCATTTTTTTACGACATTTTGGTATTTTTCACAAAACACAGACTGTATCGACCCAAATTTACCACTAATTTGAAGTACAATGTGTCACAAGAAAACAATCTCAAAATCACTGGGATAAGTAAAAGCAAAAAAAAGTTATCCCCACTTAAGTGATACATGTCAGATTTGAAAAAAAGGGCTCTGTCAGGAAGGCAAAAACATGCTGTGTCAGGAAGGGGTTAAGAGTACTTCCTTTAGGGTAACACATACAGCAAAGCAGACACTAAGCCTTGGAGCCTTGGAGCGTGATAAAGTGGAGATAGATAATATATTAGCCAATCAGGGTCTAACTGCCAAGTTCTGTTAAAAATTACAGTATGGGGCTGGTTGTTAGTTTATCTCTCTCCACTTTATCACTCTCCAAGGCTTTGTACATAGGCTCCATTAACATTTCCCCATGTTACAGCCCCAAATACAGCCTCTGATTCTTGGCCGGGGATCGCCAACATGTCTCCGCTGGTGATCGCCGGCGCTCCATCTGCCTGGGCCACGCATGCGTCTCACATGCACACGTGTATCAGTTTCAGGACAGCGCCGCTGCGGGTCCCCACCGGGGGAGGCGGCGGGCGGTGGAGAAAGCTCTGTAGCCACGGGGCGCGCAAATTTCAGGAGGTGCTGAATACTATGTATCGAGCGTCGGACTCGCAGATTCTATGTAATGGATATCTTTCAGATCCCATTAAGATAGGTAGAGGCACCCATCAGGGGTGTCCACTGTCCCCAATATTGTTTGCATTGGCAATAGATCCTTTAGCAATAGCCTTGAGAGACAATTTGGGATTTCAGGGCATAAAAATTCGATCTCATGAAGTTAAAATATCGCTATTTGCGGATGATGTAGTGCTTTTTATCAGCAACCCAGACAAGTCGGTACCAGAAATATATAAAGTTATAGAGCAATTTGAATCCTTTGCGGGATATAAAGTAAATCAGAATAAGTCAGAAATAATGGGATTAAATAAAATAAAAGTGTCTACAGAGTTCCAACAAACCTATACCCAATTTAGATATGTAACAACTGCATTGAAGTATCTAGGAGTAAAAATAGCAGCAAATAGATGAGATTTGTATATGTATAACTACAGTCCGATGATCAAACAAATAAATAAGCAATTAATGGACTGGAACAACTTGCCGGTATCTTTGTTGGGATGAGCTATTATACTAAAAAGTATAATATTCCCGAAGCTATCAAATCTTATCCAAATGCTGCCCTTAAGTATGACTAATAAAGATATTATTGTAAACTGTAACAAGATGTTTACTAGATTCCTGTGGATGGGAAAGAGATCTAGAATTGTGCTAAAAAAATTACAGCTGCAACGAACTGAGGGAGGTTTGGCGATCCCAAATATTGAGACATTTGCACTGGCAGTTTCGTTCAGACACCTAAAGGATTGGATACTATGTAGATCTATATTCTCGAATTTTGAGATTGAGGAATGCCTAGTAAAACCGTTTACATTGAGGGCTTTGTTGCATACTCCAAAAACAGAATTGCCAGTGAAAGTGAAAACTACTACCATATATACTCGAGTATAAGCCTACTTTTTCAGAACAGTTTTTATGCTGAAAAAGCCCCCCTCGGATTATACTCGAGTGAGTGTCCCACTTGAGTTAATATGTTTTCCCAGTTTTTTGTTGTAAAATTAGGTGCCTCGGCTTATATTCGGGTCGACTTATACTCGAGTATATACGGGTATGTTATTTATGTCAGCCTACTTATCATGGGTGAGGATACATAAAGGGTTAAGATCCAGACATACCTTTTCAAAATATATATCTATATCCGGTAACCCTATGTTTACTCCTGCGCTGGAAAATGCTGATTACAAGGAGTGGCAAAGAAAAGGTATTCTGGATATTAAGGATATATTTGCCCCGGGGGGCACTCTTCTAATGTTTCAGTTGCTCGCGCTATGCAAGCTGTCTGCCCCCCACTGTCATCACCAGGCAGGGGGAAAGCCGCTGTGTATGCATTGAGTGGCTTTCTTCCAACGATGATAGCGATCATCACTGTCGATACACACTGGGCATAATCGCCTAGTGTGTATGGAGCTTTATTAACACTTTCATTTTTTCACTGGTATGCTGCTTTTGGCTTATGCTGATTTTTGGGGTGCCACATCCTGAACCTTACATGCACCTGTATGGTATCACTTAACTAATTAAGCTAGTTATTTCTGAAGGTATAGGTTCAGGGTCTTGAGATTTAATATAGGCTTTAAGACTGGGGTAGCCAACCCTAGTCCTCGAGAGCTACCAACAGTGCATGTTTTGCAGGTCTCCTCACAGAATCACAAGTGAGCTAATTAGCTCCATCTGTGTATCTTTTAAAATGTGTCAGTGATTAATGAGTGCAGCAGCTAGGTTGTCTGGAAAATGTGAACTGTTGGTAGCTCTCGAGGGCTAGGGTTGGCTACCACTGCTTTAAGAAGTATGGCTTTGGTACCACAAAAAGACTGGAATAAAAAGCATAGGCCGTGTTGCCCTAGGAAAACCGGTATTATCACACCTGCCACTAACAGACTTTGTATACCTGTAATAAACGTTTTTTTGTACGCCAAAACAGTTAGGTCCAGTTGTAAAAAAAAAAAAAAACAATTTGGAGGGTGAAATGCAAACTATAACTTGTATCCATGGGAAACAATCTGCTGAACCCAGTTATCCTTGCACTTTTGAAACCACATGGCTGTAAAATCCAGCAGAGAAGCCCCCACTCTGGGAACCCACAGATGGGTTGGGAACCAGTCATGCCACTGGTTTGTCTCTGGACTTAACGTTTGATTGACTGGATGCTGCAGTGGAAGATGATGAGGCAGAAGAACCTCTACCTCTCTGACCTCTTACTGATGTAAAGGATCCTCTGGATTTGCCTGTGAACTTAAAGAAACGCCAAAAGGATGGTCTAGTGAACATTTTTTTGGGGTGGTAGCAGCTGAAGGTAAAAAGGTGGACTTACTCCCGGTCACCTGGGAGATTAGTTTGTCAAGCTCAGGCCAAAAAAAAAAAAAGTAGTAAGTAAGGGACCATATTTGCCTACCTGCTCTGTTCCTGGACTTACTTGGTTATGTATAATTGCCAATACCTGTGGTGAGCTACAGTAGTTAATTGATGACATTAAGTGGACGTGTATACAATCCTTCGATTTATCGCACAGATTCGGTCAAAATTGAAGGTTGTATGCAATATCGCCCTAGTGTATGGGCACCATTAGATGGTGCCCATACACTAGGGTGATATTGCATACAACCTTCAATTTTGACCGTATCTGTGCGATAAATCGAAGGATTGTATACACGTCAGAGAGCAATGTTATGACTAGTAGTGCCCTGCTAGTAAAAGCATTACCCTCTTACATACATACACATATATATATGGAGGCGGTACATCTGTCAGAATGAACTTAGGTCTACAGTCATTAGGTCGACCCCACTAGGTCGACTGGCAGGAAGGTCGACCTGACTTAAGGTCGAATTTGCATAAAGGTCGACATGAGGAAGGTCGACTGGTCATAAGGTCGACATGGGTTTTTCACTGTTTTTTTATCCGAATGTCGACACAGTCGACATGGACACATTTGGCAATGAGAATCGGACCCTCGCTTCGCTCGCAATGCTTCGGGCACGGTGCCTCGCTGCGCTCGGCACACCATTTTATTCTCCCACCACGCCCTAGTGGATGGTAGGGCATGAAATACCGCCTGTCGGCACAAAAAACAGTGAAAAAACCATGTCGACCTTATGACCAGTCAACCTTCCTCGTGTCGACCTTTATGCAAATTCGACCTTAAGTCATGTCGACCTTCCTGCCAGTCGACCTAGTGGGGTCGACCTAATGACTGTAGACCTAAGTTCATTCTAATAGATGACCGCTTCATATATATATATATATATATATATATATATATATATATATATATATATATATATATATATATATATATATATATATATATATATATATATATATATATATATATATATGCAATAAGATCGCACTCCATACAAAAAATATTCAACCGCTGGGGTGACGTCCAGAACTTTCCTTACAAGAAACAAAGTCCATGTATATAAAGACCAAAAAGACACACTCTCCAGACTGTTTGATGCAAAATAAAAAGCTGTGTATTTGTATTCACATAAACATCAAATGTAAAAAGAAGGGTACTCAACGTTAGCGTTTCAGTCCATAAAGGACCTTCCTCAGGAGTTAGACAACAAGGGCATCCATTTGGGGTGAAGCACAGCGTGGACCACACAGCAGGTTCCTACAGCAAGGAGCCACTGTTGGTCATGTGATATATATACCCCCCCAGGCATGTCAAAAGGGCGTCAACCAAATCAATCAATGTGTGCAGTAACTTACTTCTGTGTTCCACGCTGGAGTGCATATGACATCACTTCCGGTTTTGTGGTGCCACAAAAAACGAGTGTAAATGAATGAATAACAATCAAAAAAATGTCACTATGTGCATATTGGCAGCATATAGCTGAGCACTGAGCAGCTAAGCATGCTGCATCTAACAGACAAGTATGTCTGTGTGTAGCATTAGCAGAGACAGGAAGTGGTGGGGGCGTCATTAGGAGACGGACCTAGGACTCCAATGTAAACAATGCAGTCAGCGGGGAACAAAGGACCTGGAATAAAGGTTCCTATTGCTGAAATGAATGAAGTGGCTAATGAGCCTAGCACTGGATAGACAGCAATGGGCGGGGGCATCATTACATGACGCACCAAGGACTCTAATGTATTAAATCCGGTCCTGGTGAAAAGATAACCTGACATAAAGTTCCTACAAGTGAATAATGTATAATGAGGCTGTTAAGCCCAGCGCCAGATCTGACAGCCACAGGGGGGCACACAAATACACAGACAAGGACATGGACAATCAATACATCAATATATATACAATAGAAAAAATGTACTAAGCATAAATGCATGAACAAGGTATAGTACGCTGAAAAAAATACAGAGACAAAAATAAGAAAAATAGGACAAAAAGAGGTTATAAGCGAGTTACACAGTCCAGAGCACCACCATATAGGACATGCTAAAAATATGAAAAATGTGAAAAAATATGAAAAATATAAAAAATGTATATACAAGTTGAAGACATAAACCACTGCTCACAATATCAACCCTATGATGTGAGAAGCTGTCGAATTAGGGGAGGAGCCAAAAAATTAGAGAAGTAATGGTAGGTTAGTAACATTATCATTTCAGGTCACTGGAGCTTGAAAATTCACGCTCGGGAGATGGTGTCCGATAAAAGGCTTTACCTAAGGAAAATATTTAGTGGATTGTGTTCGTTTAGACCAAACGGGGCCACAGTATTTAGTCGGTGGATCCATTTAGATTCACATTTTTTAAGGATTAGGGCTCTATCGCCGCCCCTGGGGGGTGGTGGTACCCAGTCGATAATTCTGCATTTAATCGACGCCACTTGATGTTTATGTAGCAGACAATGTTGTGCGACGGGCTTGTCGGAGCTGCCCTTGGCGTGTGCCTTGTTGATGGCGCTCCTGTGGTTCGCCATTCGCTCGCGGAAGGAACAGGTGGTAAGGCCCACATAGGTCAAGCCGCATGGGCAATGGAGCAGATAAATGATGTGATCCATCAAACAGTGCAATTTGTAGTGGATCTTAATGGAAATCCCGCTGTGTGGGTGTGGGAAGCTGGCTCCTGGAATCATGGAATTGCACGTTGTGCACCCAGCACATTTAAAACAGCCCGGTCTGCGGGTATGTAGCCAGGTAGTATCGCCAGTAGAGGTCTGACCCTTGTGTTTAAGTAGTTGATTCAAATTTCTACCCCTGCGGTATGCCACGGTTGGCCGATCAGGTATTGCCTTGTGTAAAATCGGATCGGTTGCTACAACTGGCCAATGTTGACGGATGGCTCTAGAGATCGTTGTAGACTTCTCATCAAATTGGGTGACGTAAATGTTAGTGGGCCCACTTTTCGTGGTCGGATTGCTAAACTTGGAGCGAGCTTTCTTCAGACATTCGTCCAATAGCTTCTTATGGTACCCCCTAGCAAGGAATCTGTCCTGCATTTCAAGCAGTTGTGCTTCCATTCGTGTAGGGCAGGTATTGTTACGGAGAACCCGCATGAATTGAGATATGGGGAGACTGTCCTTCAATCCAGGGGGGTGGTTGCTTGTTGCAAAGAGCAAGGAGTTGCGATCCGTATGTTTGCGGTACAAGGTACTGCCAAGTTTGTTCTCACTTTTAAAAATGGTAACGTCCAGAAAATGTATGGACTGGGGATTGACTTGTCCTGTAAATCTAATGGTGGTGGGTAGACTGTTAAGCTCACTGAGCATCTCATCAAACTCACTGGAGGTGCCATTCCACAAAATAAAAATATCATCGATAAAACGCTTGAAATAAACAATAAATTGACCATAATGGGGAAGGATATATTTCTGTTCATAGGCATGCATGAAAGTGTTAGCATATGATGGCGCTACGTTGGAGCCCATCGCGGTCCCCACCCGCTGGATATAGTATTGGTTGTTGAACATAAAGTGGTTGTGGGTCAATATAAGTTCTAATAATTCAACCACAAACTCAACGGGGGGATCGCGGTGGGCTCCAACGCAGAGCAAATCACGTATGGCCATACAGCCCTCGTCATGAGGAATGACGGTATAAAGGGCACACACGTCAAGTGTGGCCAATAGTGTATCAGGGCCTATGTCGGGTATCAGATTAAGTTTTTCCAAAAAATCCCCTGTATCCCTGATGTAACTGGGAATCAGGGGCATGAGTTTCTGTAGGAAACCATCGATAAATACCGCCAGAGGCTGCAACAAGGAACCCCTCCCCGAGATGATGGGGCGCCCCGGGGGATTAACAAGGGTCTTGTGCACCTTTGGCAAGGTATATATCGTGGGGCAAATTGGATAATCCACAGTAAGATATTTGGCCAGGCCCTCTGTGATCCATTGGTTCTGTAAGGCACGTAAGATAGTCACATCCACACGCCGTTTGATGCGTGGGATGGGGTTGGTGGTGCAGAGTTCGTAGGTGCTACTGTCGGCTAATTGTCTGCAGATCTCTGCATCATATGCGGACTTATTCTGCAGCACTATCGAGCCCCCCTTGTCCGCCCCTACAATTATCAAGTTGGGATCGGCTCTTAGGGTGACTATTGCCTGTCTCTGGATGGGTGACAGATTGCTATAATATCTGTCTTTCTTATCATTGCATACATCATGGTGTACCATCCTTTGATAGGTCCGTATGCTCGGGTTAGTCGATGGTGGATCAAAAAGGCTAGGTCTGAGTAGTGCTTTGGCAGTGGAGGAGGTACTACTGGCCGTTTTGTCAGCGAAAAATTCCCTGAGCCGCATCTTGCGGCCGAATTTGTAGTGGTCAACTTCAAAATTGAAGCTGTTATGTCGCGTCGAGGGGACGTATGATAACCCAAGAGACAAGAGCGATGATTCCCCTGGGGTAAGGGTGTGATCAGACAAATTAAATATTAAGTTGTCCCCTTCTTGCCCTTTTGCCTTGTGTCCGCCCCGCCTCGGATGGGGCCTGTACCTCTTCCTCTGCTGCGGCCTGTCGGGGTGTGGCTGCCTGTCCTAAAAAACCGGCGGTCTGTTGTGTACCGGAGTCTGAATCAGATTGGGAAGAGCCAGACTCAAAATTGCGGCCAGGTCTATTGCGGTTGAATCTGGGGTTACGGAAATTCCTTCTGCCCCTGGAATCCCCTGTGAGCCACCGATATACTTGGTGGTTGGTGTAATCGTTAGTCACAGTTTGTAGTTTATTGCGTTTGAAGGCAATAAGCTCGTCACGAAAGGTGTCAATTTGTGTAGATAATTTGTCACACCAAGTGTCGGTTTTGTCAGTACGTAATACAGAAAAGCTGGTCTTTTCAAATTGTGCAATCTCCACTCTGATTTTCCCCAATTCAATGCCTACTTCTTCGATTACGAGGAGGATTAAATCCAGCGAACATTTATTAAGAACTCCGCACCATTTACTGCAGAAAGAGGCATTGGTTCTTCCAATGGTGGGAACGTTGGCAACTCTAAATCCTCTCGGGATTTTTTTAGTCCTGTGATACTCGGACAAAAATTGGCCGTGGGCCGTCAGTTCTACCTCCCTCCTGCGTAATCGAAGAATTTTGTGGAACAAATCAATGGGTTTCTCAGAGGGTAATTTACCAAACTCTAAATGGTCAAAGTACACCTTGTCTGCATCGTCATCTGTTAATGAGACCAAGGTGTTCTCTGCTGCAAACAAAAGGCCCTCATCAAATGCAATAGGTTGACCCTGAGACATAACAGTAAATATACAAAGCGTGTGGATAAATACCAACTATGAAAAAAAGCGTACAAGAAAATTGTGAAGCTGGCACGTCAACAGGCTATGATGAGAACAATAACCTCAAAAAAAATGCAAAAAGACAAAGATGCTAAGATCAAAAGAGCAATATATAGACAGAATCCCTGTCAATATACAAAGCCTATACAAAAATGTGAAAACAACCCCGAGATAAAGCCAGGGGGTGTAGTCCCAGTGTAACAGTAGGTTCCAAGTTGGAGAAAAAAGCTGTGTGTAGTCCTCCACATAAAAAAAGATGCAACCACATGAAGTAGGTAATGGGTGACCAATCAGAAGATCCGAACACTGAGGTTAGGATAATCATAGATATATGCAATAAGATCGCACTCCATACAAAAAATATTCAACCGCTGGGGTGACGTCCAGAACTTTCCTTACAAGAAACAAAGTCCATGTATATAAAGACCAAAAAGACACACTCTCCAGACTGTTTGATGCAAAATAAAAAGCTGTGTATTTGTATTCACATAAACATCAAATGTAAAAAGAAGGGTACTCAACGTTAGCGTTTCAGTCCATAAAGGACCTTCCTCAGGAGTTAGACAACAAGGGCATCCATTTGGGGTGAAGCACAGCGTGGACCACACAGCAGGTTCCTACAGCAAGGAGCCACTGTTGGTCATGTGATATATATACCCCCCCAGGCATGTCAAAAGGGCGTCAACCAAATCAATCAATGTGTGCAGTAACTTACTTCTGTGTTCCACGCTGGAGTGCATATGACATCACTTCCGGTTTTGTGGTGCCACAAAAAACGAGTGTAAATGAATGAATAACAATCAAAAAAATGTCACTATGTGCATATTGGCAGCATATAGCTGAGCACTGAGCAGCTAAGCATGCTGCATCTAACAGACAAGTATGTCTGTGTGTAGCATTAGCAGAGACAGGAAGTGGTGGGGGCGTCATTAGGAGACGGACCTAGGACTCCAATGTAAACAATGCAGTCAGCGGGGAACAAAGGACCTGGAATAAAGGTTCCTATTGCTGAAATGAATGAAGTGGCTAATGAGCCTAGCACTGGATAGACAGCAATGGGCGGGGGCATCATTACATGACGCACCAAGGACTCTAATGTATTAAATCCGGTCCTGGTGAAAAGATAACCTGACATTTTTCGCTGACAAAACGGCCAGTAGTACCTCCTCCACTGCCAAAGCACTACTCAGACCTAGCCTTTTTGATCCACCATCGACTAACCCGAGCATACGGACCTATCAAAGGATGGTACACCATGATGTATGCAATGATAAGAAAGACAGATATTATAGCAATCTGTCACCCATCCAGAGACAGGCAATAGTCACCCTAAGAGCCGATCCCAACTTGATAATTGTAGGGGCGGACAAGGGGGGCTCGATAGTGCTGCAGAATAAGTCCGCATTTGATGCAGAGATCTGCAGACAATTAGCCGACAGTAGCACCTACGAACTCTGCACCACCAACCCCATCCCACGCATCAAACGGCGTGTGGATGTGACTATCTTACGTGCCTTACAGAACCAATGGATCACAGAGGGCCTGGCCAAATATCTTACTGTGGATTATCCAATTTGCCCCACGATATATACCTTGCCAAAGGTGCACAAGACCCTTGTTAATCCCCCGGGGCGCCCCATCATCTCGGGGAGGGGTTCCTTGTTGCAGCCTCTGGCGGTATTTATCGATGGTTTCCTACAGAAACTCATGCCTCTGATTCCCAGTTACATCAGGGATACAGGGGATTTTTTGGAAAAACTTAATCTGATACCCGACATAGGCCCTGATACACTATTGGCCACACTTGACGTGTGTGCCCTTTATACCGTCATTCCTCATGACGAGGGCTGTATGGCCATACGTGATTTGCTCTGCGTTGGAGCCCACCGCGATCCCCCCGTTGAGTTTGTGGTTGAATTATTAGAACTTATATTGACCCACAACCACTTTATGTTCAACAACCAATACTATATCCAGCGGGTGGGGACCGCGATGGGCTCCAACGTAGCGCCATCATATGCTAACACTTTCATGCATGCCTATGAACAGAAATATATCCTTCCCCATTATGGTCAATTTATTGTTTATTTCAAGCGTTTTATCGATGATATTTTTATTTTGTGGAATGGCACCTCCAGTGAGTTTGATGAGATGCTCAGTGAGCTTAACAGTCTACCCACCACCATTAGATTTACAGGACAAGTCAATCCCCAGTCCATAAATTTTCTGGACGTTACCATTTTTAAAAGTGAGAACAAACTTGGCAGTACCTTGTACCGCAAACATACGGATCGCAACTCCTTGCTCTTTGCAACAAGCAACCACCCCCCTGGATTGAAGGACAGTCTCCCCATATCTCAATTCATGCGGGTTCTCCGTAACAATACCTGCCCTACACGAATGGAAGCACAACTGCTTGAAATGCAGGACAGATTCCTTGCTAGGGGGTACCATAAGAAGCTATTGGACGAATGTCTGAAGAAAGCTCGCTCCAAGTTTAGCAATCCGACCACGAAAAGTGGGCCCACTAACATTTACGTCACCCAATTTGATGAGAAGTCTACAACGATCTCTAGAGCCATCCGTCAACATTGGCCAGTTGTAGCAACCGATCCGATTTTACACAAGGCAATACCTGATCGGCCAACCGTGGCATACCGCAGGGGTAGAAATTTGAATCAACTACTTAAACACAAGGGTCAGACCTCTACTGGCGATACTACCTGGCTACATACCCGCAGACCGGGCTGTTTTAAATGTGCTGGGTGCACAACGTGCAATTCCATGATTCCAGGAGCCAGCTTCCCACACCCACACAGCGGGATTTCCATTAAGATCCACTACAAATTGCACTGTTTGATGGATCACATCATTTATCTGCTCCATTGCCCATGCGGCTTGACCTATGTGGGCCTTACCACCTGTTCCTTCCGCGAGCGAATGGCGAACCACAGGAGCGCCATCAACAAGGCACACGCCAAGGGCAGCTCCGACAAGCCCGTCGCACAACATTGTCTGCTACATAAACATCAAGTGGCGTCGATTAAATGCAGAATTATCGACTGGGTACCACCACCCCCCAGGGGCGGCGATAGAGCCCTAATCCTTAAAAAATGTGAATCTAAATGGATCCACCGACTAAATACTGTGGCCCCGTTTGGTCTAAACGAACACAATCCACTAAATATTTTCCTTAGGTAAAGCCTTTTATCGGACACCATCTCCCGAGCGTGAATTTTCAAGCTCCAGTGACCTGAAATGATAATGTTACTAACCTACCATTACTTCTCTAATTTTTTGGCTCCTCCCCTAATTCGACAGCTTCTCACATCATAGGGTTGATATTGTGAGCAGTGGTTTATGTCTTCAACTTGTATATACATTTTTTATATTTTTCATATTTTTTCACATTTTTCATATTTTTAGCATGTCCTATATGGTGGTGCTCTGGACTGTGTAACTCGCTTATAACCTCTTTTTGTCCTATTTTTCTTATTTTTGTCTCTGTATTTTTTTCAGCGTACTATACCTTGTTCATGCATTTATGCTTAGTACATTTTTTCTATTGTATATATATTGATGTATTGATTGTCCATGTCCTTGTCTGTGTATTTGTGTGCCCCCCTGTGGCTGTCAGATCTGGCGCTGGGCTTAACAGCCTCATTATACATTATTCACTTGTAGGAACTTTATGTCAGGTTATCTTTTCACCAGGACCGGATTTAATACATTAGAGTCCTTGGTGCGTCATGTAATGATGCCCCCGCCCATTGCTGTCTATCCAGTGCTAGGCTCATTAGCCACTTCATTCATTTCAGCAATAGGAACCTTTATTCCAGGTCCTTTGTTCCCCGCTGACTGCATTGTTTACATTGGAATCCTAGGTCCGTCTCCTAATGACGCCCCCACCACTTCCTGTCTCTGCTAATGCTACACACAGACATACTTGTCTGTTAGATGCAGCATGCTTAGCTGCTCAGTGCTCAGCTATATGCTGCCAATATGCACATAGTGACATTTTTTTGATTGTTATTCATTCATTTACACTCGTTTTTTGTGGCACCACAAAACCGGAAGTGATGTCATATGCACTCCAGCGTGGAACACAGAAGTAAGTTACTGCACACATTGATTGATTTGGTTGACGCCCTTTTGACATGCCTGGGGGGGTATATATATCACATGACCAACAGTGGCTCCTTGCTGTAGGAACCTGCTGTGTGGTCCACGCTGTGCTTCACCCCAAATGGATGCCCTTGTTGTCTAACTCCTGAGGAAGGTCCTTTATGGACTGAAACGCTAACGTTGAGTACCCTTCTTTTTACATTTGATGTTTATGTGAATACAAATACACAGCTTTTTATTTTGCATCAAACAGTCTGGAGAGTGTGTGTCTTTTTGGTATATATATATATATATATATATATATATATATATATATATATATATATATATATATATATATATATATATGTATATGTCTAGTGTCCATGTGTAACTGAAACACTGCCATCTGCTGGAAGCGAGTGAACTCCATCACTTTCTCACATACAGCAACAGAGGCAATCACAGGGTAGCAGACAAGCTTTCAAAGCTTTTGCCTCGAGCGGACTTAGCTAGTCAGACATAATCACACTCAGAAGTGACTGGTTTTAGAACACAATAAATGCTTTAGAAATAAACCTCAGTTTCAGAATGAGGATATGTACTGTTATTTTGCTTTTATGAAAATACGTTCTTTGCATCACATAGTCTATGTATGCAGATAAACTAGAAACGCTGCCTGTAAAAGAAAAAAAGCCACAGAACAGCTGCTGCTCTAGCTTTTTAATGTTTTCAGATATACATAAACAGATCATTGTTTAGGCTGAACATGTAAAAGATAGTGAGCAGTGGATACTGATCAAAGCATGCAGTTCAGCTTGGGAGTAACAGGAAAACAAAGCCTTGAAGTACTGGTGATGACAATTTTATAGACTAGACGTTTATGTAATGGACCATTAGTAATCAGTACAAAACTGAACAAGATAACATCAGCCATCAAATTAAAATACAGAAAGGACTTGCTGGCAGACATCTATAAATATTTCCATCGTCCTTGCATGGTGCTATTTTACTGAAAATTTAGTAGTGGGTGTAATAAGCATCAACCAATAGTAGGAAACAAGTAAACAGAGTAACGCTACCCAGATGTTGAATGGCCAATTTTTCTGCTGTCAGGACGATCTGACCATACACTTCAGAGACAGCTTCCACAGGTCTGGCCAGAGCAGAAAAACTCCCTCAATGATGAGCTGACCAGGGCCCTCACACAGGGACAGGAAGTCTTGGACAGAGATAAACTGCCAGCCAATCAGCTTCTACCTGCAATGTTAGAGGTTGTGTATCTCTCTCCGCTTAATTACTCTGCAAGGCTTAGTACATCTGTCCCATACTCTGTAATGGAGTTAATTAATCTAGGTCTTCCTTTTTGTCATTTGAAATCAGATCTTAGTGAGGTGGAGTTGCTCCTGTAAAAATGATCTGATAATTGATTAAAAACAACAGACCAGTACATGCATTTCATGGACCTTTTCAAATGTTTCTTCTGTAACAGTGTAAACTGAAACTTGCCTTCAGGATAACCCCTTTAATGAAAATAAATCCACACATTGTTTGGTTTGTGTAGCCCTTTATTAGCAACTAAAATAGAAAGTATTTGTTGTACAACACTGGTACTAACCGACTATACATGAATTGTATTATATTCTAATATAGGATAAAGAATCATTTATAAATGCATTTTTTTTTATTAAAAAGCTTTCACCCTTTATTTTTTTTTATAATTTTGTTTTACAACTTGCAAAACTATTCTGAAAGCTGAGTACATGTGCACATACCTGCAAACAGTGCAAATTCAGGTTATGGTAAAGGCTAACTTATTCCATGTTACTAACATTTTGTAGTCATTTGCCACAGCTGGTCATTGGTTGATTTCAAGTTCACAAACACTGACACAACTTAACTTCTGATACCATAACCAAGAAAGCAATTGTCATGTAAAATGGGGTGAAAAGAAAAATAAACTAAAACAATAAAATAAACAAAAAACAAGATAGGACTACACCTATTAGGAAAAAAAAATAATGAAAAAAAATAATAATAAAATAGTAAAGATATGAACTGGGTTGGGTATCCTTTTATCTCCCCAGAGCAGCACTGTGCTACTGCTTGTCTATGACACCATGGGCAGAAAGAAAGAAGGTGTGTGTCAGCATTGTGTTTCAGTGGCATCCCTGAGTGTTTAGTGGCTCAATGCACCACAAGGGCTCCAGCAGCATAGCTCACGGAACTGTCCTGCCAGTTTCGGCACTGGCTAGACTGAGCATAGTTCAAGAATGAGAAGCTCATGTCAACGCCATTCTTCTGAAGCTCCGTTGCAGCCTAGAAAAGAAGAAAGAGGGGTAAATCTCTCTACAAAAGAAGGTTTCATACAGCAAGCAGAAAGGGAGCAAAGAGGTTTCCTTCTGTTCTCATTTAGAATGATTTTTTGTCCACATAGAGAGATAAGGGTGAAAAAACCCTTTTAAAAATGGCCCTTATTCAGATCTGATCGCAGTACAAACTTGTTCTTAAAATGGGCAAAACCATGTGCACTGCAGGTGGGGCAGATGTAACACGTTTAGAGAGAGTTAAATTTGGGTGGGGTGTGTTGAAAATTAAATGTAAATTGCAGTGTAAAAATAATGCAGCCAGTATTTACCCTGCACATAAACAAAATAACTCACTTAAATCTAACTCTCTTTGCACTTGTTACATCTGCCCCACCTGTAGTGCACATGGTTTTGTCCATTTTGAGGACAAATTTGTACTGCGATCAGATCTGAATAAGGGCCAATATTCATCTTCTACACATTATGAAAAACCCAAACTGAGGGTTAGGGGCAAGTATAACCTACAGTTTAAGATACTACTAATGCATAATTCCAAGTGTATCAGTATTTAAAAAGGCAGACTTAAAACAATAATAATAGCTGAGAGCATACCAATGCTATGACAGAAAAGCCATCATTCAAATTAATTCATTTAAATGGAAAGGATATACAGCCAGGTACACAACATCCAAGTATTGGCCAATCTGCCTGATAACTGGATCATGTGTATGCTGGGGAGTAAAGCCCTACACGATTTTCTCTTTTAAAATAAATAAACAAAAATTGGTCAGAAGCGCCCTTCTGCGGGGGAGATTGTTGAAAATAAAAGAAACGTAGTGTATATGCTTAACTGATAACGATGAGCGCTCCTGCACATAGTTAATGCCCCTACCTCATATAATGTACTTCACTACATGGTTAACTAAATTGTCGGTGCCGCTGTAATCCGGGGCGCAGTGGGGAGTCAGCGCGTCATCCATGGTGGTTAAGGAGGCAACGCGTAGAGCTGGCGCTGCTCCAAGCACTGCCTTCTCCAAAGTGTGAACGGAAAATGGGTCACTCGACCCGTTTAACCCGTTCACACTGCACAGCAACGAACTGGTAAGAACCCTTCTTTTTTACCGGTTCTTATTGCCATGTTGCTACCAGCTTGCGGGACCCAGTAACCCCTTTCCCATTGCACTAATTACCAGTTTGAACCGGCAAGAAACCATCTTGTACCCGGTAATTAGTTGCGATGTGAAAGGGGTATGGGAGGCCAATTTACAGCTTCAAAGCTCCTGCAACACTGAGATTGGAAGGCAATGTAGCATGTGATGCATATGCCATATCACTCCCTACCTCCCAAGTACAATCTAGGCAAAAAAGTACTCCGTGTGTACAGGACCCACAATCTGATAATCACTCTAATGCAGCCCATACACGGTCCGTTTTCGCCGGCTCCGTTTAGTACTATGCGATGCGCGCTCCCGCGCATCACATAGTACGGTACAAAAAGTATGTGCTGCACATACTTTTTGTACTAGGTACACATGGCATCGGATCACAGTGCATGCACAAGGCATGCACTAGGGATGCGATCCGATGCGATGCGTGCTAATTAAGTGCCGAATGGATCCGTTAAACGGACCGTGTATGGGCACCTTAATGGTGTGTACACACGGGTACAATCAGCATGAGATTTTGACTATAATCGCTTCGGGATCGCATAGTTTTTTTACCTTACGATCCCGATGCGCGCTCCCGTGGCAGCACATATAAAAACCCAGATAGACAGAGCAGCAATGACTATATAGTGCAAATCGAATGTAGACTGCATGAATTGTATGTAAATAGTACAGAGTTAGCAAAGAGTGCATAGCACTCAAATCTAAATCGAATAGCAAGGGAATCTCACCGTGTGTACACGGCATAAGGATTGCTGTACAATATCTGATCGTGTGTACCCAGTTTTCACCACATAACAAGAAATATTGGTTCAAAGGAAAATAAAACTAAACAATATGAATATAATGAGAACTTGTAGGCAGTGGACAAGAATTATACTCACGTTTAATAATACCCCAATGGGGTGTCTTCCACATATAGTATTATGATATTTCTTCAAGTAATTGCTAAATGGTACAGGATCTAGTTGTTCTATAATACTCAT
Source organism: Crinia signifera (assembly GCF_055691185.1). Classification (NCBI taxonomy): domain Eukaryota; kingdom Metazoa; phylum Chordata; class Amphibia; order Anura; family Myobatrachidae; genus Crinia; species Crinia signifera. Next base: position 97,955,687 of record NC_139219.1, read on the forward strand.
ACCCTGAAATGGAGAGGAGTTAGTAAGTGTATATTTCTGCTTAATGCTGGACATAAAAAAAAAAAAACATTTTGCAGGTGATAAATGCCCGGTTCCACGTGTTCTTGCTGCTCTGAAGGGCTGTTTCTAGTGGAATAGGATTCCGGCGCCTCAGTATAATCCCTGTTAAATGGTGCCATCGGGACGAATAATAAAGGCCCCGGAGAATTCATTTGCAGCAGTAAATTACAACTGTTAATAGGACATTTTCCGATGGGGTTAAATTACTTTGTGTCACTAGTCAGAGCTGCTGATTCAACAGTTTTAGACAATGGACTTAAAGCATTATAGTATTAAATACAATATGCCAGATACACAAAGCTTTAGAATGTGATAAAGTGGAGAGTGATAAACATCCAGCTCCTGTTATCCTTCAAACCCAGCCTGTACAATAGCAGTTAGCAGCTGATTGGTCGTTTATCACTCAACTTTATCACTATTTTGAGCTTGGTACATCTGGCCCAATATGATGATTATCTTTTATTTACACAGTGTCACAAGGGATTAGCAGCAGCCAGCTACAGTGTACATAAATAAGCAAACAGCAGTTTACATTTCAAGGTAGTATAGGACAACTACATGGTATATAAACGTAGCTGCATCAGCGGACAATACCGTATTTATAACTAGAAATTGGTGTAAGAAGGAAGGGCACGAGGGAATACGTATTATTTTTATTAGTGTGTGCTTTAATATTATTGCCCCTTTGAAAACAGAGGCTGAACTATATATCTATCTATTTATTTTTTTAAAGCGCCACATAGTAGTGTCACCCCTAAATACATGAAATAGAACATTAACCATCTTCTAGTCAAAAGAGTTGATGTCAGGGATGTACTGGGCCACAGGGTACAGGGGAATGCCAGATGGGCCGCACTCCCACCTCTAATATCTAATGAATACTAATCAGTGCATGGGCCCCTTCCACTGCATTCCCCCGATGTCCCCTTCATGCCCTAGTCCAACATTGGTTGATGTAATCTAGAGTGCTGCCAAATTCAGGCAAGTGTGAAACTAATTATGTGGCTGATTTACCACTCAAGTTGTGTAAATGAATGATCAAAATCTGGACTGATTGTTACAATCAGTCTGATGGACTGATGTTTCTTTTCTGAGGCAACGTGTAATTCATGTCAGTGCAGAGCCAGATAATCAGATTTCTAATGGAATGTGCCTCCCTCCCATCTCAAAACACAACCAAACTGAGAGACACCCCATAGGAATTCCATTTGTACTCAGAAATTAGATTAAAGGTGTATTCCTTACCATTTTGTCTAAATTTTCAATTGACCTATAAATTTCTCCTTGAGATTCATCATAATAAGTATAACGAAATCGTTGCCCTGTAAAAGAAAATAGAACATATGGGATGGTTTTACTTTTACTCTGTATATAATATACTTAAATACAGACAACTTTAGAACAGTAATTGATCCCATTGGGGGTATGAAATGTGCCGCCGCTATTTCCGACATGGGAAATAGCGGCGGCTCCCTATTCAATGCAGTCATTAACTACAGCATTAATGCAGGATGACGGCAGAACGGGCCCAACTTCAGAAGCTGTTGGCCCGTTCTGCCGATAACGGCCGTGTATTGTAGTTATCCAGGCCGCAGATCGATAATCCAAGCCCGTTTGTGTACAGGCAATTTGGACTACACTGGCTCATATATCATTGAGCAGGAGAATCTTTCATTATCAATTTCAAGGCTGAAATGAAGGAGGATCCGGAACATTGTAACTCAAAAAATTATTATTATTTTTTTTTTTTAAATGCACCACAGATCCCTTGAATATTAGATCTGATACAGCACTGTTGCTTATATTGGATACAGCACGGTTGTAGAAGGTAAGAATGCAAATTATGTCTACAATATTTAAACATTATTTGTAACATGTTCTTTAATGCATTTACCTCTGTATGTCTTTGCACATTACCAAATAGTTGACATGAGTGTTATTTTTGTATATGTAAACGTGATCTATTCCCTTAACCCCTTCCTGACAGAGCCAGTTTTTGCGTTCCTGACAGAGCCCTTTTTTTCAAATCTGACATGTATCACTTAAGTGGGGATAACTTTTTTTTGCTTTTACTTATCCCAGTGATTTTGAGATTGTTTTTTCGTGACACATGACACATTGTACTTCAAATTAGTGGTAAATTTGGGTCGATACAGTCTGTGTTTTTTTGTGAAAAATACCAAAATGTCGGAAAAAAATGGAAAATTTAGCAATTTGCAAAATGTTAAATTTTCTGCTTGTGAGACAAATAATCATACCACTCAAAATAGTTAATAACTAACATAGACCATATGTCTACTTTATGTTCCCATCATTATTTCAACTTCCTTTTAATTTTTTTGGACACTAGGAGGCTTACAATATGAATAGCAAATTCTAAAATTTTCAAGAAAATTTCAAACACTGATTTTTTTAGGGACCAGTTCAGTTCTTTGACTTTGAGGGACTTGTATGTGAGACACCCCCATAAATGATACCATTTCAAAAACTGCACCCCTCACAGTATTCAAAACAGCATTTTGGAAGTTTGTTAACCCTTTAGGTGTTTCACAGGAATTAAAACAAAGTGTAGGTGAAATTTCAAAATTTCATTTTTTTTGCAGATTTGCAATTTTAATACATTTTTCTAAGGAACACAGTACATTTTACTAGAGAAATGTGACTAAAAATTGATTCCCCCAATTCTTTTGTTTTCATAAATATCCTATATGTGGCCCTAGTGTGCACGTTGACCAAACCACAGGCTTCATAATAGAAGGAGCACCTACTTGATTTTGGAGCCTCCTTTTCATGAGATTATTTTTTAGGCACCATGTAGGTTTCTAGGCACCATAAGATGCTAAAATTTAGGAACCCCCCCACAAGTGACCCCATTTTGCAAACTACACCCCTCAGGGAATTCATCTAGGGGTATAGTGTACATTTCAAACCCCCAGGGGTTTCACCAATTGTGGTACAACTGGGCAGTGAAAATTAAAAATTAAATTTTTTACACAAAAATGCAGTTCTGGCTCAAAATTTTTCATTTTCAGAAGGTATGAAGGAGAAAAAGCACCCCAAAATCTGTGCCCCAATTTCTCCCGAGTACGGCAATGCCTCACATGTGACCAAAAAATACCAGTTGGGTGCATGGCAGGACTCAGAAGGGAAGGAGTGATTTTTGGATTTTGCAGCTCAGATTCTGGTGGAATTTTGGTGGGTGCTATGTCGCATTACCAAGACCCCCCAAGCACCAATACAGTGGAACCCCCCCACAAGTGACCCCATTTTGCAAACTACACCCCTCAGGGAATTCAACTAGGGGTATAGTGTACATTTCAAACCCCCAGGGGTTTCACCAATTTTGATACAACTGGGCAGTGAAAATGAAAAATTACATTTTTTTACACAAAAATGCAGTTCTGGCTCAAAATTTTTCATTTTCATAAGGTATGAAGGAGAAAAAGCACCCCAAAATCTGTGCCCCAATTTCTCCCGAGTATGGCAATGCCTCATATGTGACCAAAAAATACCAGTTGGGTGCATGGCAGGACTCAGAAGGGAAGGAGTGATTTTTGGTGGTGGAATGTTGGTGGGTGCTATGTCGCATTAGCAAGACCCCCAAAGCACCAATACAGTGGAACCCCCCCACAAGTGACCCCATTTTGCAAACTACACCCCTCAGGGAATTCATCTAGGGGTATAGTGTACATTTCAAACCCCCAGGGGTTTCACCAATTTTGATACAACTGGGCAGTGAAAATGAAAAATTACATTTTTTACACAAAAATGCAGTTCTGGCGCAAAATGTGTCATTTTAACAAGGAATGAAGGAGAAAAAGCACCCCAAAATCTGTGGCCCAATTTCTCCCGAGTACGGCAATGCCTCACATGTGACCAAAAAATACCAGTTGGGTGCATGGCAGGACTCAGAAGGGAAGGAGTGATTTTTGGATTTTGCAGCTCAGATTCTGGTGGAATGTTGGTGGGTGCTATGTCGCATTAGCAAGACCCCCGAAGCACCAATACAGTGGAACCCCCCCACAAGTGACCCCATTTTGCAAACTACACCCCTCAGGGATTTTGCTGGAATGGTTTTCATGCGCCATGTTGCATTTGCAGAACCCCTGTTGTATCAGAGCAGTCAAAAACCCCAACAAGTGATACCATTTTGTAAACTACACCCCTCAAGGAACTCATCTATGGGTATAGTGTACATTTCAAACCCCCAGGGGTTTCACCAATTGTGGTACAACTGGGCAGTGAAAATTAAAAATTAAATTTTTTACACAAAAATGCAGTTCTGGCTCAAAATTTTTCATTTTCAGAAGGTATGAAGGAGAAAAAGCACCCCAAAATCTGTGCCCCAATTTCTCCCGAGTACGGCAATGCCTCACATGTGACCAAAAAATACCAGTTGGGTGCATGGCAGGACTCAGAAGGGAAGGAGTGATTTTTGGATTTTGCAGCTCAGATTCTGGTGGAATTTTGGTGGGTGCTATGTCGCATTACCAAGACCCCCCAAGCACCAATACAGTGGAACCCCCCCACAAGTGACCCCATTTTGCAAACTACACCCCTCAGGGAATTCAACTAGGGGTATAGTGTACATTTCAAACCCCCAGGGGTTTCACCAATTTTGATACAACTGGGCAGTGAAAATGAAAAATTACATTTTTTTACACAAAAATGCAGTTCTGGCTCAAAATTTTTCATTTTCATAAGGTATGAAGGAGAAAAAGCACCCCAAAATCTGTGCCCCAATTTCTCCCGAGTATGGCAATGCCTCATATGTGACCAAAAAATACCAGTTGGGTGCATGGCAGGACTCAGAAGGGAAGGAGTGATTTTTGGTGGTGGAATGTTGGTGGGTGCTATGTCGCATTAGCAAGACCCCCAAAGCACCAATACAGTGGAACCCCCCCACAAGTGACCCCATTTTGCAAACTACACCCCTCAGGGAATTCATCTAGGGGTATAGTGTACATTTCAAACCCCCAGGGGTTTCACCAATTTTGATACAACTGGGCAGTGAAAATGAAAAATTACATTTTTTACACAAAAATGCAGTTCTGGCGCAAAATGTGTCATTTTAACAAGGAATGAAGGAGAAAAAGCACCCCAAAATCTGTGGCCCAATTTCTCCCGAGTACGGCAATGCCTCACATGTGACCAAAAAATACCAGTTGGGTGCATGGCAGGACTCAGAAGGGAAGGAGTGATTTTTGGATTTTGCAGCTCAGATTCTGGTGGAATGTTGGTGGGTGCTATGTCGCATTAGCAAGACCCCCGAAGCACCAATACAGTGGAACCCCCCCACAAGTGACCCCATTTTGCAAACTACACCCCTCAGGGATTTTGCTGGAATGGTTTTCATGCGCCATGTTGCATTTGCAGAACCCCTGTTGTATCAGAGCAGTCAAAAACCCCAACAAGTGATACCATTTTGTAAACTACACCCCTCAAGGAACTCATCTATGGGTATAGTGAGTACTTTGACCCCACTGGTGTTTTGTCAAATTGTTAGGCATCGATACGTGAAAATGAAAAATGTAATTTTTTCCATTAATTTGTAGATTCACCCCATAATTTTATACTTCCACAAAGGGCAATAGTAGAAAAAGCACCCCAAAATTTGTTACACAATTTCTCCTGAGTATGGCAATACCCCATATATGGTTGTAAAACGCTATTTGGGCAGACAGCAGGCTTCAGAAGGGAAGGTGCACCATTTGGCGTTTTTGGCGCAGATTTTGCTGGAATGGTTTTCATGCGCCATGTTGCATTTGCAGAACCCCTGTTGTATCAGAGCAGTCAAAAACCCCAACAAGTGATACCATTTTGTAAACTACACCCCTCAAGGAACTCATCTATGGGTATAGTGAGTACTTTGACCCCACTGGTGTTTTGTCAAATTGTTAGGCATCGATACTTGAAAATGAAAAATGTCATTTTTTCCATTAATTTGTAGATTCACCCCATAATTTTATACTTCCACAAAGGGCAATAGTAGAAAAAGCACCCCAAAATTTGTTACACAATTTCTCCTGAGTATGGCAATACCCCATATATGGTTGTAAAACGCTATTTGGGCAGACAGCAGGCTTCAGAAGGGAAGGAGTGCCATTTTATCACAGAGTTTGCTGGAATGGTTTTCGGGCGCCATCTTGCATTTGCAGAGCCCATATTGTACCTGTGCAGTGGAAATCCCAAGCAAGTGATACCTTTTTGTTACTAGCCCCCCTCACGGAACTCACTTACGGCCGTAGTGAGCATTTTGACCCCACTGGTGTTTTGTCAAATTGTTATGGGCTGTGAAAAAAAAAAAAAAAACTAATTTTTTCCATTAATATGTAACTTTAGATCAAAATGTGCCATTTTCACAAGGGTTAATAGGAGAAATTGTGTAACATATTATGGGGTGCTTTTTCTCCTGAGTATGGCAATAGCATATATGTGTTTGTAAATTTCTGTTTGGACACATGGCAAGACTCAGAAGGGAAGGTAATGGCATGCGGCTCTTTGTACAAGCTGTGTGGAGTACATTAAAATTCAAGGGAAGTGTGATATATCTTAAAACAATCTTTGATACACAAGCCTGGTTGTGTGGGGCAGGTTTCACAATGGTAAGTTGTGTCCTTTCTTATCCCCTTTTTGTAGCATACTCTACATCGTTTCTGGGACCTTCCTTTCTTTCCAGTGTGGGGGACTTCACTCGGAAAATGTTGCCCTGGTACAATTCGCGAGGCCTCGCTTCCAGAAGTACTAGGGCCCCCCTGTTCCTGGTTGCCAAAAATAAGGGCCTTTATTACTGCCTCTTGGTACTCCAGGAATGTCCCCCTTTGGCCTGCACATCGATGTAGTACAAATGCGTTGTACAGTGCCATTTGTACTATGTGTACAGCTAATTTTTTATACCAGAACCTTGTTTTTCTCATAGCACTGTAAGGCTTCAGCACTTGATCTGACAGGTCGACCCCCCCCATGTACCTATTATAATCCAAAATGCAGTTGGGTTTTGTAGTTTCGGTACTTGTGCCCCGCACTGGGACAGGGGTGCTGCTATGGCCATGCACTGTTGTCAAGATAAGGACATCTCTCTTGTCCCTATACTTGACACACAGTACATTGTCGCTGCATAATGCCCTGCTCTCGCCCCTTCTAAGTGTTTGCCCAAGCAGCGACCTAGGGAGGCTTCTATTATTTTTACGTGCAGTGCCGCATGCCACAGTACTTCTGGAAGCGAGGCTTTTGAATAGTGGGACGCTGGTATAGAAATTATCCAGGTACAGGTGGTATCCCTGGTCCAGCAGTGGGTGCACCAAATCCCACACTATCTTCCCACTAATTCCGAGTAAGGGGGGGCATTGTGGGGGGTCTATTTTTGTGTCTCTACCTTCATATATCCTAAATTTGTGTGTGCACCCTGATGTACTCTCACACAGCTTGTACATCTTCACGCCATACCTTGCCCTCTTACTTGGCAGGTACTGGCGGAATTGGAGCCTCCCTTTGAAATGTACCAGGGACTCATCTATTGAAATGTGCTTCTCGGGGATGTATGCCTGGGCAAACTTGGTACTAAAATGGTCTATTAGGGGTCTAAGTTTATATAACCGGTCATAATTGGGGTCATCCCGGGGTGGGCACTGTGCATTATCCCTATAATGGAGAAACCTAAGGATTGCTTCGAAGCGGGTCCTTGACATAGCCACACGGAACATTGGTGTATTGTATAAGATGTCTGTGCTCCAGTAGGACCTAATCGTGGGCTTCTTCACTAGCCCCATGCACAGTACAAGGCCCCAAAATATAACCATTTCATTTTTATGTACAGGGGTCCACTTGCGGGGCTGGGCATAATTAGAGGTGGGGTTTTGCTCAATAAATTGTTGGGCATAAACATTAGTCTGGGTGACCATTAGATCAACTAAATCATCACTAAAAATTTTTTTAAAAAAGTCCAGCTCTCTGAATCCTGCTGAATTAAATTGTATTCCTGGATTCCCTGTGAACTCAGGGACCTGGGGTACGTAGTTTTCAGGGGTTGTCCATGTGGGGTCAGAGGACTCGACTACTGCAGTGGGAGTCCTGCGTTGCCTCCTCGGGGGTTCATCAGAGTCACTAGATGATGAAGAGGATGACAAACGGAAATTTGTCTCATCCTCGCTAGCAGACTCAGTTTCAGAGGCCAGAAACGCGTATGCCTCCTCGGCAGTATATGTTCGTTGGGCCATAGTTTTATTGGTGTATGTATTTATGAGGTGCTTCAACACGTGTGGGGTTTTGTAGCACTGACAATGTGCAAATGCACTGCAAAAATTATGGTGTGCGAATGCACTGAAAAATTATGGGGTACAAATGCACTGAAAAATTATGGTGTACAAGTAACGCACAGAAAAAATTATGGGGTACAAATGCACCGAAAAATTATGGGGTACGAATAACGCACAGAAAAAATTATGGGGTACAAATGCACCGAAAAATTATGGGGTACGAGTAACGCACAGAAAAAATTATGGGGGTACAAATGCACCGAAAAATTATGGGGTACGAATAACGCACAGAAAAAATTATGGGGTACAAATGCACAGAAAAATTATGGGGTACGAGTAACGCACATAAAAAATTATGGGGTACAAATGCACCGAAAAATTATGGGGTACGAATAACGCACAGAAAAATTATGGTGTACGGATAAGGTACAGAAAAATTATACGGATCACAACACACAAAATTAGGTGGTGACTACAGGGAGGGTGATCACAGCACAGATGACCACAGGGAGGGTGATCCCAGCACAGATGACCACAGGGAGGGTGATCACAGCACAGATGACCACAGGGAGGGTGATATAGGCAGGGGTGACCACAGGGAGGGTGATCCCTGCACAGATGACCACAGGGAGGGTGATATAGGCAGGGGTGACCACAGGGAGGGTGATCCCAGCACAGATGACCACAGGGAGGGTGATATAGGCAGGGGTGACCACAGGGAGGGTGATCCCTGCACAGATGACCACAGGGAGGGTGATATAGGCAGGGGTTACCACAGGGAGGGTGATCCCTGCACAGATGACCACAGGGAGGGTGATATAGGCAGGGGTGACCACAGGGAGGGTGATCCCTGCACAGATGACCACAGGGAGGGTGATATAGACAGGGGTATTGTGGTGATCAGCGCAATTTTACACAGCCTAAACACAGCCTAAACTCTGACACAGCTCTGACACAGCTTCTCCTTCCAAGGCTCTAACACAGTGAGAGGGTTAGAGCCCGGGAAGAGAAGCAAAACACCCCTTTTACAATAGAAAGGCTGTGATTGGTGTAGTCAGGACTGACTGACCAATCACAGCGATCGGCGGGGCGGGACCACTCTGATTGGTCCGCGGGCGCACTGACACGATCGGCTGCTGTTGATGACAGCAGCCATCTATACTATGTCGCCTTGTCACTTGACAAGGCGACATGACACAGCGGGGACGTACCTGTACGGCAAGGTGCGCGAACTACCCCGCTGCCGTGACGTACAGGTACGTCCGCGGGCGGGAAGGGGTTAATAACCGTGTGATCTAGGATTATAGACATGGTATAGGTCAGGGATGGCTAACCTTGACACTCCAGCTGTTACTGAACTACACATCCCAGCATGCCCTGCATCAGTTTTAGCATGGCCAAAGAGTAAAACTGATGCAGGGCATGCTGGGATGTGTAATTCAACAGCAGCTGGAGTGTCAAGGTTAGCCATCACTGGAATAGGTTACATACCATGGCATACATATTTGCTATGTCTAAGGAACATATCTATTTGCCCAATGCTCTGCCGTATGCACAGGATACACTGACTGGGGAGATTGCTAACTGTCTGGCAAATCAGAGATCACCAAACCGCTAAGTCCAGTAAATAGGCAAAGATACGTCTCTGGCGCTAGAGGCTATAGTGGTATAGCTTGTCACCCTATAGCCACCACGTTGGAGGATTGCTAGCCTCCACAAATAGCACAAGGAAAATAAAAAAACGTGGGGCGCTTGGGTACACAAAATGAATTAACAATTTATGAAAAAAAAAAAACACAATATGACGTAAAGTTACATGTATTAAAAGTGAATTCATACACAGTTGATATGCACAATTGACATTTGTTGTGTATTACCCTCTAGGTGTAGGGTTACCTTAAGTCCTTTCAAGGCTGTATTGGATTATCACTTGAGGGGCCGATTTTAAGAACAATTAGTTTGGTTGTAACTCAAGTTTCTAATAAACCACAAGCCGTCCAATTACTCAGTCAGTGTTCACACTGCCAAACTAGGGCAGCATCACAAGGTCCGTGCAAATTTTGCAGGTGTATATACACATTGAATAACTAAGGAATTACCTCCTATTAAGCAGAGCGATGTTGGCTTTGATGTTACAGGTAACTCCTGTCACTCTGTCGGGCACATGTGGTTAGGGAAATGTGCCGCGGCTCCCGCGCCGTCCCGTACCTCTCGGCTGCTAGTTTTGTAATGTTCGAGCCGGCTGTGTTGAACCAGCATGAGCAGTCTCACTGTGGTTTGATACTGCTGCATGTTCCCTGCAACGCTCAGCCAAAGCGTCTACCATGATGTTGTACAGAGCCGCTGGGAGAGACAAACGTGCTCTTTGCGGTATGATAGAGGATTGTCGGGTCACAGGAGCACTTCTCTGGGGAACGCGTTTCGCCGCATATATATATATATATTTTTTTTTTTAAAGACAATCCAGAAACAAGAAGTGAACTAAATTTGAAGGGGAGTATTGTTTTTATTTGTTACATTTCGATGGGTCCAGAAAAGGGAGTGCCGAGTATTCACCCATTTATCTCATTGTCTATTTTTAAGAGAGCTGGGGAGCTCTCTATATACCCAGACAGGCTTAGTGTAGCGCTACATTATTTTTCAAAACCCAATAGTTTCGGTCTAGAGTCAATGTTTACTGAAATTTTTAAAAACCATGACACCCTAGTAGTATCCACATTTTTCTCAGCACACCTAGGCCAAAAGTTTCTTGAGAAATTCAGAAAATATCTAAAATAATAAAAACTAAGTAAACTGCTTATATTTCATTCTTTGGCTCAGTTATGTGGTGATGGACAGGATTTACTTCTGTTTGTTCACATTTTATTATTGGAGGAAACCAGCACTTGGTTGGCGTTTACATTTATCATTAATAATTTGAATTTGTCCTGGACCACCAATCCTAGGCCCTCCTTTATGTGTCCCAAGGCACCCAAGTTTGGGAACCACTAAGCCACTTGGTCTAGAACCTACGGCTTTTAGTGTTAAACAGAAACATGAACTAAGATTTCTGCTGAATTCAAAATAAAACATCATAAAAGCATGAAACATGAAAAACACTGTATCCAACCTAGTCAAGGTTGGATACAGTGCATGTTCAGACAACAGAGGGGAGCTAATAACCTGTGGGAGTGTGCATCAATACCAATACAGTCCATATAGAAGCCTAATAGGAAGTGTAAATAACTAATGGGTAAGAATATTACTGCCTACTATGGTATAATACAGCTGTGTGAATGGCGAGGTAGATCTGTAGTAGTTTCAATTCATGCGTTGTCAATAATGAATACACAAGTGTATGGAAAACAGTGTGTCTGGAGATCTGGATCTCAGAAGCACTGCTCCACTGCACCATTCATGTCTGTATTACACCATATTATGCATACCCATTAGTTGTTTACATTTCCAATGGGGGTAAAGTTCATCTATCCGCTAAACCAGGCATGTCCAAACTATGGCCCTCCAGCTGTTCTGAAACTACACATCCCAGCATGCCTTGCCATAGTTTTAGAATTCCCTAATAGAAAAACTGTGGCAAGGCATGATGGGACTTTTAGTTTCACAACATCTAGAGGGCGATAGTTTGGACATGCCTGCTCTAAACAGTGTACAGCACAAAATGACTGATGTAGACCCAACTGTTCTTACACTTACCCCAATGACAGAAGTCTGATGAAATTACAAAGAGGTTAGTAGGATCTGCTAAGTATTTGCTAAAAAGTTTCCCAAATTCTTGTTCCTTTGATTCGCTTAGTGCTCCGACCAACACAGGAACAATGGTAAACTCATCCTTATGGCTGCAGAAGAAGACATAGAGAAGTAGGCATAGGAATAGTTCAGGAACAAGTGAATGAGATGACAAAAATAATTTCAGAACCAACAGCATTATTTATCCTGAATATTAACAAAAAAGCCCTAGTAATAGCAGAGAACAAGACTCTCTTCTCCCAGTTTGAGGACTGGAACAGCTTGTGGGCCAAATGCACCAAGCTTCGAAAATTCTAAAAAGGTACGAGTTATAAACAGCCAATCTGCTCATGATTGTCATTTTACAGACTGGGTTTAAAAAATGAGGTGCAGGCTGGCTGATTACTCATCTCTCCACTTTTTAAAGCTTAGAACATCTGGCCCTGTATTTTGTAGTCCAGTAACAGATCAGTACAATAATAGAAACTAATAGAAGACTCCCACAACAAAAAGGAATTAGCGACAACATAGCAGCCTGTAAAAGAATATAGATGAGAGCTATTTTGTATGGATATGTAAACCAAAACCAACACAGTCGAGTCACATTATTATGGGGGACCCCTACTCAGTTTGTCCTCCGTATCTTGGAAACCAGGGCCAGCTCAAGAGCCCGGTGCTGGTTCCCAAAATACGGTGGGAACCAGGGCCTACTCCAAAGGGGGAGGCGGTGGATGCGGGTGCCTCACCAGCCACTGACCTCACTGCCTAAAGATAATACGCAACAATAAATAAAGCTGACAATCTAACCACCATTGCTCTTGATGCAATTATTCCATAACTCAATTACCAATACCCATGTTTGCTCTATTAACCCTTCGGGTGCCAAGTGAATTTGTCAAAATAAGTGTGAAAACTGGCAAGCAAACATTTTTATTTATCATAATGACCTGTAATGTTTATAATATAGGAAATATAATCTTTTTTTACACAACAGTTTTTATTTGATTAATATAACAATTGTGAGCAATGCTGGCATTTTTAGCAGATATTTTGCATATCTCTCACAGAGATGTTGGCACCCAAACGGTTAAAGGAACAGCATATATAACTTACAGGAACACTATATTGGGATATTATTATTATTTACATAGGTTTATTGCTATTGGAAATGTAAAGGTATTACCTTCGTGGAGAGGACCCATCAGGTGAGGGTGGAAGTTCTTTGATGCCCTTACATATATTTTATTCTTCCTAAACCTAGATTTATTGTAGGTTCTCTTTTATTTAGGCTGCATTGTACCCTTGCAGTTACTTTTCCCAATAGAAGAGGATGTGGACCCAGTGCATGATGGGAAACATCCTTTTGGCAAAGGAGATCTAAGAGCAACCAAAATGTAATGGAAGTCTAAAGGAGTGGTTCTCAAACTCGGTCCTCAGGACCCCCACATAGTTCACATTTTCCAGGTCATCTAACAGGTGAACTCTTTACTGACTGACACATTTTAAAAGATCCACAGGTGGAGCTAATTATTTCCCTTGATTCTGTGAGGAGACCCGCAAAAGATGCAGCGGGGTCCTGAGGACCTACTTGGAGAACCTGTGGTCTAAAGTTACTGCTTCTTCATGGAAAGATAATTCTATTTCTTAGGGTAATTTAGCAACTTTAACCAACAATTAAGTCAGTCAATGTTGATAAAGCAGGAGCTGAGATACTGTAGCTTCCAAGTAAATGTTAATATCACAAACCTGTAGATACATAGGCTGATGAGGATGTAATATACACAACTACCCATCTTCATTCAGGAGGCAGCCTATTAATCCATTTTGTAGCATTTAAAAACAAGATTCAAATTGAAAGAATAAAACATCTCGCAATATACAAGTGGAATATCCTTTTTCCGAAACGATTGGGACTAGAAGCATTTCGGATATTGGATTTTTCTGGATGTTAGAATATTTGATATGTCACTGCATCTTGAAGTGATCGTATTAAAATGCAGTGACTATGCTAATATTATTGATTAGTGGTGCCCCAACAGAAGGCTGCCACCCAGCCTACTTTCTCCCATCCAGAATTTTGCTGGACTATCGGACATGTAGCCTGGTGACCTTGTTGACCCTCTCGTGGACGGATAAGTGCAAGAGCTGCCTTCTTGGATTTAGGAGCAGGGCGAGGAGAAGGAGACCGAAGAGACTCACTGAATTGTCAGTGAACAAAGGAAAGGTGGCTGAGGTGCATCACACATCTTTGGCTGGAGTCCAATGGCATCATCACGCCAAGTATGTACACTATCTGACCAACCCCATAAAGTCCGAATCATGTCAGCCTCAAATATTACGGTTTTTGGAATATTTTGTGTTTGTAGAAAAATGGATATGGGAGACAACTTGTAATACTTAACATACCTTTCCATTGCTTTAGCAGTATAAGGTAAATGCATTTCAATACTGTGCTCATCTTCATCAGTTTGCAGAGACATTCGCTCAAACATTCCCGTCTTCCACAACTCTCCATAAACTGAAAAAAAAAAAGACAAAAAATAAATAAATATAACATTCTGAATTAAAGTCATTTCAGGTAATGTAGAATTATAAAAAAAAATATTTTAATAAGTTTACTTTGCCAATAAGTCTTTAATAGACAAAAAGGACAGATCATACCTTGAAAAATGGAGAAATTGTGCTAATCAACCAATCAGCTTTTGTCATTTATATAACAGTGTCTATGAAAAGACAAATAAAGTGGAGAAGTTGCTCAAAGCATCCCAATTATCTAAGTCAGAGGATTGATACACTTCCCCAAAAAGGAAGGAAAGCATTTAAAATAGGTCTTCTTAGCTATCAGAACAATTGTTTATATTGTGGAGTGTGAGCCTCTGACACATACTGTACCTTTCTGATCAATATGGAGGTCATACAAGGGCGTTCTATATATATCCACGGTGGATAGTGCACATCTAGAAAGAGCCACATGGTGGGAAGGGCCAAGAATGAAAACTCTTCGTCTGTATAAAAATAATAAAAGAATAATGTCAACCCCGGAATATGCACAAAGGAATCCTAAAGGTGCCCATACACGTTACAATTATTGTACACAATATTGTATACACTATCGCATCTCATCGCATCTCGGTTTTGCGATGAGATGAGATCTAGTACAAAAAATGTGCAGCACATACTTTTTTGGGTACTTGTTTCCTAGCACGGCCACAATCTTGTGGATCGTGTACCTTTAAGTTAAGGTACACGATCCACACGATGGACCCGATTTCCTTTGAAATCAGGTCCATTTTGCCGGCTAAGGCACAATATCGGGGGCATCGCGTCGGTCGGGACCATTAACATTGGTCCCGACGCGACCGACGCGATGCCCCCGATTTTTCCATAGGCTTCAATGTTAAAAAATATTTTAACATTGAAATCGTGAGGATCGTGTCGGGAAAGGTAAAATATCGGGGGCATCGCGTCGGTCGGGACCATTAACATTGGTCCCGACGCGATGCCCCCGATTTTTCCATAGGCTTCAATGTTAAAATATTTTTTAACATTGAAATCGTGAGAAAATGTGAAAAATGTGAAATGGGCCAATATGACCCATTTCACATTATAGATGTCCCCGTCGTCACCCCACGATAGACGCCAACCCGAAGCGTGGCGAGCGCAGCGAGCCCGCGAGGGGCGGCGGTGCGCGTCCTCCAACCTTTTCATTCCCCTACTATCCACGTCGGCGTGGAGTTGAGAATAGAATAGTGTGGCGAGCGCAGCGAGCCACCGAGCCCGAAGCGTGGCGAGCGCCGCGAGGGGACGCGTATAACTTCACAGGTATACGCGTCCCCTCGCTGCGCTCGCCACGCTTCGGGCTCGGTGGCTCGCTGTACTATTCTATTTTAAACTCCACGCCGACGTGGATAGTAGGGGAATGAAAAGGTCGGAGGACGCGCACCGCCGCCCCTCGCGGGCTCGCTGCACTCGCCACGATTCGGGTTGGCGTCTATCGTGGGGTGGGGTTTACGCCGTTAAATTTGGGGGGGTTGGGAATATTTTACATTGAATCCAATGTAAAATCGGGTCCCAGGGACCCGATTTACATTTCATTCAATCAAAAAATCGGGTCGGTCGCATCGCATGCGACCAAATCGCATGCGATGCGATCGACCTGATTTTTCCGACACGACCACCCCGATGTAAATCGGTGTGGCCGTGCTAGGAAACAAGTACCCTTTTTTGTACTAGATCTCATCTCATCGCAAAACCGAGATGCGATTATAACACCAGAGCTGCTATTTGTACCGGAAAAAAAAAATGAACATACCATAGAAATAAAGGACTTGGGTAACTGAAATGGAGCCTTGATTGCTACTGTACTATGGGGCCTGCCAGTTGAGATTTTGGATTTCTCTGAAGAATTAGAACATGAAAGCTGCACCCTAACCTGGGTATGGCGAACGCAGTTTGCACTCTATTCGTAGGAATGGCGAGTTTGATGGTATCCTGTATTTATATATTAGGGTTCATTTTTAATTACCCATTCTGTGATCATAGCTTTCTCATGCACCCCAGGTCAGCTCATTTATCTAAAACCTGTGACAGCTGCCCCCTCAGTGCTCATTCAGGAGTTGTGTTGGTGATTGTCTCACCTTTAAGTCATAAGGTATTTGGCAGGTGAGCTCTGCCCAGAAAACAAGCACATGTTCATTTTAGCTATGATGTGTCAGCAGTTTCCAGGTTCTTAAGAGACCAATTGTTAGTGTAGGACTTGCAGTAAAATGGGGTCCCTTGGTGATGGGCTGCAAGCTTAAATGCAATGACCAACTCATGAACTAAAACTCCATTATTTATTATATATATATATATATACACACACACACATACATACACACACACACACACAGGTTGAGTATCCCCTATCCGAAATGCTCGGGACCACGAGCATTCCGGATAGGGGAATATTCCGGTTTTTGGAATAAATTGTTTTAGCCATACTTACCTGTCCCCTGATGGTGTCCGGTGGTCCCTCGGCGTCCACGCAGTCCCCGGGCGTCCACAGCAGGCCTCCGGCATCTTCTCCGGGTCTCCAGCGGTCCCAGGAATGCATTGCACGAGTGTGCGCGCGCACCGGTGACGTCACCGGCGCGCGCGCGCACACTCGCGCAATGCATTCCTGGGACCGCTGGAGACGATGCCGGAGGCCTGCTGTGGACGTCCTGGGACTTGGTAAGTATGAAAAGAGGGTATGGGGGGGGGGGGTATAAAAAAAATAAAAAAAAAATTCGAATGATTCCAAAAACCACGGTTTTTGGAATAATTCGGATAAGAGATATACGGATACGGGATACTCAACCTGTGTGTGTGTGTGTGTGTGTGTGTGTGTGTGTGTGTGTGTGTGTGTGTGTGTGTGTGTGTGTGTGTGTGTGTGTGTGTGTGTGTGTGTGTATCTTGTATATATATATATATATGTATATATATATATATATATATATATATATATATATATATATATATATATATATATATATATATATATATATATATTTTTTTTTTTTTTGCAACTTTAATAAATTAAGTGAATTTTTTAACAAAATCTATGGCGTGTCTTTTTTGTGTGTGTGTGTTATTAAAAATGGTTATTTTAATTATAGTCAATCAACATACAAGGAGGGATGACAATCCCGGGCCATTTTTTCAATCCCAGGAATCTGGATTGAAAAATTAGTTATACCAGGATTCCAGGGAGCAGCAGTGCGACCAGCGGGCTGCGCAGCGTGACTTGACCACGTCATGCTGCGCAGAGCCGTACAGCCAGAGGCAGGAGAAGCCGGGCAGCATTTAAGTGGGTGTTCAGATGCAAACCGGTATTAGACTGCACATGCACAGTCTAATCACAGTACTGGAAACTTCAATCCTGGGATTCAAATCCCAGCAATTTTGGGGTCAAATCCCAGGATCCCTCCGATCCCGAGATTATATACAAGGATAATTCCCATAGTCATTCGCCCTCCCCAATTCATGGTCAGGCAATGTCCCTAACTTGTAGCCTAAATGTTCTGTGATGCCGTGTTCTCACTGCGAGTGAGAAATACACGGCTTTTCCCCAGCATTAAAATGCCTGGGACTGCTGCGCTGGACCCCCGTTCTCACTGCAAGGCAAATTCCCAGGTGAAGAAGTTCTACCCGGGAATTTGCCTTTTAACACGGGTTTTTCGGCAGTGTGAACGGGTCAACCCCTGTCTGCATACCCGGATCTCAGACACGGGTAAAAAGAAGGGTTTTACCCCTGTCTGAGATCCGGGTATGCGACTTGTTCACACTGCCAAAAATCCAGTGTTAAAAGGAAAATTCCCGGGTCTACATGCTAGACCCGGGAATTTGGCTGCAGTGAGAACAGGGTATGAGTTAAAACTTAAACCCTTCGACTGAAGTGAGGGGTGGTATTCAATTTCTGAATGTGCGAAAAGGCGGACCTGATGACATTCATCTGCAATTAAAGCAGTTGTATGAGGTTGTGAGAAAGTGTGAAATGTTCAATAATGGAAAAATGTGTATGATGAAGTAGGATTAAAATCCCATTATTTGTGACAGCTTTGGGTGGGAGGCTGTCAATCATCCAGCCTATAGTCCAGAATTTGCTCTATGCAATTTTAAAAAAACTCCTGGGTGGAAAACGGTTAGGAAATGATGAGTTATTGGGTTGCATTCAACAACTGCTCCAATGGAGTGGAGGCAGCGAGGTACAACAAGGGGATTCTAAAGCTTGTTCACAGATACGGTAAACGCTTATGTGGATAAATAGACAAAAGGTACTGCCCAAAAAAAAAGGACTTACTATTATGGTTCCAGTTGTTGGTCTATGTATAACCCATGTTGTGAGAAATTCTCTTTGTATATAAGGCATTAACAATTCGTAGATTGTTAAAAGAGGGATAACAAAGGTTGTGCTATAAAAGTCCTTTATGTTAAGTAATGACTTTGCTGAATCACCACATTCCTAAAGCTTATCTATCCTGACTGAGCTGTTGATGCAGGAATACAAATCATTCTAGAAGAGGTGATGGGTAAAGCCCCGTACACACGGGGGAGATATATTGCTCAGTTTCTCCTTTTCATCAGCGACCAGAGATGCGGTGCTGCAGAGGTAATCAGCTGGTCGCAGGAGCAAGCTCCTGCGACCAGCGATTAGAACGGGGCTGAAAACGGGAGCGCGCACCCGGCGATTTATCGCCTGGGGAACACTCCCATCACTGGCAATATGGTCGCCAGCGACCATATTTCCAGCGATTTCAGCCCCTATCGCCCCCGTGTGTACACAGCTTAAGTATGTTTGCCTTGTGAATGATCAAATAAAGCATATAAGCAATTCAGAACAAAAATAAAATAGGGAGCAGGGATCGCCCAGATTATTTTACCTGCTGCTAACATTTTTTCAAAGTAGGTTTCAAATTGCCCAAATGAAACATTATATAGGTTAACAGCTTGGACCCTTCAGTTAAAGAGCTGTAGAATTGAAGTCCAACCCATTTCTGCATTGGTATGTGAATTGCTAATCATATGAACATACAACAGATGGTGCATGATGTCATCAAAATAGAACACAAACCTTAACTTGGGAACAAAAAGAAAGCAGCAGATTTCTAGCTCGGTGCTGCAACAGTAGATTAAAGCCAAAGGAAAAATAAAAAAAATCAGCGAGCAAGGGAGTAGGTTTCAAGTATTTACATATTTTTTTGCTTTTAGGAATGTTCATATACTGTATGATCCATTTTCCGGGCCACAAACACTGTAAAATCACAGGGCTGTTGGGTTCAGTGACACAATTTGCCGTTAATTAGTGCACTGGCCAGTAATGAGCATTACAGGGCTTATTAGGAAGTGTAACTGGACGAGGAATGCTATTTGTAGTAATTTGCTGACCACATTAACCACTGCCTTAAATTCACGGTTTCACAATGTACTAGAAATGAGCTCAATTTGAAAGCCAAGCAACTTTCTGTTGGTGATGTCAGTGTAACCAGTTCAAGATTAGATCATTTTTTTGTGTATATAAATTGTATAGGGGAAACAAAATGTCAATAGAATGTTATGTTACACTGACTTAGGAATATACTTTTCTTAGAGTGTAACATAGGCAGAAAAAAAAATAAAAAAACTTGGATGCGCAAGATCCACCCTTTATTACAGGGTGGTGAAAGTAGGCCTACATATCAACTTCAAGATGGAACTATGTGCTGGCCTTGTGTACAAAATAATTCTACTGTGAACCAGCTCAGGTTAAGGTGGATAAATAAGGGACTCCAATGTCATAATATACCTCAGCAAAATGCATTTAGCAACACTTACGTAATTGAAGGGTCTATTTGCTTGTACCCATGAGCAGCACAGGATCCACAGTAGGTATATCCAGCATGTCTAGAAGACCAAAAAGATTATGGAAATAGTTTATTACTGGTGTACAGAATGAAACATTAACATCAATTTGATTTATTTCAACATACAGTAGAAGTTTTGACTCACTGAATGAAGTCACAGAAACATTAATGTAAGCCATTTTATTTTAAAATCAATGTCAATTAAACTGCCACTCAATATCCAGAGACAGTGATTTCCAATAAGGTTACACTCACACTTGTGCATACATACAACAAAACTGGTTACCAAGGTGACCGGCACAGTACCCTGGACCTGAAGTGATGCATATACTAGCACCATGGATAGCTTGTACTCACCTAACCAGAAAGGCACGTTGAATATAGGGGGGTTGATTCAGAGTAGAATGCTAAGGACTTTTGTGGAAGGATATTGAGTATGTTGGGGGATTGTCCGCAGCATCGCAGTCCATGCGTTGTTGTGCATACACATAGCTTTAACTGATTTCAGGAGGAAGTTCCTGCACCAGGGATAGGGCTGATACATCAGCGCACTGGTAAGAGTGACAGGTATGAAGCAAAGCATACAATTACTATGACTAGGAGTAAGGGCAAATACATATATTTTTCAATGCATAAAATGTGGGGGCAAATAGTGCTGACGCTTTTATCTCTGTAGTAGCCTCAGTAGGTATTTATAAAGTCATGCGAAAACGTTGAAATTAGCAACTTCAATTAGCTGCCAGAGATGATTACATTTCAAGATATTAAAAAAAAAAAAAAAAAAAAAAACACAACGATTTTCAGGTGGTATGGCTTACCTATGCCACCCTCGACTTTATTTTTAAAGGTAGGTTGGATGTAAAAAAGACTCCTTATTAAAGTTTTTCAGGGGAGGGGTACAGAAAAAAGTAAACAAATAAGAAGGGGAAACAAAGTGAAGAGATGCAAAAATACAATAGCAAGATACACAACACCGTAGAGAAAACAATACTAAAATAATGACAAAAAACAACTACAGTACCACTCGTTACTTGTTATAACCACAACACAGAATATTCTTCAATAAAAATATCTAACACAAGTTAATGAACTGCTGTATAAGTAGACAGCAATCCCTGACAAACTATTACAGCTTATCTCCTGTATCTGAAAGCATTTGAGTGAAAAGACGACTAGAGGTGCTCATAATCCCAATCCCTAGCTCATATTTTCATGCTAAGAACACATGTAAAGACTGGGCAACCAAGTACTTTGCTGTCAGGAAAGTCAAGCAGATGTAGAATACTTTTTGTTTTTATCCCAAAATGAATGGGTTAAAATATGGTAAAAATGTTAAGACAGCCCAACCTCTAATAGGCCTACCAGCACTCAGTGTCCGAAATATAACCCAAGATGGGTTGCCTCCAAGTTAATGTATATATGTTTAGAATCAGGATCTGATTCAGTTTTGGTATATGACTTCATAACCTAAATTAACAGAGATACGGTCCGTAATTTCTTACTGCATTGGTCCCCAAACTGGATTCTGGGGTAACCTGCAGTGCTGCGAGGCAATTGAAGGGGTTGTTGGCCCAGTACCAAAAACAAACTTTAAGATAAATATATCCAGTAATAGTGGCTGACAAAATATATAATATACCCTGTCCACCTCCAAGAATGATCGGTAAGCACAAATGTACTTAATTTAATAATTTTAGCTGAATTTGCCAATAAGCAACTTTTGGCCCAGCAGAGCTGTTAAATGCTGATATTTCAGGGTAGCGTGATTCAAGAAAGTTTGGGAGCCACTGTTTTATGCCCCGTACACAATATATATATACAGTATATACACGATACGCACCGGGGATATTGTGAACGATATTGGCAGTGCCACGAAATGAACGACCCGCAGGGAAAACATTGAACAATATAGTTCAGTTATGTCACCGGGACCCCCGCCGAACCTGCAGTAACTTACTATATTGGCAGATATGACTGAATGTTCAGACGAGACGATAGGGATTATAATTAACGATCCGTGGAAGCATGCATCGTTAACGATATAATGGGTACACACTGAACGATATGCACAATGATATTGCTAAGATATATGCTTATCATTGACCAATACCATACAGTGTGTTCCCACCTTTACACTAGTTACCTGGGTACTTCCTCAACTTTACGACTACCGCTACGCCAGTTACGTTAGCCGCTACGTGGATCACGATTGTCCGCTCGCCACGCTTTGGACTCAGTGGCTCGCTCCGCTTGCCACAATTTTACGAGTGGTAATAGATGGTGGCGTGGACACAGGAGGGTGGCGTGGACCCCGAAAATAATCCTCGCAGCTCGCTGTACGCTACGTAAGTTCCATAGCATAAGCGGTGGCCGCAAAGATGAGGAAGTATCTTGGGTACTTGTTTCCTAGCACGGCGCCCGTCGGGGTTCATCGCATGCCTTAAGTTAAGGTACTTAAGGCATGCGATGGACCCGATTTTCTGACTTTAACAAGCTCAATTGCCGGTAAAAGTGAAAATCGCGTTGATCGCGTCCATCGCAGCCCTTAATAAGGGGCCGCGATGCGACCGGCGCAATCAACGCGATTTTCCCATAGGGAACAATGTTAAATTAGTTTTAAAGTGAAAATCGGGTTGATCGCGGGCCACTATAATAAACCCGATTTTACATAGGTAACAATGTGAAATGGGCAAATATGGCCCATTTTACATTGAATATGTGTAAAAAGAATGGTTAATGCCCCCCCAATTTTAACGCCACCCCGGTATTGACGCCAACCCGAAGCGTGGCGAGCGCAGCGACCTTTTCATACCCCTACTATCCACGTCGGCGTGGAGTTGGGAATATAAAGTGTTGCGAGTCCGAAGCGTGGCGAGCGCAGCGAGGGGACGTGGATACCTGTGAAGCCCGCGAGGGGACGTGGATATCTGTGAAGGTATCCGCATCCGCTCGCCACGCTTCGGGCTCGCCACACTTTCTATTCTCAACTCCACGCCGACGTGGATAGTAAGGGTATGAAAAGGTTGGAGGACGCGTACCGCCGCCCCTCGCGGGCTTGCCACGCTTCGGGTTGGCGTCAATACCGTGGTGGCGTTAACAATGGGGGGCATTTGCAACATCAGGGGGGGTTTCTATGAAAATGGGGTGTTTTGGGGCATTTTACATTAAAATCAAAATCTGGTCTCAGGGACCATTTCACATGGATTCCAATGTAAAAATCGGGTCGATCGCATCGCATGCGATGCGATCGACGCGATTTTTCCGACCCGATGCTTACAATCAAAATCGGTGGCGCCGTGCTAGGAAACAAGTACCGTATCTTGTCCTGACTCTAAAAGGCATCCATGAGAACTGTCTGTGAAGAGAACCATGAACAGGCTGAAACTGGCTTTATGCAAATGTGTGTCTGATAATAGTGCCAATGTCTAATATTTCTCACTCATGCTCGCAAACTTCTGGTTATCAGGTGGTGTGTTGCCATCTAAAGGCTAATATGTGTCAGGTAAAGTATATATTTTAATGAAACCATACTTACGGTGCAATAATGGCTCTAGCAGGTCTTTTAGAGGTCTGTGCTTGGGACAGCCAACCATCCAACTGAGCGCTCAGCTGGGGTCCTAAAAAAAAAAAAAAAAAACCCACAAACATTAGTCACTCTTACACTCATTAATTTCATCCTTCACTTTTAAATGAATTAACTTATTTTTTGCCCATGCTACGAATACTTAGACACTGCCCAGACATTATACACCCACGATCTCCAACATGCTGCACAAGCAATTCAGTTACTTTTGGAATAACAAAAAAGGCCTACAGATGGGGCCGCTGTCATTAGAGCGTCTCACATCGCACCGCCAGCCTGCACCAGTACGGGGAGCGCATGTCGAGATGCTCGCGAGGCCATTCTCGGCAATGGATGTGCAACCATGTGAGATGCCAAAGCATCCATGTCCTGCCCCCACCTGTCTGATTGCCATCAGCCAGTGCAATTAGAGCGGCCCCCTGTAGTTAGTTATGTACAATGCTAAAGGGGCTTAATTCACCATGGATATCTAAAATCAGAGAATTTGCAGTGGACGGCAAAGAGAAAACTGCCACCCAGATTAACTGTGAATGGATCACTAACCGCTACCCAGAGACTTTGTCATCTGTGCAAAAAGTAGGTTTGAGGCAACGACTGGGACAGGGTGGATGTGGATATCGCTGATGACATAGACCCTCCTCAAAAATGCTTGGGCGCGCATGCATTTTTTTTCCCCAAACACAATGAAAAAACACTGGTTTCCTGTCAGTCAAACTGCGGCTCAATTGCTTTTACGATCCATATTCATTTTCAGACGCTAATTCCCCTCACGCATGCACAGTAAGAAGATAATCACTCAATTTGCGAATTCTCTGATTAGCGATCCATGCTTAGGCTCCGCTCATCATTAACAACCCCCTAATGTCTCTGTTCAGTACATTGAATGTAGTTAATGTCTGTTCTGTACACACAAGGGAGGACCTCATTAATGATGACCATGCTGCAGCAAGACCCTCGATCCTCCCCCCACTGGCAAGTGTGTGTGCACTTGACAATGCCGGTACCCCACTGCCGTATTGCCAGATACACACATTGCCTAGTGTTTACACAGCTTTAATGTTCAATCCAGCACCCTGCACCTATCAAAACCCATGCAGTCCCTCTTTCCTGCCTGTGGTGTTGCGCTCTACTCTAGTGCTTCTAGCACAATCTGGTCTGTATATCAATAGTGAGATACAGACCAGACTGTTCTAGGAGGAACCCCAGGCAGGAAACTGCATGGGTTTCAAAAGGTACAGGGTGCTACAAAGATCACTAAAGCAGCCACCCAGTGGACATTTCTCACTAGTTGCATCTGACCATAACATAACAGTAGTTTTCTCTTTAAAACATTGGTCAGACTCGAAGAAAAGTTGCAGGTGCAAAAGTGGGACATAATTACTCACATATAAATTGGTTTGTCAGTGAAAGCAGGCTTCATACTTTTAGGCTAGTTACTTTCAATATCCGTATAGATCAAGCAGTGCCGCACTCCACAGTACCAATTTACTAACAAAACTAGTGTTCTAAACTTAAATGTATAAATGGTATTTTTTACGGCGGGGCAAAAAAATATTTGGACAGCTACCGCTTGTGCAAGTTGACCCACTTAAAAAGATTAGAGGGGTCTGCAATTTCCATCATAGGTATACTTCAACTATGAGAGACAGAGGGGGAAATTTACTAAAGGAAATTTGTAAAAAATAGGTGTATTTGAATCCAGAAATACACTTATTTTTGACATTTACTATCCCGAAAATACGGCAATTCGTATTCGTATTGATAGAACATCAATACGATTACGAATTGCCAAATTTTGGGGATAGTAAATGTCAAAAATAAGTATTTCTGGACACAAATACACCTATTTTTACACCTATTTTTTTACAAATTTCCCCCCAGAATGTAAAAAAAAAAAAAAGAAATCACAATGATCGATCTTTAAGTAATTTATTTGTATATTATTGCAGAAAATAAATATTTGGACAAGCAAAAAGTTAAACTCAATATCCTTGGTTGGCAATTACAGAGGTCAAACATTTCCTACAGTTTTTGACCAGGTTTACACACACTGTAGCAGGTATTTTGGCCCGCTCTTCCATGCAGATCTTCTCTAGATCTGTCATGTTTTGGGGCTGTTGCCAGGCAACACGGACTTTCAACAACCTCCACAGATTTTCAATTGGGTTGTCGGTTGAGGTCTGGAGACTGGCTAGGCCACTCCAGGACCTTGAAATGCTTCTTATGGAGCCACTCCTTTTGCCCGGGCGGTGCATTTGGGGTCGTTGTCATGCTAGAAGACCCAGCCACGTTCCATCTTCAATGCTCCTACTGAGGGAAGGAGGGTTTTGGCCAAAATCTCAGGATACATGGCCCCATTCATCCTCTCCATAATACGGATCAGTGTCCTGTCCCATTTGCAGAAAAGAAGCTCCAGAGCATGATGTTTCCACCCCCATGCTTCACAGGGAGTATGGTGTTTTTGGGATGCCACTTATCATTCTTCATCCCTCCAAACACGGTGAGTGGCATTTCTACCAAAAAGTTATATTTTGCCCTCATCTGACCACATGACATTCTCCCAATCCTCCTCTAGATCATCCAGATGGTCACTGGCAAACTTTAGATGGGCCTGGACATGTGCTGGCTTAAGCAGGGGGATCTTTCAGGTGCTGCAGTATTTGAATCCATGACAACGTAGTGTTATTAATTGTAACCTTTATGATTCCCCCGTGTAGTTCTGGGCTGATTCCTCACCGTTGCTATTAATACAGGTTATGAGTGGAGGGTAGAAGAGCTTCTTAAAAGAAGTAACAGGTCTGTGAGAGCCAGAGATCTTGCTGGTTGGTAGGTGTCCAAATATTTATTTTCCGCAAGAATATACAAATAATTTTTTTTTAAATCATACAATGTGATTTTTTTTTTTTCACATTCTGTCTCTCACAATTGAAGTGTACCTATGATGGAAATTACAGACCTCTCATCTTTTTAAGTGGGTCAATCTGTTTTAGACTATTTTCCTCCCACTTTTTTTTTTTTTTTTTTTAGCTTGCTGGGTTGAAGCCCTTAGTAGGAAGGAGGGGTGGGTGGGTCACCATCAGGACTGTACAAGGGTGTCAGCCACCATCCAAGTGTAGAAGAGCCTGTTTGTTGTCAGAAAAGATGTGCAAGATGAAGAATGCGTCATCATGAGAATCCTGAAGTGTGGCTTAGGCTGACTGATGCTGGCCACACATCAGACCAACTTTCCTCCAACCATCCAACTAGTTGGTTGGATGGAATAAAAACCTGGTACTGGATAGGAACAAATGTAATTTGTAATTAAGTCATTTGTTTCTCAAATCGGAAAATGGACAACAACTGTCACTCAGACAATGTACTGTAGTTGGACCTATTTGATTTAAACAATTTCACTGAATGTTTTTGTCCATTTTCCTGAGTTTGTGAGCAAATTGTTTATTGGCATTTGCCCCCATACAGTACCAGATATTCAGTCCAACCAACCAATTAGTTGGATGATTGGAGGAAAGTTGGTCTGATGTGTGGCCAGCATTACAAATCGAACAGTGCTGGTGGAGGTCAACTGTTGGTGAGCAGCCCATGCTCCACAGTGGATTAGGAATGGCCATCAGTGCTGTCACTATCAATGGCAATACTGCAACCAGCCATCAATGATGATAAACTATGTAATGGATGACGATCAAATATTTTTTACCTATCAATGGTCATCCATTTTCTTTGACTGACTGGCCGATGGGCCAATCAGAATCTGGAGGTGGGGCTTCACAGGTGTCAGGGTGGAGCTATGCTCTGTGTCCAGGCACTTAGCAAAAAACAAACAAAAACATTTGTCCTGTCCCTGGCACCTATATCCTGTCACCCCTCTCTCCTGACCCATCTGTTCAGAAAACGGCCATCAATATCATGACCCTTTCCCCTCTGACCTGACGCTATGTTCTCGTTGCCCTGTCAGTTTTTAATTATTTCCTGTCCCAGATACCTGTTCTAGCCCTGCTCATGTCACCTTTATCCTGTCCGTTCTGTATTTGCTAATATCTTGTTCTTCCATTACTGTCCTGTCCCTATCCCCACTGTCAGGTCCATAACACCCTTTTTTCCTGTGGCTCCTGTTCTGTCTGGTACCAGTACCATCCGTCCTTACTCTCTCCTTGTCACATTTATCCTGACCCTGTGATATTGGTCCTCCCCTCTTTAAACTGTCCCTGGCTTGTCATGTATCTCTTCCAACCCCTGTTCCATCCACTCTCTTTTCTGTCCCATCAACGTTGTCCTGGTCCTGTCCCATCTGTCCTTTTATCATATGGGGCCAAGTGTGTTTTTTAATATTGCTGTGCCAATGAGTCGAGAGCTTTATAGATTTTGCTATAGTTGCCGCAATCTCTAGTTACACCACTGCTGCTATGACTAACAATACAAAACACCTGCCAAAAGGAAACAAGTTGGGCACCGTACATCTTCTTAATTTGCATATTGCAGGCCCAGTCAAATAGTGAAAACAGCTTAATTTAAGAAACAAACCCATTAAAACACAAATGTAGCCTAACAAATGATCTTTATTATACAGATCCCAAACCCCACAGGACTGGAGATTAAGGAGTGGAGTCTATTAGCAAGTCATCTTATTCTGACAACATGCACACAGATGCCACATTTATGGTAACCCACCATCGGTAATCTAATCTCACCCATTTAAATTAGAGGCTGGAGGAAAAAAAAAATACAGTAGGGATAAAGTGGTACTTTTAGGCTCAAAAATCTAATAAAAAAAATCTAGAATTAAAGTAGTTTCTTTCTTTTACGGACTAAGGCAGGCAAAAAACAAAACCAAAGTCTATAGTGCAAAAGAAGAGTATGAAAATGAACTGGTAAATGAATAAGTATGTGGCAGGTGAATGAGAAAGGTACAGCTGCAAGTTTGTGGAATAAGAAGAGATCACAGTGAAGGTGCCCATACACGTGCGATGCAATACGAGCTCCCTCGGGCATCTCATCGTACAGTACAAAAAGTACATGCTGCACCTACTTTTTGTTCTGCCCTTGAATTGCATCGCATGCAGCCCATAACAGGTGCGATCATCGTGTATGGGCACCTTGAGATATAAGGTGACAGACTGCAACAATGACAGACTGCAACAAAGGCAAAACTGCAATTCTCCTGCAAAATGTTGCAGGATCCAATGCTATACATAGTACATGTCAGATCTGCAGGCCAGCTCCTAGCAAGGCAGACAGCAGAGGCAACAGATTCCCCCGGCAGTGTCTCGTTTTCATCAGCGACCAATTGCTCCATGTGTACAGAACTATAAATGATCTAAAAAGTAGTAGTGGCACTACATGAGTGACAGAAACTTTTATACATGTTAGGGGCCTATTTATCCCTGAGACTTGGAAGAACTCAAGCAATTTTTCGATCGGTCGGCCGTTTTTACGGCAAAATCGGTCAGAAAACAGCTGATCGCAATCTGATGCCCTCTCCCATGGATCTTTGCACTGGATAATTTGCTCTTAAAGCCCCCATACACTAGTCTGACTTGTCCAGAGGACAAATTGGACCCAATTTCCCCTGAGCTCCTCGGGAGAGCTCTTTAACGATTTGGCACTTGGTTCAGGCACACTCAGGCAAGTTCGGGAGGTCATAGATTCGGATATTCGTATGCTCGGTAGAGTTCAGGCGTATTCGGGTATACGCAGGTGCCCTCGGCTATTTGGGTGCTGTTGTATATGGGCACACTTTAGCACCCAGGTATTCGGGCGCTTGGGTGTGTGTTCAGGTGCTCAAGTGTTTGGGCGTTCAGGTTGTGCGGTCGACAGGGTGAGCGACGATGGCGCACACCTACATGTCTGTAGCATGCATGGAACTCTTCCGGGGGAGCCAGCACCAGCAGCACAGTGGTATACCACTGAAAATGTCTGGGCATAACACTGAATGGGTTAATGTTTTTCTGAAATCTTAAAATAAATCTTTGTCAAAATGTACTCTTTGCACAAAATCTTTTGTCCAGGACTGACAGGGAGTTCAAGGGAAATCTTAAGATCACAGATCTGTCTAGTGCATGGGTCTTCAAACTGTGGCCCTCCAGATGTTGTGAAACTACAAATCCCAGCATGCCTTGCCACAGTTTTTACATTTCCTTAAAGCCAAACTGTGGCAAGGCATGCTGGGATTTGTAGTTTCACAACATCTGGAGGGCCACAGTTTGAAGACCCATGGTCTAGTGTGTGGGCACCTTAACTCCCACATTATGTAAGCAAAATAACCCACATAATGAAATGTATTTCTTTCAATTCACCAGTAAAGGCTAGTAGCATTCCACCATTACATATAAGGTTACGCTCATTTGCAGTTTTATTAAACTTGTAATTTGTGCTCATTCATAAAAATTCTGAACATCTGCAGTTTTAAAGTTTTATTTCTCAATCTCTTGAATTATTTAAAATATTTTTAACTCGTTAGAACAAACACAAATTGAAGAAGATGTACCATCAATGTGGATGTTTCCTGACCATTCACATAGCTACAAAGAGTTGCCAATAAGGTACTTGTTTCCTAGCACGGCCACACCGATTTACATCGGGGTGGTCGTGTCGATCGCATCGCATGCGATTTGGTCGCATGCGATGCGATCGACGCGACCTTCGACCCAATTTTTTCATTGAATGAAATGTAAATCGGGTCCCTGGGACCCGATTTTACATTGGATTCAATGTAAAATATTCCCAACCCCCCCAAATTTAACGGCGTAAACCACCACCCCACGATAGACGCCAACCCGAAGCGTGGCGAGCGCAGCGAGCCCGCGAGGGGCGGCGGTGCGCGTCCTCCGACCTTTTCATTCCCCTACTATCCACGTCGGCGTGGAGTTGAGAATAGAATAGTGTGGCGAGCGCAGCGAGCCACCGAGCCCGAAGCGTGGCGAGCGCAGCGAGCCCCGCGTGGGGCCGCGTATACCTGTGAAGTTATACGCATGCGCTCGCCTCGCTGCGCTCGCCACACTATTCTATTCTCAACTCCACGCCGACGTGGATAGTAGGGGAATGAAAAGGTCGAAGGACGCGCACCGCCGCCGCTCGCCACGCTTCGGGTTGGCGTCTATCGTGGGGTGACGACGGGGACATCTATAATGTGAAATGGGTCATATTGGCCCATTTCACATTTTCTCACGATTTCAATGTTAAAAAATATTTTAACATTGAAGCCTATGGAAAAATCGGGGGCATCGCGTCGGGACCAATGTTAATGGTCCCGACCGACGCGATGCCCCCGATATTTTACCTTTCCTGACACGATTTCAATGTTAAAATATTTTTTAACATTGAAGCCTATGGAAAAATCGGGGGCATCGCGTCCTAGCCGGCAAAATGGACCTGATTTCAAAGGAAATCGGGTCCATCGTGTGGATCGTGTACCTTAACTTAAAGGTACACGATCCATAAGATTGTGGCCGTGCTAGGAAACAAGTACCGCCAATAATATTCCTTCTAATGTGTACATGCATATTGGGTCCTTGTATGGCTCACCTACTACAGTGTGATCTTCATAGTGCGCCCACCATGGCTGCCTCATCTGGTACACTTGTGGATGGGATGCAAAATACATGGACCTGAGCATACACTGAATTCACCCATTTCAGGTAATTTATTTTAGGGGTAATATATTCCACCCAGGGTAATCCTAGGCAGAGCGCCTAAAATGTCTGCCGCACCTAGTACCTTGTCAGGGTGGAGTACACAACCCATGGAAGTTATTATCCAAAATGCAGCACCAACCCTGCATTATGCTTACTGTGTGCTCAAGGGTTTCTTTTGTCTGTGACTGTACTACCAACATCCTCTATTATGTGCATTTTTTTTTATATGTCTGTGCCTTGAGTCCCGTTGGAGAAAGTGCGCTATACAAATTAAACTTATTTAATGTGGGGGCCAAATGCAAGTCAAGACAGTCCTAGATTGGTATAAAATGGGTAGTAAAGGCAGATCAGTTTATGATCCTGCTATATCAGCAGTACTGTCTATATATATATAAAAAAAAAAAAAACCTGACCTTTACAGGGCAAACTGGCAATAGAAAGCACAGCTTGGTTCAACACACGAGTGACCAGGAGAGGATGACAAACTGGTGGTGGTGTGGGTGTGTTCAGGGGTAGAAGGGTCTGAGGACACCATAGCATGGTATCTGTTTATATGTATAAAATATATCTGGAACCCCCCTTCGGGAAATCCTGCATTTGCCACTGACATCTATAACCGTTGCTTGTGTAATTTTTACAGTGAGCAGTAAAGCAACTGCCGCAGTCGTCACAGAAGAGAAGAGCCCCTGGAGCCGGTAAGGTGCTTCTCCTAATCCACTGTAGCACCGTGGCTTATGTGACAGACGGGAGTGGCGTTGCAGCTGTCAATATCCGTTTCTCTCTGTGTGTATGTGTGAGATATCTACATCTCCAAAACAGCATTTGCTAGACTCAATCCACGAATTTTCCTGCGTTTGGGGCTTTATTGACTGTCGTCAGGCGTAATACACAACATACACTTGACAACTGGCAATAAACTCCAAAATGTTTCAGTACAATAGGCTACGCATGATTCATTTATATTCATGGACTCAGTCCAGTGAGTGCTGATTTTTGATATGTATATTTGGATTTAGTCGAGCACCACGGCATGATGCATTTTGATGGAAGGTGCCAGTCTGCTGGACAGCACAGCAGTGCAGTCTGTTGAATGAAGGAGACACAGGTGCTGCCTGTAGTATCTGGGAACTACTGATAATGTCTGTATTGTATATGGGGAGGGGGTGGAGTGACCGATGCTTTTTGTTAACGGAGGGTCACAGACGCTGTGTAAGTGTGATTGGAGGCACTACTATCGATGTAACTTCCAGTAATGCGATATGAATTTACTGAACACTCCATGATTTAAATACTATCTAGTTCTTTTCCTCAAAAAGGTAGTTCTGACATAGCCTGAATGTAATGCCTTTTGTCAAAATTTATCTCAAGGATAAACCCATAACCAATGAGGTGGGTTAATAAACTCGACATTTTTAGGTGATATTTATATTTGGCCTGTTTAATCAAAGTGCCAATATTTCAACTGTCGAACACCCCCCCCTCACTTTATTTGCTTTTTGCAGGATTGACATGTGAATTAGGTACACAACAGTACAACAAATACAGGGCAACTCACGTCACAGATCTCACAGAGAATCCCACCCAAGTCTCCTTTCCATTCCACACTCAGTGCCCACACAGTGCCCATTGGCTGACCCTATGCATCAGTTCTAAACTTCAAGTAGATCATGCAGGACACATGCAAGGCCAAAAAAATAAATAAAAATAAAATAAAAATAATGAAAGATGCCTGAACAAGGAGGATTTTTAAAGGTGATCGTGTGCTATCATATGTCCACTCTGATGTAAATTGTTAGGGAATATATTTACACCCCCCCCGCCAGCTGCTAGGAGGCCGGCCAGCTTTAGGAGATGAAAAGCAGCATTTTGCAGTAGCTCAGTGTGCCCATAATTATTCCTTGCAAGGTTATTGTACTGTTATACATAATCTTCCCAGCAATCTTCAGTGCTATGTTCCAGCTTGTGTCACAGAATCGCTAACAATGCCTATAGCACTTGGAATTATCTAGAAGAAAAGATTAAGAACAAAAAATACCAGAAGAAACTAAAGTGTCAGGTCTTTTTTATGAGTTCAGTGATGACAAACATCAAATGTAAGAAAACAAGTTGTTCATTGCATCAGAAGGCCTCTGGGATGTCTGCCTGCAACTAGAGGAAAGGAGATTTATTTACATACTGTAGAATTTGCATTAACTTTGGCCGTGTTACTTACAGTAGAATGCAGATGGCCTGAAGGAAGCATGTAAAGGGGTTAATTCTACACATATTTTATCCATCCACAAAACAGATGAGAAAGGTATGATTCAGCACTGAAACTACTTGCCTCATCAACAACAACAACAACAACATACTGAGCATAATATTAAATTAAAGCCCATCATACACTTCTTTGTCTAAGTTACCCCAAAACTTTTGTTCTTTATCAGCACAACACAGACATTCTTACAGTGCCAACTTAAACAGAAAGCCTCTAGCATGCTGCGGCCGAGTCATTCCATTAATGTGCTAAAAGCAAACAATTCTATAGAGAATAGTCTGCAGAGTGGTGTATCCAGTGACAGAAGAAGTAATTCCTATTTAAAACATAGCCAGCAGGACATCCTGATTCATATTGTTAGTTTAAAGGTCTGCTTGAGCATCACCTGATTGGCAGTAATGCTTGGACACACCTTTTTCACAATCCGCTTTGTAGTCTTTGTTCTGCCAGACAGTACTTGCTGCCATTCATTGCAATAGAGAAGTAGAGCTTTTTTTTATATTTTTTTTAAACAAAAATACATAGAAACAGTGTCATGAACCCAGACAATTTGAAGAAAAAAAAATAAAGTATATTAGTTTAAAGAGTTTGTGTTTAACCACCAACAATCATAGATCCCCACTGATTCAATTTCTCATTTTTGTTTCTATGGCCACTGCACCTACCCCTCAAGTAGAGGCAGCAGTCTATCAGCAGGGACTGTTGCCGCCCCATCCGTTAAAGTGTTTTCGATTAGATCTTTTTACATTAAGGAAAAAGATTGGGGGAAGCTCCACACCTCTGTTAAGTACTGGACATGCCCCCAAGAGTCACGCCAATGGGGGCATGCTCCCTGCCCATCTATCCACATCCTAGTAGGAACACTAAGTACATAAATACTTACCAATTTTTAGCACGATGTATAAACAAGACATCACAACTGGGCTAGCATATACATGTGTCCCCCAGTTTTGAGGTCAGTCACCGGTGACCTCTGCAGCAAGCATAAGGCCAGTTAGACACAAAGCTGATGTTGTCAGCCATTGGCTTTTGCTGCAGAACAGACACAATATGACTGAACAACAATATTCATAGACATGTCCCTGGCAGGCTGGCACCACTTGCCAAAGAGGTCACAGGTTAGGAGAACCATTTCCTCACCTTCTAATATAGGAGTGTACTCAATGGGCAGCTATGCTTTTGATCTAGTGGGCACAGTGTATTTGTGTGTGCCCCTCTAGAGGATGCAAATTGAATAGACTCATATATGCTATGTGGAAAATAAATGGGACAAAGCAAAGCGAGAACAATGGAGATCATGTTTCCCTGGCCTGCACCGAGCCATTACCTTATTTATAGAGTGTTACCTAGCAGGGTCTACCCGGAGAGACATGCATGACACCTCTGTAACAGGCCAAATAAGCTAGCACTCCCACAGGTTATTTGCAAACCCAAATATTCTGCTCCACTGGCCACATTGTTCCCCACCCTACGGGCACCCCGGTACCTGAGGCGGTGTACCAGCTCCCGGCGTGGCTCGCCTCTCTGCACAGCGCTCGGTTGGACATCTTGGTACCGGAGCCGCCTATGATGTGTGCCCGGGGGTGCGCTGGGAGGTTGGCTGTACGGGCTGTGCGTACACCCTGTGCCGGGCTATGGATCCCTGTGCCTGGCAGGGAGCAGGGCTGGAGGAATGGTACAACCGCTGGGAGGAAGAAGAGGAGGAGGAGGCGGCGGCCGGAGCACAAAGCGAGCGATACCGATACACCGAGGAATAGGAATCACAGCTGCCGCCGGCCGGCCGGCCTCGCGTCATACAGGGCAGCAGCTCCGTGTAAACGTTACGCGGGCAGAGTGCTCCGGTGCGCGATACTGTCACTGTGGCCGCTCCTTACATGGAGGATGCAGAGCAGCCAGTGCTGGGGACGCCGGGCTAACAACACAAAGGGGCCCCGCCGCTCGCACTGCTGATTTAAGGCCTGAAACGCTTGTTATAGAGGTGGGCTGGAGAAGGTGGGGAGAGGTAGTGCAAACGCGCTGGTTGTTTGGCCCCTCTGGGCGGTGGTAGAGGAAGAGGTTACGTGGGCGGGGAGCCCTGCGATTGGTTCCTCTGCTGAGGCTCGTGGCTGGATGAGTAGGGCGGAGCGTCATGGCTGTGCCGGTGGGTGACGTCAGAAGCCGGCTGGTGTTGCTAGTGTTGCTAGACCAGAGAGTGGAGTGGTACTGGTCATCAGGGGGGCTGGGTCGGACGAAAAAGGTGCGGGCTCAGGGGGAATAATGGGTGAGGGTGGAGCACCAGGGCGCACACCGATTGGATCCTCTGTCTCTGGGGAAAGAGGCAGACTAATTAGGTGCATGTGATCTGACTGGTGTTTACTTTACTGACAGTACTACAGCTCTCAGAATCCCATGCTGCTTAGATCTGTAGTTCCACTAAAGCTAGATAGGCAAGTTTGCAGTGCTGCGTGGGACTTTAAGCTGTGGGTAAGCACAGCTGCGAATAGAGAAAATCATTTTACTGTACAGTGGAAGAGGGCAGAGGATATACTGTATAGTCATCCTCAGATGGCAGAACCTGAGTACATTACACATCAGATAGTCATAGCAGAGGTACAGAGCAAACATCAAAGCATTGCAAACCAGTTTGATTTTGCAGTGTAAATGATTGCCGCTTTAAAAACCTGGAGATTTCTCACTTTCTGATTCTCTCATCCTATTAAATCTCACCCATGGTTTTTAACAAAGGTCCATTTCTCTTTCAATGGTCCTGGTGACAGTGACACAGCTCAACATTGGGGATGTAGGAGGGTCCGTAGGAGCCAGGCACCTATCCTAAATCTTTTGGAGGGTAGGCTCCTCCCTTCTGCATCCCAGACTCCTCAGTTCGTGTTAGGTGCCCACTGGAGTGGGTGCTATTCTAAAGGGCTGCTGGAGCAGCCGAAGGATTAGAGTTAGTTAGGAGTTTTTTATTTTATTAACTTTTACACTAGCTAGGTAGGCACAGTGTGAGGATTCTCAGTGAATCCTCACACTGACAGCGCAGCAGGAGCTGACAGAAGCGCGTCCTGTCAGCTCACTGTGCACGGGGGAGACGCTGTCTGGTCTCCCTGTGCAGCGCTTACAGCTTCTATTAAGAAGCTGCCTGGGCTCCGGAGCGCTCTGAAACCGGCTTCACGCTAGGTGGGGATCATGGGGGACAGGCGCTCCATGATGGCGGCGGCCATTTTATGCGGAGCTTACACACTGAGCTCCTATATGAGAGGACAGCAGTGTGTTACAGGCATGTTCCAAGTGGTCCCCAGCAGAGGGGGAGACACTAGAACTTGGAGATCCTGCAGTGGGAGCGGCTGTCTGGGGGTGGTTGGCGCCAAAAGCCGCGGACCCCGCAGCAGCAGGGACTTGGTCTCTTCCCTCACTCTGTTTTGGCGCCATTTGGAACGCTTGCAGCGGAGCTGAACTGGCTGACAGATCCTGGCAGAGTGATTGGATTTCCTGGGCATCGTTTTCCCCACTGTGAACGCTTCAGACAGATAAGTGACTGAGTACATTGGCTCTGTATAAAACGCCTGTACATTTTGCGCTGTGACTGTGTTAATTTTACATCATGTCTGAGCAACAGTCTGTGGCTTTGGGGGAGGGAGCCCTAAATGCATTGAGCGCCTGCAGTGTTTGTACACTGAATTTTGTCCCTGAGCAGATGGCCAAGGGGGCTTGTGTATTACTTGCGCTGCTGTGAGACCCATGGGGAGTGAACCCCAGAGGGTAGAGCAATCAGAACCTGCATGGGCCAGTGCCCTGGGCAGGTCTGTTAATGCCTTAGTGCAATTGCTGGACAGGCAGAGTGATGTGTTGGTAGCTTCCCCGAGACCTATGTCATCATCTCAGCAGTCCTCTGGCTCCTTGCCTCTGACCCAGGCAGATCCTGGCTTCTTACAGGTCATGCAGGATACTGCTAAGGGGATCAGCAGGTTTAATGATTTGTTAGACAAATTTGATGGTGATACTGTGGGGACCCCTAAAAAGTTTTATTCAGTGCCATTGCTTGTTGCTGAAGGGAGAGTACACAGACATCCCCTGGGATCAGGGTGATGACTCTGAGGATTCCTCGGCCTCAGGGGTGGAGGATTTGATTACTGCTGTTTAAACAGGCTTTGAACTTGTCTGTGGAGGATAAAACTCCTGCAAAAGGTGTTTTTAAAAGGCAGCGTAAGGAAACTGTTACCTTTCCTGCGGATGAAGGTTTACAGGATTTATTGGAAGGGGCTTGGAAAACGCCCGATTAAAGGCTGCAGATGCCTAAGAGATTTTTAAGTCTATGCCCCATGCCTGAGGCTCATGCAGACCTCTGGGAAAAAGTTCCGGTGGTAGATGCTTCTGTGACACGGCTTTCTAAAGCCACGGTGCTACCTGTTCAGGGGGGGGGGGGGCAGCCTTTAAGGACCCCGTAGACAAGAAGCTGGAAGGTAACCTCAAGGCAATATTTGAGGGGGTAGGCTACACTTTACGCCCTCTTATAGCATCAGCCTGGGTCTCTAAGGCCATGATTGTGTGGGCCAATGACCTGTGTACAATTTTACATGCTGTTCCATGTGTGTTGCTGCTTGATGAGAAGCTTAAAGCAGCTGCGGAGTATGTGCTTGAGGCTGAGGAGGAAGCTCTCAAAATGGCTTCCAGAGTTTCCACAGTGTCCGTCAATGCCAGGAGAGTGCTTTGGCTTAAAGCCTGGGAGGTGGATAATGAATCAAAAAAGGCCTTAGAGGCATTAGCTTTTAAAGGAAAGCTGTTATTTGGTTCAGAGCTGGAAGAAATTATTAAGCAGGCCACGGGAGGCAAAAGTACCTTCCTGCCGGCTCCTGCAGCTAAGCAGGCCTCAAGGTTTTCTGCTTTTAGGCCATCCTTTCGGCCCTCCTTTCGAGGACAGTCTTTTAGGGGAAAGTTTCAGTCCTCCAGGGGCAAGGCCCCAAAGTCAAAGTTCGGTTCCTTTCATAAGAAACCAAACACTAAAGTAGAGGACAAGCCCTCCGCATGACTACCTGGGGAATACCCCAGCGGTGGTCAAGGTGGGGGGGGGCGTCTGAGATGGTTCAGGGCTGCGTGGGCATTGTTGGACCGGGATTCCTGGGTGCTAGACATTGTATCCCAGGGTTACAGAATTCCCTTCAAAGGTCTTCCTCCGAGAAGATTCATTCCTACACCACTGCCAGAGGAGTCGCGGCTCCGTGTTGCTCTTTTGGCGGCGGCTCAATCTCTCATAGAGAAAGGGGTGGTTATCCCGGTCCCTTGAGCAGAGTGGAAGAAAGGCTTTTATTCCACTCTGTTTTTGGTGCCCAAGCCAGACGGGTCTTTCAGACCAATCTTAAATCTAAAGTCCTTGAATCTCCATCTGTGGGTAGACCATTTCAAGATGGAATCTCTACGGTCTGTGCTGCTAAGCCTGGACCAGGGAGAATTTTTGGCGTCCATGGATGTCCAGGATGCATATCTTCATGTGCCAATCCATCCGGAACATCAGGCTCTCTTGAGGTTTGTGATAGGAGGCCTGCATTTGCAATTCCAGGCGTTGCCCTTTGGTCTGGCCACAGCACCAAGGGTAGTCACCAAAATAATGTCAGTAATGACGGCGGCCCTCCGACTGAGGGGAATCACTGTGATTCCATATTTGGACATCGGATATTCCTACCAGAGACAAAGGCCAGGGACCTGACCTCCTTGGTGCGGGAGATCCTGGCGTCTCAGAGCCCATCGGTTTGGAGGTGTCTCAAACTGTTGGGGAAAATGGTGGCGACTTTCGAGACGCTACAGTTCGCCAGGTTCCACTCTCGGGTGTTCCAGTGGAACATCCTGACATCTTGGTCAGGGAATACTCAGACCATGAAGTCAGAGCACATAGGCCCTTATTCTGATTGATGCGGACTTTACCGCGTTCTTACGGATAGCGTCTTTACGGCGTCTGCGCATGCGTGGAGAACGCTACGCGCATGTGCCACGCCTTGACTCGGTACCAGTTCGGACAAAGCCCGTCCAAAACTGGTCCCCGCAATCAGTCGGGAAATAGGGGCGTATTATGGGCGTCATGCGGAATGACACATGGGCGTAGTTTCAAAGTGGGCAAAACGGGGCGGAAACATGGGCGGACACGGGGGAGTACACTTATGTTGGGGGGCGTACATTCGGAAACCACTCCGAATGCACGCGAGCAAAAAGGGCTGAAATGTGCGGTGTCCACAAGTGTACTATTGCTTTGCGGACACCACTCGTTCATGCGGTAGGCGAACGTACGCCTAATGACTACAACCATTAACACCTGAACCCAATAGAATCTACTCCTTTACTCATTACTCACTAATAGGACGCTTGTCAGTGCTTTAATTGAAACCATTGCTGCTTCAATTGCTGTAAGGGTTAATGTGTGCAATGCATGTGTTAGGCATGCTTGTAAGGATATATTGGAATCTAATTGATTCCATTTCCAAATAAGCAGTTTTTTATGAGGATAGGTAATTGAATAAGTGGGTCATGTGATGTCTTGCAGAAGATACTTCATAGTGGGTTGTTTGGCGTAAATACTCCGCTTACGTGCGGTAGCACCGCTTGGCTCCCGGTCGGATGCGGTATTCCCGAGCATACTCTGTAATACTCTGTAATACCGTGCCGAATCGGAGTGTTTCTCCCGCACACGCATGGTTTGTATGTCGTCCGTAAACACGCCCTGTTCTTAAAGAGTGAGTCCGTCCGAATGCGGAGGACACGTGGGCGTTTCTACGGACGATGGCCGCACGCGGCAAAACACCGTGGCGTGCGGACCGCTCCGTAAGAATGCGGGAATTTCCGCACAGATCAGAATAAGGGCCATAGTGTTGTCTCCAGAGACACGGTCTTCCCTGCATTGGTGGATGGAGGTGGATTCCCTTCAGTGGGGTCGGTCTCTGCAGTCCTGGGACTGGCTGGTAGTCACTACCGACGCCAGTCTCAGGGGCTGGGGGGCAGTGGTTTTGGACCTGCGCCTCCAGGGCTTATGGACCTCGGAGGAGTCTGCCTTGCCGATCAATATCCTGGAACTGCGGGCTGTGTGGAAAGTGATATCTCTGGCGGGAGAAAGATTGCAGGGTCTTCCTTTAAGGATTCAGACCGACAACGCCACGGCTGTGGCGTACCTGAATCATCAGGGAGGCACATGCAGCAAACTGGCCATGTGGGAGGTTTCCCGGATCTTCCTGTGGGCGGAACAGAATGTTCCAGCGTTATCAGCGATATTCATCCTGGGGGTGGAGAATATCAAGGCCGATTTCCTGAGCAGGGAGGAGCTGCTAGAAGGGGAATGGAGCCTGAACCCACAGGTGTTTCATCAGATTACACTGAAGTGGGGAACTCCGGAGGTGGACCTGATGGCATCAAGGTTAAATCATCAGGTGCCCAGGTTCTATGCCAGGACAAGAGATCCACGGGCCGAAGCAGTGGATGCAATGACTATTCCCATGGAGGGGAATCTGCTTTATGCCTTTCCGCCGTTTCCAATGCTGGCGAGAGTATTGAAAATAATTCAGTCTCAAGGAATTCCGGTGATTCTAGTAGCCCCGGATTGTCCAAGGAGGTCCTGGTACTCGAGGCTTCAGAGATTGTCTGTGGACTCGTGGCGTCTACCTCTGAGGTCAGATCTGTTAAACCAAGGGCCGTTCTTGCACATGGATTCAGCT
The DNA here is from genome assembly GCF_055691185.1 of Crinia signifera. Lineage (NCBI taxonomy): Eukaryota > Metazoa > Chordata > Amphibia > Anura > Myobatrachidae > Crinia > Crinia signifera. The sequence continues at coordinate 97,997,232 of NC_139219.1, forward strand.
CGGCTAAATTTGACGGCTTGGCTATTGAACCCGCCATCTTGAAGAACAAGGGTTTCTCTGAGGCTGTGGTTAACACCATGGTTAAAGCTAGGAAGTCAGTGTCTTCAGCAAACTATTATAGGGTCTGGAAGACCTATATTAGGTGGTGTGAAAGGCAGAAGTCACATACATCGCGGTTTCGACTTTCAAAATTGTTGGAGTTTTTGCAGGATGGTTTTTCGTCTGGGTTAAGCCTTCAATCACTCAAGGTACAGATATCAGCCTTGTCGATTTATTTCCAGAAAAGGATAGCTTTGCTACCAGAGGTGCAAACTTTCCTGCAAGGAGTTTCACGATTGAAACCTCCCTACAAGCAACCAGTGGCTCCATGGGATTTATCGCTGGTACTGGAGTGTCTTCAAAAGGCGCCTTTTGAGCCGCTGAGGTCGGCTGACCTTAAGTTCCTTACATGGAAGCTTGTATTTTTGTTGGCTGTTGCGTCAGCAAAGAGAGTATCAGAGTTGGGAGCGTTGTCATGCAAGTCTCCTTTTCTTATTTTTCATGATGACAGGGCTGTTCTTCGAACAGTACCCCAATTTTTGCCAAAAGTAGTTTCTGCTTTTTCATCTGAATCAGGAGATAGTTCTGCCTGTGTTTTAACCCCCAGAGGGTTCAAGAAAAAGGGACAAATTGAGGAATTTGGATGTTGTGCGCGCCTTGCGCATTTATGTGGACAGGGTGAAGGGTGTCAGGAAGACTGACACTTTGCTAGTCTTGTATGATGTGCACAAGATTGGTTGGCCTGCCTCTAAGCAGACCATTGCTAGGTGGTTGCGTTCTGTTATTGCCTTTGCATATACTAAGGTTGGTAGGCCTGTGCCAGCCAGGATTAATGCGCATACCACCAGGTCGGTCGCCACCTCTTGGGCGGTTCGACATGGGGCCACAGCTGAGCAGGTTTGCAGGGCCTCCACTTGGTCATCTGTTCACACTTTTGCCAAATTCTATAGGTTCCATGAGTTTGCGTCGGAGGACGCATCATTCGGGCGAGCAGTGATGAGAGCTGCAGACCTGAGCGTACCCACCCAAAGGACCGGCTCTGGAACGTCCCAATGTTGAGCTGTGTCACCAGGACCATTGAAAGATAAAAAGGGATTTTTGTAAGAACTTACCGTTCAAATCCCTTTCTCTGATATGGTCCTGGTGAAACAGCAATCCCTCCCTTACGCTCAGTAAGTATGCCAGTGTTCATGATGTTTCATGTTATATATGGTTGAAAAGTTATTTTTGAAATTGTGCATATAATATGTGCAGGCGTTTATACTGAGTTAATGTATTCCAGTGGCTTTGAAAGAGTGAATTGAGGAGTCTGGGATGCAGAAGGGAGGAGCCTACCCTCCAAAAGCTTTAGGATAGGTGCCTGGCTCCTACGGACCCTCCTACATCCCCAATGTTGAGCTGTGTCACCAGGACCATATCAGAGAAAGGGATTTGAACGGTAAGTTCTTACAAAAATCCCTGTTTTGATTGTTTTCAGATCGATTAAAAATTAGCTCAATTTTTTTCTATTATACCAATGCATACCCTCCAACATTTTATTAATAAAAATTGGTAAGAGGGCGTGGCCATGGATATATGGGGCGTGGCCACTGGTACAGGGGTTGTGGCCACCGTTGCCCAGACCCAACAGAGGCTTCTGCTAGTTCTACACTGAGTGATGGCAGCACCCAGGCCAGTGATGATGAACCTGGGTGTGGAGTCCCCCAGCCCAAGTAGCTGATAATCGCAGGGCACATATGCAACTCTCTCACTCACCTCCTCACAGCTCCACCTCGAGTCCCATGCCACAGCCGGTGTCCAGAAAAAGCAACCGTGCATGTGATTTCAGGATGCTGTATTACACAAAACAACCCCTGAGTGCACAGGCAGGTCCACGGTGCGGCGTGTGATGTCATAATACGATGCATGCTGGCCTGGACCCGCAATGCACCTCTGCGAACGGGTGCAGGACATGCCAGGGCTGGATGTTATTGGTGGGTGAAGGGAGATTAAGGACTCACAGAGACGCTGTCTGTCACAGCTGCCATGAAACGAAGGAGGAGCCACTGATGCATCAAAACCTGGTACAATCGGTACAGTGGATTTTAGCCGATACAGACCAGAAAAAAAAACAGTACTGTACCGGCTAAATCGGTACAGTTGGAGGGTATGCCAATGGTGGACAGTGGGGTGTGGGGAAGTTACCAGCTACAGACACCAAAGAGATTAGGGGCCTTATTCTGGTTGCTTCCCAACCAGCGTACGTTCACACGGGGACCGATGGTGGCACTATGCACATGTGCATTTCTGCTCGTGCATACGCATGGTGCATGCACCCACGGTGAACAGACTGTTCGCTGTGTGCACACACCCAGAACAGCGAGCAGGGGGCAGAGAGGGGTGGCGGGTGGCCCTATTAGCATAGGGGAACAGGCAGCAATTTATGGGCGTTCCCATGAGACCATCCCCAGGCAATCCTGGCAGCAGGCACCCGATCTACTCTGCGCGGCTGCTAGACCACCAGGGATGCTGTACTGAGAAGTGCCATTATGGCGCAGGGCACTGGTGGTTCCAGGGGGAGGCAGAGTTGATTCTCAGCTCTCCACCTCCATTATTCAGGCCCAGTCATGCTTCCCATGCTGGGCTCTGCTTCTCCCCACCCTGTCAGCGTTCAGGGGCCATTGCTCACAGCACCACAGGCGGCCAGCGCTGCAGGGGAAAAGTGCTCCCGGATTCCTGCTCCTCTACACTGTAACCACGCTACTTTGTTGTTGGATCAGGGTTTGTGTGTGCTAAACTTTACCTTTCTTTATTCTGCTTCTTAGCTGTGTTATAGAATATTCAGTAATTCTACCTAACTCTCTATTTCTATAATAGAGCCTGTTCATTGTCAGTATTGTCACATTGGGTGTTGTGACCTTATTAATAAGTCAATTAAATCAAAGGGATTCACCAAAGCTGCAGGCTCATACATGTAATAGCTGTAAGGGGAATTATTCTTCTGAGGCCCAAGATGGGCCAGGTCTGTGTGACTGCTGCACTGCAGAAAATCCCCCTGTCCACAAACCATCTGGGTCAGCCTCACCGAATGAACCAGAATGGGCGGTCTCTCTTTCTTCAGCCATGAAAGAGCTAGCCTTCCAGTTAGCCGCATCTAGGGCATCCGTACAGCCTACTGAGATTGTGACAGTGCGAGCTGCACCGCCTAATATTGAGGTCCCTCCGGCTGGGACGGAAGCTGCTTGGGTGCAGGGTTTGTCCTTCTCTGTACAGGGGTTAGTGCAAGTATCTACCTCCGTTCAATCTATTATAGCGGCACCTCCGTCTAAAGGCAGGACCGCCCCTCCACCACTCGTAGGCCTGCATCTGACTTGGAGGAGGATGTGCTGATTAACACAGAGGAGGATGAGGAGACTGATTCTCCTAGGGAGGATCCCATGACTCAGTTCAGGGTAGACACTCTAATTAAAGCAGTTTGTTTCTCACTTAAAATTCAAGAGGATCAGCCTGTGGTCCCTGAGGGGTAGATTTATTAAGCTTGGTGAAGTGATAAATTGTCTGGTTTTTATCATTGGCCAATCAGCTCCTACCTGTAAGTTTTCAAACCAAGCCTGTAACCTCACAGTTAGGAGCTGATTGGCTGGTGATAAAAAACAGACACTTTATCACTTCACCGATCTTCATAAATCTGCTCCTGAGACCCATGTCTTCAAAAAGAAAAAGGAACTGGCAGTCTTTCCTTCTAATGAAAATTTGATGCTCACCCAAAATTGGGCTCACCCAATCAAAAACATTTTGGTGTCCAAGCGCTTCCACAGGTCGACGTCCACGTAGCACGCCTGGTAAAAGCTACTATGCTTCCCATTCCCACTGTGGCTTCTCTCAGAGATCCCACAGACTGGAAGATTGAGCACTGACTGAAGGCTATTTTCACTAACGCAGAAATCTCTGCACGGCTGGCCTTGGCTTTGGCATGGGTGGCTAAAGCAATTGGCACCTGGGCAGACGAATTACAAGACATGATAACTTCTGGAACTCACCGATCAGATCTATTGTCTATTGCCTTGGATGTTGCAGCCCTCTCACCAAAATATCGGCGTCCTCAGTGGCGGCCCATAGAGCCATCTGGCTACGCATGTGGAATACCAATGCAGACTCCAAAGGGGTTATGGAGGCTTTACCTTTCTCAGGCCTCTAGCTCCCGTGGTAGACTAGCCTGGACAGGTCACCGCCAGACTCCCAAGCAGCCAGAGAAACACGCAGCATGAGAATTTGGTGGCCCCCAAGGGTCTTCGGGTGGATGGTGCACCTCCATTTTGCCACCAGATGGCAGGTCCTGACCACTGACAGGTGGTTGACTGCCATATTATCGTAGGTGTACTGGCTTTCCTTTCTGTGTTGTCCCTGGTCCTTTTCTTCATCATGGGGCTCCCTCAAGGCAGAGGCGCTTTCCTAGTCCATTCAGGGGCTCCTGGCCGCAGACGCCATTACTCCGGTTGCCCCCTTTCTGCAAGGAACAGGTTTTTACTCCAACATGAACAGGATGGCTCATACCGACCCATCCTTAATCTGTAGTAGCTAAACCTCTTACTCAAGGTCCCCAGATTCACATTCTCCACATTCCTATACGGAGGGACTGTCATCGCTTCCCGCTCTTTGTGGTCAATGACTGCCATTACCAGTTCACCGCTCTGCCGTTTATCCTGTCCACAGCCCCGAGAATCTTTACCAAGATCATGGCTGTTATGGCAGCGACCTTGAGAGGTCAGGGAATCCTGCTGTTACTGTATCTGAACTACCTCTTAATCCTGGCTCAGTGTTAGAGGCCGAGGTACTTATATGTTAGTCATTAGTTGGGTGTCCCTGCGAGGGGACGTGGAAAACTAAGCAAATAGCTTAGTGGGCGCCCAACTAACATATAAGTACTGAGGCTGTATTAGCGGCGCTTGCCCGGCGCAGCCGGTTCCTGCAGCGCTGGTCCCGGCAACAGTTGCTAGACGCTCAGCGCACCTCTTCCCCAGGTAGCAGCAGGTAATTATCCAATACACCTGTGGCAGCATGCAGCCGCTCTCTGTTACTAATCAGGGGTGGACACACAGGAACCAAAGAGCTCCATGCAGTTTATCAGGCACTCACTAGCGCCCGCCACCTGGTTCAGTCCATTGCGGTGAAGATCTAGTCGGACAATGCCACAGCTGTGGCGTACATCAATCACCAGGGCGGAACGAGAAGCATGGCTGCCATGAGGGAAGTCCTCCCAATACTGTTCTGGGTGGAGAAACATCTTCTTGCGCTGTCCGCAGTCCACATCCCAGGTGTGGACAACTGGGAAGCCGGAAATCCAGTCAGGTGAGTGGGCACTTACACAAACTGCTGTGTTACATGGCCCGTACCAGAGATTCAGAAGCATTCCTGGTGGACGCTCTGGCTGCCCCTTGGCTGTTCTCCCTGGAGTACATTTTTCCCCTGGTGGCCCTCCTGCCTCGTCTCCTTCGGAGACTAAAACAGGAACTGACTGTGGCCATTCTCCTGGTGCCTTACTGGCCTTGGTTCACGGAACGTCCAGCCATGTCGGTGGAGCCTCCCTGGCAACTACCCTTGTGACAGGGTCCGTGTCTACACCCGGATCTTACATGGTTGGCTTTAACGGTGTGGCTTTTGAGATGATGCTTTTGATGCAGTAATCAAGACTATGATTGCAGCAAGGAAGCCCTCCTCGTCTCGGGTTTATTATCGAGTGTAGTGCTCTTTCTACACCTGGTGTGCTGCTAGAGGTTTTGTGCCTCTGGAGTTCCATCTCTCCAGGGTACTGGCTTCCTTGCAGTCTGGCCTGGATCTCGGCTTATGTCTGGCCTTCCTCAAGGTACAGGTGTCGGCCCTTTCTGTGCATTTTCAGAGGCGTCTGGCGAAGGGAATGGCAATAAAAACCTTCCTTCAAGGTGTACTTCATGTACAACCTCCTTTTGTGCTGCCTCTTCAGCCTTTGGACCTGACATTGGTCTTGTCAGCTCTCTAACGGTCCCTACTTGAGCCCCTGGAGTCAGTTGATCTTAGGTGGCTAACATGAAAGACTCTGTTTTTGTTTGCAATAGCCTCAGCTCACCGAGCCTCCAAATTATCGGCTATATCACATGTTACTCCCATACCCATTGGGACTTTATTCCTAAAGTTGTTTGCCGGTTTCATTTAAATCAGGAAATTGTTGTTCCTGCATTTTCTTCTTTGGAGGATTCTCAGGAACTTTGTTAGTAGGATGTTGTTCAGGCCCTTCGACTCTATGTTAAGTGTACTCGTGACATCCGCAAGTCGGATGGCTTGAGCTGGCTTATTCCAGAGAGGAGACTAGAAAAGTCGGCAACCCTGATTGAATTGTTTTAATATAAGGCGTGAGTGCCGCTGGAGCTTGTAACATTTAAACATGTTGCGCCTACTCGCACCAGGGGGGTTATTCTGATTGACTTGCTAAGCTGTGAAAATTTGTTGCATAGCGAGCCTTCTAATGCTGCCCACACGAATACCCACCGCCATTTCCCCTCACAACCATGCGAGGGGATGTGTAAAGAAGAAACATCCCCTTGCATGCCACTGCTGCAGGAGAAATCGTTCGATGGTCTCCGACCATTGAATGATTTCTCCTGCCTTCACATGCGGCCAATAGCGGCATTCGGGGGCGGAGCCGCACATGTACACAGAGTACCGTGCGGCTCAGCTGATCGGTCTGGTTCGGCTTATCGGTTTGTTATTTTGCAAAGACCCCCTGGACTACGTCGCCCTGGGACAGGTGAGTATGGTTTCCTTCCATAGGTTCCTCCATGGATTTCGTCGGACCCGGACACCGACAGCGACGTCGACATGGACAGCGACGGTCGACATGGAGCAGAACGCCGACACAGGACCAAGAGACCGGACATCAGGACTAGGGCTACCTACGGGCTCAAGATAGGTAAGTATCAGTATGTGTGGGCTGTGGATGTATTAAAGTTTTATTTTAAGTGTGTGTCAGTGTGTTTTATTTTACTAGTTTTAATACTGTGGAACTACAAGTGCCAGCGGGCCCTTTAATGCCCCGCAGGCTGGGACTTGTGGTTCTCCAAGTCCCAGCTTGCGGGGGAGGCTTGCTGGGACTCATAGTTCCCCAGTATTAGATAAGTTTATTCTTTTTTTTTACACTGCCATCAGCCCGGTGACCACAGCCCAGGGTCACCGGGGACAGCACCAGGCTTCAGCCTGGTCAGGTAAGTCCTGGAGGGGGGACCCCTTTATTGGGGGGGTCCCCACTCCCCCAGGGCCCCTGGCCAGGCTGACTGGTTGGTAGGGTTAATGTTTTGGCCGCGGGACCTTATGTAATAAGTGTCCCCCGGCTGTGACATTACCCTGCTGGCTGGTTTGGCCTGGGGCTGGTTCTTAAAATACGGGGGACCCTTAGTCATTTTGACCCCCGTATTTTGGGAACCAGCCCCGGCCATGGAGCCTGGGGCTGGTCGTAAAAAATCGGGGAACCCCTATTTGCGGGGTTTCCTGATTTTTTATGACCGGCCCCAGCTCCTTGAGCCTGGTGCTGGTTACAGCCGTGGGGGGGACCCCACGCCGGTTTTTTTTTCCATTTATTTATATATCTATATTTTTTTTACACTCTGCAGCCTGCACGGATCTGACTGTTCCTGCAGGCTGCCTGAAACATTCGTATTAGCAGCCGTATATATGTGCCGCTAATACGAATAGTTACACCATCGGAGGGTTACAAAGCAGTCGTATATGACTTCTTTGTAAATGACCCTCCGGAACATGACTTTGCATATGACTGAAACAGTCGTATGCAGTCGTAGGAAGAATGCAAATACGAATTTACGTATTTGCATTCTTAGTAAATTTCCCCCTAAATGTCAAAAATAAGTGTATTTTTCTGGATACAAATACACCTATTTTTTATAAATTTCCTTTAGTAATTTTCCCCCTTAATAGGATGAGAGATTCAGAAAGTGAGAGATTTGGTAAGAAATCTCCAGGTTTTTTTAAAGCGGCAATCATTTACACTGCAAAATTTAACTGGTTTTGCCTTGTAAATAATTGCGCTTTAAAAAAAACTGGAGATTTCTTACCAAATCTCTCACTTTCTGAATCTCTCATCCTATTAAATCTCACCCACAGGGTTCAGGCAGGAGCTTCTTAAACACATGCATTCACAACAGTGCCCCTTACACATGTTAAGATCACTCAGTAGTAGTGACCCTTAAAACATTATACCCATACAGATCACTTGCTTATTGTAACAATCCCTAACTAAATACCAGGGGTGAAACACTTGTAGTCTTAACCAATAGTGTAACTAAACATCCATGACAGGCCTACATAAACATATATACACACACATAAACACTCAATTACACTATATGGACAAAAGCATTTGGCCACGCCTGATAATTATTGAATTCAGGTGATTCAATCAGACCCGTTTCCACATTTCCACAGGTGAATAGAATCAAACACCTAGCCATGCAGTCTCCATTTGCAAACATTTGTGATGCAAAATTAGTAATTCTGAAAAGGACAGTGACTTCAAGCGTGGAACAGTGGTAGGATTCCACTTTTTCAATATGACGGTTTGTGAAATCTCATTCCTGCTGGATAGTCCACGGTCAGCTGTAAGTGATTAGTAGATTATTAGAAAGTGGAAGCATTTAGGAACACCAGACACCCAGACATGAAGCTGAAGACCACTTACAATCACAGAGGGGGTCAAGGTGCATAGGCTCATGATGCGTAAAAGTCTCAAATGCTCTGCTGATGCCTTAGCTGAAGAGTTCTAAAATTATACTGGAATTAATGTAAGCACAAAGCGGCAGGAGCGTAATAGAATAGGTGTTCTGATAAGATGGGGTGTACTCGGGGTAACCCTTGCTGTGACTGGCAGGTCTGCAAGAAGGTAAGTACAGGCTGAACTGTGCTCCTGTGGCCGAGGTGGTGAAGCCACAGCAGCACCTGAGCCTGACCCCCTCACTATACCCTGAGTCGGCTGGCACTTGCGCTAGTCTTAGACTTCACCACTAATAGCTGCCTTTGCAGGGCAGACTAGCTCCACCCTGTACTCAGATGCCAACTGCTTTTGCGGTGACACAAAGTCTCAACCGAGTCAGTGTACTAGTAAGAGGATAAACTGACTAAATGACAAAAGACAACTAGGCTCTGCACATGAACATAAATTAGAGTATGCAACCTTGCAAACAGAAGCTGAACACAGGTTTTGCGGCCTTTACCGCTATAATGCGAATCAGTCACAATAAACAAAACTATAACCAAGGTATTGCAGATAGGTTCACAACCTAACCGACACCAATGCTAGACCAATGCATCTGGCATCTGCTGGAAGACAAACAAGAAACATACACTAGACAAGTTGGCATGCGATTAGGCTTGCACCCTAACCGCTTCCATGTCTCAGGAGAAGAGTTATGTCTCCAGCTGGCACAGTGACAATACCAATGACAGATAGAAATGAAGGGTGTGACTTCCACCACAATGTGTGGGGAAGCCCCTGGTACACACAGAAGCTGGACACAGACCAGATACAATGGTTCACTGACACAGGCAGGATCTCACAGACGGGTGCCAGATGACGCTCCGACAGTGGGGATCCCGACAGTCAGCATACCGACGTTGGGATCCCGACTGCCGGTGCTCCAACGCGGGATCCCGACTCACAGGGGCTATTCTCCCTTGTGGGGGTCCACAGCGAGGCGAGTGCAGCGAGGCGAGTGCAGCGAGCCTACAAGGGGATTCTTTTGCGCTCGCCCCCCTGTTGGAGCACCAGCAGTCGGGATCCCGACGTCGGGATACTGAATGTCAGGATTCCCACTGTCAGAGCCCCATACCACAACCCTCACAGACTGGAGGCAATGGTTCTCTGACACAGGCAGGATCTGACAGACTGGAGGCAATGGTTCTCTTGCACAGGCAGGATCTCTCACACTGGAGACAGCGACTGCACTGAGGTCTTAGAAACATAGGCTGGAATACACTGAACTTTGGAGTACAAAGTACTCTGACAGGAGTTTGCTAGGATGCTGAGAATCTCTGGGAATAACCAGGAACAAGGAATATACTAAGAGTATCACAGGAATATAACCATCAGGTTCTGAATGCTGAGAGCATACTTATATACATACTTTCCTACTTCTGAAAACTAGTTTCAGGGAGATTATAGTTGGTAATAGAATTTTGAAAAGCGCTCAATTGAGGGGGCATGTCATGCTCCACCCAAAGGGCGTGTCTAGTTCCATATATGGAGAAATTGTGAAAAGAGATTGTGATGTGGCACCTAGAAGCGTGGGTGTGTACTGCTACATCTGAGAGGGATATTTTATTATGACTTATATCCAAATGTAGATGAGCCCCAAAGCAGTTAGTGAGAGCTAGTATACGTACTAAAGTGCTGGGAAATTGCGCTGGTGATTCAATGTAACTGTATCTATCTCTCATTCCTTTTTTCCCCAAAACTGTAACAGTGTAATGTGGGTCAGGTGAAATGAGGGAGATTGCTAGACTAATGAGGGAGAGAGGGAGATTGCCGCTATTTCAGGGAGTCTCCTGCAGATTGCAGGAGTGTAGGAAACTATGCTTATATACCAAGTGGCTTAGGAGGCAGCCACACTCAAAGACTAAGGTATGCATGGAAACAAGGCAAAGTTGAGTGCTGTACGTGAATAAAAGTGACTGTTGCGATCGCAGCCTATGGCAATAGGCTTCCATGGACAAACACTTGAATGCAAGCCTCGTATCACCAAGTTCAATGCCAAGCGTCGGATAGAGTAGTGGAAAGCACACCGGCAGCCAGGAGAGAGACAGACCTTGGGTTCTTCACTGTTTTGCTGTTCCCGGTCCTCATGGGCTGGGAATGCTCACTGGGACCGGAGGTTATTTAGCTTTAAATGTATTTCTTTATTGACAATTCAAAACATAACAATAATACTATAAGTAAATTAATTTACAAGATTAGTTAATATCATCTGCATTGGAAACGGGTTTCAAGCATTTCAACATCTTCCATTTTACATCATATTTTGAAAACATTAAAAATAGATATCAAGCAAGAGTTCTAGAGAATAGGAGGATTTTTTAGGATCACACGTGTAACATAATTTAGTCTTTCATTCCAGATTGGTAAAGTCCAGGGGCGCCGATTAAATTTTTTCCCGGTGGGTGCTCTCTCCCCCCCGACCAAACCACAAACCCAATTTTTTTTTCTCCCTGAAGGAGAGGGCCAGGATCAGTTCCAAGGGGTAAGAACCTAGTCTGCTTGCTGAACACTGACAGAGTGTAACCACTCCAACGATCTGTGCAGGTCACAGAAACCGATGCTCTTATACACTACGGTTGTGCTGAACCGTTTTTAATGGTACGTTACCCTGTACTCATTCTTGCTTGGAAGTTTTAAACAAATAAAAAATTGTTATCTTTTCATACTGCACTATGGAGCGCTCCTGTTTGTTGTTTGTTTAGAGATATATATATATATATATATATCAGGGTTGCCGACTTTTTAATGCTCCTCTCCGGGAGAAGCCCGGAGAGGAGACTTTCCTTACCCGATCGGGGGGCGGGGCTTGACGGTGACGTCATTAAGCCCCGCCCCCATGACGGGAAATAGTAGAAATGACTGATATCCATGGAGGGGGCGGGGCTAAAATGACGCGATTGTGTCATTTTAGCTCCGCCCCCTCCTCTGAGACCCGCGGATTGCGGCATTTACATGCCGCGATTCGGGGGGCTCAGGGGAGTCCCCCAGATTCCGGGAGGGTTGCCCACCCTTCCGGGGGACCGGGAGGGGGACCCGATTTTCGGGAGACTCCCGGGAATTCCGGGAGGGTCGGCAACCCTGATATATATATATATATATGGCCCTTTAAAGTTCGTCTTTCCTCAAGAAAACAAGTTCCTTGATAATTAAGTCCACACTAGTCCAGGCAATGTTTTTAAGGACTGCAGCTCCCCTCTGAATGACCTGATTCCCACGGGACCTTTAACAACAATTCCACCTAAAACAAATAGAGGGGGCGCTTCATAGTGTATTATCGTTTATTATAAAATGTGGAAATCACTTTTAAAATTTCTCCCAATGAGAAGATAAAGCCCGTACCGAAGTAATCTTCCGGTGTGGGCTGAATACCACAAGATATATAACTTATCCACTGGTTCAAGACTGCAGGCCCATAGGGTTGTGTCACTCACGGTACCACTTAAGGATATTCAGCAGGCACAGCTACTCCAGGACACCGGCGCCTCAGCGTCCTAGCAGCGGGTGACCACACAGCTTGCAAACAGCGGCTCAGGATGCGTCACACAGACCACGCCCCTACGCGTTTCGTCAATGGACTTCGTCAGTGGGGTGGTCTGCGTGACGCCGCATAATACATTTAAACCATCATCAATTTGTTACAGGTGTTTAATTAGAGCTTCCCTGCTTCTCGTATATGGGGCACATAAACCTGTTCACTACGTAATCATTCATCCATTGCTGTGTTTGAATGATGTCTAAATGCTTTGGCTGAAATGGATACTATTATATATCACAGAGTTGCCATTAAAACATGTGTTCTAATTAATAAAAAAATTATTATTAGATAGTAATAATAAAATTAAAATAAAAAGCGATAAGGAATGGAGTTGAGTGTACTAGATTCTCTTTCATATATGCGGTCCCTAGCCGCAAGATGTTTTATCAATGCCAGTAACGTATGGCAAATCAAGAACTTTTAAAGCGCGTCACCCATATCATGAGAAATTGGGATTCACTTTACATACAAGGCAACAGGTTATAATCCCCTCATTTTTTGTACTTCACTATCACTCGTACATAGATCGATTACCCATAGTGAGCCAGCGCATAAACGGGTTATACATGACTTAATAACCATTCAGATATAACAAAAATTGTACAAACATTGAGACTTTCTCATGTTAGCAATACACCAACAGCTGGGGCTGGTCATGACGGTTCCAGGTACTTCAAAGACCCAGGACATCAAAGACACAGGAGACATAGAAAACATATACAAGGTTACCAGCTGATGGAGAGGGGTGCAAAAGTAATACATCGATGGTTCACTCAAGGCTGAATTTTCATTAAATGAACAGGTGTTATTTCATAATTTTCATTGAGACCTCGAGGCATTACCATATCAAGGGTGATTATCCAGTAAGTTTCCCTCCTGGATAATTTATTTTCCCTATCCCCTCCCCTTTTGTCAATCGGAATGTGTTCAATAGCCCTGAACTTCAACAAAGACGCATCTCCATTATGGCATTGGGCAAACCAAAGTTTTATGATGGACAGTTGAGGATTCTCCAAAACCTCAGATGGAATGTCTGTAAAAAAGCTATTAAGGAGATTTGCGGGATAAAATTTTGTTCTAATGGAGTATTAGTATAGACTTAGTGAGACGTTAACCAATCCTTTAAGTATCTAATTTGTGCAGCATAGTTATACAACAATATATCTGGAGATAGTAATTCCTCTCTTACATTTTGGTTGGGAAAATGTCATCATACTTATCCTCGCTCTTTTGTTCCATATGAAATTTCAAAATAGTCGGGTAATAGATGAAACTTCTTTTGGGATAAAAGAATAGGAAGTACTTGTAATGGGTACAAGAGTTTAGGAAAAGAAACCATTCTTAATACATTTGCTCTTCCCAAATATGAAAACTGAAGTCCCTGGTATGGGTAGACAATATATTACCTATAATATATTTATATAGGTGGGTAATATTTTTTTGGGGAAATGATCCAGATATAGAATTTTGCCTTTGGCCCATGTAAAAGGGAGGAATGCAGCCCATTTTGGCCAAGTAAATCCTTTTTTTTTAAAGATTTTATTAAGGCACGGTATAACATACAATTGATTTATGTCAAAATACATTTTGTACAATTTCATCATTGCCGTCAAAAAATTGTGAAAACTATACATATATGAAATTATTGGGTGTTTATAAAGATTGATTCGGTATTAAACCATTAAACACTGGAACATATCATCATTAACGTTTCAAGACATAAGATTTGCCATCTTAAATACTGGACAAAGTAATTTACTATTGGAAACTAATACATATCTTGCCATCTTGCATCGATAAACTCTACTTGCAAATGAAAATACAATGAACATAATAGAAAATTAATATAGAAAATATATTTTAAATTAAATTATAACTCTCTCTCTTGTTGGCTGCCAAGAGTATCAAATACCAGGATGTATTTTGTAGACTTTGATGGAATTGTTGTCTCATGTCTACTGATAATACAGTATAACTTTTCCATATTGTAAATAATTCGTCAACTTTAGATTTATTTAAACTGACCACAATCCAGTCCATCCTAAATAAGTGGAATAGTTTGCATTTAAATAATGGAAATGTCGGAGGTGAGGAAGATATCCATTCATGAATGATTGTTTTTAGGCTGCAGCCACTAGAAGATGTCTACCTCCCCTGCTTATTTTTATTGAGGGTGAAACTGTGCCAAAAATAGCCCATTCTGGCATGAATGGAATTTTATCGACTAACAATGATTCTGAGGGCGGTATTCAATGTTCTTTGTTACAGGTTCGCATGGCGATACTTCTCCCTTTTCGTTTGTTTCGCATCGCGTAAAAGTATCGCATGTGACTTTTCACGCTATTCAAAATTTGTATGACGTGTAACGCCTCCTTGCATTAAAAGGGCGAACTGAGGGAGTTTCCATATCGCTTTCCTGCCATAGATAAAAGCTATATATGTGCATGCTGCACGTGCGTTGTTGCTGCCAAAGCTGTTATCTCCCTGAAGTCTCAGAGTAGGAGTGATTTGTTTATGATAGAGATGAATCATGGGTAAAAGAAGATCACATGATGCTCCAAAGCATCATGGGTACAAAATAATGTAGTAATAAATTGCCTTAAAAAATTTAAATATATATATTAATAACTGTTACAGATATAATAAAGAATTAAATTTATTAGGGGAAAAAAACTAATAATTTATTACTTTTTATATAGCTGAAAGTGTGCAAGTTAGTTATTTGACTTTCATTGCGCATGGAAATAAAAGCGATACGTAGTAGCGATAAACACACGGTTCACCGCTTAGAAGTCTTCGGAAAGAAAACATCGAATAGGTGATAAATTATAAGGCACTTTCAAGTGCGATAAATGGAAAAAAACCACTTGAACAAGTTGTAATTATCGGCGAAAAATAAGCGAAACCAATGAAAAAAAAAAATAGCAATACCGTATAGACAGTCTATAAAACCCACTTTGAATAGGTGAAAATTATCGAACACAGAAAAATAGCGAAAAATGTAATAATTTTGATAAAAACTCATTTATCAGAGAACATTGAATACCGCCCTGCATATTGTTTAACTTGCAGCCAGAACCGATGGATCATTGGGCAAGAGCAAACGGTATGATATATGTCTGCGTATGGTTGAGTAAATCCTTTTTTAAGATAAGTAGCAGGTACTTGTTTCCTAGCACGGCGCCAGCGATTTTAATTGCATCCATCGGGACCCAAAAAATCGCGTTGATCGCATCGCATTCAACCAAACCGCATGCGATGCGATCGACGCGATTTTTTACATTGGATCCAATGTAAAATGGTCCCTGAGACCCGATTTTACATTGGCCCCAATGTAAAATGCCCCCAGACCCCAGTTTTCATTGTATACCCACCCTCATGGGTGATTTTATATAGTGTGGCGAGCGCAGCGAGCCACCGAGCCCTAACCGAGGGGACGCGCATTACTTCACAGGTATTACGCGTCCCCTAGCGGGGCTAGCCACGCTTCGGGCTCGGTGGCTCACTGCGCTTGCCACACTATATAAAATCAACTCCACACCGACGTGGATAGTGGGGGTATGAAAAGGTCGTAGGATGTGTACCGCTGCCCGTCGCGGTCACGCTATGCATGCCACGCTTCGGGTTGGCGTTAATCGTGGGTTTCCGTTAACAATGGGGGAGCATTTAACATACACATTACCCAATAGGGTGCCTATACAATCAAAAATCGGGCCCATTTAACATTGTTCCCTATGTAAAATCGCGTCGGTCGCATCGCATGCCACTATAATAGCATGCGATGGACATGATCAACGCGATTTTGTCATAGCCGGCTAATTTAACATTGCTCCCTATGTAATATCGCGTTGATCGCGTCGGTCGCATCGCGTGCCATTATAATGGCATGCGATGGACGCGATCAATGCGATTTTCTCATTGCCGGCAATAAAGGCTAAAAATAGCCAAATATTGCGTCGGTCGCGTCCATCACATACCTTAAGTTTTGTTTTTAATTGAGTTTTATTTATATGCATTTAAAATTTACACACAAATCATACAGTAGAAAAACACAGTAGTCCAGTACATTACATATATATATATATATATATATATATATATATATATATATATATACACACAAAAACAGTCCACCTATTCCTAAACCCTAACATACAGAATCTATCATTAATCGGAAGCTCCTTTTGCTCATACATACAGACATGTAATATACCTTATAAACAGTAGAGCAAAGCCAAGCCTATTTAGGTTGCAAATAAATCATTCGAGTATCCCTTAATCCCCCCTTTCCCCCCCCCATTTATTTATTTCCGTTATTGCAATAAATACTTCATTCTTAGCGAAGTAGCACCATCAGATTGAATTAATCCAACTGATCTTCCCTAGCGGAGAATGGACAAGAAGAAAAAGACAGAAAAAAAACATATTCTGTTATTGTGCGAATACCTTCTACCCAAAAAAGGAGAGGGAAAAAAAAATGGAAGAAAATATTGAATTTTTCATTGTGGAAAAAAAAAAAAAGTTAATTTGTACTCGTATGTATCTGTTACTTCATCCTAAATAATTGCTAACAAAATTTAACTATCCATTATAACGTGTAATTATGCTGTGCTAATACCCATCCACCCCCACCTAAGGTTATAGATATCAAAATTATCTTCTAAATATATTGTGCCATATACCAATCCAGATACACATAACAGTAAATGTGAGATTAATTACCTTACTTCTTATTTCTTAATTTCCCCACAATCACACAGTCTTTTGAAGGTTACCCCCACCATCTCAGTGCCAATCAATATACTATTCTCTTTCCTCCTTTCTATCCCTAAATCTGGTCAGTCGCTTTATAGAATCTTGATTGTTTCCATAAACCCCAAGTCTTCAAGAACTTAGACCCACCGCCCCTTGTTGCAAAGACAAATCTCTCATGATCACAAGTGTTATTCACAAGGTTCAACCAATCAGACACGTTAGGCCCCGAAGAAGCCAGCCATTGCCTTGCAATTATAACCTTAGCAATAGCAGACAAATTAGTAACTAATTGTTTCCATTTGTACTCAGCACTACTATCTTCCCATACCCCCAATATCAGATTTGGCGCAGTAAGGGGACACCGAGGGACTCCCAAGGCGAACATCATTTTTATAATCTCAACCCAAAAATCCTTAATAACATCACAATTCCATATAAGATGCCAAAACGTCCCCTCCTCCACCCTACATTTCGGACACCTGTCTGAATGGGATCCTGCAATTTTTTTTAGTTTAACTGGCGTTATGTATATGCGATGGAAAATATTGAATTGCACTTGTTGGATTCTTATTGCCGTAGTAGATTTACCTGGTGCGGCCAAAATCTGCCCCCAATCCATCACCGAGATACTCGGGATATCCCCTACCCATTTTTCCCTTAGGGCCGACAATTCCTCACTCTGCAGAGCTGAGATCAAAAACTTATATAATTTTGATAGTCTCTTCCCCTCACTCAAATGCTTAATAAACTTCTTACACGGGACTACTATATTATCCCTACCTACTCCATCACCCTGGGATAGAGCACTTCTAATCTGGAGAAATCTAAAAAGCATGTGTCTAGGCAATCCGTATTCCGCTTGTAGATCATCAAATGTTTTAAAAGTTTCCGTTCTGATAAATTTGACCAATCGAGACTATCCCAACCATCGCATACCTTAAGTTACCTTAACTTAAGGTATGCGATCACCCACGACGGGCGCCATGCTATGAAAACAAGTACCAAATAGCTTTAGAATTACCAAAATTAATAGTAAATCAGGAAACTAGACCAAAAGTTTTAATAAATCTCCAATCTGAAGAAAGGATGGTTTTAGATGAGAAAGAGTTTAAGATATCACCGGAAAAAAAGCAGACATTTTTATTTTGACATTTCCTACATATATACCTTGTAGAGTTGGTTATGAATTAATCATATGAAGCAGGGGGCTTAGGGTGATATTAAATAGAAGGGAAGATAGGGCAACCCTGATGGATTTCTCTGGTCATAATAATTAGTTCTCCTCTAGTACCATTAATCAAGAGTGATGTTTGTGGAGAAATATATAGAATAAATTAATAAAATCAGGCCCACAAGAGTATGTGGATGGTTAATTAGATTTAACCTATGGTATTTTGACTAATGTGTGGTGCTAGACAGTTGAGTTTGGGATGGCCAGTTCTGCTCACAGGGCATTTGCTCTCTGTGACATCACCTGCAATACCGCGCTAGTTACACCCCTGACATGGGGAAAGGACAGAAAAGACCAATAGATCGTGCGCAAATAAAAAGCTGCTTAGGGTACACAGACAGTGAAGAACCACTCCACACACGAATACAATACCAATGGGTGTCTGATGTCCCCAGAGCGCTTATAATAGGATTTTTCTCTCTCAGGTTAGGTGAAATGACCCAAAAATAGAGGAGAAAAGATACAATAGTGTAATATTGTTTATAACAAGAGATGTCACATATGGATAGTGGGTGATAAACTCGTACCAAAGCGATATGTCTACGTTTTTAAGGCAGACAAAAGCACTTGATTGAGGGGAGTCTTCAACTCTACCACAGGATTCTCTTTCTCTCGTATACCCAATTGGATGGCAATACACTCCAAAGGATGAGAAACAAATTATGGTGCAATACGTTTTAATAAGAAAATCTAAAACCAGGTAACATCGGGAGATAATAACAGAGGACTCTCACCATGACTTTAGGTCTACAGGTGGAAATGTAGACAACAGAGCATAAACAGATGTAATAACAGGCGTCCCTGGATGCTGATCGTCACGGAAGAGTTCCCTGAAGTCCTTCCCTTGTTCCTGTGTCACTGGCCGACCGGTTTCGATACTAAATGTATCTTCTTCAAGGCGTGTGACTGACCCAGTGTTATAGCACCGGTATATATACCCCCTTCCGGGGGAGTAAAAGAAAAACCTATTTCCAGACACAGACTAACTAACCTCTAAGCAGCCTAACAAAATCCTCTAAAACATTCACAATCCATGTCCTTAGTTTATGGTACGCTTGAGCGCCAGCTGATTGTAATTGTATTTGTCCGTGCAGTAGCGTAATCACGTTTCCTGCTTTCTATACGATACCGGATGTGACGTGTGCGGTTCACAGCTCCGGCTTGCGTCTCAGACGTATCATGACGTTGTGTAACTCCCTGCTTCATGTATGTTGCCGGAAACGGATATGACGTTTGCGGTCCATGTTCCGATCTCCGGCTTGTATCCAGGAAGTATCTGAGAGTGTTTGCGTTCCACTCATATTTTCCAATGTTTTCGGCTTTTATTTCTCACACAATAGGCGGTGTTGGTCTGATACGATACTGACCGCATTGCGGAACGTTTTTAAATTGATGAATACCTCAAATAAAAACGGTAATTAGTACAGGTAATACGGAACATAGGCTATATAAAATACACAATGTAAAAATTATAAAAACCATTTCGTTTCGAAGTCCTTGTTCAGACCATTAGGTATAAGAGTTTTAAAATTGAAAATCAAGGACATCTCACTCTTTGCCAATTTTTTTGTAAAATCCCCTCCTCTTATATTAGGAGTAACCTTCTGTAATACATAAAAATTTTTGATACATTTAACATCACATTGATGGCAAGTTTTGAAGTGTGCCGACAGAGCATGTACTTCTAGTCCCTTCCGCACATTCCTCAAATGTTCTCCAAGTCTGACCTTGAAGGGGCGTGTGGTTCTGCCAATGTAGAATTTTGAGCATGTGCATTCTACTGCATATATTACATTTGAGGAGTGACAGGTCACAAAATCTTTGATTTTATAAGGTTTGCCATTAATTGTGATGTTCTCAATTTTCATCCCAAATGTGTTTGGGATGTTTTTACATCCCACACATTCCCCACACCTGTAAAAACCTTTAGAGGATACCACTGCTTTTTTGGGGGAAGTGGGGCAAAGGCTTTGTACCAATTTATTTTTAAGGTTTGGGGCACGTCTAAAAATTAAGCTGGGTTCTTTTGGAATTTTGTCCCCTATCACTGGATCCTTTTTTAGTAGACCCCAGTGTTTTCTAAAAATCTTTTTCACCTCTTGATGTTGGGATGTGAAATCGGTCGTAAAAGACCATTTAAACTTATCCATTTGACTATTTTTGGTTTGGTCTTTATTTTTGCTCATTAGTAATTGTTTCCTTTCCAACTTTTCAACTTCCACAATGGTTTGGTCTAGTATTGTACTATCATAACCACTATTAATGAAGCTTAATTTCATCTCTTCTGCTTGCTCCAGATAGATTTTTGAATCTGTGCAATTTCTCCGCAATCTGCGGAATTGATTCTTTGGAACCGTGTTAAGCCATTGTCGTTGGTGGCAACTCTTCTTGTTGATATAGGACCTAGAATCCGTTGGTTTAACGTAATTTCTTGTCCTAATTTTGCCATCTTCGACATAAATTATTAAATCGAGAAAATTGACATTACTAGCGCTAATATCGAATGTAAGTTTGATACCACGGTCGTTCTCATTGAGATATTCACAAAATGAATCTAAGGTGGTTTTATCCCCCCTCCACAAGAAGAGGATGTCGTCGATATAGCGCCGCCATGTCACCAGGTTCGCCCTATATGGGTGGTGGGACCAGATGTAATCGGTCTCCCACGCACCCATAAAGATGTTGGCATAACTAGGGGCGAACCTGGTGCCCATGGCGGTGCCCCTCTTCTGTAGATAGAACTCCTCCTTAAAAAGGAAATAGTTATTATAGAGTATAAACTCAATTCCTTTACTTAAAAATTCTTGGAGATTGATTTCCAAATTTGATTCCGAGAGAGCTTTTTTAGCTGCCTCTATACCCTGCTGGTGATCAATTATTGTGTACAGAGTTGACACGTCGGCTGTAATAAGTAGACAGTCTTCGTGCCAATCTACAGTCTCAAGGAAATTCAACACATCGGAGGTATCTTTTAAATGGGAAGGATTTTTTAGTACCAAACCCTGTAGGTGATGATCAATAAATTGGGACAAATTGGATGTTGGGGAATCCACCCCTGAGATTATGGGCCTACCAGGGGGATTGAGGGGATCTTTGTGTGTTTTTGGCAACACATAAATGGTTGGAATCAAAGGTTCCTCTATATACAGAAATTTCGACTCTGTTTCTGTAATAGTTCCCTTTTTTTGAAATTTGTCAATTAGTTCTTTCAATGATTTATTGATTTTTTGAGTTGGATTGATTCTAATGAGCTTGTATGTATTTTTGTCAGACAATTGCTTCAAAATTTCATCCTCATACTTCTTTTTATTCATCAGGACGACCCCCCCTCCTTTGTCTGAAGGTTTTATCACTAAATTTTTATCCTCCATTAAATTCTTTAGGCCCTTTTTCTCTTTGATGGAGAGATTATGAGTGATTTTTTTAGGGTTTAACTTTTGTATATCCTCCATTACAAGGGAGCTAAAAGATTCTAAAAAGCAGCCTTTGAGGTGTGCGGGGAAAAATGTGGATTTAGGCTTGAACGGTGATATCAATGACATATCATCTGATGTTTCTTCTGTTTTCATCAGAAAAAACTTCTTTAACGTTAATTTACGTAGGAATTTTTGCACGTCCACATAAATATCGAACGAATTGGCTGCAATGGATGGGCAGAATTTTAACCCTTTTTCCAGGACTGATCGTTCCTCTTCCAACAAAAGGTGGTCGCTTAAGTTAAAGATTTTTACCATTTCTGGAATCTTTTGTTGGGTGACCCTATTTCTTTTGGTCTGTCTTTTTATTTGTCGTTTTTTCTTTTCATAGTTTTTCTTGCCAGTTTTACCACCTCTTTTTCCCCTTTTGTTCTTATTGTTTACCTCCAGTCGTGATGGTTTCTCCCCGATTCTAAAAAATGTGGCTTACTGACTCGCTGTCTGGGCTGTTCATAGTTTAGATTGTTTAATGGGGCAAATCTATTATCCCAGCGATTATCATCCTTTTTAGGGGGCTGTCTCCTGATATAGTCTCCATTATCGTTAGAGTTCCCGTTATTAACCCTTTATGGGTGCGTGGGAGACCGATTACATCTGGTCCCACCACCCATATAGGGCGAACCTGGTGACATGGCGGCGCTATATCGACGACATCCTCTTCTTGTGGAGGGGGGATAAAACCACCTTAGATTCATTTTGTGAATATCTCAATGAGAACGACCGTGGTATCAAACTTACATTCGATATTAGCGCTAGTAATGTCAATTTTCTCGATTTAATAATTTATGTCGAAGATGGCAAAATTAGGACAAGAAATTACGTTAAACCAACGGATTCTAGGTCCTATATCAACAAGAAGAGTTGCCACCAACGACAATGGCTTAACACGGTTCCAAAGAATCAATTCCGCAGATTGCGGAGAAATTGCACAGATTCAAAAATCTATCTGGAGCAAGCAGAAGAGATGAAATTAAGCTTCATTAATAGTGGTTATGATAGTACAATACTAGACCAAACCATTGTGGAAGTTGAAAAGTTGGAAAGGAAACAATTACTAATGAGCAAAAATAAAGACCAAACCAAAAATAGTCAAATGGATAAGTTTAAATGGTCTTTTACGACCGATTTCACATCCCAACATCAAGAGGTGAAAAAGATTTTTAGAAAACACTGGGGTCTACTAAAAAAGGATCCAGTGATAGGGGACAAAATTCCAAAAGAACCCAGCTTAATTTTTAGACGTGCCCCAAACCTTAAAAATAAATTGGTACAAAGCCTTTGCCCCACTTCCCCCAAAAAAGCAGTGGTATCCTCTAAAGGTTTTTACAGGTGTGGGGAATGTGTGGGATGTAAAAACATCCCAAACACATTTGGGATGAAAATTGAGAACATCACAATTAATGGCAAACCTTATAAAATCAAAGATTTTGTGACCTGTCACTCCTCAAATGTAATATATGCAGTAGAATGCACATGCTCAAAATTCTACATTGGCAGAACCACACGCCCCTTCAAGGTCAGACTTGGAGAACATTTGAGGAATGTGCGGAAGGGACTAGAAGTACATGCTCTGTCGGCACACTTCAAAACTTGCCATCAATGTGATGTTAAATGTATCAAAAATTTTTATGTATTACAGAAGGTTACTCCTAATATAAGAGGAGGGGATTTTACAAAAAAATTGGCAAAGAGTGAGATGTCCTTGATTTTCAATTTTAAAACTCTTATACCTAATGGTCTGAACAAGGACTTCGAAACGAAATGGTTTTTATAATTTTTACATTGTGTATTTTATATAGCCTATGTTCCGTATTACCTGTACTAATTACCGTTTTTATTTGAGGTATTCATCAATTTAAAAACGTTCCGCAATGCGGTCAGTATCGTATCAGACCAACACCGCCTATTGTGTGAGAAATAAAAGCCGAAAACATTGGAAAATATGAGTGGAACGCAAACACTCTCAGATACTTCCTGGATACAAGCCGGAGATCGGAACATGGACCGCAAACGTCATATCCGTTTCCGGCAACATACATGAAGCAGGGAGTTACACAACGTCATGATACGTCTGAGACGCAAGCCGGAGCTGTGAACCGCACACGTCACATCCGGTATCGTATAGAAAGCAGGAAACGTGATTACGCTACTGCACGGACAAATACAATTACAATCAGCTGGCGCTCAAGCGTACCATAAACTAAGGACATGGATTGTGAATGTTTTAGAGGATTTTGTTAGGCTGCTTAGAGGTTAGTTAGTCTGTGTCTGGAAATAGGTTTTTCTTTTACTCCCCCGGAAGGGGGTATATATACCGGTGCTATAACACTGGGTCAGTCACACGCCTTGAAGAAGATACATTTAGTATCGAAACCGGTCGGCCAGTGACACAGGAACAAGGGAAGGACTTCAGGGAACTCTTCCGTGACGATCAGCATCCAGGGACGCCTGTTATTACATCTGTTTATGCTCTGTTGTCTACATTTCCACCTGTAGACCTAAAGTCATGGTGAGAGTCCTCTGTTATTATCTCCCGATGTTACCTGGTTTTAGATTTTCTTATTAAAACGTATTGCACCATAATTTGTTTCTCATCCTTTGGAGTGTATTGCCATCCAATTGGGTATACGAGAGAAAGAGAATCCTGTGGTAGAGTTGAAGACTCCCCTCAATCAAGTGCTTTTGTCTGCCTTAAAAACGTAGACATATCGCTTTGGTACGAGTTTATCACCCACTATCCATATGTGACATCTCTTGTTATAAACAATATTACACTATTGTATCTTTTCTCCTCTATTTTTGGGTCATTTCACCTAACCTGAGAGAGAAAAATCCTATTATAAGCGCTCTGGGGACATCAGACACCCATTGGTATTACACCCCTGACATGGTCAGGAGAAAAGTGGTAGAGAAAAGCTCTATAAGCCCATACAATGCTGCAGCTATGTGTGTTTATATATGTTGAAAAAGGTATATGTAATGTTGACCCTGTTTATTGTTAAAGTGATTTCTGACAATGTATTGAAGATGTGAATCAACATTAAAGACCCATGTTACAGTCACATACAAATAAAATAAATTAGACAGCATTCAGCTGACTTGAAAAAGATAAAAAGTCCTTTGAATCCTATGTTTTGGGGTTACCCCCTGTCAGCATGGACATGCCAATAGTCAGGGCCATTTGTATGAATGACCAAAGCCAGGAAAGCTGGGTGGTGACTAGGGAATAGGTCTCCATTAGTGAGTGATAGGGTTGTGAACATTTACACGGTAATGGTTACTGGTCTGCGGTCATCCTGACAAAATAAAACCATGGTAAAGAAGTCCAGTGTTAGTGTTTGTTTCCATTACAAAGCTTCTTTATAAGTGGTGTCAGTGCATGGAATGTTAAGGGAAGTAAGTTCCTGCTTCTCAACTCACCAGACAAGTAAACATGGAGAAAATACTGAAAATGCTTTAAAGCCGTCAGCAGCAAATCCAGCAGCAGCTTATACAAGAACTGCAGTATGAATGGCTGCTTCTGCAAGAGCTGGGTTCTAAAGAGGAGCCCGAGATCCAGAAAATGCCTACATCACCATCTTCAAGAGAATGGCAAATAAGGTTAAATGGCCACTGAAAGTCTGGGAGAAGATGCTGGTGTCATACTTGTCTAGGAAGGCCCAGCGTGTTTATATGGACCTTGAGTAGAGGGAGGCATTGGTGTAATCATCCTTGAATATGGAGATACTGGCTAGTGTCGGCGTTAACGGAGCAGACCGAGCTCAGTGCTTCCAGTGCATTTCTCCTAAGAGCAGTCAAAACTCAGTGACCGCATAGATAAAAATACTGGTTAATACCAGGGAAAAACTCACTCAATAGGGTGGAGAAGCTGCATTCAATTGACCACTGTGTCTGGACTTTAGATCGTGGTCTGCAAAAGTGGGTGATGCAGGCAGACCCCCAAATCCTTGAGAAACTCATTACATTTGTGAAGAGAATTTTGGCATTGCAGCAGATGGCCAAGCCTCTTGTTTTTTTTTTTTTGCCAAAACAAAAAATGGAATTATCTGGAAACTGCCTGGGACTAATAGTGAAAAGTCCCATAGATAAAAATGTAAACCCAAGGTTAGCTAAGCTAGCGTGTGTTGAATGTGGGGGCCTGGCCACACCTTGATGGAGTGAATGAAACTGCAGGAGTTTTGTAGACTGCCCCCTAGTCCAGGAGGTGGAGTCAATGCACCCAAGTAACTAGACCAAGGAGGTTCCACAGAAGAGCAACATGTTATTCTGTTTAACTGTTCTCATTATCCAGAATGTGGTCCTTAGTTTCAGGTTCCCTGCTCCCAGGGTAAACGGCACCTCCGTTGCCAAAAGAAAAGTCTTGTGTATTCATGGGACATCCAAGGAATATCAGAGGACCTCATATTCCAGTCACCTCTTGGGGCCAGACAGTGTGGACCATGGCAGTGACAGCTCCTAAACTGCCATATGCACTATCTTGAGACGTGATTTACATCAAGTCTGGCAGGACATACATAGTTACATAGTAGCTAAGGCTGAATAAAGACTTGCATCCAGCAAGTTCATCCTTGGTAACAAGTATGATCTATTAGCTTCCCTTGTTATACATAGTGTATTCTGATATCCTTACAGACAGATTATGTTTATTGTTTGTACCCCTGGATGTTTTTAACAAATAGATGTTTGTCCAACCTTATTTTAAAACTATTTATTGTGTCTGTCGACACCACCTCACCAGGAAGAGAGTTCCATAGTTTGGCTGCCCAGACCGTAAAAAATGTTTTCTGTTACATACCATTGTCTGTCAATCAAAAAAACTCTAAATTGGCAACAATTCTTCAGGGCTGTGTGCCACATAAACTACATAACACAGCATAATATCCTACACAATTCATGCACATTGTACTGTATTTACCTAATTGGTCTGACATTTTTCATTGATGACTATACAGACAGTATGCAAATACTCTCACAACCCATATCATTTGAAATTCATCTAAAGAAAATTACTTGTAAGAGCCAGTAAAATAAATTTTGCTTAAGGTTATGACCCATTTGGTATTTGTGTAGTCCAGAAGTCAGAAATGCTTTCCAGAGGCTGCCCAATCCCAAACATGTGGGGTGACATTTAATAGAGTCCGATTTTGTTTGTTTTTTTTTGCAATAATTAGTAAACAAAATGGCGTTATCGCATTTTTTTTCTCAAATCGTCCATTTAAAAAAGGTGTGCAAAGGGCCGTATATCGCATTTTTTGTGCCAAAAATCCCACTTTCGAAATGTGCTGGAAAAAAAAAAATCGCATTTTTTCCGCATCCAGATGTTTTTGCACAGAAAAGTTTACAAATAGCTTATTTAATGGCATGCGCAAACGGAAATCACACTTTTGAGGTGTCTATAAATCGCACTTTTTTCAGACCAGGTTCTGATGGGCGAATTGGCCCAGAACTAACTTTGGTCAAGTGCACAAATGGTTAATTTGCTCACAGGTGTCCTCATTTTTCATCATAAACTCCCTACATATACCCCAACATCATTAAGGACACCTGTGTGGGTTTTAGAGATGGAGATTTCTCAGAGTGGTTTGGAGTTGGCTGTTTGTGATTTTGCCCATTTGGAGGAGCTGTGCAGGAGGAGGGAGGAAGCTGCGCACCAGATCCAGGTACCCAGACTACTGCGTGCTTCAGGTAGGTATCGTGCTAGGCTGTACCTGGACTCCCTCTCGGATCAACAGGTTGTGGGGATGTTTAGGCTGAACCGCATTAACCTGTTGGACTTATATGAGCAGGTGAGAGATGATTTGAACCCTTACGGGGGTGCCAAGTATGCAGTGTCTGGGCTGCAGAAATTAATGTGTGCCCTCTACTTCTTGGCCACAGGCTCCACTCAGTCTGTGACCTCATGGTCGTTGGTGGTCTCACAAGCCACTTTCTGTAAGCATTTCAATCAAGTGTTACTTGCTTTAAAGAAGTTGTGGCGCACATACAGCAGATTCCCACGTTCTTAGTCCAAGTGGCCGGACCTTAAGGTGGCTTTCTATAGCAGGGCTGGGCAACACCGGCCCTCCAGATGTTGATGAACTACACATCCCAGGATGCTTTGCATTAGTTTTGCTATGTGACCATGCTGAAACTGATGCAAGGCATGCTGGGATGTGTAGTTCATCAACATCTGGAGGGCCGGTGTTGCCCAGCCCTGTTCTATAGGCTCTCAGCATTTCCTAACGTGCTGGGAGCTATAGATTGCACACACATTGGGCTTTGGGCACCGCACGTGAGGGGACACGTCTATGTCAATAGGCGTGGGCGGCACTCCCTGAACGTGCAGGTGGTATGTGATGCTACCCTGAAAATCCTAAGTGTGGTTGCAGGCTACCCAGGGAACTGCCATGACGCATATTTTCTGAGGCACTCAGCCCTCTGGGACCGATTCCAGGACCAACAAATGCCAGAGGGCTGACTACTAGGTAAGTACATTTTTAAATATAAAAATCTTTATTGGTTGTGTTAAAATGTGCAATGGAAAAACCTAATAAATTATGTTTCTCCTGTGGAGTGTCCATATAGTCTGTTAAATATACCCACAACTACATTAAATTCTCATTAACATTACAATGTGCATTAATTGTGGCTAAAATATGGCTATACCTGTTGTTACAACCAGTCATTAGTCAACAGTAAGTGTTATCTGGACTAATGTGCATGTTGTTTTACATCTAATGTGGCACTGTAGTGTGTACTCCCCTCTGATATGTGCAAAATGTAGGTGGAGCCATTCCCTTGCTGTTGTCCCACTTACTCTTGTTAGCCCAATGCACATACCATATACTGCACTGACCTTATCTTTTCTGTAAAGGTGACTCAGGATATGGGTGTCTTCCGTGGCTCATGACACCTCTGCGATCCCCAGAAGGCCCTGCACAGCACCGCTATAACGAATCACATGTTGCCCCCGTAGTGTTGTAGAACGCACCTTTGGGGTGCTGAAAAGTCGTTCCGGTGTTTGGATAGGTCATCAGGAATACTGCTTTACCACCCAGCAAAAGTAGTGATGATCGTCCAGGCTTGCTGCATGTTACACAACATTGCCCTGGCCCAACCATCCTATGTGTAGGATAACAATGCAGCAGTTGTGCAGGATGCAGAAACTACCACACCTATGGTAGTGAGGGGTACGCAGAGGGGGAACCTGATGCGTAGGGAGATCATCAGTTGCTACTTCTCAGGTAATGACATGTGCACTTTATACTAACATGTACCTTTGCTGTAAGTGTCCTCACATACAATATACCAAATACCATATATTTTCTACAATATTTAGGGGAGTAGTCAGAGGCCTACAGGCGAAGCTGAGCTATCCCGTGCTGAGTTCATGCTGGTAAGTACAGTATTCACATCTTGTATACCAGTGGTGTAAAAATCATAGTATCTCCAGTACACCAGTTGAAGTGGGTGAGCCACTCACTGGTGTACTGGAGACACTACTTACAGTAGATGTAGCTGCCCCTAATAAATTAAGCTCCATATGATTTATTTGACCCTGCATAGCAATTATGGCATTGGTCTGTGCAGTACTGGCTTGATTTTGCCCAAGAAGAGTTTCACTATGGGTGGCAATATGACTATTGTGTTCCCGTAGGGCATTACTAATGTCTGCCAAATGGGTGTCCAGTGTAGTAGCCATCTGGACTTGTGTGCCCACAGCAACACGTACACTGGTGGTCAATTTTTTCACTTGCTGAAACAAGTTCCGGATGTACCCTTGATGGCTTTGCATGCCCAAAAACTATATCTGCTTACTTTTAAAATTATGCAAAGAGTTAGCTAATTCGGCTGCGGTAGTTGGTGTGTGGGGTGATTGTGTGGGTGGGGGTAGGTTGGGTGTCACCGCAGTTGTTGGCTTAGCAGTCTGTGATGTTGTCATGATTTATTCTTCAGTTGAAAAGGACTCCACTGACTGAAGAATTATTTCCATTTCGTCCGGCATCATTGCAGAAGATTCTGTGGGTTGCAGCCCTAGTTGTGATGTTCCTGTGGATACAGATACATTGGTAATTAATGAAGCATACTAGTGCAGTATATGTGCAGTTAGATGTTACTAAGGTGTTTTGAGGGTTATGTCACATAACAATGGGTATTAAGTACTTACATATGTACCCTGTGACTTAATGTAAAGTTGACATTGCTACTAAGTGTGATGGCTGGGTCTGAATACATTCATTTCCATTCGTATGTAGCAGCAGGAGATGAATGTAATGTAGGATATTGTGTATGTGAAATGGGTGTGTCTAATGGTGTCCTTTTTTATTTCATTACCTGCAGCCTCTGGATCGCCGCCAATTGGTCTGTTGGTCTGTTGCACTCCGGGATGGATAATCTGCAAAAGAAATGATGGACAGCCGTTATACACCTTTGTGGACAGCATTTATTACCAGCATGTTGATTTATGATACAAATACTCACATGGGTGATGGGCAACACTATTTTTTTCCCCTTTTATTACAATCGTTTTTTTAAAATATAACTTACTGATATAATAAATATTTATTTTGACTGTAAACTGGCCACAAATCTGCTGTAGGCGTTTAAGCTATACTAACATGACACCTATGTTTGGGCCCACAGGCATGTTAATCTGTAACAAACACTGCTAAACTTTTGTCCAAAACCAGCAGTTGTGGAACTACATGCAATCATAGCATCATCACCTAATTCTATCTATGAGCATGCAATTAATGTAGAATGACTTTGCTGGGATATATAGTTCCACAGCAGCACTATTGTTATGCTAACATTATAAGAGAGCATTACAGTTATAAAACATTGGGTGGCGTTGCTGGCCTATCTGTATCGGCCACATGGTAGGACCTCTGGTGGGATGATCCTCTTTAACTTTCTCTCATAGGAGGTGTATGAGACAAATTTGGGGGCTTCCTCCTCCAGTCCGGGTAGCCTGCTTCAGCTCAGTGGCCATTTTGGTCTTCAGCTGCCTTTTTATATCGTTAAAACGTTTCTTCACATTTCTGACGATACGTTTATGGTTGCTGACTGCATTGACCGCCTGTGTTATGTCATTCCACATGGCCCTCTTGTGCTGTACAGTGGTTCAGTTGCTATGTTTGCCCAGCAGCCGGTCATATACAGGGATAATTGCCCTGACTAGTGTGGCATTTTCTTCATATGAAAAACGCACCTTCCGGGCACTTTGGGTGCGGCCACTTTCTACTTCCTCCTCCAGCTCCTCTATGGCCATGTCCCCCTCCTCCTCCAGGGCAGTCTCAGCCTCCTTGTCTTCCTCATCTTCATCATCATCCACCTCAGGCCAGTCGCGGTCAGAGATGTGGCCCTCCTACAGCTCCTCCTGGGACTGTGTAGAGAAGAGGTCCTGTGTTAGGGTATGGGATGGGGATGCAAGAGGATCCTCCACCTCCTCCTGCTGGGCCTGCTCCTCCAGGGTCCGGGCTGGGCCTGGCCTTGCTGTGGCCATGCTGCCTGCCACACTGCTGCCTCTCCCTCTGAATGTGCTGGGTGTCAGCATTCCTCTGCTGCCTCTCCCCCTGGCTCCTCTTGCGCTGCTGCTGCCTATCAGTGGGCCACTGCTCCCTCTGCCACCACCACTTGCTGCCACTCTTCCTCTGCCAAGCATTCCTCCTCTCCTCTCCATCTCCTTACTCACTGTCAAAGATTAAAATGGCGCCAGTGCCCCTTTATATAGGGGTGTGATGCATATTGGAGGGGACTTAGGTGGGCCAATAGGTTAGGGGGTTATTTGTCATGCGGAGGCAGTGTTGTAATTCGCACTCCGGTTGGCCCTAAACTCGCACATGACCGATGGGACAAATCGCACTTTTATATGTCATAATATCGCACCACATCGCATCTCTTAGCACTTTATCGCACTTTTTAGCCGCATATTCGTATCCCATTAAATATGCAAATTACACGGGTAAAATGCGAATTTAAAAAGTGCGATGTGCAAAATCGCATTCTATTAAATGTCACCCCTTGTGTCTGGAATTCAGTGACATAAAAATGGGGCAGACTAGATGGGCCAAGTGGTTCTTATCTGCCGTTAAATTCTCTGTTTCTATGACATAAAGACAGTAGATGTACGAAAGGAGGTGTACAAATACGACCCTATCTCATACAAGACACTACTAAATCTCTTATCCACGCACACATTATATCCCGCATTGATTATTGCAATAGTCTCCTAACTGGTCTTCCCAAGTACAGACTCGGGCTGCTCCCACCCTATGGAATGTCCTTCCATGCACAATAAGACTCTCCACTAGCCTCCAAACTTTCAAGCGTTCCCTGAAAACTCATCTCTTCAGGAAAGCCTATCATATTTAACTTCCATACACATAACCCTCTAAGGCAGTGGTTCCCAACCCTGGTCCTCAAGTACCCCCAACAGTGTCCAGGTCACCCGGCAGGTGCACAGATTATTCAGGCACATTTTAAAATATCCACAGGTGGAGCTAATTATTTCACTTGTGATTCTGTGAGGAGACCTGGAAAACATGCACTGTTGGGGGTACTTGAGGACCAGGGTTGGGAACCACTGCTCTAAGGCACTTATGTATTATATACAGATCTATTTTTCAGCAGGTTCCAGCAGGAACTGAGGCCCTTATTCTAGTTCACTCTTTCTGACAAAATATTTCTTAGATGGACAAAACCATGTGCACTGCAGGTGAGGCAGGTGTAAAACCCCACCTAAATCTAATTATCTCTGCACAAGTAACACCTGCCTCACCTGCAGTGCACATGGTTTTGTCCATCTAAGAAATATTTTGTCAGAAAGAGTGAACTAGAATAAGGGCCTCAGTTCCTGCTGGAGCCTCCCGAAAAATAGCCCTGATTATATAGCTTCCCTTCTGGACCTACAAGCTATGCTATTACTGGGGGAAGTCATCATGTGAGAAGGCATGGCGATTTGTGCAGGCACTGGGCGGCGTTTAGAGGACCCGCAAAGCTGTGAATTTTGCAACTTTGCGGATCAACCAGAATCACCCCCTTGATGCGACCAGGGTAAATTAGAGCAAGGTTTTGATTTCTTTATTCCTCATTTGGGGACTTATTCTAGTTCACTCTTTCTGACAAAATCCTTCTAAGATGGACAAAACCATGTGCACTGCAGGTGGGGCAGATGTTACTTGTGCAGAGAGAATTAGATTTGGGTGAGTTATTTTGTTTCTTTGCACGGTAAATACTGGCTGCTTTATTTTTACACTGCAATATAGATCTCACTTTGTAAAACCCCACCCAAATCTAATTCTCTCTGCACAAGTAACATATGCGCCCCCCCCCCCCCCTGCAGTGCACATGGTTTTGTCCATCTAAGAAGGATTTTGGCAGAAAGAGTGAACTAGAATAAGGCCCTTAGCTCCCAACTCCAAATAAGCTTCAGTGTTGGCAACTAAATGCCGATGAGCCTAAAGTGACTGTGGGAATAATTATAAATTTTACTTGTATGAACAAGTATGTTTTTCAAAGTGCTAGACACTGTGATAAGACAAAAGTAAATATACTGAAATGTGAAAGCTGCATGTTCACAGTTGTATTAGGCATTATACATATAAATCGAGAGGGGTTGTCTAGCTCCCCTTCATTGAAAACCGTCCCGCTGCCAATCAGCGATGAGGAAGTAGCCGGCACAGGCAGCTCCATTCCATTGTAGCCAGGCCATCAATGAATCTCCTTGGTCACATGGTTGTGACATCCTTCCTAATCACTTCCTTGGCGCTAGCGTCTACCTTCTAGGAAGAGGCTTGAGCCGCACACGGGCTTCTCTCGGCTGTACGGTGGCCGGGAAGGCCCTATATTACTGTGCATTACGGAAGCGGGCGCCTCCTTGTAGGTAAGAATATTATTGCTGGGCATCTCTGTCGTGCATCACGTTTGTATGTTATATTACATAGGGCTATCCTTTCTTACATTACAAAACATCATTATTAATGTAGTTAGCGCTGAGTGCTGCTGTCCCCAACATCCCACCTTCGAGCCGTTCTCTGTGTGTTCTTGGTACAGTTCGCCGCTGGTCAGGCGCTGTACATTGCCCTTGTTGTACTATATACTTGTATAGCACAGTCCTGTCTGCTATTGCCATATGTAATATCCCAGCTGCTAGGGTGTAATCCCTCCTGTCATGTGTCAGTCACGCTCCTGAGCCGGTGTAGGTGTTCATCCAGGTACTGTCCAAAGTATTGTGTACGTGAAAGTGTCAGGCTACAGGTGTATGGGTACTTCCTCATCTTTGTGGCCACAGCTTACGCCAGTTATGTTAGCTGCTTTCAGAATAGCACAATTGTTCCCTCGTGAGCTCACTTTGCTCGCCACACTTCATGCTCGGTGTTTCGCTCGCCACAACTTTACTAAAGGTAATAGATAGTGGCTTGGACACAGGAGGGTGGCATGGACCCTGGGTGGTGCGGGTTACGTTCTATAGCGTAATGGTCCCAGGGCCGGCGCCACCACTAGGCAGCTTTAGGCATTTGCCTAGGGCGCCGGCCACTGGAGGGTGGAAGGTGGAGCAGGTGTCCCCCACCCCCCCCCCCCCATGATGATATGGAGGTGAACGGTAAGGTAACTGTCCGTCCCCCCCTGTAGAGCAACTTTGCGACTGCCGCCGCATCGCCCGCCTGCCCCCTGTGGAGTGTCTCATCAATCACTGCGTGCACTGTCTCCTGCAGTGCGCACACATACACACCCCCGCGTCCTGACTCCTGCCGTGTCCTGGATGGTATGGAGGTGTGAGTGCTAACTCTCTTCCCTTGACTGCCCCCCCCCCCCCCCCCCGCTCACCAGTCCAGTCCCCCAGCCACGCCGCAATCTCCCGGCACATCCCCCCCCCCGTGTGCTGCATTGCCCGGTCACCCCCCCAGCCATGCCGCAACTCCGCCCCCCCCCCTAGTGTGACCAACTCATCCCTTTTAATCCGGGACACATATTAATTACACAGGTTCTGTGGCAGTTTAAAACCAGGTGAAATAGAGTCTTGAGGTGTGGCAGTTTAAAACCAGGTGAAAGCCAGCCACAGAACCTGTGTAATTAATATGTGTTCCAGATTAAAGGGATGAGTTGGTCACCCTCCCCCCCCCATACATCAGCAATCACAATTAATTGCTTCTCATATCCAGTGCTTTTTTTCCCCCAAGATAAATGGTTTCTTCAATCTACTGTATTTGACTTGCCCACACATTACAGATTTGTTTTAGTGATCGGCAGATTTTTCCTGTTAGAATGCCCACACATACAAAAATGAAACTCCAATAAAACCAGATTTTTAAATATGTTTAAAAATCTGATTCAGCAATCGATTGGCGATCCCTATTAATTTTTGATTGGGATTGCCAAAAGGGGGAGCCCACACATTGAAGATTAATTGTGACAATCATCTCCCGAACGGAGGATTGTTACAATTAATTGCTGATGTATGGGGCCCATAAGCTGTGTCCGCGACAATGGGGTGTATTCAATGCCGCAGCGAGCGGCCAGCGAGGGGGTTAAACAGCGAGGATTGCAGAAAACCAGCGATCCTCGCTGTTTAACCCCCGCGCCGGCCGCTCGCTCAATTCAACATTCCGGGGAAATACTCGCCGTCACAGGACGGCGAGAATTCCCCAAAACAGCGAGACCCGCGGCTAATGCAGGAAACTCACTGTATTTAGCCGCGAGTCTCGCTGGTTCAGGAGCCACATACGCCGATTTCCCCTCGCTCAAAAAATGGAGCGAGGGGAAATTGGCGTATGAGGGGGCTGCGTTGAATACTGTCAGGGTGAGTGGTGACAGCGAGCAGGAAGCTCTGCTCGCTGTCACCACTCGCCCACAGCATTGAATACCTGCCATAGAGGAAGTACTGTTGTATGACACTTCCTTAAAAAAAAGCCCATGTCTCCGTTACCTAGGAAACACTAAAATGTATAAAAATTATATTTAGATGACTGGTTAATAACTATTATTCATTATATAATATATTGAATTGGTATACAAGGCTTATTATATTAAAATAGTTGGTAAATAAAAGTCCACCTCTCATTCGGATAGAGGAACTACAAATTCCAGAATAGATGAACTGTTCAGAAATTGGATAATATATTGCGTTTACGTTACACCGCAGTCACTGAGACCAGTGGCACCCTTTTCTTTTCTATATTAAACATATAGAAGTGCACTTCATTGTGTGTTTATTTGATATAAAAAAGGATTTTATTTCAGCAGTTTACAAACACACAGTTAAAAACCCGTAGCAAAGCCAGCGGCCATAAACTACTGCAAGCATAAATATGAATCAATGGGACTTCACCGCTAGGGTGGCCAATGCAGGGGGTTCCGGGATTTGGCACCAAAATTGCTGGGGTTGGAGTTCGGGATTAGACTGTGCATGCGCAGTCTAAAACCGGGCAGCGTCTGAGCACTCTTTTAGATGCTGCCCAGCTTCTCCCATCCTCGGCTAGGTGGCTCTGGTCAGAGGTCATGCTGAGCAGACCGAACAGTTGCTATGCCCACCCCCTTCTACACCACATTGCTCTCCCAACCTGGCTCCCAGCTGCCCGCCCGCCTGCACCACATTGCTGTCCCAGACTGGCTCCCAGCCACAGCCATAAATGTAAATATGCGGGGTGGTCGCTGCATTTTTTTTTTTGGGGGGGGAAGCCAATTCCTGGATTGAGCATTTTTCAGTCCCGAATTCCGGGATTATAAAAATGCCCCGGGATTGACTTCCCTATTCACCGCATCTGCTGAGATTCTTCTCATCGTGCGTTATCCATGTGCTAGGCCACATCCCTTCACGTTTCTTGACTGGGGACATAGAAACAATTAGCTGTGTGGCCTAACGCAGGGAAGAATCTTATGCTGGGTACAAACCAAAACAATTTGGGCACAATCCCATCAATCTGGATCCAATTCAGACCGATTGGATGCAGATTGGGTCAAAATCGTTTGGTTGGATCCGATTACGATCCTATCTGCTGCAGGTAGGATCTGTATAAGATCCATTCATCTGAATGCAGATGGAATCAGATTGGGATCGAATCGTATGCAAATCAGCTCGCACAATTTGCATACGATTTGCATCCAATCCAAATCGTTTTGGTGTATACCCAGCATTAGTATAGTGTTCATTCTAGCACCCGCCATCTTTGAAAACCCATGCAGTTCCTGTTCCCTGCCTGGGGTGTCCCTGTCTGCTGTGGTGTTTCTAGCACATGTCTGGTTTGCATATCAGTGCTGATATACAGACCACACTGTGCTAGAAACACTACAGCAGACAACGGCACCCCAGGTAGGGAAGAGGAACGGCATGGGTTTTCAAAGATGGCGGGTGCTAGAATGAACACTATTAGTAGATGCGGTGAAGTCCATTGATTCATATTGATGTGATTTATGCTTGCAGTGGTTTATGGCCGCCTGCTTTGCTACAGGTTTTTTAACAATGTGCCGGTAACCTGTTAAAATAAAATCCTTTTTTTATATAGGATTCACGAACCATGAAGCGCACTTCTACAGTATATGTTAATTACAAATATATATATATATATTTTTTTTTTTATAGTTTTTTTTTTTTTTAAAGCGTGTAAGCAGATTGGGTACTGTTTACCTAGAACGGTGCCCACGATCTATATCGCGGGTATCTTGCTGCAAATCGCAGGCATCGCATGCATCTTATGTGTTTGTAATGTTAAATTACCTTCCAATATACCAGATCAACCCAATGGACCCGATTTTACATAGGGAACAATGTTAAATAGCTCCCAGACCACAAATTAAATTGAATAACCACCCTGAAGTGTGAAATGCCCCCCCCCCCCATTGTTAACGTCACCCCGCGGTCAACGTCATCCCGAAGCGTGGCGAGCGGCAGCGGTACGCGTCCTCCGACCTTTTCATACCCCCACTATCCACGTCAGCGTGGAGTTGAGAATAGAAAGTGTGGCGAGCCCCGCGAGGGGACGCGGATACCTGTGAAGCCCGTGAGGGGACGCGGATACCTGTGAAGGTATCCGCGTCCCCTCGCTGCGCTTCGGGCTCGGTGGCTCACTGCGCTCGCCACACTTTCTATTCTTAACTCCACGCCGACGTGGATAGTGGGGGTATGAAAAGGTTGGAGGACGCGTACCGCCGCCCCTCGCGGGCTCGCTGCGCTCACCACGCTTCGGGATGACGTTGACCGTGGGGTGACGTTAACAATGGGGGGGGGGGCATTTCACACTTCAGGGTGGTTATTCTATTCAATTTGTGGTCTGGGGGCTATTTAACATTATTCCCTATGTAAAATCGTGTCCATTGGGTTGATCTGGTTGATTGGAAGGGAATTTAACATTGTTCCCTATGTAAAATCGGGGCCATTGGGTTGATCTGGTTGATTGTGCGATGTACATGCGATCAACGCGATGGGCGCCGTGCTAGGTAAACAGTACCGCAGATTGTACCAAATAATTGTACAGAAGTTGCACACGCCATATTTCTGTTTGTTCCCCTGGATTGAACTGCTGTGTCTGTGCAAATATACATTTATCCATGAAAGACTATCAGCCACTAGATCAAATATTCAAATGCAAGGCAATGAGAGCTGGTGCCTTGTTGCTAGGCTACTTCTTTATTTAATTTACTGTTAGCTGCTTCTGACATTAATCACTAATTACATGCTTTGTTTTTTGCCTTACGGTATCCTAAAACTCCATTATCCATTTAGCTATCAAACTTTTACCAAAGGTCCATACACACTGGGCGACTATGCCCAGCGTGTATGGACATCGATGATGCCAATTACACTGAGCGGCTTTCCCCCTGCCTGGCGCGGTGGATTTTTAAAATGTGATGTTTGGTGATACACAGAGCACCTGCTGGGTGACCTGCAAAACGTGACTAGTGTGGGGTCCTGATGACCACTATATTAAACCATTTTCATTTAAATGCACACACACAGTATACACAACAGACAAATGAACACACACAGTATACATAACAGACATATTGGACCCAATTCAGACCTGCTCACTGGGCTGCGTGTGTTCGTAGCCCAGTGCGCAGGTTAAAGCTATCCTGTCGAAACACCCCCCCCCCCTGTGGTCGACAAGCATTGGGTCGACACAACTAGGTCGACAAGACATTAGGTCGACATGGGCTAGGTCGACAGACAAAAGATCGACATGGGGTTTTTCACTGTTTGTGCCGACAGGCGGTATTTCATGCCCTACCATCCACTAGGCCGTGGTGAGAGAATAAAATTAGTGTGCTGTGTGAGGGGAAGCAGTGCACTTCAAACTGTGTCCATGTCGACTGTGTCGATATTCGGGTAAAAAAACACATGTCGACCTTTTGACTGTCGACCTAATGCTTGTGTCGACCTTGACCCATGTCGACCTAGTGGTGTCGACCCAATGCTTGCCGACCTAGTAGTTGTAGACCAAACGATCCATTTAAAACTCAGTAGAAAAAAATAAAGTCTATTCTTTTTTTTTTCCTGTGCAACATTCTTCTATTTTACATGTCAGCTGAACCTTGTGGTTTCTCTATTCTCATGACTTGGATAATATTTCAGGAATCTGAGTCACTCAATGTCCGTAGGCACATTTAACTTATAAAAAACTGTTTGTATAATAAACTGCTGTTATATATGGCTGTATGTAAGTGATGGAAAGTAATTCAACCCACAAGAAAGCAAAAACCATTCCTAAACTGGCAGCTGCCGAATGGAATGTTCTTTAAGATCATTCACAGATCATTGAACGCCTACTGCTGTCATTGTGGTGGGTGTGGTATAGGGTACCGACAGTCATTAGCCCGATGTCGGGATCCCAACTGCCCGGACTCAGGCAGCATGGTGAGCGCAACAATGCCCCTTGCGGGCTCGCCTCGTTGTGAGCACGGTGGCTTGCTTCGCTCGCCACCTATTCTATTCTCCCTCTATAGGGGTCGTGATTCCCACGAAGGAAAATAGCAGGTGGCCGTCGGGCAACCGTCTGTCGGACTTTTGACAGTCGGGATCTCAACGTTGGGTAAATGACTGTCGGGATCGCGTCCGGCACCCATTGTGGTTGGGATGGCTTTAGTCAACACAGACTTGATAATTGCAGGATCTGTAGAAGCCTCACTACTGTTATCGATGGATTTGGGGAAATATGTTGTACAAGTCAGATCCCCTGGCCAGAGACGGATATAGACCTCATAGAACCCTACGCAAGATATCACTTTATGGGCAAATGGATATTACTGTAGGCCAAATCCAAACCCCCCCCCCATTGTAGCAAGCAAGATGGTGCCACTGTTTGTGGCATTTGGAATAGCGGGAGTTAAAGCCGTTCCACACTGATTCCAGATGTATCAAGCTACAAGTGATAAACAAACCGCCAATCAGCTCCTAACTGCCATGTTACAGGCTGGGTTTGAAAATTACAGGTAGTAGCAGCTTGTTTCCATGTATATCACTCCATTTTATCACTCTTTGAAGCTTGATACATCTGGTCCTTCATGCACAAAAAAATCCTGATTCTCATGCACTTCCAAATTCAATCAAAAAGGTTGATCAACAGTAAATTCATACAAGGAGCATGGTCCACAACACAAGAAAATCTTCAATTCACATAAACACACATGCACTAATTTCACATAGATTAAGGGGCATATTTATTAAAATGTCACGTGCCCCAGATAGTATGGATTCCTATGGCCACAGTTCATGCAAGTCGGCAGCACATCTAAGGGATCGTTAATATTTGCAGGTATTTTTCAGAAACACACAAAAATATTATATGATGAATAGGTCTCATAAAGACTAAACACAAACACAGGATCCAGGCTAGAATCAGACAAAGTACCCAAATCCAAAATAGGAATTTAGTATGGATCTGGATGTTTTTGTATGAATCTGTTATGTATCCAGATGTGTTTGTGTGAGTTAAGGGCCTGATTCAGAGTTGATTGCACATGCAGAATCTTTCTCAAATGGCAAACCCATGTGCACTGCTGGTGAAGAAAACGTAACATGTGCAGACAGTTTGATTTGGGTGAGCTGTTTTGTTTATGTGCAGGGTAAATGCTGACTGTAGTGTTCCCGCTAGGCTTCTTTTGCAGGGAGGAGCGCCCTGGCCCATTTTTTAGGCTTCTAAATGTGCCCTGCCCTTTTGTGTGCGCCCCCAGTCACACTGACATGCCGCTGTCATATCAGGGCTGCTTGCTGCTGCCACCGCACTGCGTCTCTGCTGAGAGCAGCGTGTTACTGGCCGCCCGCTCACCCGCCGCCAGGAGACAGTGACCCAGAAGAGTAGGTGGCGCGGAGTGGCACAGCCTGCCTTCCTGACATGCCTCTGCTCCTTCTGGAGCGCTTTCCCTTGCCTAACCTGCAGACATAAACTGCCTTGAGCGTCCTGCTGCTGGGCCTCCGGAGCATGAGCGGGGAGCTGGGGAGACCAAGGAGGGTGGCCTGGGGGAGGCAGAAGAGGGTGAAGCGCAGCTGTCAGGAGATGCCGGGGAGGCGGCGATGTAGCTAGGCCGTACCTGGTGTCAGCCTGGCAGTGTGGGTAAGTGGTGTGTACCTGTTACCTCTTTGACATTGTTAAGCAGGGCAGGTACACCACTTTTTTGTATGTGTGTGTTGTGGATATACAGTTGTGCTCATAAGTTTACATACCCTAACAAAATTTGTAATTTTCTGACCATTTGTCAGAGAATATGAATGACAATTCAGAAAATTTTCTATCACTCTTGGTTAGTGTTTGGGTGAAGCCATTTATTGTCAAACAACTGTGTTAATGACAACAGAAATTACCTAAATGACCCTGATCAAAAGTTGGTACTTGTTTCCTAGCACGGCCACAACGATCATAATCGCGGTCATCGGGGGTAAAATCGGGGCCATCGCGGGCATCGCATGCGCAAAAAAATCGGGTGCGATGGGCCAGATGCGATGCCCGCGATTTCCCCATAGAGAACAATGTGAAATGCCTCAATTTACCCGCGATGACCACGATTTCCCATAGGAAACAATGTGAAATGGCTCAATTTACCCAAATTATCATAGGAACAATGGTAAATGGGCCAAAAACACCCCTGAACATTGAAATGTCCCCCCAAAAGTAGTTTACGCCACCACGTGATCAACGTGAACCCGAAGCGTGGCGAGCGCAGCGAGCCCGCGAGGGGCGGCGGTACGCGTCCTCCGACCTTTTCATACCCCTACTATCCACTAGGGCGTGGAGTTGAGAATAGAATAGTGTGGCGAGCGGACGCGGATACCTGTGAAGCCCGCGAAGGGACGCGTTTACCTGTGAAGGTATCCGCGTCCCCTCGCGGGGCTCGCTGCGCTCGCCACGCTTCGGGCTCGGTGGCTCGCTGCGCTCGCCACACTATTCTATTCTCAACTCCACGCCCTAGTGCATAGTGGGGGTATGAAAAGGTCGGAGGACGCGTACCGCCGCCCCTCGCGGACTCGCTGCGCTCGCCACGCTTCGGGTTCACGTTCATCGCGGGGTGGCGTGAACTACTTTTGGGGGGACATTTCACTGGTCAGGGGGGTTTTTGGGGCTTTCTGGCCCATTTACCATTCTTCCCTATGATGATTTGGGTAAATTGACCCATTTAACATTGCTTCCTATGGGAAATCGGGGTAATCGCGGGTAAATTGAGGCATTTAACATTGTTCCCTATGGGGAAATCGCGGCCATCGCGGGTGGACCATTTAAGCATTTTTAGGCGCACACGACGCGACCGACCCGATTTTTCACTGTTTTCAATGCATTTCAATGGAAAAATCGGGGGCATCGCGTCGGTCGCGTCGCAGGCCACTCAAATTACCCCCGATGGCGAAGATTTGTGGCCGTGCTAGGAAACAAGTACCCAAAAGTTTACATACCATGGAGATTTTTGACACAAACCGTTTTTGAATGGCTACTACAGGTAACCATTCTCACCTGTGATCTGTTTGCTTGTAATCCGTGTGTCCATAAAAGGGTCAGTGAGTCTCTGGTCTTCTGAAAGACCCTTGCATCTTTCATCCAGTGCTGCACTGACGTGTCTGGATTCTGAGTCATGGGGAAAGAAAAAGAATTGTCAAAGGATCTGTGGGAAAAGGTAATTGAACTGTATAAAACAGGAAAGGGATATAAAAAGTTATCCAAGCAATTGAGAATGCCAATAAACAGTGTTCAAACTCTAATTAAGAAGTGGAAAATGAGGGATTCTGTGGAAAACAAATCATGTTCAGGTAGACCAACAAAAATTTCAGCCACAACTGCCAAGAAAATTGTTCGGGATATAAAGAAAAATCCCAAAATAACTCCAGCTGAAATACAGGAATCTCTGAAAAAAAGTGGTGTGGTTGTTTCAAGATGCACAATAAGGAGACATTTGAAGAAATATGAAGAGTCGCCAGAAGAAAGCCATTACTACGCAAATGCCACACAGCATCCCGCTTACAATACTCCAAATAGCACAGACACAAGCCTTCTGGAACAAAGTCATTTGGAGTGAACTTTTTGGCTACAACCATAAACGTTACATTTGGAGAGGAGTCAACAAGGCCTATGATGAAAGGTACACCATTCCTACTGTGAAACATGGAGGTGGATCGCTGATGTTTTGGGGGATGTGTGAGCTACAAAGGTACTGGAAACTTGGTTGAAATTAATGGCAAGATGAATGCAGCATGTTATCAGAATATACTGGAGGAAAATCAGCCCGGATGCTGCGCAAGGGATGTACTTGGCTGTTCCAGCATGACAATGATCCAAAACACAAGGCCTAGTCCACCTGTCATTGGCTAGAGCAGAATAAAGTGAAGGTTCTGGAGTGGCCATCTCAGTCTCCTGACCTCAATATCATTGAGTCTCTCTGGGGAGATCTCAAACGTGCAGTTCATGCAAGACAGCCCAAGAATTTACAGGAACTGGAGGCTTTTTGCCAAGAAGAACGGGCAGCTTTACCATCTAAGAAAATAAAGTGCCTCATCCACAACTACCACAAAAGACTTCAAGCTGTCATTGATGTTAAAGGAGGCAATATACAGTATTAAGAACTGGGGTAAGTAAACTTTTTATCAGGGTCATTTGGGTAGTTTCTGCTCTCATTATGATTTAAAAAGAGTAAACACAGTTATTTGACAAAAAATGGCTTAACCCAACCGCTTACCATGAGTACTTCACCCTGAGGAAGAACTACCAGTTT
Source organism: Crinia signifera (assembly GCF_055691185.1). Taxonomy (NCBI): domain Eukaryota; kingdom Metazoa; phylum Chordata; class Amphibia; order Anura; family Myobatrachidae; genus Crinia; species Crinia signifera. Next base: position 98,041,208 of record NC_139219.1, read on the forward strand.
GAAACGCGTTGGTGTTTTTTAGTGGACTTGCTGACTTTAGGACCTTCACTTTTCCATGGTGACATTCTTTGGACATATCCCTCTCTATGACTCGACATTCCGTGTGTGGAGTTTGAGGGTGATATTGTAGTGTTGAACCATTTTTATGAAGTCCTTGTTTTTTAATCTATTAAATAGCTACAATTTTTTGGGACAATGATTGTCCTGCCATTTGGAGATCAAGAATAAAGATACCTTTGCCTGCATATAGGGACCATCACCTTGGTGAGTCTGTGTCTTTGTGGGGTCCTGGATTGTGATAAATATACCTTTTATGTGTATGTCTTCAAGCGAGACTAGGTGAGTCTCTCAGGTCTAAAAAAGGGGGGAGGTGAGAGGTGATCAGTGCGCTACTATCTGCAGCTGGTACTAGGACTTGTCAGGTCCTCAAAACGTATAGGAAAAAAGGGGTGTGTGTACCAGCGCGGGCTGAAAAGAATATAATGAGCAAAAATTTGCAGAACGGTATCCTTTACAATATAGAATTTATTAAAGATAAAATTTAAAAAGCTGTAATAGCATATGAAATTTTGCAAGTCATAAAAAGGGGGTTACAATGTTGTATAAAAATGTAAACCTGTGGACATTCAATTCTCAGCACAATTTATAGTTTAGAGTATAGCATGTAATTTGCATATTACCACACTGACATCTGAAGGTGTAGTCCCGTAATAGCAGGTGACCAGGTGGCCAATGGCAATCCCAAAACAGAGTCCAGATGGAGAATTAGGTGTCTCTGATGGGAAAGATGGTAGAACCTGGAGATTTCCGTGTCTGCCTCGGATAATGAGTCCGGATGGGATGGTGCAATGCACAAGTAGATGTCCTGGTTGGTGTGGATAAACTCAGGATGTAGCGGTGTGCTGGAAGTAGAATGGTCCACTTGATAAAAAGGCTCTGAGTCTCTCAGGTCTTACCATAAATGAATTTGAATATACTGTCTCGCCTAACAAGAGGATTTTCTTTTCTTATATTTGGAGATTAGAAGCAACATCACTCTCTCAAGAAAGGAGTGTTTTGAATTTGCCCTGGGAACAGCGCAGTGGAGCCTCAATTTTTTTTCTTGTATCACTAACCATTAGTGAAAGAAAAGTTTGTGAGTTATCATTTATATTCTCTGACAACTGGCCAGAAAATATCAAATTCTGTTAGGGTATGTAAACTTATGAGTACAACTGTATATAGTGCCAGAGCTGGTATGGAACACTATGACTGATTTATTTTTACGCTGCAATTTAGATATCAGTTTGAACAGATTCCACCCAAATCTTATGCTGCCCATAAATCAGACCAACTTTCCTTCAACCATCCAACTAGCTGGTTAGATAAAAATTTGGTACTTGATGGGAGCAAATGTAAATTGTAATTCAGTAATTTGCTCCCAAATTCAGGAAATAGACAAAAACTGTTGCTCTGACAAGGTACTGTAGCTGAATCTGATTTATATAAACAATTTGGCCTTTTTGTGAGCAAATTGCTGTTGTCAGTACAAAAATTTTAGTTGAGAGTTGGTCTAGTGTATGGCCAGCATGTTACATGTGCCTCACCTGCAGTGCACATGTGCCTCACCTGCTGTGCACATGGTTTTGCCCATTTAAGGAAGACTATGTGCAGTATTCAATGTAGTGTTCATTCTAGCACCCGCTATATTTGAAAATCCATGCAGTTCCTCTTCCCTGCCTGGTGTGTCGCTGTCTGCTGTAGTGCTTCTAGCACAGTGTGGTTTGTATATCCTCACTGATATGCAAACCAGACCTTTGCTAAAAACACCACAGCAGACAGCGACACCCCAGGCAGGGAAAGGGAACTGCATGGGTTTTCAAAGATAGCGGGTGCTAGAATGAACGCTAATTCAATGCACATTCGCAGGGTTCCTGAGGGCTGGAGCATTCGCTGCCAGCCCTCCGTGTCACCCTATTCAACTCGTCAGGGGCAGCGAGCCCTTGGCGGCGGGAGCTGGGGGAAGGAGGCAGGCAGGAAGATGGAAGTCTCCCTGCCTGCGTCTGACACTGAGGAGGGCTGCCAGGACACTGGCAGAGCCCCCCCAGAGCTGGCAGGGGGCTGAGATCATCAGCCGCTGCACTCCCTGGTCCCGATCGTGCATATGTAATGATCGGGACCAGAGTGCAGTAAATAAATTAATATTAATGAGCTGCTCTCGGCTCCCGGCCCCCTGCTGGCCAAAGTGTATAGAAAAAAAAATGTAAACTTTTTTTAAAAATAAAATTAAATATATATTAATGTGCTTTAAGCACATGATTAAAAATAGCACGCCCCTTCTTAGAATAAAAATCAGATATTTTTGACACCAAACTTCCCCCCCCCCCAAAACCCTTTATTTCAAAAGATCACTTTCCTGTTCACCTAAAAAAGATATCGAATGCAAATGGCGAATCATGGAGAAAGCAGTTCTCCATCCTAGCATTGAATACACTCTCGGCGAATCCCAGTGAAAACCCCATTGAAATACTCCAGCGACTTGCAGCGAACATGAAACGGAGAACTGGCCGGCATTCACTGTTTGCTTTCGGTGATCAGTGAACATTGAATAGAAACAGATTCACCGCAAGGAGTGAAAACAGCCCGATTCGCCCAAAAAAACTGAGAATTGGGAGCATTGAATACTGGCCTTTGCTTTTGCGATTAACTATGAATCGGGCACTGAGGATCTTGTTGAATTTTGTGTTGATCTGGTAATCCAGATGTGGTTTTGTGTGAATTAGGTTTGGATCAAGCAAAACCATTTTGTGAATTAAGTGTGAATTCTGCTTTTTGTGTCTAGTTATTGTGTATTGGGCAAGAGCCTTGTGTGCCTGTGTGAATTTAACAGTCCAGCTTTTGTGTATTTTAGTATGGATCTACTTTTCAAACTCTTCTCATTTTAAACCCAATTGTAAGCAAAAAAGGACAATTAAATAGACTGCTTTATGTTACATTGGTGTCATGCTTATCTGTTTTTAAGTTTGATTTTAAATGTTTATTACTTGATTATGTAAATGATTTTCCAGAAGTTCATGGCCAGAAATGTGTTTTGTCCCATTTGGTAGGTACAGCCTGTGTAAGTATGATTACATTAAACAGCTCGGACAGTGAGGAGGAGGACTGTAATGAGAGAACATCACTGATAGCATCTGAGAACACCCCTCTACCTTCTTACCAAGATGGACTACAAGTCTCAGCAGAGACCCCAGATAACAGGGTGAGAGAGAGAGATATATGCAGTTATTTTATTTTATTTCATGTGCATTGTGATGCTACAGGTTCTTTATGAGCCATAACTATGATGTTAATCTGACCCTGGTCACAGACCGTGTATGTAAATGATGTCATTGTCTAAGCCAGAGTTTCCTAAACTTAGATTTACAGTACCATACCCTCATGGACTACCCAGGTCCTGTGCCTGATTAGGCGAAATGCAGGCTTAACCTCAGCCAGCCACAGAACCTGTGTAAATCATTAATATCCTAGTCTAAAGAGATAGTATGGTAAGCCTCTCCAAACTGACCGCACAAACACTGTTCTGGGGAGGGTTCCGGGGAATACTCTGCCTGGCCGGCTATGCGGTGAGTTGCCCACGGTATAATGGGCTGCCACCATTTTCAGGTGGCTATAGCTCCTGTGGACAAGTGGTAAACTAGGCAGCATTGCTCCCTTAGCTACTTTAGACAGCAGCTACGGGAGCTATAAGCAATTGAATAGCCCCCCCCCGCCCCCCCCCCCCCATATGTTTTTGGTTTTTCATGATGCTCCTCTTTAATCAGTGCAGAGGTTCCCAAACACAATTCTCAAAGCACCCTAACAGTCCAGGTTTTAAAGATACTCAACTAAGTCACCTGTGGTCAAACATGGATATTCTTAAAACCATATTGTTAGGGTGCCTGTAGAGCCAAGTTTGGGAACCTCTGGCTCAGTTGGGGTCATTCAGATAAGGTTGTTCTTCCTACTCCTGTTGCAATGCTTTTGCTGTATTCAACTGCAATTATATGCTAATATGGGTAGGAGGTAATCTGTGCAAACGAACGTCCTCTGCGATCACATCAGTTGCATATGGCGCTGCATAATTTCAGAAATTTTGCTAATATCCTCCCACATCAGGTCACCTGAGTGCCCCTGCAGAAGCGAGGGCTCAGCTGACCTCCAGGGAAGTAGAGGCCTCTCCAGTAGTCACTGGAGAGGCCAGTCACTAATATATGCTTGCCAAGAAACCTCTGTCCCAAAGGCCATGACATGCCTGTGTTCCCATTACCACCCCCAAATGCTGACTTCCTGTCACTCACTTATAAAATCTTTCTGCGACCAAACTTGCGCATGCGCACTGTGCATCACACACATGTGCAGAGTGAAGACATTGATTGATATATTCATACAGTGTACAGTGGCTACTTTACATCCGCACCTGAATTGCCTCCTTGTGTTTTGTGTGTTCAAATCAAGCAGGACATTGCAGATTTTACAGATGCAAAAAAAGAATTGGCAAACAATTTTTCCCATTAACCATGGAAATGTTTAAGTATCTCTAAAGACATTCATAATTTAATCTCAGAATGAGTAGTGGACTACACCGTCATTACTGGAGCCATTTTATTGTGGCTCTGCTATGTTTCGACATTGATGTTATTGATTTTTTTCTGATACATTAGAGGAATTCAAAATTTCACTGGTGCATCAGTAGGTGGGCATCTCAAAGGCAGCAAGCTCACTTGACACCCATTGTTATGAGGTGTGTGGGGGATTATAGTGTTATTGCATTGGTAAATTACCTTGTTCTTATAAATAGAGGTGCAGCTTTGTGGCAGAACAGAGTGCTGGTGTATGTAGTGCAAAAAAAGAAATGAAAAATAATAATGAGCAAAGGAAGAATAATAAAAAAAAGAAAACAAACGACAGTCATAATGAGTGCAGCCTATTTAGAAACATTGGAGGAAAGGGGGTAGAAGTTTTGGTTGTGATGTAGTCAGAGGCAATATCTTTCCTTAACCTACCTTATCCAATGCTAAAGCTGAGGTTGATCGCTGGTTCTGTCCCATTACTATAATGTGTGGGCCCTGCCAGAATCACTGAAAAGAAGCAGGACCAAAGGCGTACACTATATCTGAAGTCTGACATCATCATAATCCACAACGAGGACTTCTGACATTACTGTACATTACTGGTACTGTCAGCGATCAGCATCAACTTTGCCGCTAGATAGGGTAAGTAGGGATAGAGATCGCCATTGACTACAGCCCCATACACAGTAGCCAACCCGGCCGATGCCGATACAGTTAATTATATCCGCCTCGTACGCACTGAACGATATCAGTCGCTGATATCATTCAGTGACATCACCAGGACCCGCAAAAACATGCATTATCCTAATCTCTCTTCACACCTAGATTAATGAAGGATATCGCTCAGAAGCCTCTTTCTGAGTGATATCTTTCACAATATCCTCTAGTGTGTGTGGGGCTTAAGCCACAATCAGAACTTCTACACCCTCTGCTCCAAAATCCCTAAACCGCTGTTTACAAACACTACATACACCAGTGCTCGGTCCAGCCACAAAGCAGTACCTCTATCTATCAAAATCCATATTGAGCAGCCTTCCAAATTTAGCGAAGCATACTATTCGGCCCTTTCCATTCTCTGCCTTATATCTACTGTCAGCCATTGACTCTGTAGGTGTATTTGTTGTGCTCATTTTTTAATCAGTCTCTTTATTTCCAGCAGAAACAATATACCAGTAGTGCACAGGTGCTTAGCGATGCATCTAATGGTGAGACTTCAGGTGTGGGGGCCTCTGACAGGGAAGTCCCAGTGGACAGTGAGGAGGAAGAGCTGACACTTAAATATGGTGCTAAACATGTCATAATGCTATTCATTCCAGTCACTCTGTGCATGGTGGTTGTCGTTGCTACGATAAAATCTGTCAGCTTCTATACTGAGAAAAATGGACAACTGTGAGTATGATTTATTCTGCTTAAATGATATATAGTGTATTAATGTTATTTATAAAGTCATATATAGCAGTGAACAATAAAAATAGATTATCAATAATCATTTATGCTGTCTTTAGATATGTCATTACTTGATAGGCAGGTATGGGGATTAAAAGTAATGTATTGGGAGCAGGGCTGTGTATATAAAGAGACTGCTGTCTTAGGTAGTAGGTGGTAAGCAAGCAAAATGTACATAATTTATAAAAAAACGTAATTGATCAAATATTTATTAATAGGGTAATATTTAGTTTGTATATTAGAAAGTGATTTATATAAGTGTTAGTTTGGCAGGGGTGTGCAGCATGAGAAGGTTAATGAATCTTCCTATAGCTTGTTCTTTGAGTGCCAACATCTCTGTGGGAGATGTTCAAAATATCTGCTAAAAATGCCAGTGTCGCTCACATTTGTTATATAAATTCAAATAAAAAAATGTGTAAAGGATTATATTTCCAATAAAAGGTAAATATTACAGGTTAAATGAATACAATTTTTTGTTTTGCTTGGCAATTTTCATCCCTATTTTAACAAATTCAAAGTGTCAAGGATCCATGTAGTGCAGCCACAAATGGCTAATACATTTTAAAGACTCTACTTCAGTTTTTACAAATTAACCTAATTTGACTCAAAGTCTAGGTTGGTGAGGGGGCTAAACAGCGAGGATCGCTGGTTTTCTGAGATCCTCGCTGTTTAGCCCCCTCGCCGGCCGCTTGCCCTATTCATCATTCCGGAGGAATCCTCGCCATCCTGTCCGGAAACAGCGAGACCCGCGGCTAATGCAGCAAACCCATACGGACACCATGTTATCATGTCATATTATTAGACTTTTAAACAATAGGAAATGGATTTGTAATTTAGGAAATATGTAATTTTACCTGCAGTGTAAGTAAGGGTAATACTGAAGTATACATTTTTTTCTCTGCTACATTTACAGACAGAGGGTGGGTGGGTACAATCGCACAAGACTGTGTTTTATTGAGGACACTGAGAAAATACAAGTTTGGCCCCCTGTTTATAAGTGTGAGACCGTTGTACATTTACAGACATTCTGTAAAGCTGAAGCAAATATTTTACTTGAATATTTATAGTTTTTTTTTTTATTTTTTAGCTGTTTTTATTTTAATTGATTTATTTTTCCTTTTTCTCCTTCAGAATTTATACACCTTTTACTGAAGACACAACATCTGTCGGTCAACGACTTCTAAATTCAGTGCTGAATACACTCATTATGATCAGTGTTATTCTGGTGATGACTGTATTCCTTGTACTCTTATACAAGTATCGCTGCTACAAAGTAAGAAGGATTGCTCATTTAATAACTCCCTCCCAAAGTGAAGAATTGTGGTGTTTTTCTGTTTGGGTTAACATCATAAACCCTTTATGTCCCTTTCACGGTGATATAATAACCTGGGATATTTCTGGGATAAACTGGTGTGACCCGGGTCCTGTCTTAGAGCAAGATGTATTAAGCCAGATGTACTAAGATTGAAAAGTGATAAAATGAAGAGTGATGAACCACCAACCAATAAGCACCTGTCTGTCATTTTTCAAAAACATCCTGTGACATGGCAGGTAGGAGCCGATTGGCTGGTGGTTTATCACTCGCCATTTTATCACTTTTCAAGCTTAGTACATCTGGCTCTTAGTGTAAAAGACTCGACCAGAGTTGCGACCAGGGTTACGGCTAGAACCAAACCCGGGTGCATTACGGTGTGAAAGGAGCGACCTGTGTTATCGTAACTGGGTCGCTAAAAATACCTGAGAGGCGGATCAGCTTGCTTGGAGATGATGTCATCTTCAAGCACCAGTAGATCTGCCAGTATAAGACTCGGGTGCAATTTGAATGTAACATCCTGGCAGTTATCCAGCCCAGCCTGCAGTGTGAACATGGTTTCAGCAGATTTGACAGGGCTTGAAATTATTTTATTAATCCAAGTTGGTCCCGTTTTCAGTTTGAAAGGTTAATTACTGCCGCATTGAACAATGAATAGTTTGGTTATAGATGTAAAAATAAGTAATATTGTATTCCATTTCATTTTTGAAGTTAAGAACAGTCAATTTTGTACTTAGAGTAATCATTCTACAACATGCATTCATTTAGATATCACAGTACAATAAATAATACGGATGCATTTAAAATTTCTTTTTGGTGATTGGCACAACGAGGAATTGGGACAATCCACCCTAGCTGTATGAGCCCCATAGCATGAATCTATCTCAGCGGTTCTCAAACTGTGGCTCCTGACCCCAAAGTGGGTCCCGACGTTCTCAGCATGGCGTCACGACGCCATGCTGATGACCATCAGGCTGATGACTTTTCTAATCTCAGTCAGTGATTCAAGGAGTCTGAACAATCTGTTGAATTGTCTGTTATGTTAGACTCCTCCTATCACTTGTGCTGCCATGTATGTGCTGTCTGCTGACTACACATGTGATGTGATGACCTTCTGCAGTAACTTGCTGGGGTCACTTAATTATTTTTATTGTCTGATGGAGTCCCAGAGCAAATAGTTTGAGGACCCCTGATCTATCTGATAGCATTTGGAATGTTATAACATTAAAGGCATTGTAACGTTTAATGGATAAGGTTATTTATTTTTGTCGGTGTTGTGCTTTAAATTATGCTAGTTAACTCCTAACAATTGTTTCTGTGTTTTAGTTTATTCATGGCTGGCTGATTCTGTCATCGCTGATGCTGCTTTTCATGTTCTCGTACATATACCTTGGGTAAGTATGTCTACGCTAGAGTATCTAAGTACCATTCAATGCCATACACATTATTTTTATAAAGGGACGACACTCTGTGTCTTCCCAATAATGTGTGTCTGTTAAAACACTACGGACCAAAATTGCATGTTTCTTCAACCTTTCATTGGGGGAAATTTACTAAGATGTGTATTCTACTTCACATGTAATGTTGCTATGGGCAACCAATCAGATCCTGTCTACTATCTTCTACAGGGTGCTAAATACATCAGAAGTATATTCTGATTGGTTACCCATAGCAACATCCCATGTGAAGTAGAATAAACATCTTAGTAAATGTCCCCCATTGTATGTAAAACACCATCTTCAGGACAATAAATGTATACTTCCTTTATGTATTTTATTGGATATGTAGTTGCATGTTTCTTAACTATACTTTCAAAATACCTTGTAAGTAGTTTTATGTGTCTAAAGCTAAATGTACACTGGACAGTTATCTGGCAGATAACAATTTATCTGAATGACTGTTTTTGCCCATTTTCCAGTGTTTGGGAGCAAATGGTTGATTGTCATTTGTTCCCAACCAGGCGAATTGAACAGATTATCTGACAGATTATTGTATAGTGTGTGTCCAGTTTTTCCTGTCTCCATGTGATTATTTATTAGGTATTTGTTTACTTCTCAAATAAATAATACTATTTTATTGATATCTCATATCAAATATGCTTTATTTTATTTATCGTTAACTTTGGTTTTGAATACTATGTTTAATATGCTGTGGTAAATTAAATCCATGTCATTGTCTTGGAAGAGGCACGCAATGTTCTTCTCTTCCTCCTTGTCCTTATTATTATTATTATTATTATTATTATTATTAATAATAAATATCCACATTCTGATCTGTGTCTACCTAATGATTTTTCTGCTTTTGAGAGGATACAGTCATCTTTTTTACAGACTGCAGTTTGTGTAGTAACTCTAATATTTGATATATTAGTGCGTGCTGTGTCCAATTTAATGAAATAAAATGATATAATGCAGCATATGTGACTGATATTATTTATGGTTTTTAATGCTGCTTTATAAACTAAAAGTTGAATAATGCACTTGAATGCATGAGTATCTTATGAATGCAGCCTATTGATTCATTAGGAACTATCACCTGAGGTATTGCGATAATTTGTACTGTAACATCATTGTTTCTTTTCTAAATTGCTGTTATTTCATGACATAGTGAAGTTTTTAAGACGTACAATGTGGCAATGGACTACCCAACCTTAATCATGGTCATCTGGAACTTTGGTGCCGTGGGAATGATCTGCATTCATTGGAAGGGTCCTCTACAGTTACAGCAGGCTTATCTTATTATGATCAGCGCTCTTATGGCCCTTGTATTCATCAAGTATTTGCCAGAGTGGTCAGCGTGGGTTATACTAGGAGCAATATCTATTTACGGTATGTGACTGATTTTGTATATAATTAAATGAATAGACACATTGTGGAAAACACATTTATTTTCAGGGATCATATGTAGGCTTACAGTTCTCACTGTATATACCACGTGAGTAAATACCTTCAGCAGGGAATCTATTGATCACAAGGACAGTGTAAATACCACGGAAGCGCAATTGCATGTTAACCCTTTGATTGGCAAAATCTCTGCGAGAGATGTGCAAAATATACGCATAAAATGCCAGCGTCGCTCACATTTCTTATATAAATTAAAATAAAAAATATGGAAACAAACAGATTATATTTCCTATGTAAGGTGAACATTACAGTTCATTATGATGAATAAAAATGTTTTCTTGCCACTTTTCACACCTATTTTGTCAAATTCACTCAAAGAGTAATCCCTTCCTGGAGGCATTTATTGTGCTAATGTCACTGGTTGCAGAGAATGACCCGGCTTTTCTAATTCCTAATATTCTACAAAAATGTAGTGACCAATAAGTTTTTTAAAGTGATAAAGTCCTTCACTATTACATTTAATTTCACTTACTTTTATGCCCTCCCTCTGTTAAATGAAGATAACTTGGTCCAATGGAGGTTAGGAATATGCAGTTTCAACTTTTAGAACAAAAAAAAAAAAGAGAACAAATATATAGGGGGATATTCAATCGCCGTCGAGCATCTCCCGTGGGGTAGATGCTCGACGGGCCCTATTCAATGCTGTCTTCCCCGACAGCATTGAACAGGGTTTCCGGGCAGAACGAGCCCGACATCTTTAGCTGTCGGGCTCGTTCTGCCGAGAACAGCCGGGAAATGACGAGCTGCCGGCTGCATCTCGTCATTCCCCGGCCGCAACTCGCGGCCACGCCCCCTTCTCGTCCCGCTGCAGGCGGGACATTGAATCCCGCCTGCTTGTTCTCGGTCGAGCTGACCGAGAACGGGACTGGGTCACGGCAGGCGAGCAAGCTCGTCTGCCGTGACCCGAAGATTCAATACCCCCCATAGTGTTCATTCTAGCACCCGCCAACTTTGAAAACCCATGCAGTTTCACTTCCCTGTCTGAGGCGTCGCTGTCTGCTGTGGTGTTGCTAGCACAGGTCTGGTTTGCATATCAGTACTGATATACAGACCATACTGTGCTAGAAGCACTACAGCAGACAGCGACACCCCAGGTAGGGAAGAGGAACGGCATGGATTTTCAAAGTTGGCGAGTTCTAGAATGAACACTAATATACTGTACTGTACACTGTGAGAGTTGCAAAACATACACTATATATGATCTATATTCACTGATTCTTGATTATAATGGAACCTTGACTAATATGGCATTGTTGCTGATCAGTAAATGCAGATTGTACTCGTGGCTTTCAAACCTTCTGTTAGGTGTTCCTCAGAAAGGGTTACAGAAAAAATAACATACTGTACTGTCTGCTGTTGCATTTGATGAATCAGACCATTGTACTTACCCCTTATAAATGTGTTGTTTGCCTTAGACATTCATTTCTAACCCCAGTGCCTCTCTGTTTTTAATAGTAATGGAATAAAGTCCTGTTACCTCATTACTTATAGATTTAAGTAATCTAGAGTGCGAGGGTATTCCTAGAAAAATTATCTACTTCAGCATATACATGGTTCTGGACAGGAAGAATTGTCACTGTGTGGTGCACCTATAGAAGATTTATTAAAATGTAACCTTTATTTATATTTGGTTAAAAGTATAGCGAAATAAAATGACACAAAACATTGAAGACATACATAGGGGCAGATGTATTAAGCCTGGAGAAGAGATAAACTGGAGATAAAGTGGAGATAACTTGGAAGAGTTAACGCACCAGCCAATCAGCTGTGTTTGAAATATGACAGTTGGGATCTGATTGGCTGGTGCGTTATGTCCTTCCACTTTATCTCCAGTTTATCTCTTCACCAGGCTTAATACATCTGCCCCAAATTCTTGTTAAAAAAGGATATAAGTTATCCTAACAACGTGGGGCCCCACACTCCTTATTATCGGTTTCCACTTGGATTATATACACTGTCTAGAGAGTATATTACGGATTCTTTATAAATATGTGGCGGATAGTGAACTTATAGGTTTCAGCAGAGTTGAAACCAAATCACCCCAATTATTGGGGAAAGGATGGTGCAACTCCAAACATTTTATCCAGATAGGTGAAGGGTATGTAGCGTGTTTGACAGCGTGAGAGTAAAATTCAAATAACCAGTGCTTGTGTTCAGGGGCACCGGTAGCCGCTCAGTATGCGGTACTAACACGCTGACTGTGCCTATCAATAATTAACGCTGATCACACAGTCTCTAATGTACGGCGTATTGGCAATGTAAAGATACAATTAAAAATAGCCGGTGCTTATGTATGATAGCACCGGCTGCCGCTCAATATGCGGTGCCTACACGTTGACTGTGCGTATCGGTAGCAGCGTTAATCCCACAGTCCCTGGAGTGCGGCGTGCTCTAGTATGACACGCCGTCTCACAATCAGCAGGACTGGGTGACAGTTCTAATATGTTAAAAGTGGGTAGGAGTGCGCCCTCAGCCAACGGGCTGTATGTTCACACGACCGCTCAATACCACAATACCACAATTTTAAACTAGACAGTTAAAAATTTTTGTACATTTCATTGGGGATGGGGGAGTGGGGGTAGCCCACGAAGTGTACGGTCGGCGTACGCTTCGCTAATGAGCTTCGTCAGGACCAAAGTCCTGACGAAGCTCATTAGCGAAGCGTACGCCGACCGTATACTTCGTGGGCATACAGAACCATGTATGTAATCAATTGATGTCCCGTGGTAGCACACCCTCATTCGTTATATAAATTTATACCAGTAGACATCTATTGAGGGGCCACCTTTTGATCTACTTTACTCTTCCTGTGCGACTACCATTTTTTTCTCTTAAATATACTACTTCAGCATATGCCTCCAAATTTAAGGAGAGACCATCAATATATAAAAGTATCGGCATATTCTTTCTTTCTCTCTCTCTCTCTCTCTCTCTCTCTCTCTCTCTCTCTCTCTCTCTCTCTCTCTCTCTCTCTCTCTCTCTCTCTCTCTCGGCTACAGAGAGATTTTTGTGGGGTACTAAAGGGGCATGTGTTGTCAGATGGGCATTGCAGGTGCATGAGTTGTGGTATAATGGTATGTAGTTAGGACTAAGGGGACCAAATGATGCATGTTGGGTTATCTGATGGCTTAGGGGCATTTGAGGACATTTTAAAATATAATACTGTTCCACACATTATTACCCACAATTCAAAACATGCTAGTACATAGTTATGGTAACATGGCAAGTACAAAATGTTGCTTTTCAAAATTAAAATGTGCCCTGTGATAAGCACTTTGCTCGAAATAAACCTAGAGTGAACACTATTCTCACAGTACATTAGAAAGTATTCCAGTATATTAGATTTTGTCCCCTTTAAATACTTTTCCAGTAGTAGTTTGTATTTTGTTTAGTGCACACAACAGCTGTGAGGTATATATCACCTTGTGTCAGGAACTAAATCAGTACAGTCTGAGGAACCTGGTTTTCATGGCAACGCTGTTTTAGTTTCATGTTTGTTTACTTGTGTGTGTGTGTGCATATTTACACTAACCACATGGAGGGGGTGATACACTGCAATATGCAAACAACGGCAAGGTTTTCGTCAAATCTGCTGAAGTGTTAAAGTGGCAATGATTTAAAAGGCAAAAAACACCTTTACCTTTTAACAGCAATTAGCTTTTATGTATAAATTGAAAATCAAGACCATGAAATGGCTGATTTTTCCTTATGGTTTAGTGCCAATTTGTTGTAAAAATGGTGTCTATATTCAGATATAAAATCAGGCTATTTGATCTCATACTTGCTGATATTCTGGCTGCCTCACCACACTACCATGCCGACCAGCTTGCCATGATATGGGGGGGGGGGGGGGGGGGGGGCATGATGGAGGGAATGGTGCTGTATAGGGGCAAAGTGGGTTTTGTCTGAAAATTGCAAGACTACAGGCATTGTCACTATCTTGAGATTCACTACCAATCATGTTATGGTGGATAGCAGCTGGCCTGGGAGATTTGCCTACTCTTCTGGGTGAGCTGATGGGCCACGGACCGACGGACCAATCACAGCCATGGAGGGGGGTTTAAACTAACGGTGACTGCACTGCAGACGCCATTCCGGTCTGGAATAGCGTGCAGTGCGGTCACCGTGCCCAGCTGTCGCCATTTACTGACCAGAACCTTGCTAAATACTTACCTGATCACTGCCTGGATCTTGCTTCCTCTTGTGACATCCTGTGCTGTGTTGTGCTGTGTTGTGCTGCTGCGAGTTATTAGATAGAGAGATAGAGAGAGAGAGATAGAGAGAGATAGAGAGGCCTAGTGACAGAGAGTGCTATATTTTGTGCTGCTGCAGTGTAATAGAGTTATAGATAGAGAGATAGAGAGAGATAGAGAGAGATAGAGAGAGATAGTGACAGATTGTGCTATATATTTTTTATATAACTGACTGCTGCCCCCCCTTTTGTGCTGATCAGTATAAATTAACTGATCAGCAACTTTTTGGGGGCGCAGGGTTTTTTATATATATATATATATATATATATACCTGTCAGTGCTGCTGCTGCAGTGTCATAGAGTGATAGATAGTGAGAGATAGAGAGATAGAGATAGTGACAGAGAGTGATAGAGACTGCTATATTTTGTGTCTGCTGCCCCCCTTTTGTGCACCCCCAGCAACTTTTTGGGGGTGCAGGGGTTATTTTTCATATATATAACTGTCAGTGCTGCTGCTGCAGTGTCATAGAGTGATAGATAGTGAGAGATAGAGAGATAGTGACAGAGAGTGATAGAGAGTGCTAAATTTTGTGTCTGCTGCCCCCGCCTTTTGTGCTGATCACTATATCTGAGGTGATCAGCAACTTTTTGGGGGTGCAGAGGTTTTTTTTTTTTTATATATACCTGCCAGTTGCACTGTCAGTTGCACCAAAGGTTGTGCACCTGCTGCCCCTCACTGGTAATCAGTGTCGCATCACTGATCACCTTTTTTTTTTTTGTGGGTGCTGTGGGGTCTTTTTTTAATTTTTTTTTTACACACACTGTGATTTTGTGGGTGTCCTGTGGCCACTGTGCGCTGATCAGTGACGTACATCACTGATCATCTTTTTCGGCACAGGGTTGATCTATTTTTTTTTTTTTTTTTTTTGATCAAATTCCTGTTGCCTTTGAGCGCTGTTCAGTGACGGACGTTACTGACCAACATCTGTGCTCAATTTTTGGCGCAGGACCTTTTTTTTTTTTTTTTTAACCCCTTCAATTTTTTTTTTTTTTTAACCCCTTCAATTTTTTTTTTTTGTATAAAGTATTTTTTTTTTTCTGCACTACATACACACTACACACTACATACCCCCCGGGTTGAAATAAAGTTTGTACCCCCCCCTACACTATACACGTGTTGAAACATTTCACTACCAGTAACACAAAAATAAAAATGTCATCCCAAATGTCATCCCAAATGTCATCCCAGTCATCCAGAAGAATGTATTCAGCGGAGGAGGCATATGCCATGCTTGCCTCTGACTCTGACACAGCCAGTGATGCAAGCGGGGAATTTGAAGGATTCGTCTTAAGCTCCTCTTCCTCCTCTGGTGATGAGGGACCCCCTCAAAGACGCCCCCGTAGAGCAGCTGAGACCCACCCCCCAATAATTGATCTCGTATGGACCCCACCACCAGACAATTTTGAGCCCCAGGTTCCTGAGTTTTTGGCCATGCCAGGAATCCAATTTGATTCCACAGGTCTCAGAGAAATTGACTTTTTCAAATTATTTTTCTCTGATGATTTTATAAATTTAATGGTGGACCAAACTAATTTATATGCCCAGCAGTTTATTGCTCAAAACCCCACGTCATCATTTGCTAGGTGGACCCCTGTAGATGCAGTAGAGATGATGACGTTTTGGGGTCTGGTGTTTCATATGGGCATAGTAAAAAAGCCAGAAATTAGGCAATATTGGAGTACAGATGTTCTGTACAGCACCCCATTTTACCGTATGGCCATGCCCCGGGCTCGATTTGAGACGATCCTTAAATTTTTGCATTACAACGATAATGCACAGTGCCCACCCAGAGATGATCCCACCTTTGACCGGCTATTCAAAGTCAGGCCGGTCATTGATCATTTCATTGCCAAATTTGAAGAGATGTACATCCCAGATAAATTCATTTGCATAGACGAGTCCCTTTATACATTTTAAAGGAAGGGTTAAATTCCGCCAGTACCTTCCCAGTAAGAGGGCAAGGTATGGCATAAAAATGTATAAGCTGTGTGAAAGCACCTCAGGGTACACTCACAGGTTTAGGGTATATGAAGGGAAGGATTCAAGAATTGAACCGCCAGAATGCCCCCCCTCCCTCGTAGGTGTTAGTGGAAAAATTGTCTGGGATTTAGTGCACCCCTTCCTGGATAAAGGTTATCACCTCTATGTGGATAACTTTTACACTAGCATCCCCCTGTTTAAGGCCCTTGGTTCAAGAGGTACAGCAGCTTGCGGTACTGTGCGCAAGAACCAAAAAGGCCTCCCAAAAACGCACATTGCCCAAGTAATGAGAAGGGGTGAAAGCAGGGGAATATGCACCGAAAATATGTTGTTGGTCAAATATAAGGACAAGAGGGATGTCCTTATACTGACAACAATTCACGGAGACAGTACCACCTCCGTCCCTGTACGAGGTACCAGTACCCACACCCCAAAACCTAATTGTATCCTGGATTACAATAGGTACATGGGCGGAGTGGATCTTTCAGATCAGGTACTGAAGCCGTACAGTGCCCTGCGGAAAACAAAAATCTGGTACAAGAAGCTGGCCGTGTATATCATCCAGATGGCACTGTATAACGCTTACGTGCTATTCCGTTCTACCGGCCAGAGGGGGACATTTATGCACTTTCAAGAGGAAGTCATAAAGGGCCTAGTATTTGGGAACCAGCAGGCAGAGGGCCCCAGTACTTCTAGTACTGGCCCCCGTATTGTACCAGGGCAGCATTTTCCGAACGAAATCCCCTCCACTGCAAGAAAGGGCAGGACACAAAAAAGGTGCAAAGTTTGCTATAAAAAGGGAATAAGAAAGGAAACTATTTTCCACTGTGAAACTTGCCCCGACAAACCCGGCCTATGTATAAAGGAGTGTTTTAAAATATACCACACATCTATGGATTATTAGGTTCATCATTTCACCGTGCTTCGGGGGTCTTGCTAATGCCACATAGCACCCACCAACATTCCACCAGAATCTGAGCTGCAAAATCCAAAAATCACTCCTTCCCTTCTGAGTCCTGCCATGCACCCAACTGGTATTTTTTGGTCACATATGAGGCATTGCCATACTCGGGAGAAATTGGGGCACAGATTTTGGGGTGCTTTTTCTCCTTCATACCTTATGAAAATGAAAAATTTTAAACCAGAACTGCATTTTTGTGTAAAAAAATGTAATTTTTCATTTTCACTGCCCAGTTGTACCACAATTGGTGAAACCCCTGGGGGTTTGAAATGTACACTATACCCCTAGATGAATTCCCTGAGGGGTGTAGTTTGCAAAATGGGGTCACTTGTGGGGGGGTTCCACTGTATTGGTGCTTTGGGGGTCTTGCTAATGCGACATAGCACCCACCAACATTCCACCAGAATTTGTGCTGCAAAATCCAAATATCACTCCTTCCCTTCTGAGTCCTGCCACTTTTTGGTCACACATGAGGCATTGCCGTACTCGGGAGAAATTGGGGCACAGATTTTGGGGTGCTTTTTCTCCTTCATACCTTCTGAAAATGAAAAATTTTGAGCCAGAACTGCATTTTTGTGTAAAAAAATGTAATTTTTCATTTTCACTGCCCAGTTGTATCAAAATTGGTAAAACCCCTGGGGGTTTGAAATGTACACTATACCCCTAGATGAATTCCCTGAGGGGTGTAGTTTGCAAAATGGGGTCACTTGTGGGGTGGTTCCACTGTATTGGTGCTTTGGGGGTCTTGCTAATGCGACATAGCACCCACCAACATTCCACCAGAATTTGTGCTGCAAAATCCAAATATCACTCCTTCCCTTCTGAGTCCTGCCACTTTTTGGTCACACATGAGGCATTGCCGTACTCGGGAGAAATTGGGGCACAGATTTTGGGGTGCTTTTTCTCCTTCATACCTTCTGAAAATGAAAAATTTTGAGCCAGAACTGCATTTTTGTGTAAAAAAATGTAATTTTTCATTTTCACTGCCCAGTTGTATCAAAATTGGTAAAACCCCTGGGGGTTTGAAATGTACACTATACCCCTAGATGAATTCCCTGAGGGGTGTAGTTTGCAAAATGGGGTCACTTGTGGGGGGGTTCCACTGTATTGGTGCTTTGGGGGTCTTGCTAATGCGACATAGCACCCACCAACATTCCACCACCAAAAATCACTCCTTCCCTTCTGAGTCCTGCCATGCACCCAACTGGTATTTTTTGGTCACATATGAGGCATTGCCATACTCGGGAGAAATTGGGGCACAGATTTTGGGGTGCTTTTTCGGTACTCTTTACCTAGAACGGCGCCCGCGATCAGAATCGCGGGCGTCGGGGGTAAAAAATCGCGGTAATCGCGGGCATCGCGGGTAAATCGCGGGTACATCAAAATCGGGTACCCGCGATTACCGCGATTTTCCCATAGGGAACAATGTTAAAAAGCCTGATTGACCGCGATTTTACTGTAAAATGCCTCAATGCCCGCGATTTTCCCATAGGAATCAATGTTAAATGGGCTACAGAGCCCAAATAGCCCCAATTAACCCTTAAATGTCCCCCCAATTTTTTTACGCCACCCCACGATCCACGCCAACCCGAAGCGCAGCGAGCCCGCGAGGGGCGGCGGTACGCGTCCTCCGACCTTTTCATGCCCTACTATCCACGTCGGCGTGGAGTTGAGAATAGAATAGTGTGGCGAGCGCAGCGAGCCACCGAGCCCGAAGCGTGGCGAGCGCAGCGAGCCCCGCGAGGGGACGCGGATACCTTCACAGGTAAACGCGTCCCTTCGCGGGCTTCACAGGTGTCCGCGTCGCCACGGACACCTGTGAAGTCCGCGAGGGGACGCGTATAACTGTGAAGGTATCCGCGTCCCCTCGCGGGGCTCGCTGCGCTCGCCACGCTTCGGGCTCGGTGGCTCGCTGCGCTCGCCACACTATTCTATTCTCAACTCCACGCCGACGTGGATAGTAGGGCATGAAAAGGTCGGAGGACACGTACCGCCGCCCCTCGCGGGCTCGCTGCGCTCGCCACGCTTCGGGTTGGCGTGGATCGTGGGGTGGCGTAAAAAAATTGGGGGGACATTTAACTGTTAATTGGGGCTATTTGGGCTCTGTAGCCCATTTAACATTGATTCCTATGGGAAAATCGCGGGCATTGAGGCATTTTACAGTAAAATCGCGGTCAATCAGGCTTTTTAACATTGTTCCCTATGGGAAAATCGCGGTAATCGCGGGCATCGCGTCGCGGCCGTTTATGTGCTGCCCGCGATGTCGCGATCACCGCGATGGGCGCCGTTCTAGGTAAAGAGTACCGCTTTTTCTCCTTCATACCTTATGAAAATGAAAAATTTTGAGCCAGAACTACATTTTTGTGTAAAAAAATGTAATTTTTCATTTTCACTGCCCAGTTGTATCAAAATTGGTGAAACCCCTGGGGGTTTGAAATGTACACTATACCCCTAGATGAATTCCCTGAGGGGTGTAGTTTGCAAAATGGGGTCACTTGTGGGGGGGTTCCACTGTATTGGTGCTTGGGGGGTCTTGCTAATGCAACATAGCACCCACCAACATTCCACCAGAATCTGAGCTGCAAAATCCAAAAATCACTCCTTCCTTTCTGAGTCCTGCCATGCACCCAAATGGTATTTTTTGGTAACATGTGAGGCATTGCCGTACTCAGGAGAAATTGGGGCACAGATTTTGGGGTGCTTTGTCTCCTTCATTCCTTGTGAAAATGAAAAATTTTGAGCCAGAACTGCATTTTTGTGTAAAAAATGTAATTTTGCATTTGCACAGCCCAGTTGTATCAAAATTGGTGAAACCCCTGGGGGTTTGAAATGTACACTATACCCCTAGATGAATTCCCTGAGGGGTGTAGTTTGCAAAATGGGGTCACTTGTGGGGGGGGTTCCACTGTATTGGTGCTTTGGGGGTCTTGCTAATGCGACATAGCACCCACCAACATTCCACCACCAAAAATCACTCCTTCCCTTCTGAGTCCTGCCATGCACCCAACTGGTATTTTTTGGTCACATATGAGGCATTGCCATACTCGGGAGAAATTGGGGCACAGATTTTGGGGTGCTTTTTCTCCTTCATACCTTATGAAAATGAAAAATTTTGAGCCAGAACTGCAGTTTTGTGTAAAAAAATGTAATTTTTCATTTTCACTGCCCAGTTGTATCAAAATTAGTGAAACCCCTGGGGGTTTGAAATGTACACTATACCCCTAGATGAATTCCCTGAGGGGTGTAGTTTGCAAAATGGGGTCACTTGTGGGGGGGTTCCACTGTATTGGTGCTTGGGGGGTCTTGCTAATGCAACATAGCACCCACCAACATTCCACCAGAATCTGAGCTGCAAAATCCAAAAATCACTCCTTCCTTTCTGAGTCCTGCCATGCACCCAAATGGTATTTTTTGGTCACATGTGAGGCATTGCCGTACTCGGGAGAAATTGGGGCACAGATTTTGGGGTGCTTTGTCTCCTTCATTCCTTGTGAAAATGAAAAATTTTGAGCCAGAACTGCATTTTTGTGTAAAAAATGTAATTTTGCATTTGCACAGCCCAGTTGTATCAAAATTGGTGAAACCCCTGGGGGTTTGAAATGTACACTATACCCCTAGATGAATTCCCTGAGGGGTGTAGTTTGCAAAATGGGGTCACTTGTGGGGGGGTTCCACTGTATTGGTGCTTGGGGGGTCTTGCTAATGCGACATAGCACCCACCAAAATTCCACCAGAATCTGAGCTGCAAAATCCAAAAATCACTCCTTCCCTTCTGAGTCCTGCCATGCACCCAAATGGTATTTTTTGGTCACATGTGAGGCATTGCCGTACTCGGGAGAAATTGGGGCACAGATTTTGGGGTGCTTTTTCTCCTTCATACCTTCTGAAAATGAAAAATTTTGAGCCAGAACTGCATTTTTGTGTAAAAAAATGTAATTTTTCATTTTCACTGCCCAGTTGTATCAAAATTGGTGAAACCCCTGGGGGTTTTAAATGTACACTATACCCCTAGATGAATTCCCTGAGGGGTGTAGTTTGCAAAATGGGGTCACTTGTGGGGGGGTTCCACTGTATTGGTGCTTTGGGGGTCTTGCTAATGCGACATAGCACCCACCAACATTCCACCACCAAAAATCACTCCTTCCCTTCTGAGTCCTGCCATGCACCCAACTGGTATTTTTTGGTCACATATGAGGCATTGCCATACTCGGGAG
Source organism: Crinia signifera (assembly GCF_055691185.1). NCBI lineage: Eukaryota > Metazoa > Chordata > Amphibia > Anura > Myobatrachidae > Crinia > Crinia signifera. The sequence goes on from NC_139219.1 coordinate 98,062,867, forward strand.
AAATTGGGGCACAGATTTTGGGGTGCTTTTTCTCCTTCATACCTTCTGAAAATGAAAAATTTTGAGCCAGAACTGCATTTTTGTGTAAAAAAATGTAATTTTTCATTTTCACTGCCCAGTTGTATCAAAATTGGTGAAACCCCTGGGGGTTTGAAATGTACACTATACCCCTAGATGAATTCCCTGAGGGGTGTAGTTTGCAAAATGGGGTCACTTGTGGGGGGGTTCCACTGTATTGGTGCTTGGGGGGTCTTGCTAATGCAACATAGCACCCACCAACATTCCACCAGAATCTGAGCTGCAAAATCCAAAAATCACTCCTTCCTTCCTGAGTCCTGCCATGCACCCAAATGGTATTTTTTGGTCACATGTGAGGCATTGCCGTACTCGGGAGAAATTGGGGCACAGATTTTGGGGTGCTTTTTCTCCTTCATGCCTTCTGAAAATGAAAAATTTTGAGCCAGAACTGCATTTTTGTGTAAAAAATTTAATTTTTTATTTTCACTGCCCAGTTGTACCACAATTGGTGAAACCCCAGGGGGTTTGAAATGTACACTATACCCCTAGATGAATTCCCTGAGGGGTGTAGTTTGCAAAATGGGGTCACTTGTGGGGGGGTTCCTAAATTTTAGCATCTTATGGTGCCTAGAAACCTACATGGTGCCTAAAAAATAATCTCATAAAAAGGAGGCTCCAAAATCAAGTAGGTGCTCCTTCTATTATGAAGCCTGTGGTTTGGTCAACGTGCACACTAGGGCCACATATAGGATATTTATGAAAACAAAAGAATTGGGGGAATCAATTTTTAGTCACATTTCTCTAGTAAAATGTACTGTGTTCCTTAGAAAAATGTATTAAAATTGCAAATCTGCAAAAAAAATGAAATTTTGAAATTTCACCTACACTTTGTTTTAATTCCTGTGAAACACCTAAAGGGTTAACAAACTTCCAAAATGCTGTTTTGAATACTGTGAGGGGTGCAGTTTTTGAAATGGTATCACTTATGGGGGTGTCTCACATACAAGTCCCTCAAAGTCACATCAGAACTGAACTGGTCCCTAAAAAAATCAGTGTTTGAAATTTTCTTGAAAATGTGAGAATTTGATATTCATATTGTAAGCCTCCTAGTGTCCAAAAAAATTAAAAGGAAGTTGAAATAATGATGGAAACATAAAGTAGACATATGGTCTATGTTAGTTATTAACTATTTTGAGTGGTATGATTATTTGTCTCACAAGCAGAAAATTTAACATTTTGCAAATTGCTAAATTTTCCATTTTTTTACGACATATTGGTATTTTTCACAAAAAAACACAGACTGTATCGACCCAAATTTACCACTAATTTGAAGTACAATGTGTCACGAAAAAACAATCTCAAAATCACTGGGATAAGTAAAAGCAAAAAAAAGTTATCCCCACTTAAGTGATACATGTCAGATTTGAAAAAAAGGGCTCTGTCAGGAACGCAAAAACTGGCTCTGTCAGGAAGGGGTTAATGTTAGCTATAAGTTTTTTTTTAATGTAAAATACCAACCCTTTATCCCCATTTAGTTGTGTCCTTGAATGAGGAAAAGCAAAGTGGATATGTGGATCTGCAAAGGGTGTTTGGTCAGTGTATAATTTTGTAGTGTGTTAACATCGTGCCGCATGCAAAGCACATTTACTCCGTTCATTATTATCTAATCAGTTATCATTTGTGTAAGGCTGTCAGGTATTTTACTTCAATTCTGAATTGTAGCATATCCACACAAGCTTGTTCCAGTTACTGGAACCTTCATGAATTGTATGGAGAATGCATCTGCCATCTTGTTTTCTAACTATACTGTGTCTGTGCCGGCAGATCTTCTAGCTGTATTGTGCCCAAATGGCCCTTTGAGGATGCTTGTGGAAACCGCACAGGAGAGGAATGAACCTATATTTCCAGCATTAATATATTCCTGTAAGTATGAATATATTCATGTGGTGCTCTTGCACCATTCTATTAATGATCATTGTTTGAATAAACATTTTATTGTGTGTTTTCTTATTATACATATATCTTCATACATTTTCTTATTTTAAGACTCATGTATATATATCCATTATAAAAAGAAAAAAAAAAGAGATACAGGAAAAGGAGAAAAGCAGAAATATAGATATAAAAAGGGGGGGGGGGGGGGTATCGTTCTTGTTACCTATCTGAGTTTTTATCCATGTACATGATTTTGTTTGGTTAGGAGTTTACCTCCATGCAACAGAGACCAATGTTTAAACATTGTGTAAGTGTAAACGGTTATTCTATCTGTTTTCTTTCCTCACTTTCCCTCCTTCGATCTGGAGTATTTATTGCTTACCTTTTACCCTTTTTCCTTTTCATAGGCCGAATGCAAATGGTGGGGGCATCTTATGATAGCTTAGCCATAGGGACCATATCTTCTCGAACCTTCCCGATTTTTCTTCTACTATACTAGCTATATGTTCCATGTGATATATATCCCATACCATTGCCTGTATTGCGTTCCTGGATGGAATCTCTTGGAGTTTCCAATGAGAGGCGATCTTAATCTTAATTGCGCTAAACATATACCATATGAGCTTTTGCGATGTTTTCGTTATATTTGGAATCTCATATGGTAGTAACGAAAACATTGGGCAAAATGGAATGCTTATCCCTGTTACCTGTCTAATTAAGCTGTAGATAAATTTCCATAGCCCTACTATCTTAGGACATTCCCAGAAAGTATGTATAAGGGTACCTCTTTGTCCACACATTCTCCAACATAAATCAGTTGTATTTGGGTATATACGTGATATCCTAACTGGAGTCCTATACCATCTCGTATAGATTTTGAATGCATTTTCTCTGTATCGTATCGAAGATGATACTGAGATCAGATTATTTTTGATCTGATCCCATTTATCTACTTCTATTTGCTTTCCTAAGTCCCTTTCCCATGAAAGTTCATTTAGAGTTCGAATAGGGTTCCCTTGTTTAAGTAAAAGATGGTATATTATTGAAATTAAGCCCTTGGATGTTGCGCGTTTGAAGCATAAGGCTTCTATCGTAGTTTTAGAGGGTGGGTTGAGTGATCGATTCTGTGTACCATATCTAGCTATGAAAAAACTACGTAGTTGGAGGAATTGGTGGAAACAATGAGTAGGTATATTATATTTTATTTGTAGATCTTTGAAGGGTGGGAATAAATACGTTGTGGCTATATCATTAATAAAAAGCAAATTATTGCTTTTCCAATGTTTAAAGTGTTGCCTTTCTTTACCGGCTGGAAAGTCTGGGTTATCCCATATCGGGGTCAAAGCGCGGGGGGGGGGGGTAGATATTAGTTTATATATATAAGTTTATATAATACAAAATGCCTTCTCTGGTCATGAGCTTAGACGCAGAGAAGGCATTTGACCGTATCTCATGGCCTTATATGAATCTTGTACTTTCTCATTACGGTTTTTCAGGACGCTTTTTAACGGGCATCCAGGCACTATATAAGTCCCCGATAGCATCAGTGTTGGTAAATGGATTGAAATCCAAGGTTTTTTCAATAAAAAATGGGACAAGGCAGGGATGCCCCCTATCGCCATTGATTTTTGCATTAATGATCGAACCTTTAGCAGCAAAAATAAGGAATTCTGCAGATATCAATGGCATTAAAATAGGTACGCAGGAATATAAAACAGCACTATATGCGGATGATATCCTTCTAACTATAGCAAAACCAGTCCAATCGGTCTTGAAAACCTTTCAGATTATACAGGAGTTTAGTGAAATCTCTAACTTTAAAATTAATGCAACAAAAACAGAAGTCCTCGGACTACACCTCTCCCCGTTGATGAGGGCCGAAATTTCGTCCATCTGTCAATTTAATTGGAAAAAAACGCACTTGAAATATCTTGGCGTATATATAACGAAACAAAGTAAACATACATACGAAGCCAATTATCCTAGACTGATTAATGAAATTAACCAAGATTTAGATAGATGGATGAGACAACCAATCTCACTAACGGGGAGAGCAAACGCACTAAAAATGAATGTACTCCCGCGTTTATTATACCTTTTTCAGGCCCTACCAATATTAATACCAACAAAAGTTTTTTCTAACATAAATAAATCATTTACACGGTTCTTATGGGCGGGAAAAAAAGCTAGAGTTCGACTGAAAAAGCTCCAAAACAATACAAAAGAGGGAGGTCTTGGAGTACCAAATGTCAAATTTTATTTTTATGCAGTACATATTTCTCAGGCTGTTTTGTGGCATTCAGGTAGGGATACACGAAGATGGGTCCAATTGGAATCCGAGTGGATGCAAGTGCACACAATATCTACCCTGCTCTGGATGCCACATAAACAGCGTCCTATTAATATATCTAGCTCTCCAACTATATTATTTACATTAAAGCTATGGGATAGACTAACAAAATTATATAGTGATCATTGTTTGACGTTCCACTAATAACCTTTTTTGTCTGTATATACAACAATGACATTTAATTGGACCCATCACCACGATTTAATGTTTTGTAGTATGTAATTACAAATTGCCACCAAAAGTTGTGAAACCAGTTTGAAATCGAATAATAAAGGTTAAGAACATGATTGGCTTCCTGCTTGTGATGACTGCACAGTCGCCACATCCAGGAAGTAATCACAGCAGACAGTAGACAGAGAAGAGCTAAAACGTTTTTTTGCTGTACTGCTGTTTACATTCTGCTACCATGCCCAGTTGGACAGAGGAGGAGATCAGGGAACTCTTTCGAATTCGTGGGAAAGAAGAAATCATGTGTCAGATGACCGGTACGGTAAAGGATGCTGCAATATACCGTAATATCAGCAATATGATGGCAGCATCAGGATTTATAAGAACCACTACGCAAATTATAAATAAGCTGAAGGCATTGAAACGATCACATGCTGAATCCAGCAGCACAACAGCAGAAACAAGCATGAAATCAGCAGAGACATGTGCTCTGTCTGCCAGAATATTTTTGACAGTAGAACATGGGTCCTCAAACTGCGGCCCTCCAGATGTTGTGAAACTACAAATCCCAGCATGCCTTGCCACAGTTTTGCTATAAAGGAGTGTTAAAACTGTGGCAAGGCATGCTGGGATTTGTAGTTTCACAACATCTGGAGGGCCGCAGTTTGAGGACCAATGCAGTAGAATATTATACGCATAAAAGAAAAACGTGTTTCATTACAGGATATTTTCTCTTCCCGGACCCAAAGGCGCCATTTGGGCCATATAGAAGAGCGGATAAATAATACACATATATTCAAGTTAGTGTGTCGCATTAAAATGCAACAAGGCTGCAATAAGTAGAGAAATATAGTCTGTCAACATAATACCCACTAAAAAACAGAAAATGAAAAAGTGAAACATTATGCTGGGAGAAAAGATACATACATACATACATACATACAGGTGTCCGGCCATGCAGGAAATCGAAGATATAAAACTGAGTCCCCCCCCCAAAAAGCCCAAAACAAACCATCTCTATAACCCCCCACCCTGTACAACCCACCCCCAACTAAGGCGTACTTGGATCCCAAACCACAGCCCCTCTATCCTAAATTCTACTAATCTAGTCAACTCCCCCCCCCCCCCTCCCCCTTTTAGTTACTGAATATTATAAGCAGGATATGACAGGGGGTAGTGGACTTGGACCATATATGTATTTGGACCAAAGCGCAAAACTCCTCCATCATCCTATTCAGCAGTAATGCATTCGTCTTACAGAATGCATGATATAAAATCACAGGATATGCATTGAAGATACCCCTGACTGGAGCAAAAACAGGATGTATGTATGTGTAAAAAACAGTGTAACTAAAGAAAGGTAATATTATTACTAAAGATAAATAGGTAGGAACAGTGGAAGAGATATATCAGGAGACAATATAGGTTTAGATCGTCAGTCCGGCCATTCCTCAAGACTTTGTGTTATAGGAGAAATGACGATAGGATGGTTAGTCCCAGGTCCTCGTGGATAATCCAGGCAGCGTATCTGGAATCCCAACACAGCCATTAATAGCAGAAAAGGAGATTGATAAGAACGATGAAGTACATATGGATGAACCGTATCGGGAATAAGGTAGTCGGATATGGAACAGGGAGTATCAAAACCAAGGAGATCCATCACAGAGAGCCCATCGGAGGTGCATGTATAGATCTGCATATCAGCAGGCCTATTAATCAGCCGGTCAGTGGAGGCACGTACAGCCAGTAAAGTATGATGAACAGATGCTTCCATCATTATGGGGTGAGTAGTAAGAGGATATTTGTCTGGAACAGGAGAGGCAGAAAGGGTTATCTCCAGGACAACAGCAATCCTGTCAGCCGAGGCAGCTATAGCCTGGAGAATCAATTGTACATCCATTGATACGCCCGCAGTGTACACAGCCAGGTTACCAAGTTAAAGAAGAGTAGGCAGGCTGCTGTAGAGGAATCTTAAGAGGAATCTTAAGGGATTTCAGCTTGGCGATGGCTAGCACATCACCAACCATTCAGAGGAGATTGGCAGCAGCAGGACAGCTCTCTGTAGTCTCACCCAGGCGCAGCCAGATAGTGTGTAGCAGATTTTATACGAACCCTGCAGATTGCAGAAAGCACACAACAAAGGCACCCACTGAGCCCAGCGCAGGAACAAGACGTGTAACGCAGCGTTTGCAGGATTAGGTTAGCACAGGCACCTCAGCCCAGGAGTCCGGTGGGCAAGATGGCGCCGGGGTCTCCGTGAGGCCCAGCAGCGCGCCTCAGGAAAGGCGACTCCCGCTCTCCACCGCCAATCTTCCGGAGAGGCACCAGGCACCTACACCCGCCGGGACACCAGTGCAGATAGGACACAGGGCCGCACTCCAGAGGCACAGAAGCCCAGCCAGAGCCGCCAGAGAATTCAGGATGGCGCCCGCACGCGGAGAGGACTCACAGAGCTCAGCAGGCAGCCAGTCTGATCTCCGTGCGCCGCAGAGGAGAATCACAGGTGGCGCAGAATCCACAGGAGCAGCTCCGGAGGCAATAGGGTAAATATACAGCATCCAGGGGTCCCGGGGCAGGATATATATAAAGGATTGTATCGGAGCTCACACTCCCCGCACCCGCTCAAGTTGCCGGCCAAGCCACACCCCTTATTTTATTAATTTTACTAGTTAGTGCAGGTTTTTGTCCAGTGTGTTCCTTCTTTTAGAAGTTCACACACACATTGAGAGCGCAGTAGAGGCTGACAGAAGCGCATCCTGTCAGCTCTCTGTGTGCAGAGGAACACTGTCTGCTCCCTCTGCACAGCGCTTAACCTCTGCACAAGAGAGGTTTCCTGGGCTCTGGGGGTATCCAAAACTGGCTCCCTGCGTAGGGGGGGATCGTGGGGGACGGACCCCCGCGATGGCGGCCGCCATCTGTGAAGAGTTTATAGGCTGAATTCCCTATGGGGAGGTGAAGCCTATAACAGGAAGTCCAGCGCTGCTGGATGCTTCCAAGTGATCCCATGAAGGAGAGGCACTGGAGGTGAGGAGAAACACTAGTGGGAGCGGCTAAAGGGGGATAATTAGCCTTTTTGGCTTCCTTCCCCGCTGAAGCAGAGACTTGGTCTCTTCCTGCTCTTTGTGCTGGCGCCCTTTCTCTCCAGGCTGTGGAGCTGAAGCAAGGCTTTCATTAAAGTGCAGAGAGAAATTTCTCCTTGGACAGCGCTTTCCCCGCTGATCACAGAGGATCATTGGCAGCAAAAGCAGACAGATAAGTACACTGAGTATATTATTCTGTGCAATTGCCTGACATTGTGCACTGTGGTTATATCATGACTGAAGGGTGTAGTGCTCCTGCTGTGGGGGAGAGAGCGCCTGCCTTGTTAATCAACAAGTTTTGTGGTGTAGAATTAACATGTGAACAGATGGATCAGGCGAATTTGTGCCCCTCGTGTGAGTCTGTGCCCATTGGAGAGCAAGCCTAAAGGTCTGAGCAGTCTGAACCTGCGTGGGCATCTGCATTGGGGAGGTCTATGAATGCCTTGGTGAAGGCTTTGAATAGGCAGAGATGACCTAGTTAAATCTCCTGGCCCTCCTTCATCCTCCCAAACTTTGGTGGGCTCAGTCACCCCATCTCAGGGGGACCCAGTAATGTTGCGGGTCATGCAGGACACTGCACAGAGCGTTCAAAAAATGAATGCATTTATAGTGTTCCTGCTAGGCTGTTTTACCCTCCAGCAGCACCCCGCTAAAAAAGCCTGCTGCTTGTCTTGCTGGTGTGCCCGGGGAAGCTCCAGGTATCCCAATCTCGGCGGGTCCAGGTCCGCCCCCCTTGCACGACGGTGGTGGTCCGGGCCCGCCCCCATTTAGTGATGCTGCAGCCTGGGCACGACCCCTTTAGTGACGTGGGGGGGATCTAACAGAGGACAAACGGGAAGAATAAAGTTTCCAGCCAGTAAGGGGAAGGCACCCAGATCCTGTTTCGGGGCCTTCGCTAAGAAACATGTGTCTAAATGAGAGGATAAGTCCTCTGCATGATGGGGCGGAGACTCCCCGTTTTGGGCTCAGAGTGGGGTCTCGCCTCCTGCAGTTTTGGGACAGGTGGAGAGATTCCACCACGGACCCCTGTGTTTATTCTATAATTTCCCAGGGTTACAAGCTAAATCTTAGGAGGTCTCCTCCAAGAAGATTTCTCCCTTCTCCTTTACTGCGGGAAGCTCGCATGCGGACAGCTCTCTTGGGGGCGGCAATGTCCCTTATAGAGAAAGGGGTAGTGGTCCCGGTACCTTAGGAGGAAAGGAAGAAAGGTTTTTATTCGATTCTTTTCCTGGTCCCCAAACCAGACAGGCTATTCAGACCCATTTTAAATCTTTAAACCTGCATCTCTGGGTGGACCATTTTCGCATGGATTCTCTTTGATCAGTGCTGTTAAACATAGAGTCGGGAGAATTACTAGCATTGGTGGATATCCAGGATGCTTATCTACATGTGCCTACCTGCAGGGAACATCAGTCTTTACTACGGTTCGCGATAGGGGATACTCATTTACAGTTCCAGGCTCTGCCGTTTGGTTTGGCTACAGCGCCTGGGGTCTTCACAAAAGTGATGGCTGTCATGGCAGCGGCCCTCAGGTTGAGAGGGATAGTAATTATCCCTTACCTGGACGACCTCCTGTTCAAGGCAGAGTCAGCAGAGAAGCTACAGGAACATTTGGCTATTGAGACAAAGTTCTTTCAAGACTAGGGGTGGTTGATGAACCTCCCAAAGTCTCATTTGACACCCACACAGAGACTTCAGTTTCTGGGGGTGATTTTGGACACACTTACATCGAGTGTTTCTACCAGAATCCAAGGCAGTGGACATTTGTCACTTGGTACTGTTGATCCTGCAATTTCCAAACCCAACAATTTGGCAGGGTGTGAATCTGCTCGGCAAGAAGGTTTTACTCGAGGATTTTTCAGTGGAACATTCTCTCATGTTGGTCAGGGAATTCAAATACCATGAAGCAGGAACGGTTGTTGCTGTCTCTGGAGACAAGGGAGTCCCTGATCTGGTGGATGGATCTGGAGACTCTGCAGCTGGGGCGTTCCCTCTGCTCGTGGGATTGTCTGATTGTCTCAACAGACACTAGTCTCAGGGGCTGGGAGGTGGTGGTCCTACACCGGAGGTTGCAGGGGCTGTGGTCCAAGGAAGAATCCAGACTGCCGATCAACATATTGGAGCTCTGGGCGGTTTGGAACACCCTTCTACAGGCAGAGGATCTCCTGAAGGGATCACCAGTATGTGTACAGTCAGACAATGCAATGACTGTAGCTTATTTGAATCATCAGGGCGGGACTCGCAGCAGGATGGCAACGCAGGCAGTCTTGAGGATTTTCAGGTAGGCAGAGGTAAACATTCCTGCTCTGTCGACTGTGTTTATTCCGGGGATCCGGATTATAGAAACTGATTTCCTCAGCAGGGCAGAGCTGCTGGAGGGACAGTGGGCGCTTCATCAGGAAGTTTTCCAGGAAATAGTGTCTCACTGGGGGCTCCCAGAGGAAGAATTGATGGCATCCAGGAGAAACTGTCAGGTTCTCAGGTTCTGTTCTCGGACCAGGTATCCAAATGTTTTGGCAGTGGATGCCATGACCGTTCCATGGCATTTCAACCTGGCCTATGTGTTTCCTCCGTTCCCCATGATTCCGCGTAGGGTGGCCAATCCCGGGATCGGGATCGGCGGGATCCCGGGATTTGGCCCCAAAATGTCCGGGATTTCAATCCCGGGATTGGAGTATCCAATCCCGGGATTTCGGGATTAGACTGCGCACGCGCAGTCTAATGCCGAGCAGCTTCTGAGCACCCGCTCAGAAGCTGCCCGGCTGTTCCCAACCCCGGCGTGCGGCCTGTGCAGCGTGACCTCTGACTGTCACGCTGCGCAGGACACAGCAGCCTATCACAGGTGACTGCTTCCGGCCGCACTGACCTCCCCGCAGCGTCCGCAGCGCTATGTGCCCCACTGCAGCCCGCCTATGTAAGGTAATCTGCGGGGCTGCAGCAGGCACCCCCCGCAGCGCTGCTCTGTCCGACCGCCCGCCCGCCCGCCCATGTCGATACCCTCCCGCCCATGTCGATACCCGCCCGCCCTCCCGCCCATGTTGATACCCGCCCGCCCTCCCGCCCATGTCGATACCCGCCCGCGTCGATACCCGCCCGCCCATGTCGATAACCGCCCACCCCCCATGTCCATGCCCGCCCGACCATGTCCACCCCCCCCCCCCGCCATGTTGATTATACGGGTGGACAGGGCATGTTTTTCTTTTAGGGATGCCAATCCCGGGATCCCGAGAATCCCGGGATTGAGCATTTTTCAATCCCGAAATCCGGGATTGAAAAAATGCCCCGGGATTGGCATCCCTAATTCCGCGGGTATGGAAGAGAGTGAGGTCCCTGAGGGTACAAACCATTCTGATTGCACCTGACTGGCCCAGGAGCTCGTGGTATTCAGACATACTGCGGTTGTCGACGGACTCTTGGCGTCTTTCTCTTCAGCCAGACCAACTAAAACAAGGACCATTTCTACACCTGGACCTAGCTCGGCTCAATTTGACATCCTGGCTTATGAAACCTCCCTATAAAGGAAGAAGGGGTTTTCAGAAGCTGTTATCCAGACTATGCTCAGGGCTCGCAAGCCTGTGTCAGCTGCAAATTACCATCGGGTCTGGAAGATCTATATCAGGTGGTGTGAGCGTCAGAGGGTACACACCTCTAGGTTCAGGGTATCAAGACTGTTGGAATTTCTCCAGGATGGATTCTCTGCAGGGCTCAGTCTGCAGTCCTTAAAGGTGCAACTCTTGGTATTATCCATTTTCGTTCAGAAGAGGTTAGCCCTGTTACCTAAAGTTCAGACCTTTTACGTCATGAGACTTAAACCCCCGTATAGGCAGCCGGTGGCGCCTTGGGATTTGTCTGTGGTTTTGTCCGTGCTACAGATTCCTCCTTTTGAACCTTTAAGGTCAGCTGACCTTAAATTTGTTTCTTCACGGATAAATGCCCAGACCACTAGGTCAGTTGATTCCTCTTGGGCTGTGCGTCATGGGGCTACAGCAGAACAGTTGTGTAGGGCTGCAACCTGGTCCTCTGTTCATACCTTTACAAAATTCTATCGGTTCCATCAGTTTGTATCGGGGGACGCTTCTTTTGGACAAGCAGTGATAAGAACTGTAATTCTGAGTGTACCCTCCCAAAGGACTGGCTCATGAACGTCCCAAGGTTAGCTGTGTCACCAGGATGGACGAAAGAGAAAAGGGTATTTTCGTAAAAACTTACGGTACTTGTTTCCTAGCAAGGCGCCCACTAAGCTATTTGCTTAGTGGGCTATTCTGCGTAGTGAAATTGCATCACACATTGCACCGCATGGCTTTTTGTGCCTTGCGATGTGTGCGATGCGATCTCAGTAGTTAATTTACTTTTTTCATTTATTCACTGCACCCTGAGTGAAATCGCATTGCACATCGCGTGAGATTAGATGAGATGTGAGATGCGATCTCATTGGTTCATATGGTAAAACACCTAAAACAGCACCACTCTCCACGTCACCCCGAAGCGTGGCGAGCGGCGGCGGAACGCGTCCTCCGACCTTTTCATACCCCCACTATCCACGTCGGCGTGGAGTTGATCTTATCTAGTGTGGCGAACGCAGCGTGCCACCGAGCCCGAAGCGTAGCGAGCCCCGCGAGGGTACGTGGATTACTTTACATGTATTCCGCGTCCCCTCGCGGGGCTCGCCACTCAGGGTGCAGTGAATAAATTAACTAAATTAACTACTGAGTGTACGTAGGAAATCTGGGCGCCCTGCTAGGAAACAAGTACCAAACTTCCCGTTCAAACCCCTTTTCTCTAAGTCCATCCTGGTGACACAGCGATCCCTCCCTTACGCTCAGTATTGTCATGTTATTGGTTCTGTTGATTGTGCATATAGAAAATGGCTGAGTAATGTATCCTAGTGTGCTTTTGAAGTTGAACTGAAGTATCCTGGTTAGTGGACTCAGAGAAAGTGGTTCGAACGACAAGTTCTTACAAAAATCCCCTTATTGAATAATACATTACACTGTAAAATCTGTTGTATTATTCTTATGATTTGATACACTTTTATAGAGACTATTGTTACTTTTTATTTTGTAACAATTTACATACACAGTGTGTTCCGTTCTTATGGGTGGTCAGGTACCATGCAAGGTCTCTTCCTATTTTGGAGATCGCTTAGGGTTATATCAGATGTTTGAATGACACTTATATATAGGTATTATATCCTTTAGTGCTAATTTTATAATACACTTAGTGTAAATAAGTGGGATTACAAACTAATTGTGTGCAGATTACCAACTCCTCCTCCCCTAATTCCCTCTCGACATAGCTATTTAAATATTGTAATGTAGAGTTTCTAAGACATGATCCTTCCCAACCCTAAAACTCGGCAAGAACTCATTCCCTCCATTTATATGTATACATTTACATTACATCCCTTACCTGGTCCAAATCTGGTAGCTACATGGGTCAGATTCCCGCTACTTTCTCAGGGACCCTTTTTCCACCGAGCCACGACCCTGTTTGACTCCGCACAAACCTTAGTTATTGAGGCAGTTGAAAAGGATCTAAAGTTGATATTTTGTTCATTACATATATTACACACAGAAGAAGTTGCATGTACAATTCAATTAAAAGTTATTCCTTGCATGACCAAATAACCTGGTGTTTAACCAACACTTTTTAACTATATAACTACTACAACCTACTTTCTACGGAATGCATGGCAAATATGCTCCACTCCCGTGTTCTTTTTCCAGTGAAAATGACTGATTATTAATAAAAAACTGCTTACAGATGCTGATTTGGGGCCTGATTATGCTATTGCTACAGGAGACGTCTTGTGTGAATAGACGCCTCCTGCTGGCTTCTGAGATCCACAGTTATGTATGAAGATGTGACCATTGCTCATCTATTTATAGTAATTCTGAGTCATACTAATGTGTTATGTGGGTTGTTGGTTACAGAGCACATGCCTTTACATGTTTTTGAATAAACCATATTATTATCTTTTTACTTCATTCAATAGCTGCCATGGTATGGACAGTGGGAATGGCGGATTTTGAAAACATCGATCGAAGAGTATCTCAGAATGCAGGTAAGTGGATAAATGGATGGTATGCCTTTAAGATAAAATTACTTGTGATTGTGTTCTGGTAGTAAGAAGTTGACCTACACTGTGTGGTATAATGTGAGTAGGGGTGGGACTAGGTCACTTAAGCTGGGTACACAGATGAACAATCATATGACCCAGAGATGTGGCAGTGGGATGTAATGATATCGCATCACTGTACACACAATCTGCTGTACAGCAAGGCAGTATATTATTGCATGTTTAATGGATGTGCAACTCATCTGATGGGACGTCGGGAGGGAATGCCCAATTCATCAAAACAATACTGCTGCTATAAAATGATTTGTAGCAATACAACATGGATTACAACATCAACCAAAATATTATATAGTGTGTACCCAGCTTTAGAGTTCTGAAAATGTTGTATGGAAAAAACCTGTACAGAGTTAACTAAATCTATGTCTAGCATGTACATTAAATTTGGTACAATTAAGCAAATATGCCAATGCGTTAACAGCCATTGTAAATTGTTTACACACCGTTGCCAAACAGTTGTGTGCGTAGTTGTGATTGCACAGGTTCGGTAATGTCTAAAGTGTTTATTTACAGAACACTAATTTCTCTTACATTTTAGGAGAGTGTGAACCAGGGACTATAAATCACGTATCACAAGAAGACATAGATGCTACAGAGGTCCAGATTCAATCCCCAAATAACAGAACGTCAACCACTGATAATGAAGATGAGGAAAGTAAGTTTGCTTTGTGCTTTTCAACAATGTT